>NC_082652.1:40663845-41324345 GCF_028023285.1 Balaenoptera ricei
AACTGACCTCCCTGTGCTATGCAGCTGCTTCCCACTAGCTATCTATTTTACATTTAGGAGTGTATATATGTCAATGCTACTCTCTCACTTCATCCCTTCGTTCCAGCTTACCCTTCCCCCTCCCCGTGTCCTCAAGTCCATTCTCTATGTCTGCGTCTTTATTCCTGTCCTGCCCCTAGGTTCATCAGAACCTTTTTTTTTTTTTTTTTAGATTCCATATATATGTGTTAGCATGCAGTATTTGTTTTTCTCTTTCTGACTTACTTCACTCTGTATGACAGACTCTAGGTCCATCCACCTCACTACAAATAACTCAATTTCGCTTCATTTTATGGCTGAGTAATATTCCATTGTATGTATGTGCCACATCTTCTTTATCCATTCCTCTGTTGATGGACACTTAGGTTACTTCCATGTCCTGGCTATTGTAAATAGTGGTGCAATGAACATTGTGGTACATGTCTCTTTTTGAATTATGGTTTTCTCAGGGTATATGCCCAGTAGTGGGATTGCTGGGTCATATGGTAATTCGATTTTTAGTTTTTTAAGGAACCTCCATACTGTTCTCCATAGTGGCTGTACCAATTTAAATTGCCACCAACAGTGCAAGAGGGTTCCCTTTTCTCCACACCCTCTCCAGCATTTACTGTTTGTAGATTTTTTTGATGATGGCCATTCTGACCGGTGTGAGGTGATACCTCATTGTGGTTTTGATTTGCATTTCTCTAATGATTAGTGATGTTGAGCATCCTTTCATGTGTTTGTTTGCAATCTGTATATCTTCTTTGGAGAAATGTCTTTTTAGGTCTTCTGCCCATTTTTGGATTGGTTTCTTTGTTTTTTGATATTGAGCTGCATGAGCTGCTTGTGTATTTTGGAGATTAATCCTTTGTCAGTTGCTTCATTTGCAAATATTTTCTCCCATTCTGAGGGTTGTCTTTTTTGTCTTGTTTATGGTTTCCTTTGCTGTGCAAAAGCTTTTAAGTTTCATTAGGTCCCATTTCTTTATTTTTGTTTTTATCTCCCTTTCTCTAGGAGCTGGGTCAAAAAGGATCTTGCTGTGATTTATATCATAGAGTGTTCTGCCTATGTTTTCCTCTAAGAGTTTGGTAGTGTCTGGCCTTACATTTAGGTCTTTAATCCATTCTGAGTTTGTTTTTGTGTATGGTGTTAGGAAGTGTTCTAATTTCATTCTTTTACATGTAGCTGTCCAGTTTTCTCAGTACCACTTATTGAAGAGGCTGTCTTTTCTCCATTGTATATTCTTGCCTCCTTTATCAAAGATAAGGTGACCATATGTGCGTGGGTTTATCTCTGGGCTTTCTATCCTGTTCCATTGATCTATATTTCTGTTTTTGTGCCAGTAACATACTGTCTTGATTACTGTAGATTTGTATTATAGTCTGAAGTCAGGGAGCCTGATTCCTCCAGTTCCGTTTTTCTTTCTCAAGATTGTTTTGACTATTCGGGGTCTTTTGTGTCTCCATACAAATTGTGAAATTTTTTGTTCTAGTTCTGTGAAAAATGCCATTGGTAGTTTGATAGGGATGCATTGACTCTGTAGATTGTATTGGGTAGTACAGTCATTTTCACAATGTTGATTCTTCCAATCCAAGAACATGGTATATCTCTCCATCTGTTTGTATCATCTTTGATTTCTTTCATCAGTGTCTTATAGTTTTCTGCATACAGACCTTTTGTCTACTTAGGTAAGTTTATTCCTAGATATTTTATTCTCTTTGTTGCAGTGGTAAATGGGAGTGTTTCCTTAATTTCTCTTTGAAATTTTTTGTCATTAGTGTATAGGAATGCAAGAGATTTCTGTGCATTAATTTTGTACCCTGCTACTTTACATGAGGTTGGATCATTTTTTTCCGAGGATGGGTAGACACTGACAGCGTTAATCTGAACCCAGGGAAGCAGATTTTTCAAGATCAAAGAGCAAGTGTTTGAGACAAAAATGGCTGAACTTAGGGTTTTCAGTAATTGGTGTGACAATTCTTCCTTCCACAGAGAAGTAAGCAAAGGGGCTTCTTAGAGCAAAGGATAATCTCTGTGACCAAGATCAGTGGTTCTCAAAGTGCGCTTGAGAACCCATGGGGTTCCCAAGACCTTTCAGGGGGTCCACAAGCTCTTAGGTCCTTTTTCCTATTACAGATCTATGGGAGGCCAGATTTTCTTCAAATACTTCAACCAAAACAACATATTACAACAAACTGAAGAAGTGGCTATGAGAATCCAGCTGTTTTCTATGAAGGCAGACATTTAAAGAGATTTTAAAAATGTAAATCAAAGCCACTCTTCTCACTATAATTTTTATGTTTTGGAAAATATAGTATTTTTTTCATAAAATATGGTATTTATGTTAACAAGTAATGGTTTATTATTTTAAATGAATTAGTAATATGTATTTTTAAAATTTCTCAGCCTTAATTTTAATATGGTATTTCTTAATTAATAGACATAGCCCACATAAAGAAAAACTTTTTAAAGTCCTCCATAATTTTTAAAAATGTGAAGGTATCTTGAGACTAAAATTTGAGAACCAGTGTCCTAGAGATTTTGGCTTCTAGTGTCGAGTTGGGAACATTCACAAGCAACTAGTAGCTCTGAGACTTTAAAAAATATATATGACTCTTACCATACTATTGTACATGAAAAATATAAAGATGAAAATCCCTTATTTTTTTTTTCTCTAAGAAATAAAAGGATCCCACAGGGTCTGAGTACTGCCTCTCTCTCTAACTAGATGAGCTCATTGTTCAAATGGCTCTACTGGGCTAGTTAATAAGGTGGCAGAGTCTTCTTCTGAAAGTCACTGTTGAATCTCTTCCTTGGGGTTGGGGAGTGTGGGGTGGGGATAATCCTCACTTCTTAACATGTTAGCAGATTTGTTTAACACCCATGTTCATTGTCATGACCAATGAACTCATACTAGGCTCTTTGATAAGCATATAGACTCTCAGGGTTCACAAGTCAAGCCAAATATAAGTTTTGAGAGAAAGCGGTGGGAGTGGACTGCAGGAACTCCTGGGGTCCATCATGGAGGCATGTTGGGATTCAAGAGTGGGAGGATGAAGAAACTGGACCAAAGCCGCGTTTCATCTCTCCCATACCTTTGCATTGTCCTGGCCATGGGCAAAGAGTGATGAGGATGAACAAGAAAATCAGTAAGAGGGAGAGAAATCAGGAAAAGAGGGGGTGAGTAGAGCTGGCACAGGAGAAGGAGGTGCTACACTCTACCAAGCAGCCGCTCAGGTCTCAGTTCTGCAGCCGTGAGCTCTCCAAGATCTGGAACCAGGGCTGTGTCACTCCCGGGAGATGCTCAGGGCTGTACTATCGGCTCTTGCTCCTGGAAGAGCTTAGCCCACGATGATTGTTGTTTGACGTCAGACTTCTCTGAATGTACAGACTTGAAGGTGCTGTGTAGGCTGGTTGAAATTCAAGGGTATAATGATTAAGATGTGACAAAAATTAATGTATAGATTCGGTGGAAAGAGGAAAAATGATTATTTTGGTTTTGAGCATGATAAGCTTGAGAGGCTGCACCCAATTAGAGATGTCCAGTAGGCAGTTAGAAATGGGATCTGGATCTTGGGAGAGGTGTGGCTAGATGTGTTGCCTTGGGAACCAGCATCATATAGAGATGATGGAGGGTGTGGACAGATGCGGCGACTTGAGTAACTGTATGTCCTTTGCTTTATCAGCTTTTCCAGGTGGCCTATATTTTAATCAAATTTGCAAATTCTCCTCGCCCTGATCTTTGGGTCTTGGAAAGATCGATTGACTTCGGAAGCACCTACTCACCTTGGCAATATTTTGCTCGTAAGTAATCTAGCCTACCATGTTATGAGGGGTTTGAATTATTGGCAGCAGATCAAGACTGTGGGTTTAAGTAGAAAATTAGTCTCTCAGTGTGGCTAGTTAGGGGCTGGTCAATTTTAACTTTCCAGGTTACCCTTGGAACATCCCTATTTCTCAAGCACATTTGCATGAATTCCAAGGATACACATGTATAACTGGGGTTGAAACACCTCTTATGATAATGGTTCTTGCTACTATTTAGGGGGAAGCAGTGTACCTATAACTGGGCCGTAGCTTCAGTCCATTTCCTTTTTTAAAATATATATATATTAAAAATTTTATTTATTGTATTTATTTATTTTTAGCTGCGTTGGGTCTTCGTTGCTGCATGTGGACTTTCTCTAGTTGCTGCGAGCAGGGGCTACTCTTTGTTGCAGTGCGTGTGCTTCTCATTGTGGTGGCTTCTCTTGTGGAGCACGGGCTCTAAGTGCACGGGCTTCAGTAGTCGTGGCACGAGAGCTCAGTAGTTGTGGCTTACGGGCTTAGTTGCTCCGCGGCACGTGGGATCTTCCTGGACCAGGGATCCAACCCGTGTCCCTTACATTGGCAGTCAGATTCTTAACCACTGCACCACCAGGGAAGTCCCTATTTTTAAAACTATTTTATTTATTTATTTATTTATTTGGTGTGCTGGGTCTTAGTTGCAGCAGGCGGGCTCCTTAGTTGAAGCATGCGGGCTCTTAGTTGTGGCATTTCATGTGGGATCTAGTTCCCTGACCAGGAAGCAAACCCGGACCCCCTGCATTGGGACCGTGGAGTCTTAACCACTGTGCCACCAGGGAAGTCCAAGTCCATTTCCTTTCATGTAGAATTAGGAACTATGCTCCATCTTTATGGATCCTGCCTTTCACATTACTTACCTTGACCTTGTCGTCTTCACTAATGAAGAATGTCTGGGTCTCTGAACCCCGTGACAAATTGAGGTGGACAGGAATTTGGCTTACAAAAGCATTGGGTTTTCCAGGAATGCTCCTTAGAGGGTAAACTTACCTAATGAGGAATGAGGATTTAGAACCATATCTCCAAACATTTCTGTTGAAAGTCACGTGGCCTGAAATGGCTTGGTATTTTCTTTCGTGAACTAAGAATTTCATTCTAAGCTTCTGTCTAAAAATCTTAAATGCTTCTCTGTTCTTTCCCTCTTCATGTATATTCTTAAGTAAACATAAGATTTCTTAAGAGATTTACAGCAAGATGATAATATTTTATTTTACAATATTAACATGTTTCCTTCCTAGATTCTAAAGTAGACTGTTTGGAACAGTTTGGACAGGAAGCAAATAGGGCGATCACGCGAGACGATGATGTACTTTGTACTACTGATTATTCCCGGATCGTGCCATTGGAGAATGGTGAGGTAAGTAGATCTGGAAGGCCTTGAGAGATAAGACTCAGAAATGAACATGAAGATGCCACATTTTTCATAATTGTGAAACTTGCACTTTCAAGGAAATCTAACATAGATGGAAAGGAATCACATCGAAGACTCCCAGATTGAGTTTGGGTTGGAAATCTTTTTTTTTTTAATTGAGGTATAATTGACATTGCAAATTCTGTTTGAGGTCTAATTTTCCTTGGGAATTCAGGATTCTGGATTCACGGCCCACAGGTCTTGAACTCTTTTTTCTGGTGGACTATTTAGAAAGTGGGTCACTGGTGATTGTGGTGAAGACCCCTCCCACTGCTTCACAAGCACATTACCTCCCGTAAGAGTGGGGAGAGGGGGGGTTGGTGGCAGAACTAATCCCTGATCCTTTTTGGCAGGGTGGGCATCATCTGTAGGGGAGAAAACAATTGCTGTCTCATTGGGGTTGCATGTGGTCCTTGTGAAGTCAGCCAGGCTGTTGTTAGGGAAGATGAGAAAAGAGAGTGGGGAAAATCAGAGAAGCATCCCATGGAGTGAGTTTCAAATGAACTTCTTTAAAGGGTGTCAGTCTCATTCTCCTTAGGTAGAGAGATCTTTCTTGAGCAGCTGTATCTAGTATCTTCCAGTGATCAGTCAGTGTTTCATGTCTCAGTAACTGGTTGGGACTTGGACTTCATCGCCTCAAGCTTTAAAACAAAACCTGGGGGACTTCCCTGACGGTCCAGTGGTTAAGACTTCACGATTCCACTGCAGGGGGCGCGGGTTCGATCCCTGGTCAGGGAACTAAGATCTCACATGCTGCGCGGTGTGGCAAAAAAAAAAAAAAAAAAAAAAAAATTGAAACCTGGGTTTTGTATAGATTTTTTTTTGTCCTCTTCACTGTCAACTTTATATCCAAAGGCTTCCTTTTTTCACCCTCTTTCGGGATTTTAGATTACTTTAGCTTTGTTTCTTTGATGCAGCTTGACAAAAATTGTTTCTTTGTATTTGTAGATTTTAATGTTATCCTTTGAACATTTCATAGTGTTTATAGCCCCACAATGACAGTGATAGAACAAAGGGTTTGTAAATGAAATGATTTATAAAACCTGAGAGCCCAGGTTTTGAAACATCTAATGACTCAAAGAAACCAAGTAAGTGTTTGGGGGCATGTGAGTTATTTTTAGTTACTTGCAGCTAAATTTTGATAAAAGGACTTTTTTCCCCCTCTATGTGTGTGTGATTCTTTTAGGTTGTGGTGTCCTTGATAAATGGTCGTCCAGGCACAAAAAATTTTACTTTCTCTCACACCCTGAGAGAGTTCACCAAAGCAACAAACATCCGCCTGCGTTTTCTCCGAACCAACACTCTTCTTGGACACCTCATCTCCAAAGCACAGAGAGATCCAACCGTCACTCGGCGGGTGAGTAGTGCTTTTAAGTGGCAAGACAGCAGCTTTTGGTACCTTGTTTGCTTATCAAATTCATTGCCTCGAACTCTTTCAAGTAAACTTTATAGCAGTAATGTCATAGGCGTAAGAGTTGTTCTTGTCTGAAATATTAGGTATAGCTTAGAAGTTTGGTGGTTAAAGACAAATCATATTCAGAGAAGATGAAAGGCAAAAGAGGACAGCCATCCTGGTATTAGTCTGCTATTGTAACAAATAATCCCCAAGTCTCAGAGGCGAACACAATAAAGGTTCACTTTTTGCTCATGTCACAGTCTAATGTGGGTCAGCAGGTGGGATTAGCTCCACAGAGTTATTCAGGGAACCAGGCTGTTTCTCTGTAGAGGCACAGCCATCCTGTAGAACCTCAGGGTCCTCCTCTGCACCCCCTGCACCTAGTCAGCAGATGAGGGAAGAGAGATAGAGCATAGGGAGGAACCATCTCCTGACCACAGAGCCCACTTCCATTGGCAGGAACTGGTCGTAGAGCCCTGTGGAGGTGCAGGAGGCTGGGTAATGTAATCGAGCCAAAGCAGAGGGGTGTGGGCATTGGTGAGCAGCAGTACTCTCCACTAGTGTTAGATTGAACATCGTTTACTCTCAGTGTCAGGACGGTACCCTGTCTCCTGGGCACAGAGGGAACCAGCAGAATAAATATCCCGAGCTCACTCTTCTCCCACCCTCTGATTCCCTCCCAGTTCCTCCCAATGGTCAAACCTAACAGGAGGCCAGAGAGCAAGAAGCCCTTGTCATCCCATAAAGTTTAGCCCCAGGACAAAGGGCAGGGTGGAGAGGGGAGGAGAGTGGACCTGGGAGGGTGAATGGAAGATGCCAGCGTACCTTATAGAGTTTGGCTTCTTAGGTAGGTAAGGCAGGGAGCTGGGAAAGGAAGGGAGAGAGAAAAGTTAAGTTTTGCTACAGTTTTGAGCATTTTCCAAAAAGGCCAGTCATCTGGAGTGTAGGGGGCCTGTTTTCTGACTTTTTAAGCCCCCTTAGCTCCCTCTGAGCCGTTGTATGTAGGAACTACCACTGGATCCAAGAACGCAATTTACAAGGGCGAGCTGGGCCTTCTGATCAACTGCAGCCAGACTGCGTTTCCATTCCTCCAGGTGTTTTGGAGCCTCGCCACAAATGTACCTCACCACCTTTTTTTTTGTCTTTTTAGGGTTGCAAGATTGGTACTCATATATATGTAGATTTCTTTTCACTTAGGTGAACGTAGTCTTCTCTATTAAGTAATCTTTTGTGGAGCGCATCACATATATAATCTTGACACTCCCTCCCCAGCGGTCTAGGTTGCTTCTTTAAGTGGACGAGCCAGGATACCAGGTGTCCTATCACACGTATCATGTGTGCTGGGGTGAAGGCTGATGGAGGGCTTCTCTCTTGCTGCTGCTGCCCTAACCCATGTGTAGAGAGAAATTTCTGTGGTGATCAGCATGAAAGCTTCTGAGTGTGAACTTGTCACAGAAGCCCTCCAACACTGAATTTTATCCATATTAACAAGAGGGATTGTTGATGCCTTTAGACTAAGTAAGACGTTGCCGGGAAGCTAAGACACTTAACAGCTTTCAGGGAGGAGATGAGAACAGAACCCCAACCCTGAGTGACTGTGGGGGGAGGTTTAGGATGACTAATCTCAGCAACAACAAAAAGATACAAAACCCCTCTTGTCCCTGTGAATTCACAGACTTCCTCACTGACAGATATTCTCACTGGTGGCATGACCTCAGTGAGAAAGATGATTTTACAACCTCTGAATTCCTTACTGAGTCCTGTGCCTCCTGCCAAGTCTGAGAAGTAAGGGAGCTGGCGGATGGTGCCACCTATGGTCACGAGTGGAGAGGCCTCCGCCATGCTGGAGACATGCCTTGTCCACGAGATGGCCTATGCGTATCGCTGGCCTGGTCTAGGGACCGAGCCTCAGCTGGGTCTGCAACTGTCTGGCCTTTTGGAGCTTGAACCTCTGCCTTGGGCTTTATTAACCCTGACCTAGCAAGGCTTCCGCAACTGCTAGCGGGTCCTGCCAGTCTCTGTGCTGTATCTGATCCATCTTTGTGAATATTCTCTCCTTTCCTGAAGCCTAAACACAGTAGTTACAAAATTTTTGTTATAAAAATTATGTTTTCTGGTAAATAGATATGTCCAATTTATGGAACTCAGATTTACGTTAAAAAAAAAGAGAAACTAGGAAGCACTTAATCCCTTTCCCAAAGGCTATAGGGTATGATTCTTTTCCGAGGTAATTTCCCTCTGTGCATTTGATTTTTAAAAATGGACAAATTCAGCAGTGTGCTATGAAATTTGATTGGGGAATGTATTTGCTTTGTAAGAAAAGTTACACCCAAACGTGGCTCCCTTTTGTGTTGATGGAGGCTCAGGAGTACAGGATGGAAGGAAGCAGGGTCAATGCAGATGTATGTTAAAGGTTAGTAAAGGAAAGTTCACGTTGGGGTTTAGTAAAACTGACACGTTCTGTTTTCTGTTCTATAGTATTATTATAGCATAAAGGATATCAGCATTGGCGGGCGGTGTGTTTGCAATGGCCACGCTGAAGTGTGCAGTGCAAACAATCCTGAAAAACTGTGAGTACATTGTACAGATTTTTCAGCTTTCTATGAATAAATCTAATTGTTTCAGTAGATGTTTGCATCCTATTAAATACTCCCTAAGTTCCTGCCCGCAACAAGAATGTTGCAATGTCAACAAGTAGGTGATGTGTATGTCTCCCCTCCTCCACCCCTACACTTCCCTCTCACCTGCAACCAGCCCATAGCAGACATAATTAATCAATCACAGCACTCTATGCATGATCAGGTACAAAGCCACCCAAACCCCCTTCCCCCACCCCTGCTCCAGACACTGGCCCAGGCAGCCACAAATAATTGAGTAGAGTTGGCAAGAGAAATAATATTTGTTTGTCATCCCTGGCCTAGTGAGATCAGGGGTATATGTTTTCATATCCTTTTTCATCTTTAAAATTGTGGTGAAGTGCACATAATATAAAGTTTACCGTCTTAACCATTCTTAAGTGGGGGTGGTTTAAGTTCACTAGTGTTCAGTACACTCACATTGTTGTGCAGCCAAGAACTCTTTTCGTCGTGCAGAACTGAAACTTTGTACACATTAAACAGCAGCTCTGCATTCCCTCCTCCCAGCAACCCCGGGCAACACCATTCTACTCTATGAATTTGACTACTCTAAGTGCCTTCTAGAGGTGGAATCACACAATATTTGTCTTTTTGTGACTGGTTTATTTCACTTAGCATACTGTCCTCACTGTAGCACGTGTCAGAATTTCCTTCCTTTTTAAGGCTGAATAATATTTCATTATATATACACCACGTTTTGCTTACCCGTTCATCTGTTGATGGACACTTAGGTTACTGCCATCTTTTAGCTATTGTGAATAATTCTGGTATGAACATGGGTGTAACACTGTTTTGCTTTTAATTGAGGTATATTTCACATACAGTAAGATGCATGGATCTCAAATATTAAGTGTTATGCAATTGTATACACTTGTGTTATCACCTTAGGAAGGATACTTTGAAGGGCTGGAAATTACCAGATGCTGGATATAGTAATGATTGTCTCTCAAGGTTTTATTTAAAATCTCCAATTCCACATGAGCAGCATTTACCAGGGGTACATTTTACTGTTAGTCAAATTCTGGTTTGTACATCATAAGGCCTAGCTTCATGGTCAGGCAGAGGTGCCAGCTACCAACTTACATGGTAAGTTTGTGGCGCCCTTCTCCCTGTCTAGAAACAATCCCTAAGGCTGTCAGCCCTCCTTCAGGGATCAGGTGGTGCTCTCTGAGATAGCAGTGTGAATCCATCAACTGACTAGCCCTTAATCAGCAAGGAGCTTATTAATGATTAAACCATCGCTGCCATGTAGTCTCCTGAAGGGTAGGCCGTAAGGCACTAGAAGCCGGGTCAGGGAAGACCTGAGTTGGAACGAGAGGGGAGAAAAGAGGTCACTCTTGGTCCCTGAGCCTGAGGTAAAGTGGTGCCACCTGGGAGAGGAGGAGAAGTCATCGGAGAGGGGTTGAGCTTCCCACTTGGAAGAGCTGCCGAGCCCCGTGCCCTTGGCAGACCTGGGGGTTTCTGCACTGAGCAGTTTACTGCTCCCAGCGTGTGTGAGTGGAGAGGCTGTCTCCCCATCCCTCAGTGAAAGGCTCAGTTTGCCACTGGTCTATATCAGCACAACTGCCTTGCCTCCCCCTGCCTGTTGTGACCTGCACAAATGACTCATGGAGGCCTCCATGAATAGGAAAACATCTTACATTGAAGGAGATTCAGTGACAATGGAGGGAGCCATGGCTGGACAATCAGAAATCAAGCAGAACCTATGGTGAGGCAGAGGAGGATTTAATCAAGCATGGGTACCATGCTGACTTTGATGTATGGAAACATGGATGGATCACAGATTTAATTCTGAGCCTCCTGGCAGTCAACTCAAAAAGGGAGACCTGCTCAGTTTCATATTTCACTATGATCACAATCTAAAAAGTAATCAGTTGTGTAGGAGAAGATGAGTGTTGATGCTAGGGCCAGATGAGAAATCTACCTGGAGGTGGATGGAGTGGCCATCGTGAAGAGGATTCTCCAGTCAACAACATCTTCAATAACATCCTTACAACTGATGCAAGGACAAATTTTCTACATCAACCATCAACCTGGGCTGAGAGTCAGAAAAAGCAATTATTTGGGAGTGACAATATGATTCAGACAAGTTCCCAGCTCTGTTTTCTTTTTCAGTGCTCAATGTGAATCTCCCTATAAGAATAGATGGACTCTACAATAAACCCCTCCTCCAAAAAAAAAAAAAAAAAAAGGAGTATTAGAACTATATGTTCTTCAAGCAATTTTCCCTAAATATTCTTTCAGTTCAGCTTGCAAATACGTCACTGACAATGAGCTGAAATTGCATCTCTGACAAAAAGCCCGTTTGGACTCCAGCTGTTCTGTGCTGCCAGTTAAATCTATGTCCATTTGCTTTAACGGGAGCTGAGTTGGGAGAGGGAAGACGCCTTCCCGTAGAAGCATAACCATCCCACCTCCCCTCAGAAGAGTTGAGGGGATCCCCATGGGCACAGCCAAGAGTCTTCTTAGACTCTGTTTTGAATTCTCTTTCAAGCACAGACGAATGGACGCTCAGAGCTTGGAGTTCTCATCCAACGCCATGGCTACAACGATTTCATTTTAGCTCAGAAACGTTCTAAGGCAGGTGTATAGTTTTTGAATGTCGATTTTTGTCTTTACCCCATTGCCTTGTTGAGTAATCTGAGCTTTGGTTCCTGTGATGGAGCTGTTTGTTGGAGCTGGCATGGACTCTTGGAGCAGGGTCCCCTGAGATCTTGTAACTGTCTCTTGGATTTGGTGAATCTCTGCACCAGACTCCAGGTTGAAAGTAAGAAACCTGACCCATCTCACAGGACTACTCTAGATTTTTGTGAAGATGTTGATATTCAACACACCTCAGTACACTCAGCACTTGCTTGCTCTTGTGTTGATTTATTGATATATAACATAATAGAGAAGAAACACCTGGGACTTTGGAGTCAGACAAACTTAAGTTAGAAATCTGGCCCTCGGTTTATCATCTCCTGACCTTTGGCAAGTGTTTAAATATCTCTGGATCTTAGTGTTACCACCTGTAAAATGGAGATAATAAGCGGGATCGGGGGACTTGAAATAACGTATGCAAAGTGCTTTGTTCTCATAATCACTCAATGGTACCATGGGTGACCATGATGACTCAGTTTTTCACACAGGAGCAACTGATCTTATACTTCAGTTAAACGAACAAACAACTTTTCAGTAACTGAGATGTGCTTTGCTACATGCCCAGGTTTCGGTGTGAATGCCAGCACCACACCTGTGGGGAGACATGTGATCGCTGTTGTGCAGGGTACAATCAGAGGCACTGGCGGCCTGCCACGCGGGAGCAGAGCAATGTGTGTGAAGGTGAGTGCTGGGGGAGGGGTGCTAGGAAGCGAGACCCCACCCGTGGTCCCCATCCCCCCATCTCTAAGGACTGATGCAGTGTTTTCCCCACGCTCATGAAGAGGGCGAGATCATGTCAGTCTTAGGGACTCAGAACTGTCTGATGCAGCAAATAACTCACAGACTGGAGGTAACAGTGCCCCACTCTAAACTCAGATACAGATATGAGAACAAAAATAACAACAATAATGCTCGTTAATATATATTAAGCATTCACTATATGCAAGGATTGGGCTTTGACAATTGGCCTTTCTTTTTTTTTGTTTTTTAATTAATTAATTAATTAATTAATTAATTAATTTATGGCTGTGTTGGGTCTTCGTTTCTGTGCGAGGGCTTTCTCTAGTTGTGGCAAACGGGGGCCACTCCTCATTGCGGTGCGCGGGCCTCTCACTATCGCGGCCTCTCTTGTTGCGGAGCACAGGCTCCAGACGCGCAGGCTCAGTAATTGTGGCTCACGGGCCCAGCTGCTCCGCGGCATGTGGGATCCTCCCAGACCAGGGCTCGAACCCGTGTCCCCCGCACCGGCAGGCAGACTCCCAACCACTGCGCCACCAGGGAAGCCTGGCCTTTCTTTTTAGCAATCTAAAATGTGTTGCAGCCACTATTAAACTGTAAACCCTTATCATTTCTTAGGATGTGATACTGGATTGGAATCCTAATTATTCTGAGGACCGAGATTCAGAGAAGGTGGTGAGATTGATGTCTAAACAGAGAGCTGGAAGTATTGAGGGAATAGGGCTGAGGGGGATGCAGGATGGAGGGGACCAGAGAAGGAAGGAAGAGGAGAGGCTGCTTTTAATTATGGGCACAATATAAAGTAAGAAAACTGTTATTTAAACAAACAAGCCCATGACATCCAACTGAAGATTTTCTTTTAAACCCATCTTCTTAGAAGGCCATATATTTATTCCAATTGCTGGAAACATTTTTGTAACTTTTAGTTATTGGCTTTGGAGACTGTGGCCTATTTTTTCTGAATATTCTTAGCATTTGAAGACGGATTTGCTTTTTTGAAATGACCAAAAGGCGTTTGGATCCAGGTTTGTTGAACTAGATGTGTAAGAAAGAATCTATTGTTTATAATTTCTGGCCAAATAGTTCTTGTAACTTTAAGAGATAAGACTGATGATCTCTGTGACCAGCAAAATTACTTAAAATGCATTTCCAGTGGGGAATTCTGAGCACGCTTCGAGAGATGCTAACATTGTTGGAAGGTGTTGCCGAAGGTGAACGCTCAGGTGATCTCTAGGTCCAGGTCGTTACCCGGATGGCCATTCTCACTTTATAGTCATAGTTAACAGGTTCCTTTGCAGTGAATTCCCGACTCCTCACCCCTAGATAATAGGGCCCCGAAGAGGGAAAAGTAATAATCAGGGGTTGTTTCTTCCAATACTTTCAGGTGCTGGTTTAGGATACTTTGACTGAATAAGTGTCATCACATGAATTCCAACATTCATCGTGTGGTTAGTTTTCCAGACTGATGGAACCACTCAGTGAATGACAACGCTTTACTCCAACACACATATGACAAATTTTAAATAATTTCCTTTCATAAGTTTTTAACCTTTTTACACTTACCAAAATGGTTAAAAATTATAAACAGCCTATGGAAATCAGACCTGTTAAGATATTTGTTAGATGCTTTCTAAATTCCATTTGAGTTACTGCAATTCAAAATAAATAGACTTCTTAAGAAATAACTGACGTAGTAAATGTAAATGCTTAGAATTTTTTAAAAAATCATGGCACCACTGAGGAAATGAAAATAAGAAAGGGCTCAGCCTGTTAAAAACAGGGTATCTTGAAAATCTAACCCTAATAGATTTATCCGAGAACTTGATTAAAACACATAAATTCCTAGAAAGACTTGGAAAATTGGATCTAGGTGGAATGTAGTGAATATATATTCTGCCTAAGAGAGAATGAGTGTTTTACTTGTTAGATCTTTTTTCATCTTGGCAATGATGAAAATCCTAAATGGGGTTTAAATCATATTTTCTAATTTTAGAAGCATCATACGTTACTTGTAGATAACTTGGAAAATTTTTTTTTAAAAGTAAAATCATTAATACTTTTACTACCCAAAGAGAACCACTATTAATATTTTGTTAAGTATTTTAGTGTTTTTTTCATGCATACTTTAAATGCTCAAGGGTATATTATTTATACAATTTTATATGCTGAGCTTTTTCACTTGATATTTTTAAATATTTTCCCATATCATTAAAAACTCTTTGACATCTTTTTTTTTTTTTTAACTTTGGGTTTATTTATTTATTTATTTATTTATTTATTTATTTATTTATTTATTTATGGCTGTGTTGGGTCTCCGTTTCTGTGCGAGGGCTTTCTCTAGTTGTGGCAAGTGGGGGCCACTCTTCATCGCGGTGCGCGGGCTTCTCATTGTCCTGGCTTCTCTTGTTGCGGAGCACAGGCTCTAGACACACAGGCTCAGTAGTTGTGCCTCACGGGCTTAGTTGCTCCGTGGCATGTGGGATCTTCCCAGACCAGGGCTCGAACCCATGTCCCCTGCATTGGCAGGCAGATTCTCAACCACTGCGCCACCAGGGAAGCCCTTTGACATCTTTTTTGATGGCACATATTCAATAGTATTGTCATTCTCTGAATTCAAGTGTATCTAAAAAGTGTTTGAGTACTTACTGTGTGCTGGGGACGATGCTCTATTACAGACAAAACAGGAGCAGTTCTTGACTTCATAGAACTGACAGGCAAGCAAATATACTGTTGTTTGCTTAGCCATTTCCCTATAATTAGATGTTAGGATTATTTCCAATTGATCACTATTATAGATAGTGCTGGGATGAAAGACTTAGGGTGTTGACTGGGAATAGGTTTTGGAGTCACAGAAAGACAAGTGAGGATTCTGCCTCTCTTACTCGTGAAGTCTGTGACTATGTGCTCGTCCCTTAACCTCTCTAAGCCTCAGCCTCCCCATCTGGGCTACAGGCATAATAGCACCACCCTTAGAAAGTTATTGTGCAGATTAAATGAGATAATGCATGTAAAATGCTTTTCACAGTGTACCAAGAACTCAGTTATTCTTATTTATTTATTTATTTATTTATTTATTTATAGGCTGCCTTGAGTCTTAGTTGTGGCACGTGGGATCTTTGTTGAGGCACACGGGATCTTTTCTCGTTGCAGTACGTAGGCTCTTTGTTGTGGTGTGCGGGCTACTCTCTAGTTGTGGAGTGTGGTTTTTCTCTTCTCTAGTTGTGGCGCGTGGGTTCCAGAGTGCATGGGCTCTGTAGTTTGTGGCAATGCAGGCTGTAGTTGAGGTGCACGAGCTCAGTAATTGTGGCACTCGGGCTTTAGTTGCTCTGCGGCATGTGGGATCTTAGTTCCCTGACCAGGGATCGAACCTGCATCCCCTGCATTGTAAGGCGGATTCTTTACCACTGGACCACCAGGGAAGTCCCTCAGTTATTCTTGACATTAGCAGTAGTAGTAATATTCTCTTTGTGCATAAAGCTTAATTGGCATTTTGGTTTATCTTAATTTGTAATTATGTATCTTATTTTTTAAAAAAGAGAAACCTCTCCCACTTAATATCAGATGGAAGAAGGTATAAATTGCATATGATTATAGGTGGGTCTTTGTGTAAAAATCCTCCAAATTTTCCACTGGGGGTATCCCTGGTGTTCCAGAATAGACTTTCTTGTAGCTCAGTGAGCAACAATACTCTCTGGGGGAATTTACTAAGGGTCTTATAGTCACGATGGAGTACTAACTTAGAATGCTCTTTTTTCAGCATGCAACTGCCATGGCCACGCCATCGACTGTTACTATGATCCAGAAGTTGAGAGGCAGCAGGCAAGCTTGAATAGCCAAGGCATCTATGCAGGTGGAGGGGTCTGCATTGACTGTCAGGTGAGGCACTATTTAAGTCAAAGTGAATGTGTCACAGTAGGAAATGAACACTCAGTAAGCCCTGCTCTAAAAAGATGTCAAGAAAGTGATATGCAATTCTAAGGATTTTCTGACGCCGTTTCTCCATTTTGTACACAGAAAGCTTGGTTAGCTGGATGTAATTTAGGGAAAATGGACTGAGGCATGTTTGTCCAAACTCCATTGGTTAGATTCTTCATTTGGGTCTTTGCCTAAATGGAGGGGAGAATTCCTGGCTGTCATCCTGACTGCTATCCATCTTATCTTAGAAAGGCTCTAAGATAGGAGGGCAAATAGGTATCAACTTCAGTGCTGACTCTAAATCCTGTTTTCAAATGGATTCTGAATCTAGAGGAAGTATATCATGATCAATTAATGATGTCTGCTGTTGACACTAAATAAGAAAAATGGATTTTTCATCCCTCCTATAAGGACGATTTGGTTCACTGGAATTTAGGTAAGAGGAGTGTATGGCAGAGGAGGGTATATGTATATCTGCCTTGAGATATTCATTAAAAATTGTGTAAAATGTTCATGAGTTTGGTCTATATTGTCATTCTGTCTTGTGTGCTTTTAGAGTGATGTTTTGTTAACGTTGCCAGTAAGGAGGCACTCTTTACGTGAGATGCCCGTTTATGTGGAACCAGGGCTACACACCCTTAGAGAGACCCACCATTCTCCACCTGTCTCCCACTCCACACATTTTATATCATCTGTCACCATAGTTAATTAAAATACAAGTAAATGTAAGTCATAGGTTTGTTACAAATCACAGGGTTTCACGGATAAGTGAAAGATCCCAGGATCTTCTTAAAGCTATGCATTGCAAGACCTTCAGGTGATTTGCATGCACATTAAAGTTGCAGAAGCACTGGACTGTCTGCAATCTGATGAAGGGTATTTATGAAAACCCTACAACTAACATCATATTAGTGATGAAATATTGAACTCTTTCCTTCTAAAGATTGGGAACAAGGAAGGATGCTTGCTTTCACCACTTTTGTGAAACAGTGCCCTGGAGGTCCTAACCTCTGCATAAGACAAGAAAAAGAAACAAAAGGTATTAAGATTGGAAAGGAAGAAGTAGAACTGTTTCTATTTGTAGATGACATGATTCTTTATGTAAAAAAGCCTAAGGAATGTACAAAATAATTACTAGAACTAATTTAATTTAGTAATATTGCAGGATACAATGATAATATAGAAAAACCAGCTATATATACTAGTAGCAAACAATAGGAAAATGAAATTAAAATTCAATTAAAAATAGTATCAAAGAACATAAAATGCTTAGGAATAAATTTAGCAAAAGACATGCAAGACCTCTATATTAAAGCTAAAAAATCTTTTCTGAGAGAAATCTAGAAAGACTAAATAAATAGAAAGATGTAATATATTTGTGGATTGGAAGATTCAGTATTATTAAGATACCAGTTCTCCCCAAATTGCTCTACAGAGTTAATGCAGGTTCTTTTTTTTAAAAAGAAGTTGACAAGTGGATTCTAAAATTTATATGATTATGTAAACGACCTAGACTATCCAAAGCCATCTTGAAGAAACAATAAAATTGGAGGACTTATCTTACTTCAAGATTAACTATAAAACTATAGTAATCAAAACATGGTGCTATTGACATAAGGCTAGAAGAATAGATCAATGTAGCAGAACAGGGAGCACAGAAACTGACTCACACGTGGACATTTTATTTTATTTTATAAATTTATTTTATTTAATTTATTTTTGGCTGCGTTGGGTCTTCGTTGCTGCCCATGGGCTTTCTCTAGTTGTGGCGAGCAGGGGCTACCCTTCGTTGCGGTGCAAGGGCTTCTCTTTGCGATGGCTTCTCTTGCTGCGGAGCACGGGCTCTAGGTGTGCGGCCTTCAGTAGTTGTGGCTCGTGGGCTCTAGAGCGCAGGCTCAGTAGTTGTGGTGCACAGGATTAATTGCTCCGTGACATGTGGTATCCTCCCGAACCAGGGCTCGAACCCGTGTCCCCTGCATTGGCAGGTGGATTCTTAACCACTGCGCCACCAGGAAAACCCCTGGACATTTTATTTTTGATAAAAGTACCAAAGCAATCCAGTGACAGGGGGTGGGGAGAGAAGAGAAAAGTCCTTTCAACAAATAGTTCTGGAGTAACTGGATTTATATGGGAAAAAAATTAACTCTGACCCCGACCTCAAATCATACACAAAAACTAAATTGATATGGATCAGACCTAAAGTAAAGTTAAAGCTTTTGAGAAAAATAGAGGCAGATATCTTTGTGATTCGAGGATGAACAGTTTTCTTAGTTCATAGGAAGCAATAACCATGAAAAATTGACAAATTAGACATCATCAAAATTAAAAACTTCTGCTCACAAAAGACACTGAAGATAATGAACAGGCAAGCCATGAATGGGGAGAAAATATTCAGAAAACATAAGTCTGACAAATGGTTGGTATCCAGGATACACAATATAAAGAACTCCCGCAGCTCAATAATGAAAAGACAAATAACCCAATACAATTGCAAACGATTTGAATAGCCACTTCACAAAAGTGGATGTATGGGGGCTTCCCTGGTGGCGCAGTGGTTGAGAGTCTGCCTGCCAATGCAGGGGACACGGGTTCGAGCCCTGGTCTGGGAGGATCCCACATGCCGCAGAGCAACTGGGCCCGTGGGCCACAATTGCTGAGCCTGCGCGTCTAGAGCCTGTACTCTGCAACAAGAGAGGCCGCGATAGTGAGAGGCCTGCGCACCGCGATGAAGAGTGGCCCCCGCTTGCCGCAACTAGAGAAAGCCCTCGCACAGAAACGAAGACCCAACACAGACATAAATTAAAAAAAAAAAAAAAAAAAGTGGATGTATGAATGGCCAATAAGCATACAACAAAGGGCTTAACATCATGAGTCATCAGAGAAATGTAAATTGTAGTTACAATGACTTACCCCCAATTTTGGTGAGGATGTGGAGCAACTGTACCTATCATGCATTGTTGGTGTGAGTGAAAAGTGGTACAATCGCTTCAGGAAAATATCTGGCAGTTTTTAAAATATAATTAAACATACACCTACACCATGACTCACAAATTCCACGCTTAGGCGTGTATCCATGAGAAATGGAAGTGTGTTTACAAAAAGTTTATAGCAGCTTTATGCACAATAGCCCCAAACTAGAAATAGCCCTGGTGTCCTTCAGTAGTAGAATGGAGGAACACACTCTGGCATATTTATACAGTGGAATACCAGTGGGGAAGCAACAAACTATTGATGGTGCAACAACATGCAAGAATCTTAACAGCATCGTGTTAAGTGAAAAAAGCTTTCCCAAAAAGAATACCGATAGTATGAAGACCATTTAGATGAGATTTTGGAACAGGCGAAACTAATCAATAGTGGAAAAAATCAGAACTGTGGTTGACTGTCGGAGCTGGTGGTGGGGAATGACTGGGAGGAGGCATGGGGACACTTTCAGGGATGGTAATATTGTTCTGTATCTGATAGACATCTGGGTTTCACAGATATATGCATTTGTTATAACTCAGTGAATGTACAAGAGTTTTGCCCTTGTGTATAAATTTTATACCAAAAGAAAAAAACTGAACAAACATTAAACTCCAGTTAATTATATGCATAACTTTAGCTATGCATATAATTAACTGGAGTTATTATAATAACAGTTAATAAACAGTTAATATAAATAGCTGAAGTATTTTGGGGGACGGTAACTGATATCTGCAATTTATTTTGAAATGCATAAATAAGATGGATTAATGGATGGATAGAAGAATGAGTAGATGGATAATTATGTGAAAAAACAAGTATAGTAAAATGTTAATGGTACACTCTAGTAGAGGGGGTATAGGTGTTTATTGTGAAATTTGAATTTTTTGGTCATAAAATATTGGGGGAAAGAGCAATGGAAGAAGGCAAGGAGCACAACATTTTTGGATTGACTCCTTGATTCCTTTCTGTTTGATAAAATATTGTTGCTCTTAATTAATGTTGAAGATTACCCATGTTATTTGAGATGATGCTTGAAGATACTTTATCTCCATTAACTAAAACAGAGTCTTTAGCTTCTTCCATGGAGACACGACTTCTAATCTAAGTCTTGAACTGTTTGTGTCCCTAATGTGTTCATCTCACTACTTCCAAACGTTTGTTTTTCTCTCTCTTTCACACACACATACACACACCACACAAAGCTAAGTGATGGGATCAAGAAACAGACGGAGCACATATGGCTACATTCCCTTCTGCAACAACTCCTACAAAATGACAGGAAAGATACCAAACAAGCAAAATACTCTCTCCTTCCAGAATCCACAATAGCATGAAAAATGAGAAAGAGTGTTATCAACAGACCAGCAGTTTCAAGAGATTCCTGAAAGATAGAAAGCAGAAACAGATACATGCAGGAGAACACAGCTGTGATTATTGGAACAATTTGGAGGTACTACAAGAGGCAACAGATAGAAGAAATTAACTGTGGAGCTACATTTAAACCTATAAAACATTATTGAAGTTTATAAAAGAAGACCTATATGGAAAGGCATAATATGTTTCCAGACTCAGTATTATAAATATACCATTTTTTCAAAACCAATCTATAAATTCAGTGCAATTTCAATCAGATTTTTAATGAAGATTGACAGACTGATTCTAAAGTTCTTATCAATAAAAGAATATATGAGAATAGATAAGTAGCTTAGAAAAGATGAACAATGACGGGAGAAATTTGTCTTGCGAGATATCAAAATATACTGTGAATCTGTATTAATTGAGTGTGGACTCAATGCAGGGATAGATAGTTCAATAGAACCTAATAGAGAATTTAGAAACAACTTCATGCAGATATTAAAATTTGGTTTGTGGTAAAATTGGCATTTCTGATGGAAGAGAAAGATGGATAGTACATAAATGATGTTGAATAATGGGCTCTTCATTTGGGGAGAAAATGTAACCCTATCTTATGCCATATACAGAGGGACATGGGGAGTCTTGCACAGGAAGGGAGGAGAGCGGGTGCAACTACAGCAGGGCAGATGGTTTGGTGAGCTACGTGGTGATGCTTCAAGATGAAATTTGAGTTTGCTGGTAGAACACGCATACCGTACAGCAAGGTCTGCCTATCAGAAACCCAGCTACCTTAGTCACTTCAGGCCGTTATAACAAATATACCATTGACTGGGTAGCTTACACAATAAACAGTTATTTCTCGCAGTTCTGGAGGCTGTGAAGTTCAAGATCAAGGTGCCAGCACATCCAGTGTCTGGTGAGAGCCCTCTTCCTGGCTGGCTGATGTTGACAATGTCGCCATTGTCTTGTATTCTCACATGGAGGAGAGAGAGAGAAAGGAAGGAAGCTCTCGCTGTCTCTTCTTATAAGGGCACTAATCCCATCATGAGGGCTCCATCCTCATGATCTGATTACCTCCCCAGGCCCCATCTCCAAATACATTGGGGATTAGGCTTCCACAAATGAACTTGGGGGGAACACGAACATTTATTCCATAACACCAGCTAACCTGACTGTTTCCTGCCTTTTCTGTGCAGTGCTGGTAATGGGAGAATGATGAAATCTCTGCCATCAGTCTGGGCAGGTGACAGGAAGTGGGAACATCACAGGCAGGCTGGGCCTGGGGACTTTCAGGTGGCCAAGCAGCCAGCATGTAAGAGCCAGATCGTTATCCTGCAGGGCACGTGGTTGTCAGAGATGGCTGTTTTCTCACGTAGTATTGATTTTGCTTTTGTTTCTTGGGTTTACTATTTTAAGTGTTGGTTTGGGGGTATGTGACATTTTAAATAGGGTGGTCCGTTTTCTGGGATATGGCATTTGAGTAAAGACCTGAAAGAAGCGAGAGAATGGACCAGGCATCTGTCTGGGGGACAGCTTTCCAGGTGGAGGGGACGGCAGGGCAAAGGGCCTTGAGAGGGAACAAGGGGCCTGCGTGGCTGGAGGGGAGTGAGCAGGGCTAGATGTGTCAGAGAGGTCACAGAGGCCAGATCACTTTGACCTTCAGATGGAATATCAGACGGGGTCTTCCCAGGAGAGTGTGGCCAACGAGTGGACTAGCCAATAGTCTCGCTGTACTTGAGGTTCACGGAAGTAGAAGTCAGCAACAGTGTTGTAGGTGTGGTCAAGGAATTGAGGGAAAGAGAGAGAGTCAGAGAGAGATGGGGTTTAACTGAAGATTGAAAAGCATGTAGGAAAAGTTTTGCTTGGAGGAATTAAGACCTGAGAATTATTAGAGCAGGGCCTGAGGTTTCTAGGTGGGCGTTCTTTAGAAAGCCTTTCTAGATGGTGCCAAGGGAAAAGGAGTAGGTGGGGGTGGGCTTACCTCCTGCACAAATCCCATCGGCGCCCACCCCACTCTTTAGCTTGGGCAACGGAGGCTTTCTCATCTCGTGTTGTGTCGTACATATGCAAATTCAGACACCCACTCCTCCCGGCAAGAGTGCTTCCTAGGTACCTCCAACGTTGAAATCTGTAGCCACTACTGTCCTTGAGTCTCCATCTGGTATTGATCCAACCATGACCTTGGTGTCCATGGATAAGTGGTGTATCTTGCCCTCAGGTGGTGCGGCTCCTAGAGAACCACCCAAAACTTGAAGGCAAACTACAGGTATTCTTAGGGTGATTTGTTGCTGTTCTTTGTGTTTCAAAAATATAACTTCTTTGTGGCAGGTGCTTCATTAGACAAACCTTGTGGTAAAGCGGAGAACCCAGGGTACCCACTTGAGAGAACTTTTTCTCATTTCCTACTCCAATGGGAAAAAAATTGGGAGCCAGGGTTAACCTGATGTCCTCTGTGTATTATAAGCCACAGTGGCAAACAACAGAGTTGAGAGGTTCATTGGCATTTGATGGAAGGGAGGGTGGACTACAGCTGTTTCCTGTTTGTCCGAGATGTTTATGCATGTAAACCTTAGGTCAGAGAAGTGACCAGTATGGTTTTAGACCTCAATGTTAACGTGAATTCAGATTTTAGCCCGCAGGACAAGGAGTGGTAATAAATAAAAGTCTGTAATTAATAAAATCATCTAAAGGGGTAGAGGATACAGAAAGGGTCTTTGTTCTCCTCTCTGTGTTTCTATGCAGACTCCTTTTGAGTCAGTGTGTTATATTTGTTCTTTTTAACTTCCTATTGCCTTTCCTTTCATTAGTGAAAGAACCCTGTCCTTCTAATTGTTTCCAAATTAGAGAGAGAGAGAGAGGTGGAATTGAGCTAGATCCATGGTATATAGTTCTTGGAAATTGATGATGCATGTTGGGTAATTTGATTTTCTGGCAATTACAAGGATTAGCCGTGAAATATAAAAGGCTGCCTTGTATTGTACTTTAAAATGAGCTCTGTGTATGAAGCACATGCCTACATTTTCCATTCCCGTAGCAGAAATGTTTGGGAAATGGTTTCAGAGTAAAGCACAGATAAAATTTTGGAATGATGAGAGAAGGGGATCTGTATGTGCAGTTTTTTCCAAAACTGGAGAAGATAAAAATACACACATAACCCTTTATTCCTTGGGTTAAACCTAAGGGTGATTTATGATCCATTCATCGCTACCGAATGAAACTTTGAAGAGTGATCCTCTGGACTTTTTGCTCACTCAAACGTCAGGTGCTTCATTAAGTGGTAGAGAGGAAAACTTGGGTTGTCCAGTTCATGGAACTTACCCTCATTTCCTCTTCCAATGGGAAAAAAAATTCCAGAGCCAAGTTCAAGCCAGTGTCCTGTGGTAAATCTTGGAGATTCAAGGTCAAGATCAGTGCTTTTCTTTTTTTTTTTGGTGACTTTTACATTACAATTGTGTATGACAGAATTATTTCTCTGGATGAATAGCGCTTGTCCACTACTCTTCCCCCTAAGTTTCTTTTGTTTCCTTCTAGCATAACACAGCTGGTGTAAACTGTGAAAAGTGTGCTAAGGGCTATTACCGCCCATACGACGTTCCGGTCCATGCCCCTGACGGCTGCATCCGTAAGTTTCATTCCAACTTGGTGTGTCTTAGACTTCAGGGAGGTCATCGGGCTAAATTCTGATTGGCTAGTAATTCCCTTCGTTTTCTCTCTCTCTTCATATTATTGGTTCTACTCCTTACTAGCTGTGTGACTTGAGGCAGTTACATAGTCTCTCCGAGAATCAGATTTCAGATATATAAATGGAAATGATAATCTAGTCTCTAAGATTAAATGAAATGCAATCAAAACCACCTAGGAAAATATTGAGCATTGGGCTTGTCGCATACTAGGCCTGCAACAAATGTTTTCTGTTGTTTTGACATGTTTCTATGATCTCCAGTAATTTTAAATTTCATCAGAATTAGACTCAAGGCAACATAGTAATGATTTCACAAGGATGTAATAATAGTCATAATATTCAAAATAGTTATGATTTATTGAGCACTTGCTATATACAAGGCATTGCCTAAATAATTTCACAAATGTCTTATCTAATTATCATAACAAACTTAAAATAATGTATTATTAGTCTCATTTTTAGATATAGAGAAATCAAAGGGTCTGAGTAGTTAAATATTTTGGCCCAGGTGAGAGAACTACCAACTGGTAGGTCCAGGGTATAGTTCATATCTGTCTAGCGCTGCTGTAACATACCACTTCCATTATACAGAAAAATGCCACTGTTTTTTTTTTTTCTGTGGAATTATCAGTCGTAGATCAGATTATAGACTTTGTTCTGCATGTGTAATTTATTTGGTTCTTTTATGTTCTCTGGCTATTGCAGTTAGAAAACAATTGCAGTCCTGAAATTGGCTTCTGTGCCCACCTTCCCCCCCAAATTCATTCATCATATCATTAATGTTTGAGAGCATCAAAATCCAAAGAATGTGTAAACTCTGATTTGTTCCTCTGTAGGGCATCTTAGTTATTAAAAGTGTGTCCTTGTTTTCTCTCGCTCTTCCACATCACCCTATGAAGTATGCCCATGATTTATCTTGTGCCCACGAAGAATAAGCTTTGGCAAAGGAAAACAGGACATCGTGAATAAACTCATGCCTTATTAGGAGCCTCAGTTTTCCATCACTTTTCTAGTTTCTTTCTTCATCACTGAAGTGGTCTCATGGAGATATTAGAAGCTTAGCATAAAGAATCCACAGGACACATAAATCCTAAACAAATTAAGCAAAAGACACCAGGAGAAGCCAGGCTAGGGGGTTGCTTGGTGCTCACGACTTCTCCAGCCTCCCGGTTCCTCACAGGACAGGGACTCAGCCGAGCTATGACAGTGTTTTTGCTGTCCAAGGTGAGGACTTTTGCCAGGTCAAGGGAAGTTCCCAAGTGAGGGAGCGTTTTACACCCAAGTGTGTCCCTCTGGAATGCAAACCCAATAGTCAGGCCGGTTGCAAAAACTGCCTTCAGTAAGCTGTATCACTTGATTCTAACATTTGGGTTATGGGCACGATCTTGCTGTGCTGTGCACAGATTATATATCAATGTCTAGGCATCCCACACTTGTGTCCACATCACAGCTGTGTAATGCCGACCACTCTGTGGACATTCATAGTTGGCTCATAGCCGGGAGAGGCTGTGCCCACCCCGCCCCTCCGGTGGTGGCTTGTGCAGGGTTGCCCCCTACACGGTGAACTGGGCAGTGCTCAATGTAATAAACCACATCCTGGAGAACTTCTCAGTGTGACTGCTCATTAAAGCTTGTCTCTGAGGGTCCATGGGGTTCAGTCAATGCAAACCATCAACCAGGTGTGAAGTGGAAAACAGGCTGTACCCTTTCAAGAATCCCTGGAAACCAGTGATGAAGTAGTAAACATTGCCTGAGAAGGATTAGGACATATTTGCCTTAAGAGGTGCAGTGAAGGAGGGACTCCTTGAATCTGGGATTTCTCTTAGCCTGCAGCTGTCACCCCGACCACGCGGAGGACTGTCAGCAGGGCTTGGGCCGCTGCACCTGCAGGCCCAACTTCCGCGGAGACCACTGTGAGGAGTGTGCGGCCGGCTACCACCATTTCCCGCTTTGCTCCAGTAAGTCCCAGCTGCGGAAGGAGAGGCCTGGCTTCTCGGCGCTGACCTGGGCTTTGTGCATCGACCCCTGAGTGCACGGCAGGCATGGGGCAGGGACAGAAATAGGGCCAGGAAGGTTCTATTTGTGTGAAAATGTTCCCCAAGTTGGGAACATTACATTTTTATAAGTATGTTTTATAGTGTTATTTATCTCCAAAGTGTTAGGCTGTACCATAGACATTACCATCTCAGCAGGTCAAAGGGTCAGATAGTGGCAGTTTCAATGTAATAGTAATCCATGTGTGGGGTTTTTCTTCATAAACCTAGAGTAAATGTCACGGGCTTCCAGATGTTCGCGTGCGCACACTCAGTGTGTGTTGTAGTTCCAGTGGCCGGGGGGATGTGTCTTCTTTCCCACTGTACAGTAGAGCCCTCACCTTATCCCACTGCCGTGACCTAAGAGAACATCTCAGCATCTTGGAGAGAAATATATGTGTCTGTTAGAAACAGCGTAGAACATGGAGCAGGAGAGCGCGTGAAGTCAGCTGTGCAGACTGTTCCAAGAGGCATGATCCTATTTGTTCTGCAATTAGTGTAAAAACTGGACTTTGGGGTCAGGACGGAGAAACACGGTCTCAGGAAGACGATACCCCATTGCTGCGTTAGTTCTTGCCCATTCCCACCTCACAACTCTGCCATCCCCGGAAAAGCATGTTGAGTTGTGGGGCTCTGTGTACAGGACATGCACGTGTCCTGGCTCCCACCTGCTGTCCCAGGGTCATTGTTAAACGAGCACCCACTTCCACTGTCAAGTGTCCCAGTTTGGAGGATGAATTACATGATCATCTTAAAGTTAAAGGAACCAGTTTTTAAGCCCAAACATAGTGACACTGAATCAGGGCTCAATCCATTTAGAATCTATAATTATTGGATAGAGGCTAAGGAGAAATTGCATTTTCATAAGCAAAGTTTTAGGGAAGAAGACTTGAAAGAAAACATTTTTAAAAAGCTAGTCTCGATGTTACATTAAAAAACAATAAAGATACTGAAGAAGTCCAGCTCAGCCCTGCTAGACTGGGACTTAGCTATTGTGAGCACGAAATATCCATTTCTGTTCATTAATATACAGATCAGAATGTCTGACCATCCTGGTTCTATTACTAGATGCATTTTAAGTGTAGCAACATTTCCTTTCTTTCAGTTAGTTTCCACATGCTGCTTTCACTAAGTCAGAGAGGGCGTCTTCCTAGTTAGTGCAATTTAATGTTTTACTTTACTGTCTCCTTAATCATCCTTCTCTGTATTTTTTGATAAATTATTTTTCTAGGAATTCCCGTTTTCCCTATTTCTACTCCAAGTCCAGAAGATCCAGTAGCTGGAGATATAAAAGGCAAGTAACTTCTCTTTTGGTTTAACTTCAGTGAAGATGTTATGCTCCATATTCCTTTTCTACTTCCGGTGCACCTGGCTATGTCCAAGTTCAAGTCATCCTCATGGGACCATGGTGGTGCCTTGCAGGTGTGTCGTATTTGGGCTTCTCACCTCCCATCCTTCTCTACTCCAGTCTGTCCTTTGCAATGGCACCATCTGATGAAGGAGACTAAGAAGAGTTTTTAGATTGTATGTTGCTAGATTGCTCAAAAACCTTCAGTAGCAGTCGGTTGCCTCCTGTGTTATTTGGTTCTCCATAACGAGACTCTGAGAAAGGAATTGAGTGCAAGTAGTTAATTTGGGAGGTGACACCAGGAAACATCAGTAAGGGAGTGGGTCCTAGATTGAAGGGAACCCTTATGAAGATGCGTTAACGGGCATGGTCCTGCTGTAGCTCCTGGAGCTGCAGCCCTCTGAGCAACTCTCGGAGGCAGCAGAGAACTTGCTCAGCGTTATGCCAATGGAACGGATAACTTCAGTCACCTGATGTGCATGGAGGGCTACCTCTGGGGCATTAACTTTCTGGGCCCGGCCTGCAGGGGGGCAGAGGAGCTCCTGCAGCCAGAAAAACACCCAGGGAAGAGAGTGGCAGGGGTATGCAGGAAGCAGCCTTTGGGGTGGAGAGGTGCTACACCTACCTAATCCCTGATTCTGCACGTATTTTATGACCACCTGCTATGTGCATAGCACTGTTCTGGCTGCTGGGGACTTAGTGAAATGAATTTCCCAACTCTCCTGGAGCTTATATTTCATTCGGGGGTGGGGGTGACTCCTACAATAACATATTTAATATACAAACAAGTAAAATCACTAATGTGATAGATTATGATATGCAGGGTTGTCTCCTGCACAAGGTGTTACTTTTAAATGGGAATCATTCACATTGTAGGTGTAAATTAACCCATATGAGAGTATTCCAGGCCTTTGGATTCGATTCTGGAGCTGTGAGCAGTTCGCTATGTGAACCCGCAGTGGTGCTCACAGGGACACACACGCTCAGAAGGGCGTGGCACATTGCATGCACACAGCCCACGACCATCTGGATCAGGCTTGGGTCAACCACCTGGTCTCGTCCCCCAGGATGGGGAAAGGCCTGATGGTCACGTGCTCATCTCACTGGGAGCACATGGACTCCTCTTCCCGGTGCGTCCGGAGTGTGAGTGGGCAGGGAAGGGGCACTGGTGGCCAGACAAGAACCTGGTCTCTGGAGGGCCATCCTTGGTCAAGGAATTCAGGTTCTACAACAGTATATTAGCTCCGGGCGTGTTGGCCATCAGTGCTGTGGAATAAATAAGGCCGAGAGAGAGGGTAGGAATGTGAGGTTTGCACATGTAAGTAGGTTGTCAGGGAAGGCCTCGCTGAAGAGATGATTAAGCAGGGTCATCAGGGGGCTGAGGGCTGAGCTCTGCAGGTGTCTGGGAAGAAGCATCTAGATGCAGGAAAGAGCGAGTGCAAAGTCCCTGGGGCAGGACATGCCGGGGGTGTTCCCTGAACAGAGAGAGACCAGGGGTGTGAAAGCAGAGTGAGCGAAGGGAAGGGGGTGAGGGGGGCAACCCGGGGACCAGATTGCAGGCCCTCGTCAGCCACTGCGCGGACGTAGCCTCTACTCTGATGAGCCAGGAGAGCTCTGCACCGGAAAACGACGTTGCGTTGGGGTGTGGCAACTGTGTTGAGGACCAACTGTAGGAGGAGGAGAGAAGAAGCAGGGAAGCCATCACGATGATGATCCGTGAGGAAGAGATGGTGGTGGCTGGGACCCCGGAGGTGTCAGTGGAGGTGACAAGCAGTGCACAGACCGTGGACATAATCTGAGGATGCAACCCGCAGGACTTGCCTGGGGGTTGCTGGGCAGAGGTGCACTGTGAGAGCAAGAGGACCGGGGGTGGCTCCCCGGCTTCTGGATGGAGCACACAAGGAGCGAAGGGGAGGGGGTGCCATTTGTTGAGCGGGAAAGGCTGTCAGAAAGGAGAAGGCGGAGCGCGGGGACGGGCTGGGCAAGGGCCTGCAGACCTGTGGCGGAAGCATGTGGATGCTGTCTTCTGGTCTTTCTCTTTTTCTTTGCAAAATAAGAATCAAGATGGGGGCAGAAAGTGAGGCTGGGGAGAAGGCCTTGGAGTTGAGGAGAGAGAAGGTATGAAAGAGGCATCCTGGAATGCGGGGGAGTGAATGGGCTTGGAGAGTGTCACGGGATTTGGGGCAGCACAAGGGCTCACCTGAGGTCAGCTCTCACGTGACCCACTTTACCTTCCTGTGCTGTTTCCTGTTTGTGCCCTGCCCACACCCAGCTCCTCTGAGCAGACCACGGCGCTGGGGTATTTTGCGGGGTATTGTCTTTAGCTTTCATCAGACACTTGGTCACTTGGGGACAGTGGCTGTGCCTGACTCGCTTTCTAATCCCCACAGCACCTGCTGTGGTATCCTGCCCACAGCGGGTATCAGCAAGTGCTTGCTTAAATGTTTGTCATTTGACTAGAATGGGACTCAGCTTTTGAGCATGGATTATGACACACATCTCTGGTTTCCTTCCACAAACATGTTTTAGATCTTCCATTTCTGGTCTGTTTCCAGTAATCCCTTTGTTATCCCATTCTTTTTTCTCCCCAACTAGATTGGTGGTGACTTCAGGGAAGGAAATTTAACTGAACTTGAAGGGAAGTTCAGACGTCTATTACAAAATATTAGGGAAGCCTCAGAACACAGCCTCGAGAAAAGAAGTTTCAATTAGTGCAGTTAGATTTATTTGGGCATTTGAAGGCACAGATACCCACTTCAATTTGGTTTCCACTAATGCATTTTAAAAACACCCAATTTAGGGCCTAACTTCTGGCAGTGAACATTAGAAGCACAGACATCTCAACTGCCAGGAGACACACAGCACTGGATGATACCAAGTCCCTCTCACCCCAGAGAATTTTATTTCATTAAGGCTCATTAATGCTTTCGTGTCTTCTGATATAGTGGTTCTTAAACAGGGCTATGTTTTAGAACCCCATGCTTTTACAAAGTATAAATTCCTGTGTTTGACCCCCAGATCTTTTTTTTTCCCCAATCAAATATTTTATTTAAAGTTTTCCATATATACATATAATTTCCTAAAGTTTGTTTATAAATTTCTTATGTATTTGTTCCTTTGAAGTTCCAGTGTTCTTTTTTTCTTTTTTTTTTTTTTAAACATCTTTATTGAAGTATAATTGCCTTACAATGGTGTGTTAGCTTCTGCTTTATAACAAAGTGAATCAGTTATACATATACAATATGTTCCCATTTCTCTTCCCTCTTGCATCTCCCTCCCTCCCACCCTCCCCATCCCACGCCTCTAGGTGGTCACAAAGCACCGAGCTGATCTCCCTGTGCTATGCGGCTGCTTCCCACTAGCTATCTATTTTACATTTGGTAGTGTATATATGTCCATGACACTCTCTTACCCTGTCACATCTCACCCCACCCCCTCCCCACATCCTCAAGTCCATTCTCTAGTAGGTCTGTGTCTTTATTCCCGTTTTGCCACTAGGTTCTTCATGGCCTTTTTTTTTTTTTTTCCTTAGATTCCGTATATATGTGTTAGCATACTGTATTTGTTTTTCTCTTTCTGACTTACTTCACTCTGTATGACAGACTCTAACTCCATCCACCTCATTACAAATACCTCCATTTCATTTCTTTTTATGGCTGAGTAATATTCCATTGTATATATGTGCCACATCTTCTTTCTCCATTCATCTGTTGATGGACATTTAGGTTGCTCCCATGTCCTGGCTATTGTAAACAGTGCTGCAGTGAACATTGTGGTACGTCTCTTTTTTTTTTTTTTTAATGTAAAATTTTTTTAACATCTTTATTGGAGTATAATTGCTTTACAATGGTGTGTTAGTTTGTGTTTATGACAATGTGAATCAGTTATACATATACATATGTTCCCATATCTCTTCCCTCTTGCGTCTCCCTCCCTCCCACCCTCCCTATCCCACCCCTCTAGGTGGTCACAAACCACCGAGCTGATCTCCCTGTGCTATGCGGCTGCTTCCCACTAGCTATCGACTTTACATTTGGTAGAGTATATATGTCCATACCACTCTCTCACTTTGTCACAGCTTACCCTTCCTCCTCCCCATATTCTCAAGTCCATTCTCTAGTAGGTCTGTGTCTTTATTCCCGTCTTGCCACTAGGTTCTTCATGACCTTTTTTTTTTCTTCTTAGATTCCATATATATGTGTTAGCATACGGTGTTTGTTTTTCTCTTTCTGACTTACTTCACTCTGTATGACAGACTATAGGTCCATCCACCTCACTACAAATAACTCAATTTCGTTTCTTTTTATGGCTGAGTAATATTCCATTGTGTATATGTGCCACATCTTCTTTATCCATTCATCTGTTGATGGACACTTAGGTTGCTTCCATGTCCTGGCTATTGTAAACAGAGCTGCAATGAACATTTTGGTACATGACTCTTTTTGAATTATGGTTTTCTCAGGGTATATGCCCAGTAGTGGGATTGCTGGGTCGTATGGTAATTCTATTTTTAGTTTTTTAAGGAAGCTCCATACTGTTCTCCATAGTGGCTGTATCAATTTACATTCCCACCAACAGTGCAAGAGGGTTCCCTTTTCTCCACACCCTCTCCAGCATTTATTGTTTCTAGATTTTTTGATGATGGCCATTCTGACCGGTGTGAGATGATACCTCATTGTAGTTTTGATTTGCATTTCTCTAATGATTAATGATGTTGAGCATTCTTTCATGTGTCTGTTGGCAATCTGTATATCTTCTTTGGAGAAATGTCTATTTAGGTCTTCTGCCCATTTTTGGATTGGGTTGTTTGTTTTTTTGTTATTGTGCTGCATGAACTGCTTGTAAATTTTGGAGATTAATCCTTTGTCAGTTGCTTCATTTGCAAATATTTTCTCCCATTCTGAGGGTTGTCTTTTGGTCTTGTTTATGGTTTCCTTTGCTGTGCAAAAGCTTTCAAGTTTCTTTAGGTCCCATTTGTTTATTTGTGTTTTTATTTCCATTTCTCTAGGAGCTGGGTCAAAAAGGATCTTGCTGTGATTTATGTCATAGAGTGTTCTGCCTATGTTTTCCTCTAAGAGTTTGATAGTGTCTGGCCTCACATTTAGGTCTTTAATTCATTTTGAGTTTATTTTTGTGTATGGTGTTAGGGAGTGTTCTAATTTCACACTTTTACATGTAGCTGTCCAGTTTTCCCAGCACCACTTATTGAAGAGGCTGTCTTTTCTCCACTGTATATGCTTGCCTCCTTTATCAAAGATAAGGTGACCATATGTGCGTGGGTTTATCTCTGGGCTTTCTATCCTGTTCCATTGATCTATGTTTCTGTTTTTGTGCCAGTACCATACTGTCTTGATTACTGTAGATTTGTAGTATAGTCTGAAGTCAGGGAGCCTGATTCCTCCAGCTCCATTTTTCGTTCTCAAGATTGCTTTGGCTATTCGGGGTCTTTTGTGTTTCCATACAAATTGTGAAATTTTTTCTTCTAGTTCTGTGAAAAATGACAGTGGTAGTTTGATAGGGATTGCATTGAATCTGTAGATTTCTTTGGGTAGTAGAGTCATTTTCACAATATTGATCCTTCCAATCCAAGAACATGGTATATCTCTCCATCTATTTGTATCATCTTTAATTTCTTTCATCAGTGTCTTATAATTTTCTGCATACAGGTCTTCTGTCTCCTTAGGTAGGTTTATTCCTAGATATTTTATTCTTTTTGTTGCAATGGTAAATGGGAGTGTTTTCTTAATTTCACTTTCAGATTTTTCATCATTAGTGTATAGGAATGCCAGAGATTTCTGTGCATTAATTTTGTATCCTGCTACTATACCAAATTCATTGATTAGCTCTAGTAGTTTTCTGGTAGCATCTTTAGGATTCTCTATGTATAGTATCATGTCATCTGCAAACAGTGACAGTCTTACTTCTTCTTTTCCAATTTGGATTCCTTTTATTTCTTTTTCTTCTCTGATTGCTGTGGCTAAAACTTCCAAAACTATGTTGAATAATAGTGGTGAGAGTGGGCAACCTTGTCTTGTTCCTGATCTTAGTGGAAATGGTTTCAGTTTTTCACCATTGAGGATGATGTTGGCTGTGGGTTTGTCATATATGGCCTTTATTATGTTGAGGAAGGTTCCCTCTATGCCTACTTTCTGCAGGGTTTTTATCATAAATGGGTGTTGAATTTTGTCGAAAGCTTTCTCTGCATCTATTGAGATGATCATATGGTTTTTCTCCTTCAATTTGTTAATATGGTGTATCACATTGATTGATTTGTGTATATTGAAGAATCCTTGCATTCCCGAAATAAACCCCACTTGATCATGGTGTATGATCCTTTTAATGTACTGTTAGATTCTGTTTGCTAGTATTCTGTTGAGGATTTTTGCATCTATGTTCATCAGTGATATTGGCCTGTAGTTTTCTTTCTGTGTGACACCTTTGTCTGGTTTTGGTATCAGGGTGATGGTGGCCTCGTAGAATGAGTTTGGGAGTGTTCCTCCCTCTGCTATACTTTGGAAGAGTTTGAGAAGGATAGGGGTTAGCTCTTCTCTAAATGTTTGATAGAATTCACCTGTGAAGCCATCTGGTCCTGGGCTTTTGTTTGTTGGAAGATTTTTAATCACAGTTTCAATTTCAGTGCTTGTGATTGGTCTGTTTATATTTCCTATTTTTTCCTGGTTCAGTCTCGGAAGGTTGTACTTTTCTAAGAATTTGTCCATTCCTTCCAGGTTGTCCATTTCATTAGCATATAGTTGCTTGTAGTACTCTCTCATGATCCTTTGTGTTTCTGCAGTGTCAGTTGTTACTTCTCCATTTTCATTTCTAATTCTATTGATCTGAGTCTTCTCCCTTTTTTTCTTGATGAGTCTGGCTAATGGTTTATCAATTTTGTTTACCTTCTCAAAGAACCAGCTTTTAGTTATTTTGATCTTTGCTATTGTTTCCTTCATTTCTTTTTCATTTATTTCTGATCTGATCTTTATGATTTCTTTCTTTCTGCTAACTATAGGGTTTTTTTGTTCTTCTTTCTCTAATTGCTTTATGTGTAAGGTTACGTTGTTTATTTGAGATTTTTCTTGTTTCTTGAGGTAGGATTGTATTGCTATAACCTTCCCTGTTAGAACTGCTTTTGCTGCATCCCATAGGTTTTGGGTCACCGTGTTTTCATTGTCATTTGTTCCTAGGTATTTTTTGATTTCCTCTTTGATTTCTTCAGTGATCTCTTGGTTATTTAGTAGCTTATTGTTTAGCCTCCATGTGTTTGTATTTTTTACAGTTTTTTCCTGTAATTGATATCTAGTCTCATAGCGTTGTGGTTGGAAAAGATATTTGATGCGATTTCCATTTTCTTTAATTTACCAAGGCTTGATTTGTGACCCAAGATATGATCTATTCTGGAGAATGTTCCATGAGCACTTGAGAAGAAAGTGTATTCTGTTGTTTTGTTTATAAATTTATTTTATTTATTTATTTTTGGCTGCGTTGGGTCTTTGTTGCTGCACGCGGGCTTTCTCTAGTTGCAGCGAGCGGGGGCTACTCTTCGTTGCAGTGCGTGGGCTTCTCATTGCGGTGGCTTCTCTTGTTGCGGAGCATGGGCTCTAGGCGCATGGGCTTCAGTAGTTGCAGCATGCGGCCTCAGTAGTTGCGGCACACGGGCCCTAGAGCACACAGGCTTCAGTAGTTGTGGCACGTGGGCTCAGTAGTTGTGGCTCGCGGGCTCTAGAGTGCAGACTCAGTAGTTGTGGCACATGGGCTTAGTTGCTCTGCAGCATGTGGGATCTTCCTGGGTCAGGGCTCAAACCCATGTCCCCTGCATTGGCAGGCAGATTCTTAACCACTTCGCCACCAGGGAAGCCCTATTCTGTTGGTTTCAGATGGAATGTCCTATAAATATCAATTAAATCCATCTTGTCTAATGTGTCATTTGAAGCTTGTGTTTCCTTATTTATTTTCATTTTGGATGATCTGTCCATTTGTGAAAGTGGGGTATTAAAGTCGATTTCCCCTTTTATGGCTGTTAACATTTGCCTTATGTATTGAGGTGCTCCTATGTTGGGTACATAAATATTTACAATTGTTATATCTTCTTCTTGGATTGATCCCTTGATCATTATGTAGTGTCCTTCTTTGCCTCTTGTAATAGTCTTTATTTTAAAGTTTATTTTGTCTGATATGAGAATTGCTACTCCAGCTTTCTTTTGATTTCCATTTGCATGGAATATCTTTTTCCATACTCTCACTTTCAGTCTGTACGTGTCCCTAGGTCTGAAGTGGGTCTCTTGTAGATGGCATATATCACCCCCAGATCTTAAATCTAGATTTCCAGGGGTGAAGTTCAAGCTGGTATTTTGTAGAGGTTTTCCAGATGATTCTATCGTATGTCTCTTGTTAAGAACAACTGCTCTAGTTAGTAGAAATTCCTATTTAGTGGTTGGCAGACTTTCCTGTAAAGATAAAGATAGTAAATATTTTCATCTTTGTAGGCAAAGTTGCAAGTACTCAAATCTGCTGTTGTAACATGAAAAGAATCATAGACAGTATGTATGATAAATGAATGAGCTTGGTTGTGTTCCAATAAAACTTTGTTTACTAAAACAGGGATGGATCTGGCCCTCAGGCCATAGTTTATAGATCCTGGGATTATATCAGCGTCTCTGAGTTTGGGATTCTACAGCCAGGCAATGACGTTTTACCCGGAGATTCCAGTGTGCAGCCCCAACTGAGAACTACTGGTTTAGAAAATCCATAGGCTCAATTCCAGACACTTGAACCAAAGGTGACGTGAAGCAAAAGGACAGAACAATTTTTGCAGATCAGAATGTTTTTAGATTTTTCGTTATATTTCATGACTGGATATTATTTGGAATTTCTGGGTCCAAGTGATCACTTATAACCACTTAACATTTATTGTTAGGAAGTCAATGTTTAGTAGACACATCTTCAAGGGCTCTTTTTGAAAATGACAGGATACACAAAACATTCACTCTAGAGGGACACTGGCCTCTGGGCATGGGCACAGTTTTATTCCTCCAAGTTCAAACAAAGAGTGGTGACAAGCAAAATCAACAGCTGCAGGAAGACTCCAGGTGCTTACCTTAGGAGATTGATACAGTCTTGGGATGATTTTGTAAAGCAGCCCATTTGGCCTGAAGACATGGCTGCCCAGAGGTTTCTCGACAAATACCATGAAAAGGTTTTGATTCCCCCATCACTTTGTAAGGAGCTACTTGCCATTGCCGAAGTATTGCATCAGTGTGATCGGGGCCGGGGCACGCGCTAATGATGAGAACTCTGAGAGATGGGGCGACCACCACTAGGGCATGCCTTCCTGCTGTCTCTCCCCAGGCTGGGCATTTCACCTGCCTGGCAGGGTGGGACATTCATTGTTGGCGTGGAGACAAGCCAGATACAGCTTAGAGATGAACAGGTGAATTCTGATATCTCGGTTTGGCAGCTCTGTGCCAATAAAATAAAATTCAAGGAATGGTGTTTACCCAAGAGAATTGTCATCTTGACTACTTAGCATATTCTTCATTCATTAAACTCCTATTAAGTGCCTCCTCTATACTAGGCATGGCCAAGGCAGCTGCCTGCTCATGGTCCCTGCTCCCTGGAAGCCCCCAGGCCTGTGGGAGACACACAGACAAGCAGTTATAACAGCAGGAGTTGATGCTATGACAGGGCAAGAACACGGAGCCATAGGAGCAAACACAAGGGGCATCTTTACAGCTCCTTACAGAAGGGAGGGAGGGTAGGCAGGAAGGCAGGTGGAAAGGAGAGAAGGAAAGATGGAAGGAACAGTGGAAAGAGGAGGGAAGGAAAGGAGGAAGGGAAAAGGCAGAGGTTCTAGAAGGGTTTCCTGGGACCAGGAGGAGGAGGCATTGAGGATGTGGCAGATCTGTATATATATGGTGACGATTTTACAGCAAGTGACAGGAAAGCATCTTGAGGAAGAGACACCTTTTTCTAGTTTGCATAGAGGTGCCGCATGGGCTCTGGCAGCCTGAAGATTTTGAAGGGTCTGCTGTGTCACACATGTCGAGGACTTTGGATTGCATCCTGAAGGCCTTGGGTCACCGTTGAGGGGTTAATCTGGAAATTGATATGCAAAGATTGGCGTTCTAGAAAGATCACTCCTGACACCAGTTTGGAGAGTGGGTTGGAAGAAGACAGGAAGCAGACAGCCTTGTCAGGAGGCTCTTGAAATAATCCAGGCAAACGAGGATGAGGTCCTGGAGGAAGGCTCTGGAAGTCTGGAAGGAGAGGAGGATTGCGGGCGCTTTCCTGAGATATAAGCACTACGGCCTGGTGAGGAGGTGTGGGAGGTGAGGGTGGGGGAGAAGTGAGGGACCTCAGAGGTTTCTGGCTCCTGCACCGTGTAGGAGTATTTGCCACATAAGTTACGTGTCAGGTGGACATGGTAACCACTGCACTATGGAAACCATGCCTAAGTTAAAAAGTGAATTTCAGAAACAAATTTAGAAATGCATAGGCACTAGATGCTTTCTTTCTGTTTACAAGTGGGTGTAAATCAGGATTCCTTGGACTTCAATGCCATTGTAAAGTTCAAGTTGCTTACTGAATTCCAATGCCTGGTTTAATGCCAAGACTGTAATTTACAGTAAATCTTTGCATTTCCCTGCGGTGTTCTCAGCCTGTGGGCCCCTGGCATTGGGACCTTGTATGGCAGCTGTGATGGATGGCAGCTGTGATGGATGGCAGCTGTGATGGACAGCTGCTGTGACGGACAGCTGTTGTGATGGACAGCTGCTGTGATGGACAGTCAGGGCGGTGCTCGTGCCAGCCTGGGTTCCAAGGCTTCTCTTGTGATGAATATGCCCTTGGACACATCCAATGCCCATTTTGTCAAGTTAGGTGACTGTTGAAGTATAAACAAGTTAGAGATTATGCAAAGACTGTAAAGTTGCTCTGATTTACCTTGATCTTTTCTTTCTTAATTATTGTAAAAAAATAATTCCACAACTTTGTTACTAACCTTTTACCTGAAAAAGGGCAAAGGGAAGGAGTGGGATTTAGCTAACTTTTCAGATTATCTATTATTTTAACCCTTGTAGAAAACCTTTCTGAAATGCATGAGACTTCCCTTCCTTGAGAAGTAGGGGGAACCCAGTCAAATCTTTGAGTCTTTCAGGATCTTCCTCAAGGGACCATGTTGCAGGTTTAGATGCTAGTGTTCTTGGTTTTTTTTAATCTTTATTAAGTATAATTGCTTTACAATGTTGTGTTAGTTTCTGCTGTACAACAAAGTGAGTCATCTATATGTATACATATATCCCCATATCCCGTCCCTCTTGAGTCTTCCTCCCACCCTCCGTATCCCCTCTAGGTGGTCACAAAGCACCGAGCTGATCTCCCTGTGCTACGCAGCTGCTTCCCACCGATGCTAATGTTCTTGATAGAAATGTAGATGTTTTAAATATGAGAATGGTTTGAATACATACACTAATCTGGAACATACCTTGAACACAGCTTTTAAAATCAGTTATCAGCTTGTATTCTTGGCATCATAGAAAGGGCATGGGCTTTAGAATCAGACAGACCTGGGTTCAAAGCCCTACTTAGCTCCTCTGGCTGTGTGACCTTGGGCAAGATAATTAACCTATCTAGCAACCTAAATGTCCATCGACACATGAATGGAGAAAGAAGATGTGGCACATATATACAATGGAATATTACTCAGCCATAAAAATAAACGAAATTGAGTTATTTGTAGTGAGGTGGATGGACCTAGAGTCTGTCATACAGAGTGAAGTAAGTCAGAAAGAGGAAAACAAATACCGTATGCTAACACACATATATGGAATCTAAAAAAAAAAAAAATTGTACTGATGAACCTAGTGGCAGGGCAGGAATAAAGATGTAGCCATAGAGAATGGACTTGAGGACACAGGGTGGGGAGAGCGGGAAGCTGGGGCGAAGTGACAGTAGCATAGACATATATACACTACCAAATGTAAAATAGCTAGTGGGAAGCAGCTGCATAGCACAGGGAGATCATCTTGGTGCTTTGCGACGACCTAGAGGGGTGGGATAGGGAGGGTGGGAGGGAGGCTCATGAGGGAGGGGATATGGGGATATATATATATGCACATGGCTGATTCACTTTGTTGTACAACAGAAACTAACACAGTATTGTGAAGCAATTATACTCCAATAAAGATCTATTAAAAAAAAAACCTTTCTGAGCATCTTTTTCCTCAACCATAAAATGCTTACCTATCTTGCAGGGCTTTTGCTTGACTTCATTATTTAATCCATCCATAATAAAGTCAAGCAAGAGCCCTGTCTTCTTGAGAAATATTTATTGATTGAGACATACTGTACATGGCAGTGGGAGTCCTGAGGTGAGCTCTCCGTAAGTTTTCAGTTTGATAGGTGTTTCCTTCTTCTATTGCTATGTAATAAATCACCCCAAAATTTAGTGGCTTATAACAATAAGGGTTATTTCTCACAATCCTGTGGCTTGGCTGGGCAGTCTTTCTGCCAGACTTGCTGAAGGGTCTGCTGGGGCTCGGTGTCTCTCTCCATGTGGCCTTTTATCCTCGATGAGGTCAGACAGGGTACCTCCCTGGTGGTCTCAGGGTTCCCAGAGGGTGAGAATGGAAACCACAAAGCCTGTTGTGACCTGGGCTCTGAAATCCCACAGCAGCACTTTCCTCTCATTCCACTGGTCAAAGTCAGTCATGAGGCCAACAAGTGACTTCAGTAATTAAAGTGTGAAAGACAAACACAGCTAAATAGAGAGTGGGAGAGGGAAGGGAGAGCTGCTGGTACAGACTGGGTGGGGAAGGCCTTCCTGACCGAGACCTGAAGGTTGAGAGGGAACCAGGGGAGGGGTGTTACCTGCCGGCCAGAGCAGAGGTGCTGGGTTAGGACTGGAAGCAGCCTGCCTGCTGGGAAGGGCTCTGCCTGGAGGATTGAGACAAGCCGAGTGAGGTCCCCCAAAGCCACATCTGGCACTTATTAGGGCTACATGTGTGTTCATCTCTTTTTTCTTCTGAAAAATGGAGGTAGGAATATGTTTAATTCAAGATTGTCATTCGATGGGAATCTATGAAGTTGAAGTTTTACTAAACAAGGCTCAGTTTGGGGAAAAAAAAATTGTTCCCACGGGGGTAGATGCTAGAAGATTGTAGGTGCTTTGCAAACCAGTGCCTGTCCTGGGTGTTTCTGAATGGTATCTCTGATCTTTCCAGGAGAGATGTTTTACTCCCCTTAAGATGCAGTCTTCTGGGTTAGGAATGTATGTAAACCATAGATTACTCAGAATCTGTGGGTGAAGGGATGGAGGATGGAGACCCCTCTGAAAATCTCTTCCCCTTCGCAGGCTGTGACTGTAACCTGGCCGGAGTTCTCCCCGAAATATGTGATGCCCACGGGCGGTGTCTGTGCCGCCCCGGGGTGGGGGGCCCTCGGTGCGATGCCTGCCGCTGGGGTTTCTACTCCTTCCCTATTTGCCAAGGTAAGTGGGCCCCACGTACGTAGTGATCATCAGTCCCCCGAGGTAAGTTTCCCCCTGAGGAAACGCAGAGGCTCTTTTTGGCAGAGCTGTGTGGCCTATTGTTTAATAAATGAGCCCCTGGTCTACATATGTATGTTACATGTGACTGTCCTCAGGGCCAGGCCATGTCACCTCCCCTCCTTTGTCTTTTCAGCCTTACTCTTCCTCCTCCCAGGTGGTCAAGCCCATGGGCTCTGGAGTCAGCACCTGGGTACAAATCCAGGCTCTGGACAGGAAGTGGTACCTGCATAGTGTTGAGGAAACTGCCAAGTAGACAAGGGCGGGGGGCAGGGTGTTCCGGGAGAGGGAATGGCACACACAAAGCCACAGGCTTGGTTTGCCTCTTAGTCCCCCATCCTAGTAAGAGTCACTGAAGGTGCTGGAGGGGAAGGGAAGGAATCTGGCCCAGTCCCTAGAGCAAGATGGGTGTGCGGTAAATGTTGGGTGACCAGCAAATGAATGAATGAATTTGACCCCGTTCTTCTCCTCCGCCTCTTTCCCATTGCCTGCCATTGTTCTCCTCGGTGGCTAACGTCGTAGGGAAAATGAGGGGAGAGGAGAAGGGAAGGTGATCAGTCAGGGCTCAGGGCCGGAACTAAACCCAGCAGGGACTTGCTGTGGGTTATTAGGTGCTGACCGACTCAGGCTCCAGGCTGGGCTTCCAAGGAGGCTCCTGGTGTCAAGCCCAGACTCCTGCCATGCAGCTCAGGGACAGGGGGACTGCGGTCCTTTTGCCTCCATGGCCATCCAAGGCCCCCAGGAAGCCAGCCAGGGCACAGCAGCAGAAATGCTCAGCCTTTCTTTTTTTTTTTTTTTTATTTATTTTTGGCTGTGTTGGGTCTTCGCTGCCGCATGCAGGCTTTCTCTAGTTGTGGCGAGCGGGGGCCACTCTTCGTTGCAGTGCATGGGCTTCTCGTTGCGGTGGCCTCTCATTGTGGAGCACGGGCTCTAGGGTTGCGGGCTTCAGTAGCTGTGGCACGCAGGCTCAGTAGTTGTGGCTCACGGGCTCTAGAGCGCAGGCTCAGTAGTTGCAGCACACGGGCTTAGTTGCTCTGCGGCATGTGGGATCTTCCCAGACCAGGGATCGAACTGGTGTCCCCTGCATTGGCAGGCGGATTTCCAACAACTGCGCCACCAGGGAAGCCCCAGCCTTTCTAATCTTATTCAAGTAGTTATTTGCAAAACCCGATTGACATCCAGAGCCCAGCTCCAGGAGAATCTGGGAAGTGCTGTTTCTAGCTTCCAGCCTCTGAGCACAGGAGGAGGGTAGCATCGGTACGGAGGCATGTCACCCATGAGGCCGGCCACACTAAGGAGCTGGGAGAGTGGGGCAGGAGCAGGAAGGTCCCTCCCCGAAGCAGGAGACAAAGTGGCAAAGAACAGGGTTCGCACTAGCTATCAACTTGGGCAAGTTCTTACCCCCTCTGTTCCTCAGTTTCCTGGTAATAGTGCCCGCCCTGTGACATGTTGTGTGGGTTACGTGTGTACCGATGTGTAAAATTCTTAGAGCCCGGGAAGCACTCACCTGTACGGTAGCTGCTATTCCTTTAACCCTCCTTTCTCTGCCTCATACTTTCTTCTACATCATTTTAAGAGCCTGTAGCCTTAATCCTGGTTGATCTCCCTGTTTGCACAGATGTCTGTGTGCCATATCCCAAGCCCTTCTTTTTCCTCCTGATCCCCTGACGTGTCCTGGACCTCTGTCCTCTGCCCCACTTCTCAGCCTTTGCCTCTCGGGCCACAGAAGCTCTCGGCAGTCCCTGCCCAGAGATTTAGGTCACCTGGCGGGTGGAAGGGTAAGGAAAGGAAGGGGTATCTTTTGTTTCTCTGCCTTGACTTCAACCAGAGAAGTTCAGTATTAGAATTTGGAATGCCCAGTGCATTTCCTGTGGAAACCTCAGACAGGTGATGCTTATGTTGGAGTTGTATGAATCGTACAAGAGGCAGATTCAGTGCTGAGCTGGTGCTATGGTCTGGTGTGGTCACCTTGTCCTTGTACATATATTGTTTCTGTTGAAAGACATCCCAAATAATGAAGTTTTGGAACACGAGTTGGGGGTGCTTACATTTCTATTTTAAGCTGGAGGCACTGAATCTCTCATTGACCAAATGAAGAAGAACTAGCAGGAGGGAGACGGGATGGAGGCCTTCCATTTCAGGGTCCACTAGGGGCCAAGTCTAGAGGAACTTATGTGGGGAGCGGGCAAGTTTAAGAGTAGTGAAAACGAGGTCTGTCGGACAAAAGCAGGAGGAGAAGGTTCAGGGCAGCCTCATCCCTGGCGGGGTGTAGAGGTGTGCCCTAAAGTTAGTTCTTCCAGATTTGAACCATTAGGCTCTGGAAGCGTTTGGGATGCTCCTACATTCTGTCAGCAATGGTCTCCCTTCTCTAGTGCTTGCTTTTTCTAACAGCTTTTGTGATCTTTTAAATTTTTTCCTCGGGGCCAGCGTTGAAGCCAGTGGCTGAAGCCCAGACATGCTGAAATCTGAATCTGGTCTAGCCTCAAGGTCTGACCCAGTATTTTGTTATCTTTCTTAGATGAAGTTGATTGCTTGGCCCATGGAATTTTAGAATCAAACCAGTGTGGCCCCAAATGCTACATCAGATGGTCCGGTATATTCTAGCCAAAAAATGTTTGTGTGGCTTTGCTCTATATTGCTTTAAAAATTTAAAAAGTCTTCTTAAAAAGAAGTCTAAAACCCTTCTCAATTGCGCTTTCCAACTGCAGTCCAGCGTTTATGTTTTGCATTAACTTAATTTACTCCAGACTTTAAGCACAAGGCTATCTCCTTCTCAGTTTGTTTTTGACTCACTCAAGTGCCCTGCAGTTTTTTCTTGTAGCTGAAAGTCAAATCGTAGATGTGAGGCCACATAGAGAATTGTCTCTGTGTATTTCAGTTTTACGTTTGTGTTGACGTCTGACTCAGCTCTTTATCTGCAACCACAAAACACACCGCGACTCTCTGGGAACTTGGTCCTTTGGGGGTTTACTGTTCCCTTTTCCTCCTCTCCGTCCATCGTCATTCCTGCCTTCCTGACCTTCTTCATTTTTCTCTTCCTCTTCTTTAATTCCTCCTCCCTCTTTTTTTTTTCTGGTGCAGTTTGCTAAGTAGCAACTAGTCAGCACTTAGATCATAGGCCAGGAGGGTGGGAGTGTGGAGACGGCGGTCCTCCCATGACTTGGCACTGAAGGCACTCAAAGTGCAGCTGCCCCCAAACCGCAGTGGCCCAGGGCCCGAACTGTCCCCATTGTTGTTTGCTCTAGTCTTTGGGTTGTAGTTGCAGACTTTTCCTTAGAAAAGTCCTGGCAACATATGTTACCAGTGCAAGATTAACCTCCTTCTGCATGTCAGCATATTCTCTGACAAACTGGCCCCGGGAAGAAGCCAAAGGCACCGGCAGATGGCAGAAGGCACAGCAGGGGAAAGTTTCTGACCTGGGATGCTCCCGGGAGAGCCCTCCCGGCCTTTCCAAGGGAGAAAACAAAATCCATAGGGCTGGACCAAGTTCTGTGCAATTTTGCTTTGAACTGGCCCTTTGCTTTGTAATTCAGCGTGTATCTAGGGGAACATAGGGGTGATTGGAAGAAGCCTTGGGATTTTCTGTAGATCTGATCTGCTCTCAGCCCAGTTAGCCAGAGAAGTGGAGGGTGCTAAGTCTTGTGGAACTGAAATGTTGGCTTTGCGGCTCTGAGTGAAGAGCGCCAAAGAAGGCGCCAGCCTGCTTTTCCAACAGAAGGAAAAGCTCTAAAATCACGCGCGACGAGAGCACCCCTGAAACAATAAGGAGCTCTGTTTCCCTTGCAATTTCTGTGTTGTCTAGTACTGTCGCCTCACTCTGTGAGCTTATTCACTGCAGGGGAAGAAGCTGGCATCCCTCAGAGCAGTCCCTCTCACAGCAGCGCTGCAAGAGTCAAGGAGAGAATGCACATCAGTAGAACTACAGGGCTGGACCTGGAAGAGCATTTCAATAGCTGCTTATCCCTCCCTTCATTTAACAAATATCAGTTTGGCATGTACTAGGGACCAGGACTGTGCCTGATGCTGGAAGATTTGGGGGGAGCACAGCAGACAAGCTCCCTGATTCCCTGGACCTTTATTATCTTTTTTTTTTTTTAATACTCTTTGGGAATAAAAGTGTCTTAGAGCAAAAGCACAGTGAGGAGCAGACGAGAAGAAAATACTCCAGAAACTCTGAAGGACCTGGCTCAAAACAAAGAGCAGAATTCAAATATTCGTAAAGACTTATAGTATTTCCAAGAGTGAGAAAAGGCTGCCAGTGTTGGGGTTCGGGTTTGGGATCTGACAACTTTCACTGATAGTTGGATTGAAATGCGAAGTGTGATGCCAGATTGAGGAATTCAGGATTTAAAATAATGTACCTGCGTTTAAGGCTTCATCTTTGTTTTCGCTTCTGGAGTGTTAACCGCGTCTCCTGAGGCTCCCTGGACAACCCCTATGGCCCTGGGAGTCAGGGTCGGCGTCACCCACGTGATGCTGGCTGGAGCTGCCACCTCTGTGCTCCAGGCTCCTGCTGCTTCTACCCCGACTGCCTGCACGAGTGTTTCCTCTCTGCCTTCACTTTCCTTAAAGGAAGAATAGCAGAAAGAACCTGTGTTAGGGTTCTCCAGAGGAACAGAACCCACAGGATATGTGTCTGTATATATAGATAGATGTGGGTATAGATAGATAGATTTATTTTAAGGGCTCGGCTCCCGGATTGCGGGGGCTGACAAGGCTAAAGTCTGCAGGGCAGCAGGCTGGAGACTAGGGAGGAGGTGATGCCGCAGCTGGAGCCCACAGGCCTTCTGGAGGCGGAATTTCTTCTTCCTCTGGGACCTCCCGCTTTTCTCGTAAGGTCTGCAACTGATGGGATGAGGCCCACCCACTTCGTGGAGGGTAACCTGCTTTACTCAAGGTCAGCTGATGTAAATGTTTGTCACGTCTAACAGAACGCCTTTACAGCAGCATCTAGACTGGTGTTGCGCAAACATCTGAGCCCTATAGCCTAGCTGACATGAAAACATTAACCATCACAAAGCCCAAGAACGTTTCCTCAGTAATCTGACCCCAGGGAGGGACTTGATCTCTGCAGACCGGCCTGCGGGGAACATGGGGCCACGAAGGAATGCTGACCTAGACGGCAGAAGAGCTGAGTCCTTGTCCTGCTGTCTGCCAAGCGCTGGTTGAGTGACGCTCGGCTCGTTTCTTCCTCTGTCTTACGTTTAGTTTCTCGGCACCATGTCGGTAACGCTTTAGCCCCTCTCTTGGAGTTCTAGCTCCATGTGGTCAGGGAATGTGTGTTTCTCATATTTGCCTCCACCCTGACACCTGGTCACGGGGCCGTAGAACACAATAGGCCTTCAATCGAGGTCTGCTGGATGGAGGCATGTAAAATAGGAGGGTGGAAGGATGGTAAATGCTCCTAGGCCTGCCACTTCCTAGCTGGGCCTCTCAGAACAAGTCACATAGCCCGTTGAAGTGCCAGGTAACTTGTAAATGAGAAAACGAGCCAAATTCCCTTCCAGCAGTGAGTTTATTTTGTGATTCTAGTGACAACTCGGGTAAACGCTACCACTGTTGTTATCACAGAAGAGCACTGTCAGAGTAACTCACCGCTTCCGGGCCTGGGCTGAGTGCTGTCAAAGAGAATGAAAATGGCATGGTCTCGTCCCTATGGGAGCTCTGTGCTCCAAGGCTTAACGATGTGGGGCTTTACAGATCCTAAGGATGCCTGCAAAGAAATCACTGGAATTGGCACTTTATCTCATCTTTTCTTTCCCAAGGCCTCAACAAGTGTGGAACTTTTGAAACCTTGCAAACCAGGTCGTGTGTGTGTGTGTGTGTGTGTGTGTGTGTGTGTGTATTTTTTTTTTTTTAACTGCATACACCGAATATAAATTTGGAAGTCAGGAATACCAATGCACTGATTCCCATTAATGCAGCGTGGGATGGTGTACAGAGCACATCCCAAGCACTGGGGGACTCGGATGATCACGATAGTAATGTTAGCAAGAGTGAATGCTCACTGAGCAAGCACTGCACACACTGCCCTTCTTGTCTGTGGCTGCTGATTCTCTAGTGATCTCATGGGGCGGGTACTGTCATCAGCTCGTTTCTAGAAGAGGAAACTGAGGCTTGGAGAGGCTAAGCAACGTGCCCGTGATCACACAGCTATTAAGTGGCAGAGCTGTTACTTGAATCTGGATGTGTCTGCTCCAGAGACTGAAGCCCTTTGCTACAGGCTAATTCGATGACCTTGGACAGACATGTCACTTAACTTCTGAACTTCACTATGTAACCCTGGAATTCAACGAGATAATCTCTCCAGTCCCTTCCAGTTCTTAAGGTGTGAAACCCTCCAGCTCAGGAAATAGTGGGCCATTTCCACCGCCCTCCTCTCCCCAGAAGCAGGTCCTCGCAGAGTGAGTGCTGAGTGAGGCTGAGTAACTGCCACCCTGTGGGAGGTTAGCTGCAGGGACCTGTAGGAACCTGACCCAGTAGGAAGGAGTAGAGAGGAGAATGTCCAGAATCTCTTCTCTCCATCCACGCGTGTTTAGTCACCTGCTGGAGGGGGAGGAAAGGAACCTGGGATGCTTTTCCTGTCTATTCCCAACCCTGCCTGCATCACTTTTTTCATGATTATTCAGTTACACCTGACCTTGAGAAACTAAGTATGAGGAGAGGGGAAAAAGGAGGGGATCACTGTAGGCCAATCTGGACCGGAATGGTTTGCACTTGATCCCCAGTGGGATGTAGAATTAATGTGGCCTCTCCGTTGACTCACATCCCCAATCAGCGGTTCCCTGCTTCTTCCTCTGATGAGCACCATTACTGAATGCAAGAAACACCCCCCAAATCCTCATCCACGACCAGCCAATCTTGGTCAGTATGAAATATACAACAGAAAAAACCCAGCATTTACTGATTGCTCAGTATGAGACAGGCATTGGACCCAGCTCTTTCAAGTATTATCTTTATCTAATCCTGGCAACGATCTTATCAAGTAGATGCTAATATTATTCCCATTTAAGAAAGGGGAAACTGAGGCTTAGAGCAATCGAGTAACTTGTTTCAAATTCCATGGGTCATAAGAGGTGGAGCTGGAACTTGCATTTGGGTCTTTCTGGCCCTGCCTCCGTACTCTTATCCGGGTCCTGTGCCCCGCTGCCCTGGGTCTAACTGAGGTCTTTTCATCCAGCCTGCCAGTGTTCAGCCCTTGGTTCCTACCAGACGCTGTGCAGCCCGGTGACTGGACAGTGCGAGTGTCAGCCGGGGATCACAGGACAGCGGTGTGACAGGTGTCTCTCAGATGCCTCTGATTTCCCCCACTGCCAAGGTAGGGAAGACATCAGAATGCCGGAGGGCGGGTTCCTCTCTGAAGTGTGTGCGGGCAGCTTCCCAAAGAAGCCTGCAGACCCCTGCAGACCCACCACTGGTCACTGCTACACTTTTGACCCTAATCTGCCTGGTTCCTCCCCAATTTGAGTCCATTGAAAACGGGTATACCAGTTATACATCTTAAAAGAAATCTAAAAATGATTTATTCCTAAAATTTTAAAAATTATTTCGTGTGCTATAAATTTGTGTTTCTTCTTTTTTTTTAAAATATTTATTTGGTTGCATTGGGTCTTAGTTGTGGCTCGCAGGCTCCTTAGTTGTGGCATGCGAACTCTTAGTTGTGGCGTGCATGTGGGATCTAGTTCCCTGACCAGAGGTCTAACCCGGGCCCCCTGCACTGGGAGCGTGGAGGCTTAACCACTGCGCCACCAGGGAAGTCCCCGTAAATTTGTGTTTCTTGACTCGCATGTAAATTCTCTGTGTAGCATGTGGCAGAGGGGACCCCTTTTCGCTAAGCTGAGCATTCTTGTCCCCCTTCCCAAGGCAAAGTGGCTTCTCTCTGGTCCTGGGTGGCGGCACCAATGTGGCTGCCCCATAATTTCCTGCAGGTGTTCTCACAGGTCCCCCTGCAGGCAGGCAGAGCAGGGCTCTGCTGGGGTTCTGCTCCCCTCTTCTCTTGCCTGCCACTGGCCTCCTGGGGGATGGTGTCATCACACATCAGCCCAGGTGTGAGGGGCCGGGGAGTGGGGTGGACCAGAGTCTATTCAGTTTGGAAAGAGTGAGCCAAGGATTGAAACACTGTCCTGGGTCGGTCCTCATGCCTGCAATGATACGAGAGATGAGAGTGTGCCGGGCTCGGTGACTCAGGGCACAGACCAGAGATGCCCAGGAATCTCCTTGTGCCCCCGGAGTGTGCAGGCCCCAGTGGCAAGTAGCTCCTGACTGCTGCTTTCAGAGACCCTTTCTCTGTTGAGAAGCGGGTGTTTGTGAAAGGCTGACCCGGACTTTGCGTCAGGAGACTGTGGTTTTCTCAGACCCCTTCCTGCTCCTGATGGCGCTTGGAGCCTGGCACGCGGAACCATCTGAAGACGGGGCTGCTGCTCCAACTTGATTCCCCAGAACCTCGCTGACCAGAATCCTCAAGAGACCAGGCTTTCTTGCCAGTGGCAACAGTAGCCAGCAGTCAGAGGGGACTGCTCACTTGGGAGAAGGCCTGGAGGTCCCTGGAGAGGGAGGCTGTCCCAGGGTGGGTGTCCTCACCTCCCCGGGGTCGGGAGTGGAAGGAAGTGCTGAGCAGTGGGCAGAGGGGCTGGGCAGCCAGGACAAGTTCCCTGGAGCTGGATGGGGCCACTGCGCAGCTTGGGGAGGAGCCAAGGGCTGGGCGGGGCCAGGCTGGAAAGCAACCAGGAGCTGGAAGGTTGTGTTGGCTCGTTACAGAAGAATTCAGGAGCATCAAAAAAGGAAGAGACAGAGGGCTTCCCTGGTGGCGCAGTGGTTAAGAATCTGCCTGCCAATGCAGGGGACAGGGGTTCGAGCCCTGGTCCGGGAAGATCCCACATGCCGTGGAGCAACTAAGCCCGCACGCCACAACTACTGAGCCTGCGCTCTAGAGCCTGTGAGCCACAACTACTGAGCCCGCGAGCCACAACTACTGAAGCCCGCATGCCTAAAGCCCGTGCTCTGCAACAAGAGAAGCCACCGCAATGAGAAGCCCGCGCACCGCAACGAAGAGTAGCCCCCACTCGCCGCAACTAGAGAAAGCCCGCGTGCAGCAACAAACACCTAACTCAGCCAAAAATAAATAAATAAATTTGTAAAAAGAAAAAAATGGAAGAGACAGACAATATCATCAAGGGGGAAGTGGAAACAAAGAGAGGAGACAATAAAGGCAAAAAGTCTAGGGAGCAACATGTAAGAAAACAAGATCATATTATGGGTTTATTTAAATTATTTGAAAAAGAAGGCTCAGAGCAGGCTTACCCAAACTCTCTTCATTTTTATTTTTTATTTATTTATTATTTTGGCCTCACAGCTTGTGGGATGTTAGTTCCCCGACCAGGGATTGAACCCAGGCCCTCGGCAGTGAGATTGCTGAGTCCTAACCACTGGACCGCCAGGGAGTTCCCTCTTCATTTTTAATGCCGTGTGATAGTAATGCTGAGACACTGCAAGACCCTAATTTGTTGAAAAGAGATTATTACATTGGGTTTGTGATACTATATTGACAAAGGCAAGAAAGCAAATTAATTAATTTTAGAAATAATTTTAATACAGGTGGAGAACAAGGGGGCTGTGATAGTTAAAGAGAATTGTCTTGAGTCACTAAAAAATATACTTACAAATTCTGTAACATCTAATTGGACAATTAAAAAATCTCTCGGTACAATACTGCCCTCTTCTGGACAACCATAACGATGTTCAAAATTCTAGACTCCTTTCCCCAGTCTCCTTTGTTATCAGTTGGAAGTGAACTTTTAGTAGTAGGCAGGGAAGAGAGTTGTTCAGTGGCCAAAGGGGTGATTTGGGGATTAAGGACCATGAAGATTGTTCAAGGTGTCTTCTTCTGAATTACATGCAAAGTCCTTGCCACCCATCTATCAAAAAATACAAATGTAGATGCAGCAGTTTTAAGAACAAGTAAAACTTAAAAAACAAAAATAAAACCAAAAACCCCTCAAAACATCAAAACAAAGGGACAAACAAACGTTAAAACCCCAGACATTTAAACCACTTCTAAATCATATACAGGCTCCAGCAGTGTCTGTGACCCAGCCGGAACCCTGGACTACAGTTTGGTAAGTAGAGGATTGTAAAAGGGTTGCGATTCTAATACTTGTTCTGTTGTTCTGATACTTATTTGAGACCGACACATTTGGGAGCTTCCTGAAATTAAAAGTAAATTAAAATAAGACCTGAGGCCAAATAGCTTGAAGAGACCATTGCTCTTTTTCAAAGTGCATATGTGATATTGTGATTTTCTGCCCAAAACAAAAGAATACGGTTTATTTAAACTTTGAATTGTAGAGTCCTAGCATTACTCTGAGGGCGTTGCCACCCTGGAAACCTGCACATAAGCCTGCCATACATAATTAAAATTAAGAAAATCAGAGGCCAGTACACATTTAATTAAGCTGTGTACAAAGTAATTGCAATTTATTTGCTATTACTCCAAGCACAATACCATGGCATTCTGATTCATTTTCTAAGCACTTTAGAAATTATCTGTCTTCTTGGCCTCAGAGCTTGGAGAAGCTGGAACTCCAGGCCCTGGAGGGAAAGGGGAGACACATTTTGCCTTTTCACTATGGGGCTTCAAGATGTTTAAGCAAGGCAGTGACTCTGGCATATTATAGACACACTTGCAGATAAACATAATTTTCTACTACCTCTCAGCATGTTAAATATTCAGATATTTTCCATTAAGATTTATAGTCCATGCTGTAACAGAATCAACAAATAATGACAATGTTATAAATGAGTCGTTAAAATTTTTTTTCTTTTTCTGAATTTTCCAGTTTTGCTTTAACCACGTATATGGCTTATGTGTACAACAAATAAATAAATAATAAAACAAAATCAATTAGCAGACTGTTGAAATCAACCCAGTACTTTTATTCCGCCTGGATACACTTCATTTACATTTCGTGACCAAAATATATTTCTGTGACAAGCTTTGTTCAGAACACTTGTTTGGAAACCTCTTAATTCTGAGATGTCAAGCATTAGTTTGATTTTCTTTTAAAGGGGCATTGCCGATGCAAGCTTCATGTTGAAAGTCCTACTTGTAGCATCTGCAAACCATTATATTGGAATCTGGCCAAAGAAAACCCCAGTGGATGTTCAGGTGAGGTTTCCTACGAACAATATTTTACTATATTGTAATTTCCTCTTGATTTTCTTTACCTCAGTGACTCAACTCACAAAAGAGCTATTGATTTAATCTGTTCAGTTTGTTTGAAATTCTGTATAAATGTCTTGATTTTTTTTCCCCCCACTTTTGGCAGAACTTCTGTCATTTTCAAAATCTCAGCAAGGGATTTATATCCTGTTTCCATATGTATCATGTTGTTTGAGAAAGCAGCTGCTTGATAAATGGGTTTTCCGCCTTGTTTTTATAATCTACACTTCCCGGTTTAATTTTATTTTCATTTTATGCTTAGATTGAAGCCAGTATAGGAACTTGGAAACACCAAGCTTCAGATGGCTAAGTGGAGTGAATATCTTTTAATAGGGTATATTTTCATGTAAGCATATCAATAATGACCTTGACATTAGAATCATTTAAAAATCCCATGATGTTGTAGCTTTTGTCTTTTATGAGTGGTCATAAACAAACCGGTACTCCTTGTAGGTAGATGGTATTGATCTGGCTGCTGGCTTCTGCTGACCCCAGAAAGCAATTCAGTTTTATGCCTGACTGCTGCAAAGTGGAGTTCTGCTGAAGCATGCTAGAAAGTGATTGTAGTATTGCTGGTGTGTCCTGTTCCCAGAGCCGGAACTGTCCTTTTTTGTAACCTTGGTCCAAGGATGCTCTCTTATCTTCCCAGAATGCCAGTGCCATGTGGCGGGAACCGTGAGCGGAATTGGAGAGTGCGGGCAGGTAATGTGGGCCTATTTTTCCTGGGATGCCGGTAGAATATACTAGCAGTTAATTGTGGGGTTTCTGCCAGAGGGTGTTAGTGCCATCTTCATGGAAGTTTTCAGATCCCGGCTACCCTGCTTCATATGACACAATGAGCCAGTTTGAAATCTTGAAGATTAGCAAATTCTGTAATCTCACCAAATGTTGTCATCCGCTCATTGTTCTGCAGTTAGATGGTGACTGTCACTGTAAGTCCCACGTCGGTGGTGATTCCTGTGACACATGCGAAGATGGATATTTTGCTTTGGAAAAGAGCAGTTACTTTGGGTGTCAAGGTAAATCCTTCCAGGGGGTCTTGAGTAAGGCAAAAGGACAAAAGATGGGCAAAGACTGGCAGAGTAAACCTTGCTTCTGAGTTCACTGTCTTCTTGCAGACTTTCTGATGGGATGGGACTGAAAAGATCTGTCCAGGGAAATTGGCCAAACATTGCCTTAAAACTAGAAATAAATTGCAAACAGGGCTGCTTCCACTTTTCTTCTACCAGCACACTGTTGGTTTAATTATAAAAAATCATAATTGGGATGCGGGGGACCCATAGGGGAGATGTAAATAACATCAAGACTTTGAGATTTTAAAGATAAATTTTGAAATATTAAAAAAGCTCACACAATAATATTGTGTGATAATATTGTGTTAAATAATGAAGTTGCAGGAGCCCCACAAGGCTACTCTGGTATCTTTCAAGCAGCCTCTCCTTAGCACCCACTGTTTACAGTAGCACTATGCTGTGAAATCGTGTTTAGCTCCTGGGCTGCAGTCGCCTTACATGGGACAACAGTGTTGGAACTGGCCTACAAGTGCACCTCCAACTTTCACGTGGACTCTTGGGGGGACTTGCTGTCTTACTTTGGGAGGTTCTTACATATTTCAAACACCTGCCAGATGTGAGGTGTGGCAAGGGAAAGAAGGCGCAGCCCTGCAACCCCGGGCTTCCTGATTTCCACTTCTCATAGAGAGAGGGGAAGCCTCCGGCATGGAGATGCTTTGATGGGTGACCACTGCTGTTTCCCGACTCTCAGGGTGTCAGTGTGACATCGGTGGAGCCGTCACCCCTGTGTGCAGCGGGCCCTCCGGAGTCTGCCGGTGCCGAGAGCACATCGTGGGGAAGACCTGCCAGCGGTGAGTCCCCTCCATACTGATGTCGTGAAGGCTCTCAGAGTCCTGTCTGTGCCGGCAGTTCTGGGGCAGAGAGAAGTGGTCCCCAGGTGAGAGGGCCAGTGAAGCTGTACTGTCATTTGCCATCTGGACACTTGTCACTGAGGCCAATTAAAGCAGGAGGTAAAGTTGCCCTAAAGACGGTTCCACTTTGTAGATCACAGAGTGGCCTCACTGGAAAGTTCCCAGAGGTGCAAAAAGCCAAGTGGGCGAGACTTGGGCTGGATGCACGAGGTGGGTTCCCACAGCTGAACCTCCACGTGGAAGTCACAGCCTGGAGGAGCCCAGCAGATGCAGCTCCTGCTTCTCCCTCAGGATCCGTGACTGTGGGGGTGGGGGTTAAGACAACTTTAGAAGTGGGAGGAAGTCCCTCATCTCATGCAGAAGCAAATCAAAATGAACGGGAGCAAGGGAGCCAAGTGGAGACTGAGGTCCCAGAGGGACTATAGGAGGTCTGGAGCACACTGCCTCTGTCCTGCCTGTTTAGCAGTTTCTATATTTATCTGAAACCATGATCCATCCGTAATTGTCCATTAGTGGAAGGAAGAAAATTTTTAATATTCTGACTTTTTAAAAAAAATAATATTTATTTATTTTTGGCTGCGTTGGGTCTTCGTTGTGGTGCATGGGCTTCTCACTGAGGTGGCTTCTCTTGTTGCAGAGCATGGGCTCTAGGCACGCGGGCTTCAGTAGTTGTGGCCCACAGGCTTAGTTGCTCCGCGGCATGTGGGATCTTCCCGGACCAGGGCTCGAACCCATGTCCCCTGCATTGGCAGGTGGATTCTTAACCACTGAGCCACCAGGGAAACCCTCTGACTTTTAATCATACACTGAAACTCTTGTGAAATGCGACTTCTAAATCTCAAGTACCTTCACTACTTCTGCATTGTCAACAGGTTAATAAAGAGATCTTTAATGTAATCAAGGCGAACCGTATGTATTGGGTTGGCCAGAAAGTTCGTTTGGATTTTTCTGTAAGATGTTACAGAAAAACATGAACGAACTTTTTGGCCAACCCAGTACTTAGAATGACGCTTCTATCCTTTTCCTCGATGTTTCCAACATTTGAATTCTCAGGATCAGAGCAGCTCAGCTGTGCTTTCTTCCATTGTTTCTAAATGACAGTAAAAGGGGCCTCATAGTAAAATGTATGTGAAGAAAGGCACGTCTGTAGTTTTGTTTTCCTGCAGATGAGCGAGGTTCACCATAGACCAGAGGAACTTCATAAATTGGCTCAGAAACATTTTCAACCCATGTTTTACCTCTTCCCACCTTCCTCTTGATAAAGTGAGCTTTCCCCCTACTGAATCAGCATGAGTTTTTTCTCCTTCCAGCTATGTAGGTGATTGGCTAATTTGAGGGTTGAAATAATGCATCAGAATAAATTACCCACCCTGAGGCCAAAATATTGACATTACAGCCAATACATATATATATGGAATTTAGATTATCCTTTGATTTAGTAGTAAATGATAAATGAAATGAAAGGATAGCACACCAACAACATAGATGCCACAGCACCTTTTTCCAGGTTGATAAATTTTGCATCTTTTTGTCCTAAATTCCTCCAAATGTTTGTTTACGGTATTATTTGTGTATTTTTAGTTTTTCTTACAAGTTTAGAAAGCATTCACATTCACTTTGTTTTCTAAATAGTTTTTGTGATAACGTAATATGTGTTAACATTGTAAAATTTTAATAAGTACCTAAAAGTAAAAAGGCAAAGGAAAATCTTCATTCTGCCGCCCAGAGATAACCCCTTTTAATATTTTTTGTATATTTTCTAGGCTTTTTCTATGAATAAAAATTAGTATTGTATTTTATCATATAATTTATATCAATTTTTTCACATGATATCATGAACATTTTCCATTGTAATTAAGTAGTGTTCAAAATATTTAGTGGTTACATGATATTTAATAATTTCTTTATTTCATAATTGTACATATATTTTGTTTCCAAGTTTTCACTGTTGTAGACATTCTTTTATGTTAATTTTTTTTTTTTTTAATTTATTTTTGGCTGCGTTGGGTCTTCTTTGCTGCGCGTGGACTTTTCTCTAGTTGCTGTTGTCTTCATTGCGGTGTGCGGGCTTCTCATTGAGGTGGCTTCTCTTGTAGTGGAGCACGGGCTCTAGGCACGTGGGCTTCAGTAGTTGTGGTGATGGGCTTAGTTGCTCCACGGCATGTGGAATCTTCCTGGACCAGGGCTCAAACCCATGTCCCTGCATTGGCAGGTGGATTCTTAACCACTGCGCCACCAGGGAAGCCCTATGTTAATTTTTGACCCTATAAAATCATTCTTTAGAATATATTCCCTGAAGTAGAATTTCTATGTCAATGGGAATGAACATTTTTAGGGATCTTCATAAATTACCTCCATAAATTACATTCATAAATTACCTTCATAAGTTGTAAGCATTCCTAATTCTACTTGCAATATAGGAGCATGCCCTTTTATTTCCCTTGACTAATTGGTCTTTATGGCTTTAAATCCACTAACAGCTATTAGCTTGGGACTGGATTGTCAAAATACTCCATTTTGAAGAACTTCAAGTAGTTTGAATATAAAATGTCACACAAGCAATAGAATATTTTTGATCCCTCTCTGTGACCACCATTATCAGACTCTTGAAAGGAATCCATTTATAGGCATATAGTTTAAGAGAAAACAAGACATAGAAAAGTCGTTCTAATGATCAAAATATATATGTATATGTAGAGAAAATGTATCTAACTTGTAAACTTGGCATACGAAGTATTTTATGTCGTGTTCACTATGATATCTGCAGTGCTTAGCAACAGTGCCTGGCAAAGATATTAATATTTGTGTAATCAGTGAATATGACTATAAATGAATGAATTTATGGTAAATAGCCCAATTTGACTTTGCTAAATCGTTGGCAACCATTTAAAACATTTTAAAGGGTGCTACCACTATGGGCTGTTCTCAATGCTTTTCTCACTTGACTGCTTGGAACGAGTAGTGTTGGGTGTTTTCTGTGAATGTTTACATGAGCGAAAGCAATAATTTAGAGAAAAAGCAGCCCCCCCCCTCAATTTGTCCTTATTTAATGTGCTCTGTCAATTTGGTGGGAGTTCTTTCAGTGATAGCTATTGGGATTTAAGGCTATCCAGATTATCAACGAACTTCACTTTCTGTATCCACATTTACATTTTATTTATAAAAGACCTGAAAACAACTACTATTTCCCGGATTTGCATCATATGAGGTATGAGATTGAAGATGGCACTACACCCAATGGAAGAGCGCTTCGGTTTGGATTTGATCCCCTGGAGTTTCCTGAGTTCAGCTGGAGAGGGTATGCTCAGATGACCTCGGTACAGGTGAGCAGCCAGGAGGAAGCAGCCTCCGGGTAAAGCAGCCCATACACTTGCCCACAGCCCTCTCAGCGAGACCCCCAAAAGGTGAACTCTCCCAAAACTAATTCCAGGACTCTTGTTCTTGAGAGGGTAGATGGGGTGCTGGGTAAGGTTGGATTTTAACTGATAAGCATATATATCGATTTCACAGCTTATTGTTGCTTTAATTTGGTCACCAAATCAGAAAATGAAGGGATTAAAGAAAGATGGCGCTTATCTCTGGAGACTTTTTATAAGAAGTTTTCCAGACGAAATTAGGCTATATTTTAACATGAGAGACATTTTTCTTTAAAGCCATTTGTGGAGAATAAAAATGAGTTAACTTAATTCCAATAAAGCCTGTGTTGCTGAATTTTGAACAATGCTTTTTTTTACTTTTTATAACTCTGAATTACTATATGAACAGAAACTAAGATAAAGGAGGAGTTTTAGTCATGCTATTTAATTTTTCTTTCCCATATTTCTCCTGTCCTTCAGTCTTCTCTACCGTACCCATCTCTCTTGGTTTTGCAGTGGAATAATTAAGGAATTTACACATTGTCTGTTTACCTTTAGAACTTATACAACATTTATAACTGAACGTTTCTTTATAGTCATTGAGTAGTTTTATCCTCAGAATTTCTCTCTGAGGTTGCTCTCTTCAAGCTGTTTCTCAGTGGAGAAATTCAGAATAAAAGAGGCAAGTTGATGACGATGGTAGCTCAGTATGTGTCCTTAGCAGGTCCAGGACTAGTGCTTGCTATTTCTAAATCAGGCAGCCCTTAGAGAAACAGGGGTGGGGTCACAGTTCCCTAGGAGCCACGATTGATTCTAACGTTGCTTCTTGCCTGGCAAAGTGCCCCATCTAAAGATGCCTTTCGCTAACAGTATCTGGTATCTTAAGACACTCCACTGTTTCCTCCTTCTCCCCAAATACAGCAGTTCAGTTTCTTTAGTTCTCTGCTTTTACTTCATTATTCAGAAAAAAGCAGTGCATTCCACTAAGTCATAATAGGATGTGAATGACTAAGCCCAGTCAAGGTATATACCTCCTCACAGGTGTTTGCAGTTTGAAAGAATAGCTGGTTAACACAAAGGAATGAATTTCTAATGGTGGATTTTTCTGTAAGTATTTTTAGTCAGAGGACTTGGGTGGTGTTCCCTGGAATCACCACTTACTTTACTCTGCCCTTAATACATTCTTGCATTTTTATTTTCCAATGTGGAACTAACCCTTAAAGAGGAATTCTGTCAAACTGAGAGGGCCAGTTGGAGTTCCTCAGTGTGGGTCAGCTGCAGCTCCTGCTCCTAGAGCAAAGGATTCTACCCAACACCAGTCTTTATTGTCGTGGATGTCTTGTTCAACAAAAGTCCCCTTCATTTCAAAGGAACTGCAGGAAAGACCTAAAGAACTACTGGTTTAGAAATTTCCATGTTTCATTAACTTTCCGTGGGCCACAGCTGGATCTGGACATGTGCTCTGTGGTTCAGAATTGAAATAGTCTAGTGTCTCCTTCAAGATCATGGGCCCAGCAACACTTACAGAGCATTGTGTTGGCAACGGGACCTGGGGACCAGCAAGACCCCCTGTCCCCAGCAGAGAGCCCACATTCTTCTCAGACAGGGACTGAGATAAATTCCATATGATTTAGCAGGCAGATTTTAGTTACATCTAGATTTCATCACTAATGTGTTTGGGATCTTATAACCTCTCCTTAGCCACCACTGGTTTCTGTGACTGTTTCAGATGTTACGCATGTGAAGTGGACTCTGGAGTGCTCTCTCTCTGGGGCTGGTGGTGTTAAATAACATACTTTCTTTTCCTTCTGTTCTGCCTTTTTATTTCTCCCAGCCAGTGGTGGTTGCCCCGTCACTGTTTCCTTCCCTGAACTAATCCATCTAACATTCCGCTCTGTCTGACTGATTACTAAAAGGTCAAAAGAGGATCTTGGTTGCTGAGGGAGTGCGTTTTCACTGAACCTTTAATTGTAAGTGATTTTAATTTATTGGCTGACTTGCCTGTGTTCATCTTCCGCAGAGTTAGTCACTTGGTGTTTGTTGAGTGGGTGTGAATGTGTGTGTATATGAGTGTGTGTGTGTGTGTGTGGTTTCACTACAAGCTCAGTAGTGAAACTGGAATGCCATCACTGGTTGGCTAGCATTTCTTTTAACCAGTTGTCTCTTCTATACTTTATGGGTTTTTGGTATTTTTCAGAATGAAGTAAGGATCGTGTTGAATGTGGGGAAGTCAAGTCTCTCCTTGTTTCGGGTTGTTCTGAGATATATTAACCCTGGAGCTGAAGCAGTATCTGGCCGTGTAACTATTTATCCATCCTGGGCTAAGGCAGGTGGGTAAATTTTCAAGCCTCTTTTGGATAAAGAAGCGATTAATTAGTGAAACATTTTCTCTAATTTTCACAAAGTTGATCTCTTTAGAAAACATGAAGCCTGGGACGTAGTCTGATTGGGACACAGATGCCCTGTCCTTTGTACCTTTTCAATCTCTAAATGCTCTGAGTATTTAAATTTTGCTGTTAAATTTGTTATTAACTGTCATAAAAGAAATCAATGTAACAACCTGTGTACCTTGGCTGAACCCCGTGGGTTATGATATCACCACAGGGCAAAGCTAATTTATAACTCATTCAGGTAAAGTGGGTGTCACCTTTGTGGTGTTACTTGAGAGCCCCTGGCCTACTGCCCTAAATTCTCCCATTGTTTCAGGCAAACCAAGTAATGCAAGGAGAAACAGGTGAGGACAGGAATTTTTAAGATGAATGTGGTAAAGCATGAAGCGCAAGAGAGCTCCAGGGAGGAATATGCCAACCTCATTCAGGGGTGAGGGATTCCTGGGGGCAGACGAGGAGCCCAGTCGGAGGGCAGATCTCACCACAGTCAGAGATGAGGGCTGGAAGTCTGTTCTGCAAGGAGTGAGGGCTTCCGCTCGTCCAGGAACAGACTACTGGGAATTCCACCAGGACACAAAATGGCGCCAATGGAAATCTAATTCAGGTGGGAAATTTAAGCGCCTTCGTTTAGTATCCATGGCAGAGTCGGACTTGGAGAAGAAATGATGTACCCAGTTGTGTCAGCCAAACTTGTAAGGCTGGAGGCTGATTAGACAGTAGCTACTAGGAAGAACTGGCAAGCTTGCTTTATCATTTACAGAGTACTTTGGCATCCATTTCCTCACACGATAAGAACTTTGTGAAACCGAAGAAGGTTGAGGAGGAAACGGCTGAGAGGCGTAGTAAATTTTCTAAGCACACAGCTGGTCTTTGTAGACAAGACCCAATCTTCAGACCCCAAACCCTTTCTAATGGACCCACTGCCTCCCAGGGGACAGTGCCATCAGCAATTTGCCCTCCGTTAACTCAAACAGTTGGAATACATTGTGGTTTGTTTTCTTGTTCTCTGGGACACCTTTCCTAAGCCCCCATGTCTGAGTCAGGAGCCCAGCTGTGTATTTATTCCGTAGTAACCTATGCCTCCTCCCAGATGCCACTGTCCACGCTGTACCGTATTTTCTTCTGGTCTGCAACCCCCCACCTCCCCTGTCCCCACTGTCAGGGAGCAAAGGCCATGCTGGCTGTGTTCACTGCCTGGTCCCCAGAACCTAGTTCCAGCCCTGACATATAGTGGGCCCCGTAGATGTTTGTAGAACAGGAGAGTGAATGCAGGTACTTGGAGTAAACATTTCTTCTAAAGAAAAAGCATCCATTGGACTCCAATGCAACAGTTTTGTTTCTGAACCTTCTACAGAAGGTCCTCTGTTTGTTTAATGCAGAAGAAAACATTGCATCCTGAAAACAAAAGAAAACCAAAACTTTTTCTTATTTCAAAATGAATGCCTGTTCTTCAACAGAAATTAAAAAATTTTTAATTACATATAAACAAAAAAGGAAAAAAAATAGTTTAATATCTAATGTAATATACTGAATACTTACTATGTGCAAAGAACTTTTCTAAGCAGTTTACATGTCTTAATATACTTAATAAATTTAAAAATTACAATCCCAGCATAGATAGCCACTGCTAACATCTTATCAGTGATATCTTTCTAGTCTATTTTATACATAGGCGTATGCATTCATGCAATTGTTGAAAATAAGATCAGTAAATCTGATCAGTTCATATGATCAGTAAACTATCTGAAACCTTTTCAGATGTCAGCTGAATGTTCAAAGCTGAGTATCTAAAATCAGAACACTGGCTGCTAGAAAAATGCCCTAAGCAATTCTTTTTATTTCTGATAGATGCTGCTCAAAGCAAAGAGACCATCTTCCAGCCGAGTAAGGAGCCGGCCTTTGTCACCGTACCCGGAAATGGTTTTGCAGATCCATTTTCAATTGTACCAGGAACATGGATCGCTTGTATTAAGGCGGAAGGAGTCCTCCTGGTAAGAGATGGTTCTGAGGGGAGATTCTTCCCCTCTTAGAGATGGTCCATCCACAGTGACCCACAGTGACCAGAAGATAGAAAAATCATAGCTGGTTCCCTTTGAGACACAGGAACCTATGGTGACATTTGCCCTCACATGACATAATGACATAGGAGCCAACTTAAAATAGCTTTTATATTCTTCCAGCCAGCTTCTCACTGGCAAAAAAAAAGAAATTTTTTACTCAGAATGACTCAAAGATATTAAAATAAATGCACAACCTTTATGAGCGTATGTCCCAGCCTTTCAAAAGTTTCTTTGGGATTTTTCATCATGAATCAGAAGGGCGATAAGAAAAAAATTAACCTCTCTGGGAACTGTGCACAACGAATCAGAAGGAGCTAGAGGAAGAGAAGATCCTAACATGAGTAAAGTTCTTGGTGGTGAAAAGCGAAGGGAGAGACGAAGAGCCAGTGCCTCTCTGTGACATGCTTCCTGCCTCCTTCTGCCTTGACTGTGGCAGTAACATCATCAAACAGATTGCCTTGGACAAAGAACTCTTCATCAGGGGAAGGGATGTGTCCTTGCACATTAATAGAATAGCCAGAGAGGCCAGGGGAGTTGTAGGGATGAAACCTGCTATTTCAGATACCCCTCTTTGATGTCTGCTTTCGCTTATAGCAAGGTCTTTTCAAAAATAGTCTTTGGCAGTACTTGGTTTCATGCACTCAGAGTGGAAAACAGAAAGCTTTTCCTTCTGGCACAACTCTTTTGATTGGCTAAATGAGCAGATCTCAGGCAAGTCCCGTAACTCCAAGCCTGCCCCACACAGTAGAGACCACGCTTATTCATGTAGGTCCTTTCCAAATCTGAGATCTTATGAAGATAATGTGAAGGCTTAAGCTGCTCATTCAGTCCCTATTTTTCTTGCACTTCTTGGTAGAAAGGTTTGTTGCTTTACTAAAGTTTCTGAATGTTTCACAGATATTAGACATGAGGAAGAGGAAAATTCCATTGAGTCCAGTAACAGGGCACAAAGTTGGACTAATGGAAAGAAGAAGTTCATGGTAAAAGTTACTGCATAGGCATGGAAGAGTCTTCATGACCTTTAGCCACAGCAGTTGTGTCATAATTCATATGTATGCTTCCATATTATGATCTTATTTCCTCTAAAAATATTTTATTGAGCACTTATTATCAACCTTTACTGTTTTAGGATCTTTGGGACCATAAAATAATGAGGAGATGTGGTCCCAACCAAAGGAAGCTTACTAATAGAGCAATAGCCATTTAAAAATTAATATTAGAGAAATGTAAATCAAAACTATAATGAGGTATCACCTCATACCGGTCAGAATGGCCATCATTAAAAAGTCTACAAATAACAGATGCTGAAAAGGACGTGGAGAAAAGGGAACCCTTGTACTCTGTTGGTGGGAATGTAAATTGATGCAGCCACTATGGAAAACAGTATGGAGAATCCTTAAAAAACCAAAAATAGAGCTGCCATATGATCCAGCAATTCCACTCCTGGGCATATATCCAGAGAAAACTCTAATTTGAAAAGATACATGCACCCCAATGTTCCTAACAGCATTATTTACAATAGCCAGGACACGGAAGGAACCTAAATGTCCATTGACAGATGTATGGATAAAGAAGATGTGGTATATACACACACACACACACACACATATATATATATATATATATATATATATTCAACGGAATACTACTCAGCCATAAAAAAGAATGAAATAATGCCATTTGCAGCAACACGGATGGACCTAGAGATTATCATACTAAGTGAAGTAAGTTGGAAAGAGAAAGACAAATACCATATGGTATCACTTATATGTGGAATCTAAAATATGATACAAAGGAACTTATTTACAAAAGAGAAGCAGACTCACAGACATAGAAAAATTTATGGTCACCAAAGGAGAAAGGGGATGGGGGAGGGATAAATTAGGAGTTTGGGATTAGCAGATACAAGCTACAGTATATAAAATAGATAAACAACACGGTCCTACTGTATAGCACAGGGAACCATATTCAGTATCTTGTAGTAAACTGTAATGGAAAAGAATATGAAAAAGAATATATCAGTACACATCTGAATCACTTTGCTCTACACCAGCGACTAACACAACACTGTAAATCAACTATACTTCAATTAAAAATTTTTTTAATTTAAATTAAACCCCACTCAGATAGAAGCCTGCTGAGCCCCTACTTTTCCTCTCCTGTACATTCTCCTCCTCTCTGCTGCAGACAAATTGAGGGCTGTGAAGAGACAAAAGCCTCGTGGCCCGTGTACAAGTCTCTCACCATTGTGGCCAACATTCCCTCCCTTCTTCCCTCGGCAGATAGTCAGTGATGCCAGGATTGGCAGAAGCCCAAACTCTGCCCTCTCCTGAAGAGCTGCTTCTGAACTCCCGCTGTGGGCTCCCCGTGGCGCCCTCAGTGGAACATGTTCTTCCTCTCCTGACCCAGGACAGGCAGTGGGCCAGTTTCAGGCTATGATTTACCAGGATCGCAAAACATCACTTTTTTACACGAAGCCAGGAGAGCGTTGCTCTGGTGTGGGAATAAAAAACCAGAATACATGACCCACAACTCAGGGTTCTATAGGGATGAAGGCAATCAGCATGTCCAAGGAACGTCTAATCAATTGATAGGTTATTATTATCTTTATTTCTGAATTTATTAACAACCCAGAAGAACCGGTAAAACTTCCCCTGAGATCTGAAAATAAAAATGTTTGCCTAAGGCGCTTCATCTCTAACGCTTGAAGCTCCTGTGAGAGGTTGCTTTGTGTGTTCCAGTGAGTCAGGGGGCAGAACAAGGCAGTTGATGCGGACAGTTTAACCAGAGTGCTTCACCTGGTTATTATTAGTTTAGCTAGTGTGTGTAGCTATTTTATTACTAACGTACGGCCGCCCTCCTAATGAGTAATCGTCCTTTCGGTCTTTATTTCCTAGGACTACCTGGCGCTGCTCCCCAGGGACTACTATGAGGCTCTCTCACTGCAGCTGCCGGTCACAGAGCCGTGCGCCGACGTAGGCCCTCCCCGAGAGACGTTAGTATGGGCAGCAGGTGCATTGTCGGGGGCCTCTAACTCAGGAACCTTGGGTGCAAGGATTCTCAGGAGGCTTCAGGGTCACGACTGAACAGAATGCTCTGCTTAATTCCTTAATTGTGGTTTTTCTCTGTGGCAGTGACTGTCTTTCGTGTTAAGATTCACAAAGTACTTTGCACACGGTATCTGGCGCGTAAGAGTGACTCACCCTCTCGCATGAGGAAGTGGCGACGCATGCCCAAGTAATACCCTCAGTCAGGGTCATGCATCCGGTGAGGGGAAGAGCTTAAAATGGTATCTAGGTTTGTGGACCTTTGCTTCTCCCATTCCTCATGCAGATGAAAATGGACCATCCGATTCCCGTAGTAAGCACTTAGGAAGAGTTGGTTGAAGCATGATGAGTGAATGAATGAAAGACGGAAAGGATAGGAGCCCCGGGGATGCACCGTGATGTTCTGTGTTCTGTTCTCGGTCGTAACTGTCGTATTTTGTTGTTGTTGTTGAAGTTGCTTGCTTCACCAGCATTTGCCAGTGACCCGATTCCCCTGCGCCCTGGCTTCTGAGGCCAGACACTTCCTGCTTGATGGGGAGCCAAGATCCGTGGCAGTGAGGCAGCCCACCCCTGAACACCCAGTCACGGCGGACCTCAGTGGGAGAGAGGTGGGGCAACCTTTTCTTTACTGTCAAAACTATTATTACTTCCCAGTCCGTCTGCTGAAAACCCTTGGCTGCAATTGCTTCTCACATTCAGGGGAACCTGGAAGACTTCCTCAGAGGTGTTAATTACAGGTGTGCTGAGTTCTCTGATTCGGGCTGGGCCTGGGTGGTCCAGCGCACTGAACCATGAGAAGGCTAGTCTCTGAGCACATTCTGCAGTAGATGTGGCGGGGAACATGGACGACCACAGAATCCTTTCCTTTTGATCCTCTGGGCTTATAAGGGGGCATCCTGTTCTATCTGATTCAGGGCAAGATCTCTCTACAGGGCTTCCAGAAATTACACAGTTTACCCTAAAAGGATACAATGCTCCCTGACTGCTCATCCCCTCAGGCTAGGTGATTTGTTGCAGCTGAATTCCTTGAGCTCATAATCTGGAACTGCTACTCCCAAAGGGACCTCCTTCATGGCTCAGAGGACCGGTTAGTACAGATCTTGGCATTACTTTTCTTCCGGGAGTTCTCTGAGCCTCAGAACAATTTAAGACTACACTGTTTTAAGATTGAGTTAGAAGTATTGTGTATCAACAATTAGAACTCATTACCTCAAAACGAAGACACTGAAAAAAAAACTTCCTCCACAATATTTCCATTCCTTACTTTCTACAATGTTCTCTGTTTCGTACCCTTGAGGAAAATGTTTATTTGGGGAATTAAATCTATGGAATGAAAATATATATGGTACTCTCACTGACCATTTAGATGTGCACCTTTTTGTAAACTACATTCCTAACATTTTCAAGGTAGAAGTTATAGGATTTTAAGGAGATTTCTTAAATTTAGTCTTCATTTCATTTTATTTTATTTGAGTTTTTATTTTACAAAAATATATACTTGTTATAAAAAGTAAAACAACATGCATAAAGGAAAACGAAGTGATCTTACTTCCTCTCCATTCTAATATTCAGTCCACTGTCTCTCTCCCTACCCATGCTGTGTGTGTATACAGATGCATATACATGCCTACGCATATATACAAATCTGCGTGTGTGTGCGTGCATGAACGCACGCGTGTGTGTGTTCCCCACACAGCAGGGAGGTACAGTTGGGAAGGGCTGATCTCCAAGAAGTGATGCTGATGATTTATCAGGAGCTGTCCCTACCTCTGACTTAGCCCAGAGCCACAGCGCTGAGCTATTCTATTTGCATGATGCACAAAACTAAGCCCTGGGCTGTCCAGTTTTATTTAACGGTCGTTTTTACTGTTTTATCTGAGTGCTTACAGACTTTTGCTGTCTGATACAGTAGCCACTAGCCCCGTGTGGCTATATACATTTAAGTTAATTAATCTTAAGTAAAGCTAAAAATTCAGTTCCGTGGTTGCACTAGCCACATTTCAAGTGCTCAATAATCATATATGTCTAGTCGTCACCCTATTGGACAGCACAGATTACAGAATATTTTGCCGTCACAGAAAGCTCTATTGCACAGCATTAATAGATCACTGTGCTAAAACTCAGAGACAAATGGAGTTAGAAGAGGTCTTACGAATCATCTGGTTTCCCTTCCTGTGAAAGAATTCTTTCTACATTATCCTTGTCAGATATTTATTCATTTATCCTCTGTTGAATACTTAAATTGATGGGGGACTCACTTCTTCTAGAGGTAGCCTAATCCAGCACCTGTGGTACCTTCTGATCCCCAATTCTTTGGATGCAACCTGCTTTTCCTTTCCTAAACCTTTTGGCATCATCTTTTTATTTTTTTGTATTCTGAAATTTCATAAGGATGTGCCTTGATATAGGTAGTTTCAGCCAGTGTGCTGGGTTCTCGGCAGACCCTTTTAGCCTAGAAGCTTCTCTGGGAAACTTTCTTGAGTTACTTCTTTGATAATTTATTTCTTTATCTTTTGTCCACCTTTCCAATCTCTTTATCTAGTTTTATGTTTTGGGAGATTTCCTAGATTTTTTTTTCCAACCCCAACCCCAACTCAACCCTACACACACACACACACATACACACACACACACACACACTCACACACTTAGGTTTCAACTTTCTTTGGTCTGTTCAATTAGTTAACATCCATTTGCTTTCTAGCTTCCAAACTTCTGTATATCTCTGGTCTGTTCTTTTCCTCTTCTCAATTCCCTTTTCTTTGTGGGTTTATGATTCAAAAAATATTTACTCTTATTTTTGTGAATTTCTGAGAGGGACGATCAATAAATATGTGTGCTAAATCCCTAAATCCAGTATGTTTAACCATAAGTTCTAAGATGGACTTCTATTTGTGATATTCTGAAGTTTTATTATGATGTGTTTAGGTGAAGATTTATTTTTGTTTATTAGTTTAATACTCAAAGTGCACTTTCAAGATGAAGAGTTATGTCTTTCATCCTGGGAAATTATCAGTTAGTATCTCTACAGACATTACTTTGCTGCTTGTCCTTACATCTTCTCTTCTGAAAGTCAGACTGCAAGAATGTTGGAGCCTCTCAATCTGTCTCCAGACTGCTCTTTCGTATTTTTATAGCTCTTTGGCTTTTTGTGATGCTTTCTGGATGACATCCTCAAGACTCTGTTAGAATCCATGAATGCTCTGTTTCACTATCTCCAGTCTAGATTTTATTCAGCCTACCAATTCCATGTAATTTGTACTTTTAGTCTCAAAAAATTTCTCATTGGCTCTTTCTCATATTTACTTTTTCTTGTTTCTCTGCTGCCAATTTTTACTTCATAGCTTCATTTGCTTTTCAAAGAGGAGTTACTCTATTGATCTTTTTGAATATCTGAATACCCTTGGAGCAAGGTATGTTTCAGAATTCAGAATTTTTAAGATATTAAAAAGATAAAATGATACACATATGCATAACATCTATAGTGGGGTCTGGGACAGCACCTTGTAACCAAACAGGTTAATATTTCTCCAATGAAAAGCATGAGTAGGCTTTTCAAGGGAGATACATGAAGACTATATACATGGACTTATATCAGTTCAGGTCAGATTTTGCCACCAAGTGCTGCCTGGTTAGGGTTGGGTTAGGTTTTGCCATCAAATGAGTTACAAAAACAGGATTTCCTTTTCATATTTTGGGGGTTCCAGATAAGGGACCATTATACTTATTCTAAAGCCTTTGTCAGACTGTTTCATAAAGTTCATTTCATCTGAAGTGAACTCATCTTCAGTTGATGACATCGTTGCTTGTCTTTCTTAACATTAGATTTCTTTATGTTGTGGAGGCTTATTTTGTTTGCTTATTGGCTTACTTTGAATGAGAGATTTTTTTTTTATCTTCTCTGTCTTTCTCCACATCCATCTCAGCCTAGTAGTTTTGCAGTGTCTGTCTGGTCCTCTGTACCCTTAGCCCAGAGCCAGGCATTATGATGTGCCAACCTCTATTATTGTGATACTGGGGGTAGTACAGATTCCGACACTGAGCCAGTGGGTGCTTAACTCAGTTCTTGGTCATGAGGCCTCATCTTTGATCTTTGGTTCCCAAATTCCACAGCTTTTTATAAAGCTGAAACCCAGGTGGCAGATTTTCAGCAATTTTTTCCAGCTTTTCATGATTTGAAGGAACCCTCATCCTTTGGCTTCAAAAAATGAGCCTGGATCTGGCCACTGTCTCATATGAAGCATTTTTAATTCTCCTTACTCTGCATATGCTGAACTGCTGACCCAAAGAGCCTGCTTCCAGACCTGAAGGACAAGAGGACCTTGCTATTTGAAGTTTTTCTTTTACTTATGTTCCATCATCTGTCTACTTTTAAAACCAAACATAATTTTTGTTTTTCTATTAAAACATTTTATCCATAGTTGCTGTGTCTTGGAGCAGATGGGGTACAGCAAATGTGAATTCCTGTGCCATCTGAACTGGAAGTCACCCTACATTTAAAAAACGCTAAATTCTATCCTATTCTGATTAAAACCCTCCTTCCCCCTCCCACAATCCTTCAGCCACTGCTCCATAACTCTTCACCCCTTCAAAACCAAGAATTGTCTAGACTCACAATTTCTAATTGTTTACCTTCCACTCACACCTCAAATCACACCACTCTGGCTTTCACCTCCCACTCCATTAATTTTTTTTTTTTTGGCCAAGGTTTCCAATGATACCCTTGTTGCTAAATCCCATGGATTTTTTTCAGTCTTCATCTATTCATCTATTTAACTTCTCAGTAGCTTTCAATACTTGCTGAATACTCCTTCCATTTAAAAACACTCTAGGGACTTCCCTGATGGTCCAGTGGTTGAGAATCCATCTTGAAATGCAGGGGACGCTGGTTCAATCCCTGATCGGGGAACTAAGATCCCACATGCTGGGGGGCAAGCAACTAGAGAGCCCGCATGCTGCAACTAGAGAGCCTGTGTGCCACAACTAAGACCCGATGCAGCCAAAAACAAACAAACAAACAAAAAAAACCACTCTCTTGCCTTGTTTTCCAGAATTTAAGAGTAGTCTGGGTCTCTTCCTGCCTCTCCGGCTGCCTCCTCAAAATATCATTTGCAGGCTTATCCTCCTCTGTCTAGCCATTAAATGTTAGAATTTGTTGAGGCTCAGTCTTAGCCCTTGTCTTTTTTTTTTTTTTATATTTGTTTATTTATTTGGCTGCGTCAGGTCTTAGTTGCAGCACATGGGCTCTGTAATTGATGCACGGGGGCTCTGTACTTGCAGCACACGGGCTCTCTAGTTGTGGCACGCGGGCTTAGTTGCCCTGCGGCATGTGGGATCTTAGTTCCACAACCGGGAATTGAACCGGCATACCCTGCATTGCAAGATGGATTCTCAACCACTGGACCACCAGGGAAGTCCCCTTAGCCCTTGTCTTTTTATGCTGTAGTCTCTCCCTAAGCATTCTCCTCCATGTCTATCATGTTAGGTACCAACTCTACACAGATAACTCCCAAATTGGTATGTCCAGTCACACCTCCCCTTTTATATGCAGAGTGGCACAGCCAACTTCCTTCTTGACATTACCTCTTAGATATCTCAGAGGGATCTCAAATTCCATTTTAGTGTTCCCTACCTAAGTAAATGGCACCACCATCCATCTAAGTGCACAAACCAGATTTCTCAGGGTCATGCATGACTTCTTCCATTCTCTCCCCCACCAAAGCCAACCCATTCCTGAGTATACTCCCCAAACTTTTTAAAATAATCTCCACTTCTCTCCATCTACCTTTCTTGCCCAATACCCCGCCATCTGTCATAAGAATCTCTGTCGTAACCTCCCCATTAGCTCACCCACATCAGCTTCTGCTTATTGCATCTCCCAACTCATTCTCCATACTGTAGTCAGCATGCTCATTTTGATAGAAGTATCTAATCATCACTGAGTTTCTCACCCCACCCTCACACGTACACAGTTGGAACGTTACAATAACATCTTATTGCTCTTAGGATAGAGACAAAAATTTGTAATGTCCTCTAAGGTTGCCCCTTTTACCTCCCAATTTTATCATACCTCCTCTTGCTCTCTGTTCCTTGTCACTGTGACCTACCTTCAGTCACTTGGACGTACATTATAGCCTAGCCTTTATGTCGTAGGCTGTTCCCTCTGCCTGAATGCTTTTCCCTCCCCTCTTGGTCTGGCTGTCTGTTCCTTGTCCTCCAGCACTCAGCTTGGTTGTTGCTTCTTCAGGGAAGTCTTCCCCTCCCGCCTCATCTTCCTGACTAGCTCAGGCACCCCTCTTAGCCCTTCTTCAGAGCATTTGTCATACAAGTAATTTCACATTGCATTTGTCCAGTTATCTAATTATTTGATTAAAGTCTGTCTGAGGGTAGAGACCAGATCTCTCTTGTTTACCATTGCATGTCCATCACTTTGCTGGTGGGCAGACATAGAGTAGGTGTTTAGTAAGTATATGTTGACCAAATCATTTTGAATCCTTACTTTGACATCAGGCATGTTAGTTATCCCTCTTAGCTTTGTGTAAGCAACAGATTTGATAGACCCACCTTTAATGTCTTTACCCTGAAACACTGATAACTAGGTGAAGACAGCTTTGTGCCACAAAATGGGAAAGATCCCTCCAGAGTGACACTGGTTTCGTTAAAGTTCCCTTTTTCAAAGATAATAACTGATAACATATAGCGACAGTAGGGTTTCTGTTTTCCATCATTTACATCTTTTGTCTGACTTCAAAACCCATTATTACCATCAAATACATTCAAAACCCTTCCAACAAGTCTTCCAAAAATCAACCCATAGGACTCAGAGTAGGAAGAGTAATAGAAATTTATAATAGAGTGCTATGATAGAACTGGCAGCCAATAATAACTCCTGGGAGAAAGCTCATCATTGGCCTGTGTGTGTTTCATGGTGGGGTGAAGACAGACAAGCCCTGGTTTGGAGATGCCCAGGGGAGAGATGCTGGCAATAACCTCCCCACATGGACCAATGGCAGCGTCATATTTCACTGTAAAACACAGAGTGGAAATGTGGTGTGGATAATCCGCATTTTCTCCCTGAGGGAAGTCTTTCTATTATTTAAGTGATAGAAAAATCACTGTGGAAAATAGCAGTTGTGGGCTTCAGAGCTGTACAGAAGGAACAGTAAATGTGAATTTCCTGAAGGCAAGGGACAAGAGGATTTTAATTAAGTGTGGTGAAGCTTGGCTGGGCCTGCGCTTACGGGCTGAAGTGGGTTAAACTGCTAAGGAATGTAGTTCTAATATTGGCTCAGGCATTAAATATGCACCTGCACTTTGATCCAGCAATTCTAATTCCACTTCTAGGAATCTTACAGAAATACTAGCATAAGGATATAAATATAGATATAGATTCAGGTATATACATAGATAAATAGATATAGATAGATGATCATATAACCTTATATGTTTTAAGAAAAATTAGAGACAACCTAAGTGTCTAACAATAGGGGATTAGTTAAATAAATGATTTTACATTCATACTATGGAATGGTAGGCAGCCATTAGAAGAATGAAGTATATCTGTATGTACAGGTATAGACACACTAAATACTACTGAGTAAAAAAAAAGTCGTGGCAAAAAGCAAGAACCAGAGTTGTAATCATCGTTTATATAGTGCTTACAACATGCAGATACAGTTTTAAGAGCTCTTCACATATTAACTCACTTAATCCTCATAATCTTCAGAGGTGGGTACTACGTTATCCTCATTTTTACCCAGGGGGATATTGAGGCATACATATGTTAAGTAACTTGCTCAAGGTCACACAGCTGGAGGCACAGTGATTCCAGACTGCATCCTCCTAACCACTAGGCAATATCAGGGGTGGGTGTGCTTTATCTGTAGAGGGCCAGGTAGTAAGTATTTTCAGTTTTGCGGCCCATATGGACCCTGTCGCAACTACTCAGCTCTGCTGTGATGGTACGAAAGCATCCATGTTTGCCTACAGATTTTCTTTAAAAAAAAAAGTACATATGTGTGCATTGTGCATTTTCAGATGTAGAAAATGGTTTGGAAGTATGAAAACCAAGCTATTATTAGTCATCATCTCAGGAGAGGGGTGTGTGTATCACTTTACGTTATTTGCATTCATACAAGTCATTATTTGCATTCATAAAAGTCTCTTTTTTAATCAAAGAACAGTTAAAGGGCTTCAAGGCATACTTTCATTCCTTTTATCTCCCATTGGAAATTCCTTTTTACTTCAAGTTTTGGAGTATCTTTGGCCTTGGGAAACAAGGCAAATATATGGGTAGAAGGAGTAGAGGCCCCTATAAGTAGGGTCACCAGATTTAGACAATAAAAATACCAAATGCCCCATTAAATTTGAATTGCACTTCAACTATAATGATGTGTTACTTATCTGCATTTCAAACTTAACGGAGCGTCCTGTATTTTATTGGGCATCCCTACCTACAGGACCACAGTTCTCAGTATGATGACATATAAAACTCTTCCTGGGGTCTGCTCAGCCCCGGTTTCACCGTTGCCTGTGGAAACGCATCCAGTACCTCTCACATCTGTCCACTTGGGCTCTCCGACAGGTGGAGCTGCGCCTGCAGCTGCGGGTCCCGAGGGTCGGCCACTACGTGGTCGTGGTCGAGTATGCCACGGAAGCAGACCAGCTGTCTGAGGCCGACGTGCACGTGCAGGGCCCCGGGGCTGACCTGGCAGGCCGGGTGAACATCTACAGCTGCAAGTACAGGTAACCATCCTGCCTGGGCGAGTCCTCTGTAACTGGACAGGCAGGGGGTCAGCTGTGGGAACTTCAGTTTTTATCTAACTTGGAAAGGTGTTTCCTTTTGGAGGCTGAGCTTGAAAACCAGCAGGGGAGTAGTTGTGCGACCCAGCATCTTCCCCAGCGTGGTATCAGAAGGCTTCTCCGTAGGCAGCACCTTGAAAATCTTGCATTTTCTTGAAAAGCTGTATGTTCTACTTACCATTTTGGCTCAGATTCACATGAAGCAGCACAACCTTTTTGCTTTACTCTGTGTCACCCTATGGGGGCCAGTGAACCCAGGGCTCTCCCCTCAAACACCGTGTAGAGTACACGGGTGCCTGGCACATTCTCCACTACTCCTGCCTTCACAACACGCCCTTCAGAACTGGGGATCATTAATGTTTGATGATCGTCAGGTGGAAAATAATTTGACAAAGGAATCTCAGATTCACCCTGACAAAGTTCATCTCTTCCAAGAGCGCTGACAAAGGTTTATTAAAAATTGTTTTCTTTGCATAATGTTTAAAGATGTATGCAAATGTTCAGAGTATACTTTAATTAAAGAATCAGTGCAAGGGATGTTTCCCCATGAAATTAATTGTAGAATAAATGGCACTGGAAGGCAGAGGCTCCTGAGAGGGCAGGGGGGTGATAACTACAGTGAACCCTCCCAATTCTTGGCCAAGACCTTGAATATTTTATAACCTCTATGTTTATGTGCTTTTTGTCTAACTCAAGATGACTTGAGGTAGTTGGACATTTTCCCTGTTTTGCAAATAAAAGAACTTATGAAAAATGTTAACTTTTGGTAGCTTAGATTGGAAAATTTTATGAGACTTGATGAAATGGTTATTAAATTAATATCACACTCTTGGCAACCCTACGGAATAAACTGTGAAAGTTTCTTTTCAAAACCTTAAAAAATCTAATATTCCCTTTTCTCTGGGATGATGATTAAAAAAAGAAACAAAGAATGTAATTATATATGCATTTTTAATAGGAACACCAGATGGCCCAGAATAGTTCCCTAGAATGTTCTGTCATTTTCTGAAAATACTAGTTTCATCTATAGGTGACATCAGCCACCACTGGGATGTACACTTGCCCCCTGAGTCCTGGAGACTGTTGGCCACAGGGCCTGGGGCCATGGCTTCTCCATACCCCATCCAACCAAGCCCACCCTCCAGTTCAGCTCTCTGACCCCTTCCACCTTGCAGATCAGGGCTTGATCCCTGCTCCACAGGGTAGAAAGTGGAGATGGCCCAGCAAACAGGAGGAAACATTCTTAATGACCTTCGTGACTCTTGACTATCTCAGAAGAGGCTGAGACTATCTATGCCAAGCAGAGGAGTGATTTCAAAACTAAAGAGAGAAAGAACACCCTTCCAGGGTTCCACAAGCCATAAGCATTGTTTCAGGACCTTTGTCTGAATGGTGTTTTAAGGAGAGAAGTACATGATATTCTGCAGATCATTTAGGCTTTGGACGTGGTGACAACACCAAAGTTCTCAATCATTAGATTTCCAAGACAATACTGCATTAGACTAGGAATCACTATTATTGTATTTAACCACTCCTAGGGAAGTCCCATGGTATCTTTTCACTTGTCTAAAATATTTCCTTTTTCTCTACTTTGCATGTCATGTGGATAAGTGAAAATGACCAGGCTTCAAGTAATAGAGTCCAAAAATATGATGCAATTGGAAAATATTTGACCCGTAAAAATCTATTTCAAATGACAGACCCTTTCAACATGGCATCTTCTCCTGCTGAGGTTTGAACCTTTCCCAGCATTTCTCAAGTGAGGTCTAACTATGTTGTTAAAAAACAATATCCCAACAGAAAAGTAGTGGTGCTCGTAGGAACACCGCTTTCCAAAATAGCGCTGTGATAACTCTGATAAATCTGATCTGCCCTCCATAAGAGAGGTGATCACTAATGATTCAATTATCCAGTTATTACTGTTAGTCTACTCTTAGTAAGAATTGAATAGAGGATAAACCTCAATCTAAGGGAGTCACTTAATATAGTTACTTAATATATTTAACTCCCAGAGTTATGGTTGAATCCAATAGAAATACATTTTAATTGACACATGTATTCACACCCACACACATGCACAAAAGGGAAAAGAAAACAGCTATTTATTGAGTTTCTAATGTATGCCACAAACCATGGCTCTTTATACACTATCTCATTTTAATTCTCACCTCAGAAGTATTGCATTATTTCAAACGTTTTGCAGAGATGGTCATTTTCTCTTAGCATGTCTCTAGTTCCAAATTATATTTATAGACCGAAAAGTTGCTACTTTAGAGGATGAAGTCAGAAGCATTCCTTAAATAATACTTCCTTTATGGGTTTTACTACGAGGCTGTATTCTTTAGTTCAGAATCTTACTTTAAATGTTCCTGAGCTCTGTATGTCCTCTGATGCCATGGAGGGAAGGAGGATTAGGAGGAACAGACTGAGATTCTAAAGGCAAACTCGGGGCTTCTCAGCCTCATTACTGACCCGGCATGAGATGGTCATTGTGAGGTCAGTAGGCAACTTTCATCTCCAACAGTACCAACAATATTGGTAAATTTCCAAGAAGGCTGTGTCTTAGACAGCAGACATTACTGGTCCTGGGGCTCTTTCTCCAGATGACCAAACCAAGTATTATAAAGCTGGGTGGAGAAGGTGTGCAAGGCCGTCAGCCCTGAGAGGTGCAACTCAGAACACAGTGGGAAGGTTCTTTTTCCCCTACTGATCATGGGCTGCATCCCTCCTAAACTCCACCTCCGGGGAAATTCATTGCCAGTGACCTGGTTAACAACAGGAGAAACTGAAGCGCAATCAGCAACCCCACAGGGCATAAAGTGAGGGAGACCAGGGGAGTCCGGTTAAGAAAACTGTTTCCTCTTGTAGCGTCCTCTGCCGGAGCGCTGTGACCGACAGCAGGAGTCGCCTTGCTGTGTACGAGCTGTTAGAAGATGCAGACGTTTGGCTCAAAGCACGGATGGCCCGATTCCTTCTGGTACGCTTCTGTTTTGACCACTGAATGTTAGAAGTATTTTTATTGGTAACCATATATATTTTTAAAAGCTTATTAAAGTTTTGGCTGGGTTTGTGTTACAGCTATAAAGTTAACCTGCAGATAATTGCCAGTGTTATGATGTTTATTTTCCCATCTAGAAATCTGTTTTGCCTCTTCATTTGTTGGAGCCTTTTCTATAGCATCCAATAAAGTTTAGTCATCAAATTTGAACACACTTCACAAAACACCATTTCATTAATTTGTATTTGTTGTTACTATTATGAATGAACTATCTTTTGTCGTGATATTTCCTAGTTTATTATTATTGCTGGTGTATAGAAGTGCCATTAGTTACTGTTTATTTTCTTTCCACTTTACTATTTTATTATGTCTATTAGCTTCTTGGCAGATTCCTTCAGAATTTTCAAGGTTGTAATCACCTGGTATTTTTTTCCAGACCATTGTTACTCAATTTCAAGAAGAGTATTTTCTTTTTTTTTTTTCACACACACACACTGTATTTTATTTTTACAAGAGATAAATCGACTGACACCAAGCATTGTACATGGATGACCACAACAAAAGCAACAATGATTGCAATTACGAAACATGAAACACACTCATACTATGTCATAATATTGACATTCAGTCCAGTAATCCTCCACTGTAACAGCTCCTTTACTTTGCAGTGAAAATTGATTTGTATATTCTTTGCCTCTGAGTCCTTGTGGAATTTTTTTTTTTTTTTAAATTCAGACAGAAAGTCACAAAAATTATACTCATCCTCATCAGTTCACTCAGTCCCATGTAATTAATTTTTTTTTCATCTTGATCTTTTGTTAGCACTTTTATGAGTTCATCAGTTTTTCATTAGAGTTCTGAAAATGCTTATTCATTCAGTTCAGCAGTACAGTCCGTTACCAGAAACCTGTACTTGTCAGAGTCTTTTCCATGTATTTCTTGAAGATGAAAGCCTTTTATAGGAACATATTTGCAAAATCATCAGAGTACACCCAGAACTGTCTGTAAATGACAAAAGACTTAAAAATGACCACGGTTAAAGATTTGATGACAGTTCATAATAATGCAGTTGACAAGAAAATTAGTTATTTCTGAGATATACATTTTAAAGTAATAACTAGGATTATTACTTATAACATTATACCAGAACATATAAGATTTTTAGAAATTTCATGTAATGTCTGAAACATTTATATTAACATATTTCCATACAAATAACCCAATAAAAGTTTAGTATTAGTTGTTTTGTTTGTTTTTTTATACTGCAGGTTCTTATTAGGCATCAGTTTTATACACATCAGTGTATACATGTCAATCCCAATCGCCCAATTCAGCATACCACCATCCCCACTCCACCGCAGTTTTCCCCCCTTGGTGTCCATATGTCCATTCTCTACATCTGTGTCTCAACTTCTGCCCTGCAAACTGGCTCATCTGTACCATTTTTCTAGGTTCCGCATACATGCATTAATATACGATATTTGTTTTTCTCTTTCTGACTTACTTCACTCTGTATGACAGTCTCTAGATCCATCCACGTCTCAACAAATGACTCAATTTCGTTCCTTTTTATGGCTGAGTAATATTCCATTGTATATATGTACCACAACTTCTTTATCCGTTCGTCTGTTGATGGGCATTTAGGTTGCTTCCATGACCTGGCTATTGTAAATAGTGCTGCAATGAACATTCGGGTGCATGTGTCTTTTTGAATTACGGTTTTCTCTGGGTATATGCCCAGTAGTGGGATTGCTGGGTCATATGGTAATTCTATTTTTAGTTTTTTAAGGAACCTCCATATTGTTCTCCATAGTGGCTGTATCAATTTACATTCCCACCAACAGTGCAAGAGGGTTCCCTTTTCACCACACCCTCTCCAGCATTTGTTGTTTGTAGATTTTCTGATGATGCCCATTCTAACAGGAGTGAGGTGATACCTCATTGTAGTTTTGATTTGCATTTCTCTAATAATTAGTGATGTTGAGCATCTTTTCATGTGCTTCGTGGCCGTCTGTATGTCTTCTTTGGAGAAATGTCTATTTAGGTCTTCTGCCCATTTTTGGATTGGGGTGTTTGTTTCTTTGATATTGAGCTGAATGAGCTGTTTATATATTTTGGAGATTAATCCTTTGTCCGTTGATTCATTTGCAAATATTTTCTCCCATTCTGAGGGTTGTCTTTTCGTCTTGTTTATGGTTTCCTTTGCTGTGCAAAAGCTTTGAAGTTTCATTAGGTCCCACTTGTTTATTTTTGTTTTTATTTCCATTACTCTAGGAGGTGGATCAAAAAAGATCTTGCTGTGATTTATGTCAAAGAGTGTTCTTCCTATGTTTTCCTCTAAGAGTTTTATAGTGTCCAGTCTTATATTTAGGTCTCGAATCCATTTTGAGTTTATTTTTGTGTATGGTGTTAGGGAGTATTCTAATTTCATTCTTTTACATGTAGCTGTCCAGTTTTCCCAGCACCACTTATTGAAGAGACTGTCTTTTCTCCATTGTATATCTTTGCCTCCTTTGTCATAGATTAGTTGACCATAGGTGCGTGGGTTAATCTCTGGGCTTTCTATCTTGTTCCATTGATCTATGTTTCTGTTTTTGTGCCAGTACCATATTGTCTTGATTACTGTAGCTTTGTAGTATAGTCTGAAGTCAGGGAGTCTGATTCCTCCAGCTCCATTTTTTTGCCTCAAGACTGCTTTGCCTATTCGGGGTCTTTTGTGTCTCCATACAAATTTTAAGATGATTTGTTCTAGCTCCGTAAAAAATGCCATTGGTAATTTGATAGGGATTGCATTGAATCTGTAGATTGCTTTGGGTAGTATACTCATTTTCACAATGTTGATTCTTCCAATCCAAGAACATGGTATATCTCTCCATCTGTTGGTATCATCTTTAATTTCTTTCATCAGTGTCTTATAGTTTTCTGCATACAGGTCTTTTGTCTCCCTAGGTAGGTTTATTCCTAGGTATTTTATTCTTTTTGTTGCAATGGTAAATGGGAGTGTTTCCATAATTTCTCTTTCAGATTTTTCATCATTAGTGTATAGGAATGCAAGAGATTTCTGTGCATTAATTTTGTATCCTGCAACTTTACCATATTCATTAATTAGCTCTAGCAGTTTTCTGGTGGCAGTTTTAGGATTCTCTATGTATAGTATCATGTCATCCACAAACAGTGACAGTTTTACTTCTTCTTTTCCAATTTGTATTCCTTTTATTTCTTTTTCTTCTCTGATTGCCGTGGCTAGGACTTCCAAAACTATGTTGAATAATAGTGGTGAGAGTGGACATCCTTGTCTCGTTCCTGATCTTAGGGGAAATGCTTTCAGTTTTTCACCATTGAGAATGATGTTTGCTGTGGGTTTGTCATATATGGCCTTTATTATGTTGAGGTAGGTTCCCTCTATGCCCACTTTCTGGAGAGTTTTTATCAGAAATGGGTGTTGAATTTTGTCAAAAGCTTTTTCTGCATCTATTGAGATGATCATATGGTTTTTATTCTTCAATTTGTTAATATGGTGTATCACATTGATTGATTTGCGTATATTGAAGAATCCTTGCATCCCTGGGATAAATCCCACTTGATCGTGGTGTATGATCCTTTTAATGTGTTGTTGGATCCTGTTTGCTAGTATTTTGTTGAGGATTTTTGCATCTATATTCATCAGTGATATTGGTCTGTAATTTTCTTTTTTTGTAGTGTCTTTGTCTGGTTTTGGTATCAGGGTGATGGTGGCCTCCTAGAATGAGTTTGGGAGTGTTCCTTCCTCTGCAATTTTTTGGAAGAGTTTGAGAAGGATGGGTGTTAGCTCTTCTCTAAATGTTTGATAGAATTCACCTGTGAAGCCATCTGGTCCTGGACTTTTGTTTGTTGGAAGATTTTTAATCACAGTTTCAATTTCATTACTTGTGATTGGTCTGTTCATATTTTCTATTTCTTCCTGGTTCAGTCTTGGAAGGTTATACCTTTCTAAGAATTTGTCCATTTCTTCCAGGTTGTCCATTTTATTGGCATAAAGTTGCTTGTAGTAGTCTCTTAGGATGCTTCGTATTTCTGCAGTGTCTGTTGTAACTTCTCCTTTTTCATTTCTGATTTTATTGATTTGAGTCCTCTCCCTCTTTTTCTTGATGAGTCTGGCTAATGGCTTATCAATTTTGTTTATCTTCTCAAAGAACCAACTTTTAGTTTTATTGATCTTTGCTATTGTTTTCTTTGTTTCTATTTCATTTATTTCTGCTCTGATCTTTATGATTTCTTTCCTTCTGCTAACTTTGGGTTTTGTTTGTTCTTCTTTCTCTAGTTTCTTTAGGTGTAAGGTTAGATTGTTTACTTGAGCTTTTTCTTGTTTCTTTAGGTAGGCTTGTATAGCTATAAACTTCCCTCTTAGAACTGCTTTTGCTGCATCCCATAGGTTTTGGGTCGTCGTGTTTTCATTGTCATTTGTCTCTAGGTATTTTTTGATTTCCTCTTTGATTTCTTCAGTGATCTCTTGGTTATTTAGTAACGTATTGTTTAGCCTCCATGTGTTTGTCCTTTTTACGTTTTTTTCCCTGTAATTCATTTCTAATCTCATAGCGTTGTGGTCAGAAAAGATGCTTGATATGATTTCAATTTTCTTAAATTTACTGAGGCTTGATTTGTGACCCAAGATGTGATCTATCTTGGAGAATGTTCCGTGCGCACTTGAGAAGAACGTGTAATCTGCTGTTTTTGGATGGAATGTCCGATATATATCAATTAAATCTATCTGGTCTATTGTGTCATTTAAAGCTTCTGTTTCCTTATTTATTTTCATTTTGGATGATCTGTCCATTGGTGTAAGTGAGGTGTTAAAGTCCCCCACTATTATTGTGTTACTGTCGATTTCCTCTTTTATAGCTGTTAGCAGTTGCCTTATGTATTGAGGTGCTCCTATGTTGGGTGCATATATATTTATAATTGTTATATCTTCTTCTTGGATTGATCCCTTGATCATTATGTAGTGTCCTTCCTTGTCTCTTGTAACATTCTTTATTTTAAAGTCTATTTTATCTGATATGAGTATAGCTACTCCAGCTTTCTTTTGATTTCCATTTGCATGGAATATCTTTTTCCATCCCCTCACTTTCAGTCTGTATGTGTCCCTAGGTCTAAAGTGGGTCTCTTGTAGACAGCATATATATGGGTCTTGTTTTTGTATCCATTCAGCCAGTCTATGTCTTTTGGTTGGGGCATTTAATCCATTCACGTTTAAGGTAATAATCGATATGTATGTTCCTATGACCATTTTCTTAATTGTTTTGGGTTTGTTTTTGTAGGTCCTTTTCTTCTCTTGTGTTTCCCACTTAGAGAAGTTCCTTTAGCATTTGTTGTAGAGCTGGTTTGGTGGTGCTGAATTCTCTTAGCTTTTGCTTGTCTGTAAAGCTTTTGATTTCTCCATCAAATCTAAATGAGATCCTTGCCGGGTAGAGTAATCTTGGTTGTAGGTTCTTCCCTTTCATCACTTTAAGTATATCATGCCACTCCCTTCTGGCTTGCAGAGTTTCTGCTGAGAAATCAGCTGTTAACCTTATGGGAGTTCCCTTGTATGTTATTTGTCATTTTCCCCTTGCTGCTTTCAATAATTTTTCTTTGTCTTTAATTTTTGCCACTTTGATTACTATGTGTCTCGGCGTGTTTCTCCTTGGGTTTATCCTGTATGGGACTCTCTGCGCTTCCTGGACTTGGGTGGCTATTTCCTTTCCCATGTTAGGGAAGTTTTCGACTATAATCTCTTCAAATATTTTCTCTGGTCCTTTCTCTCTCTCTTCTCCTTCTAGGACCCCTATAATGTGAATGTTGTTGCGTTTAATGTTGTCCCAGAGGTCTCTTAGGCTGTCTTCATTTCTTTTCATTCTTTTTTCTTTAGTCTGTTCCGCAGCAGTGAATTCCATCATTCTGTCTTCCAGGTCACTTACCCGTTCTTCTGCCTCAGTTATTCTGCTATTGATTCCTTCTAGTGTAGTTTTCATTTCAGTTATTGTATTGGTCATCTCTGTTTGTTTGTTCTTTAATTCTTCTAGGTCTTTGTTAATCATTTCTTGCATCTTCTCAATCTTTGCCTCCATTCTTATTCCAAGGTCCTGGATCATCTTCACTATCATTATTCTGAATTCTTTTTCTGGAAGGTTGCCTATCTCCACTTCATTTAGTTGTTTTTCTGGGGTTTTTTCTTGTTCCTTCATCTGGTACATAGCCCTCTGCCTTTTCATCTTCTCTATCTTTCTGTAACTGTGGTTTTTGGTCCACAGGCTGCAGGATTATAGTTTTTCTTGCTTCTGTTGTCTGCCCTCTGGTGGTTGAGGCTATCTAAGAGGCTTGATGGGAGGCTCTGGTGGTGGGTAGAGCTGACTGTTGCTGTCAAGAAGAGTATTTTCAATTAATTAGATATATACTATTAAGAGTTAAAATGCCAGCTTTGGCAGATTAAATACCCTTTTAATAGCATAACTTAAATATTGAGAATTGTGATAAATAGAGGCAGTGGGATCTGGGCTAGGAAGGGGTGGTCAGGTTTACAATAAATATCTCAGGGAACATAAGATTATCTAAGCATGAAGCAACTTCCTGATACTGTTAATATTAAGCATGTATCACTCTGGGAAATGCCAGGCCAGCCTGTTCTAATATGTTTTAAATATTTGTGCTTGACAGTATTAAAAATGTTGAGCTTTCTCTTAAGAACTACCTGGAGTTTAGTTTTTAAACATTATTATGTAAACTATATAATAATTTAAGACTTTTTAAAATAATGACTCTTTTTAAACATAATAAGTCAAGTGAATCTTAACCTCTTCATTTTTGGAAATTATAATGGGGCTGAACGTCCTTCTTCTAAGCATAAGTTTGCCCTTTTGAAATTGTCAGATGTCATTCAGAGTCAAGGCTGACTGGAAAATAAGCTCCATGAAGGCAGGAGTGTGTCCATCTTGGTCTTGCAGAATCCCACCATCTCAGTGCCTGGCATATAGTAGGTGTTCAATTAAAATTTTGTTGTTACCAAATAGCTTTGTGATCAAGCAGGTAATAGTTTTGATTTAAAATAAGAAGTATTAAGTTAATGACTGAATTTCTTGTGTGACTCAGAAACTAGCTCTGGAGACAGAGCCCAAATGTGCCTGAGATACAAGTCATCCTCTATTGAGAAGGATTGTTTGTAGTGGGAGCAACCCTCTTTCTGAACAGCGGGCTCCCTGGTTGCCCACCACATCCCTGCCTCTCCCTGCCAAGGGGTCTGAAGAGCCAGCATCGGCCCAAGGCAGGAGAGAAAAAACTGTCAAAAGTCGCTGACAGAGAGTTGTCTTTGAACTTTCACATGATTTTGTTTATTCATATAATTATTCCAAGAGCAATTTAGTCAGTGATCCTGCATAATAGTAAAAAGGATTTGTTGGACGTAATGATGCCAGAGGGAGTGCTATCCTATGATTTTTACTGCTTTACAATAATAGTTATAATTCCTCTGGATGAATTCTTAACGGCTTTTTGTTGTTGTTGTTGTTGGGTCTTCGTTGCTGCGTGCGGGCTTTTCTCTAGCTGTGGGGAGCAGGGGCTACTCTTCGTTGCGGTGCGCGGGCTTCTCATTGCGGTGGCTTCTCTTGTTGCGGAGCACAGGCTCTAGGTGCGCAGGCTTAAGTAATTGTGGTGCACGGGCTTAGTTGCTCCACGGCATGTGGGATCTTCCCGGACCAGGGCTTGAACCCGTGTCCCCTGCATTGGCAGGTGGATTCTTAACCACTGTGCCACAAGGGAAGCCCTTAACAGCTTTTTTAAAAGAATGTGTTTGGCTATAACCTTGACTTTGCTGATAACTGGGACGTACCTTCTTGTATTTGCTCGACAGCATCAGATTTGTATCATACCCACTGAAGAATTCTCAATGGAATATTTGAGACCTCACGTCAAATGCATTGCCAGTTATGGGAGATTTGTTAATGAAAGGTAATGTGTTTCCTTCCTTTATCCCTTGTTTGTGCTGAGTGATACTTAATGCTTTTAAGGCTGTAGATTTATATTTAACTTCAGAAGTGATCACAGGCCAAGGTGCTAAAGGCTGGTGATGCATTAAAAAAAACCAGAGAGAGCTAAATCATTCATTCCAGCAATCTTTCCAGAATTCCATTATATCAGGAAGCTGACACAGTAGCAACTGGGGGAAATGGTTAAGCCTCACCCTTGAGGGCAGTTACTCTGAAGTTCTATTCTGAGCCTTGTCAAGACTCAACTTTGTTCCAATCCTTTCATCTCTATGTCTGAGACTCCTCATTTAAAAAAACATGAAAATAATGACCCATCTCACAACTATGTTATGAGAATTAGCTAACCAATGATTATTGGGATTTTGGGAAGGTTGTTTGGATGTAGACTCAAAAATAATCTATGGATACAGTCATGACATCTTATGCATATGGTTGAAACCACCAAGACAATGAAATCTGGCTGTGCCTAAAAGAAATGATAGGCATGTGTTCTCTTTGTTTTTGTATAGTTCTATGTCAACATTGATGTTTAGAGGTGAATAATAATGTTTCATTGCATTGATCTCATTTAACAATGAATTTTAGTCCTAGAGAGGGAAGTTTTAAAAAGTTTCCATCTAGCTTACTTTCCTTCAAAATTAAGATTTTTTTTTTTCTGTCTTAGCTTATTGTATTAAGTGGGCAGCCAGAATACACTTGGCCAATCCAGAGCACTGAGTATGTTTGTATAAAGATCTCCACAGGCTGGTGGTTCTCTGGATCCTTTTGATGCTTAGACTCTGTATCTTCACCGGGGGACAGTTCTTCGGGTTTTGGTTATTTTTCAGTATTCTCCTTTTCAGTGCCACCTGTATCTCCTTGGTCCCTGAAACTCCTCCAACAGCATTAATTTTGGATGTTCCGAGCGGTGGGTTTTCCCCTCTCCTGCCCCAGGACCCTTTACCTTCTGCTGACGCTGTTACTGGAGTCACCTTGAAGGCCCCACAGGTAGGGCTCCCCCTCTGTGTGTTGCTCGTAAACCAGTGGTTCTCAAAGTGTGGCCCCAACCAGCCCCATCCCCTGGGAACTTGTTAGAAATGCAAATCTGCAGGCGTCACCCCAGAACTATTGAATTAGAAACTCTGGAGAGGGGCCCAGCAATCTGTGCTTTAACAAATCCTCCAGGGGATTTGGATGCCCCTAAAGTTTGAGCACCTCTGCTCTCATCTGTGGAGAATCCCAGGCATGAGGCATCCGGTTAATCCTGTCTGTGGCCGCCCCATCCTGACGCTCCTTTTCCCTCCTGCATCGCTGTCTACATAGTCATTTGGCAATTTTTCATGACCCATCTTAGGATAGGTCATATTTTCATGGGCTACTGCTACTTAACGTTGTTGAGTCATTAATTATCTTCCCAAATCAGAACATAAGCGCTTTTAGAACTCTAACAAATTTTTTGTGGCCCCAACTTGTAGGCCGGACATTCCCAATAAACACATATTGATTAATCATCTAGAGCACAAAGGTGAAGTATATGAAGGGAATACACCTTTTTTTCACTGTAAACTACACAGTTGCAGGACTTAATGTTTGTTCTGATGCCATTATGTCCTTCTAATCCTAGAGATGGCTTGTGTCAGTTCACATTGCATCAAGATAGGAAATTAACAGGATTTGGGAGAGAAAATTTCATAAGATCCCGTATGGGCAAGGCAACCTAGAATAATAGGGGGAAATGAATTGAAATCATGACAGTAGAGCTCTACTTCTGGTTTTGCTATAAAATTAGTGTATGACCTTTAGTCAGTCACCCTCCAAGGCACAGCTCTCATCTGAAAGATAATCTTTTATTGTTGTTAGTCTTGTAGGGTTTTTTTGCGGTTTGAAAAGACTTATTACTCACATAGTGAGGCTTTCTGGGGAGAGCAGGGCTCACACTCAAACCTGAGCAAGCACTGGGGTCTGAATCTGGTTTTCGTTGTGGTTAGGAGGGGGTGGGGGGGGAGTCTGGGTGAGGACTCCCTCTCCCATGGGCTGGAATTTGTGTGGCTAGAACTTCCCACGTATGCCAAGGGATGAACACCTGGGCTTTCTTATCAGCTTGTCCAGGTGTAGGACAAAAGGCAATAGGTGAGTGATGGAGCTTGAAAACTGTCAAACATAAAAAATGGAGTCTGACCCTTTGTTACACGGTTATTACAAGTAGTGCTTGAATGCTGGGAACATTCTTGTATGGCCTTTTGCACACACGTTGTGCCTTTCTGTTGTTAAATACCTAGGAATGCAATTGCTCAGTTATATGTTCAACTTTGGTAAAAACCACCACATAGTTTTCCAAAGTGATTTTACCAAATGTCACTCCCTCCAGCATCATTTATGGTTGTCCCACCGTTGGTTTGTCCATTCTGCAGCTGAGGGTTATTTGGTTTGTTTCCAGTGTCTGTGATCACAAATAAAGCCGCTCCAAATGTTCAAGGGAAAGTTTTGTGTGAATGTGGATTTTCACTTCTCTTGGCTAAATACCGAGGTTGTTTTGGTTTTTAACCTCAAAATATCCTGTGATTCTAATTATTCATAACCCTGCAGCTTGAGAAATATTTTTTTTCCCACCCAGAACCAAGTGACCTTGCGAGGACTCGTACCGCGTCCGGGTCGATACGTCATTGTGGTCCATTTTTATCAACCGGTGCATCCGACGTTCCTGGCGCAGGTGTCTGTGGACAGAGGGCGGCTGCAGCCAGGTGAGCTGCGGGGAGCAGGGCCGGCTGCAGGGCTCACCTGCCTTGGCAGGGGTGTGATAGGAACGCCTCTCTCTGCCCCCAGGAATCTTCCGTGCCTCTTTTTGCCCCCATGTGCTTGGCTGCCGGGACCAAGTGATCGCCGGAGATCAGGTTGAGTTTGACATCTCGGAGCCGGAGGTGGCCGTGACTGTGAAGGTTCCAGAAGGAAAGTCCTTAGTTTGGGTGTGTTCTGCTTATTTCTCAGCTTGCGCTTCACGTGGTTGCCTTAGTTGGCTGCTCTGTGTGTCAGTTTTGGCTCATGACAATAATTCCTCCAAGGAATTGAAGCCAGATTTATAGAAAACTGTTTAAATTTTACAGCTAACTTTACCAAAAAAAACGTCTTTCTTTGACAATTAAAATCAAGGGAAAGCAGAATAATAGAGAAGTGACTAGGAAGAAAAACCTCCCTGCACGAGCCTGGAGCCCTCTCCTTCAGCCCCTCCTCAGTGTCATCTGACAGGCCTCTCTCTGAAGCATTGAACACTCATTTGTTCTTGAAAATTTCTTTCTTATTGGCTTCCATAGCTACTTTCTCTTGTTCTTTTCCCACTTTCTCCACTGCTCCTTCAATGATTTCTCTTTCCCTTCATCCCCATATGTCGCCGTTCCCTCTGCCTCGACGGTGAGCCCCCTTGTTCTAAGATTTCTCTTTGAATAACATCGTCTGTGCCTGTCGATTCTGTTCTCTCCTCTGTGTGAATGACACCCACATCTGTGAACTCATTTCTCATCTTTCCTGAGCTCTAGGACCATCTACTGCACATCCCCATAGCCAGAGAGCTCACAAGTCCCTCCACCTTAGCCTGTTACCAGCCCAGCCCCGGGCACCCCCTACCCAGTTCTTTACCTTGGTCGATGGAATCGTGGTCACCCAATGCCTGTAAAGCCTTGGAGAGCCAGGAAGCACTGCCCAGGCCTGCTCTGTGGCCCTCCAGTTCTTGCTCATGCCTCCTCTCTCTCTGAGGATGTCATCTTCCTAGGGACAGGGGCCTGACTTTATTCATTTTGTATCCCCTGTGCCTGGAACACCATCTGGCACACGTACTTGGCAATGTTTATTGAACTGAATAACATGAGAGCAGTAGACTCTGTAAGCCGTAAGTTGGTGAGTAGTTGACGAAGATGTTTGAAATTTCCTGCAGCATTTGTTACTGGCGCAGTCTGGTTTATACAGGTGTAGAGAACTGAGCAGTATTTTTAAAGACCGGGGCTACAATTATTCATAATAGAGTATCGGATACTATATGAATTTCAGGGGCAAGCCACCATGTGAGTTTCCCCATTGGTCCTGCCATTTCGGTTTGCTCACATTTAAAAACACAAACTGCAACCAACCTCTGGAGATCCAGGGTCATCCCAGGCATGGATCACACAGGGCCCTGGCTGTCCTAACAGGCCCCTGCTCACCCCTGACGTCTCCTGTCCCTGCCCAGCACCCGAGGCTGCTGCTTCTCTGAGCAGGTGCTCCAGGAGGTCTGCCCCAGACTTATCATTTCCTGCATGGAAACATGGCCTGAGCCTTCAACACTGGCTTAGGGTTGTTCTGTGATTCTTTTTTCATAAATCCTGTTTCATTTGGTTTTGGACTTAACAATAAAGCACGTTGATCTTAGCGAAGAGAAAGTGTGATGGAGAGCCGTAGGTATGCCGTGCTGTTGGAAATCCAAAGACATGCCGACAGCTTCCCTTTAGGTCCGTGTCCTAGTGGTGCCTGCGGAGAATTACGACTACCAAATCCTTCACAGAAAATCAGTGGACAAGTCATCTGAGTTTGTCACCAATTGTGGAGGGGACAGTTTTTATATTGAGTAAGTATCCTCTGTGGAAAGGCCCTGGGAGGCATGCAGCTCTCCCACATTCCCGACCAGAGCAAGAGGCCCAGGGAGGGGTGGCCCTTGGGTCTGTCTTCTTCCTCTGGGAGGCTGAGGGAGTGGCGCTGAGTCCCGGGTCCTCAGCGCATGCTACAGCCATTGTGCACATCTGGGCGAGATTTCCCTCCTCAGCTTTGATCTTAACAGACCACCCTCCAAGCTGGGATTCACAGGCTGCCTGGGAGTTTCTCTTCCTCCTCCCTGCTTCCTCTTGGCCGACTCAGATTCCTAAGATACCACACAGGGCTTCCTCCAGGGGGAGGCATGTGAGCCCTGATTCCCACTCTCCTTTGCCCTCTGATTGAGTGGGGAGCATCACAGAGGGGTGGACCTCCCCGTCTTCCCTCTGTGGGTCCCTGAATGCTAACAGCCTAGAACCGCCCTGAGTATCAGCTCCTGCCATTCTTTTCTGCAGGCCCACCCTGCCCCCTGTAGGCTTCCCGAGGAACTGAGGCTCCCGGGGGCCAGATGCCTCCTGCGTAGAAAATATTAAGAGCAAAGGCTCTGAGGTCAAACAGCTATGGGTTTGAGTACCTGCTCGACCACTTCGTAGCTCTGTGGCCTCGGGAATCCTGCCTAATTTCTAGGACCCTCAGTTGCCTTATCTGTGAAATGGGGCTTAGGGCCTAATTGGTTAGGTGGTTGTGAGGTTAAGTGAGGTGTAGGCAAAAATTCTAACACACATGTTCAATAAATGTTGGCAATTCACCTCCTCCTCATTATTATTCTAACTGGTGTATCATTACACATGTAGGTGTAAATTTTTTTGGTGACTACTTTATTGAGATATAATCCACACACCATACAATTCATCCTATAGGTGAATTTTCACCCATTTATTCCAGCCACCGAAAGTTCCCACCCAGCGTCCTGTGATGTGTCCTGGAGTGGATGGGGATGGGAGGAGGGGTGGCTGGCACCCACTGTGAGTCCAGGGGTGGGGTTTTCTCTAACTTCCTCCCAAACTCCAGAGCCCCTCCCCCAAAACACTGCTTGGTGAGGCATGTGGGAAGAGGAAGGTTGGGACCGTTTCTGGGCACGCCTCCCAGGATCTCACCATGAGTTTTTGTTTCCACAGCCCCCAGAAAGCCTCTGGATTCTGTAAAGATTCTGCCAGGTCCCTGGTGGCCCTTTACCATGACGGCGCACTGCCTTGTGAGTGCCACCCCGCCGGGGCCATTGGCCATCGCTGCAGCCCAGAGGGCGGGCAGTGCCCATGCCGGCCCCATGTCATTGGGCGGCAGTGTACCCGCTGTCAAATGGGCTACTACGGATTCCCGCACTGCAAGCGTAAGTGCATGTTCAGGTCAGCCAAGGTCATCTCTGGTCCCAGGTGGATGAAGCTCACCTGGGGCCAGGTTTCTTGAATATCTCTGTGCTGGAGACTCACCTGGGAATCTTGTGAAAATGCAGATTCTGACTCTCAGGCCTGAGAGTCTGCATTTCCAGTAACCACTCAGAGTATACCCATGCTGCTCATCTAGGGACCACACTATGAGTAGCAAGGTTCTAGAAGATAAATATTTATGTTTCCCATGCTATGTGACCCATGCGCTTGGCAAAGCAGGTGAAGGTAAATAGCCTTAAGCATCAAAATATTGGACAGCTCAGTTCTCTTCTTAGTGGAATAGGTTAGGCTTCAGTTTTTGCAGCCTAACCAAAGCTCAGTTGAGGTGGGAGGAGAGCCAGGGTCACAGGGTGTACTCCTCACTGAATGAGGAGGCCATGGATCTGTATCTAGGAAATGTGCTGCAGCGCTCGACGAGGGTCAGCCCAGGCCATGTGAAGGGGGCAGAGTCCCCGCATGGAGGCCAGCCTTTGCGTAACAAGGGCCCCGCTGCTGCATCCTGTCCTGACCTTGGGCTCAGTGCGCTGGGGTGACGCGGAGGCCCTTCAGGGAGCCTGAGAAGAGCTGATCCTCTGACGGAGGACAGGCCTCACGTTAGAATGACATGTAACTGCAGCTCGGGGTCAGGGGGCGCCTTAGGGTGTCTGTCTACCTTGGTGTCAGTAGCTCCAGCTGTGCCGCACTCAGCTCCTGCACGTTGTGTCCACCATGAGTGTTGGGTGTGGTCGGTCTTGGCCCCAAGAAAGGGGCCTTTCAGATAAACCACACTCAGTAATGCCATAAGGGAAGAAAAGCAAGACCTTTCTCCCAGACCCCTTGGAAGGTTCTGGGAGCCCTGGTGCAGTCCTGCTGGAGGTCAGGGGCATCTAACCCTTTCACCGTGTCTCTTCATCCCTGGACAGCATGCACCTGCGGCCGGCGCCTTTGTGAGGAGATGATGGGCATGTGCCTTTGCCCGCCCCGCACGGTCAGGCCCCAGTGTGATGCGTGTGAGACACATTCCTTCAGCTTCCACCCGCTGGCCGGCTGCGAAGGCTGCAACTGTTCCAGGACGGGCACCGACGGGGCTGCCACCCCGGAGTGCGACAGGGACCATGGACAGTGCAGGTGAGGCCTGGCGGACTAACCTGTTGCATCCTATGGTGGGAAGGGAAGACGCTGTCCGTCCCCACACCGGTCCCCGTTACTTCCCGCTTCGCATGGGCCCCGAGACTGCTTGAGATGACCTCAGGGTGATGCTTCCACCCAGGATGGGTGTGGTGTTTGGAGCGTCTGGTCCCCTCGGGCTCGGGTGGCCTGGCAGAGCCTGGGTGAGCAGATGGCTGTCTCCCGAGGCCCGAGCAGCCTCGCCGTCCACTCCAGCCTCGTTCTGCGTGTGCGTGTGATACGTGCATGATTACGTGATCAGTTCCATCTCCTTGGTCACCGGCTGGTGAGCATCTGTTCGTTTGTACTGAGGTCTGGGCTCCAAACCCTCACTCTCGTAAGCTGGTAGTTTTATTAAGGACGGTGCTTGATGAAGTCTAAAATCCCGAGCCTGCTGCCCTGACTCAGATGGGGGAGCCGGAGGCGGTGCAGGGGCCTCCACAGGGGGGCTCCATGTGGGTAGGGCGGCAGGGTGGGCAGTACCCGCTGGAGAGCCTGACCTGAGAGGCGGGGCTGCCTCCCGGACCACCGAGGTCCAGCACGCAGCTGCTGAGAGACAAGAGGCAAACGGCGGCTCAGACAGATGCCAGGGGGCCAAGAGGTTCGCTCAGCAGGTCAGCTCCGCATTGGAAACCAGAGGGTGTTGTCACGTGACTCCAGATGATCAGCCTGATCTCGGCAGGACGAGAGAGTGGCCACAGGGGGTGAAGAACAGGATCCAGTCTCCTAGAAGAAAAGGCTGGAAAGAATCTGATAGGGGTTATGTGGCAGGAAAACTGAAGCAGAGCTTCTGCCATCCAGGCCGGTGTGACCTGTGCAGGAGAAAGCGTGAGGCTTGCCCCAGCCCTGCACTCCCCCCTCCCCCCCACCCCCAGGCACGTGGACGTAGGCGTCGGTGCCTGTGACCCCGGTGTGAGAGCCAGGAGGGGCTGTGGCTGCCAGTGGCAGGCGTCTGCTCCTCCAGCTCCAGGGCAGCTGTGTTCGTTTCCCGTGGCTGCTGACAAATGGCCACAAACTGGTTGTCTTCAAACAACAGAAATTTATTCTTTGATGGTTCGAAAGGCTAAACATCTGAAATCAAGGTGTTGCTCTTTCTAAAAGCTCTAGGAGAGACTGTTCCCTGCCTGCCTCTTACCTTCCCGTGTTGCCGGCAGTCCTTGGAATTCCTTGGTTCTGCCTCTGTCGTCTCATGGATTCTCCTTGTGTGTCTCTGTCTTCACATGGCTTTCTCCTCTCTGTGTGTGTCTGTGTCTTTCTTTTCTTTTTCTTTTTTTTTTTTTTTAGCCTTTGAATTTTTTAAAACTTAAAAAAAAATTGACGTAGAGTTGATGTGCAATACATAGTGTCTAAGTTTCAGGTGTACCACATGGTGAGTCACAATTTTTAAAAGTTATACTCCGTTTATAATTATTATAAAATATTGGCTATATTCACTGCACTGTACAATATATCCTTGTAGCTTATTTATTTTATCTTTTATTCCTATTTTTCTTTTTTGAAGTATAGTTGATTTACAATGTTGTGTTAGTTTCAGGTGTACAGGGAAGTGATTCGGTTATACACATATATGTATATATCTATATTTTTCTATTTTTTCCATTATAGTTTATCCCAAGATATTGAATATAGTTCCCTGCGCTATACAGTAGGACCTTGTTATTTATCTATTTTATATATGGTAGTGTGCATCTGTTAATCCCATACTCTCAGCTTATCCCTCTCTCCTTCCCCAGTAGTAACCATAAGTTTGTTTTTTATGTCTGTGAATCTGTTTCTGTTTTGTAAATAAGTACTATTTTTTTTAGATTCCACATACAAGTGATGTCATATAATATTTGTCTTTCTCTGTCTGACTTAACTTTACTTAGTATGATACGCTCTAGGTCCATCCATGTTGTGGCAGAAGGCATTATTTCATTCTTTTTTATGGCTGAGTAATATTCCATTGCATATATTATATACACCACATCTTCTCTATCCATTCATCTGTTGATGGACACTTAGGTTGCTTCCATGACCTGGCTATTGTAAATAGAGCTGCTATGAACATTGGGGTGCATGTATCTTTTCGAATTAGAGTTTTCATCTTTTCCAGATATATGTCCAGGCATGGGATTGCTGGATCATATGGTAACTCTATTTTTAGTTTTTCGAGAAACCTCCATACTGTTTCCCATAGTGGCTGCACCAATTTACTTTCCCACCAACAGTGTAGGAGGGTTCCCTTATTTATTTTGTATAAAGTAGTTTGTACCTTTTAATCCCCTACTCCTATCTTGCCCCTGCTTCCCTCTCCCCACTGATAGCCTCTAGTTTGTTCTCTATATCTGTGAGTCTGTTTCTGTTTTGTCATATTCACTAATTTGTTCTAGTTTTTAGACTCCACGTGTAAGTAAGTGATATACAGTATTTGTCTTTCTCTGTCTGACTTATTTCACTCAGCATAATACCCTCCAAGTCCATCCATGCTGTTGCAAATGCAAAATTTCATTCTTTTTTATGGCTGAGTAGTATTCCATTGTATATATACCAGTGTCTTTCTTTTTTTATAAGGACACCAGTCCTATCGGACTAGGGCCCGCCTTACTCCAGTATGACCTCATCTTAACTTGATTATGTCTGCAAAAACCCTATTTCCAAATAAGGTCACAATCTAGGTACTGGGGATTAGAACTTGAATGTACCTTTTGGGGACAAAATTCAACTCTCTATAGCAGCAACGTTTACTTTTCCTGAGGAAGGACCTTTAACCACACTTCTGATTGTTGCCCAACATCTAACTAACAGTTCCTTTGTCCTCTGGGAAGGAAGCTGAGTGAGAATTTGAGTCATGGAAGATTCCAAGTCTTTAAAACCACAGGTTGTGAGTCCTCTGTGAGTCAACTCGGTTGCCTATCCTTCTCCAACTATGAGCCTAAATGGAATGTGACGGGTACAAAGAATTTTGAGGCGTTATCAGAGAGTTTTCATAACATACATTAGGTTCTCGTCCCTTCAGTGCTTACGCTATTCTCTGGAAGGAAGTCAGGCACTTAGTTCATTACTAAAGACTTTGCATTGTGTTCCGAATGCACCAATAGGCCTGTGAACATGTCTGACCTATTTCCAATAAATTCCTGATTCATGAGGCACTTCGTGTGGAAGCACAGGCTTCTACCAGGACCTGCAGGGATGCTACAGAACAAAAAGATGCACTGTGCCCAGGAGTTGCTTGCTGCCTTGTGGCTGGAGAAGATGGATAAGTGGGAAGCGCAAAGGACCTAGATGTGCCAGTCATGACCCAATCAACTTTGCAGAAGAAGTGAGAGACCAGACCTAAAGAAACTGTAGAACTAGAACTGGCTTCAGAAAAGGAAATCCAGGGTGTTATAAAAAGGGAAACAGATTGAACTAGGAATAATATTCCTTTTCGTATATTTGAAAAACAAGTCTAAGGAAAGAATCCAACGTCTTTATGTGGAATGGGTTTGCATGAATCCTTCAGAGGAAAGAACAGTCTGACAAATAAGCGGGATAAGCAGAGAGGGAGGTCTTAGCATTAAAATCCTTTGCTGAGGGCTTCCCTGGTGGCGCAGTGGTTGAGAATCTGCCTGCCAGTGCAGGGGACACGGGTTCGAGCCCTGGTCTGGGAGGATCCCACATGCCGCGGAGCGACTGGGCCCGTGAGCCACAACTACTGAGCCTGCGCGTCTGGAGCCTGTGCTCCGCAACAAGAGAGGCCGAGACAGTGAGAGGCCCGCGCACCGCGATGATGAGTGGTCCCCGCTCGCCGCAACTAGAGAAAGCCCTCGCACAGAAACGAAGACCCAACACAGCCAAAAAAAAAAAAAAAAAAATCCTTTGCTGACTCAAAGGACTAGGAATCTGGATATAAGAAAGGCTGAAAGAACAAGGTTCCATTTGAACAGCAGAATGAGCAATGCATAACCTTGGGAAAAATAAAGCAAAAAACTAGATGGAAGAACAGGAGAGGAGATAAACAAGGGGATGTGGAACAGTTACTGGGAGATGGAATCCTGGCAGAGGATGAAGCCCAAGACTCTGTAGTGGCTCCAATCACAGCTGCATGAAGACACTCAGAGCCCTAAATACTGAAAACATTACAGTGCCTCCATATTTAATTAAAAATAAAAACTTACTAAGCCACAGAATAAGTGCCAACAAGTCCAACAAAGTTCTGTTTTTCCATAGTGACTAGTTCAGTTTTTCTTTTGAAAACAGAACACCCACGTGAAGAGTTTGGGGCTGGGGGTAGAGGTTGGGGAACCATGTACATGGGTTAGAGTGAGAGAGGACCCCAAGGAGAAGGTGTGGACACACAGGAGGGAAAACAGGTGTGGGTCCTGGAGGGGGTCCCTATGTTTAATCATAGGAGGCAAAGGAGCCAAGGAGGTGGAGAAGCAGTTTTCAGGCAGGAAGAGAAGCAGGAGAATTCACTGTCTGAGAACCAGTGGGAGAGTTTTAAAAGGAAGTGGATGGGGGGCTTCCCTGGTGGCGCAGTGGTTGAGAATCCGCCTGCCAATGCAGGGGACACGGGTTCGAGCCCTGGTCTGGGAAGATCCCACATGCCGCGGAGCGACTGGGCCCGTGAGCCACAGTTTGCTGAGCCTGCGCGTCTGGAGCCTGTGCTCCGCAACGAGAGAGGCCGCGACGGTGAGAGGCCCGCGCACCGCGATGAGGAGTGGCCCCCACTTGCCGCAGCTGGGGGAAGCCCTCGCGCGGAAGCGAAGACCCAACACAGCCATAAATAAATAAACCCCCCCCAAAAAAAAGTTAAAAAAAAAAAAAGGAAGTTGATGGTCAGCAGAAGAAATTGCTGCAAACAGGACCTCACACACAGTTTCTCAATGCTGCCACCGCAGAAAAAGGAAACTGAAAACGCATTAAAAACTGTAAAAATCAGTTAAGGCACCATCTATGAGAGAGAGATTTACCATAGGATGTTAGGTACAAATTCTAAGGAGAATTTAACAAACCTTCATTAGCCAGTGATGGTTTAGTAGACTAGAAAATTCCTAACTCAGGACTGAGACATGTTGTATAGTAGTTTTGCCCACACCCGAGGGAACATCAACAGGAATGGAATCTCATTGACCTGCATGGCACGCAAACCAAGATGTGAAATTATTTATCTTGACATTACCAAAAAGACTGTAATCACCTAATGGGATGACACATCTTTCCATGATCAAAGTGGATTTGTCATGAAAGGGCCTTGGCAGATAATGTAAGAAAAACGTCAATTTATTACATGACTGTAAATTGCACAAATTACCCATGATAATTCCAGTGTTGATGCCAAAAAAGCTTTTGATTGCCTAAAGGAATATTTCTTTAGAAAATATTAGAGGAAAGAATGCTCCCCGCTGCCCCTGAAAATATCCTAATGAAAATGAAGAATGTGTTTAGAGGAACCTAACATTCAAGTAAAAGAAGTAATCAAAGATACCTGGAACTTGCAATAAAAAGAAAAACATATCCTTTCTCAGTGATACAACAGACTCTCTTACAGTTGTACAAGTTATCACAAATCACAAAGCTGAAAAATTTGAATTTTCAAATTTTATTTGACTATTTAGAGGTATTAAAGTTTATCATACTAAAGGGAAATCGAACTGTTATGAATATTAATCTCCTTTAAAATGAATTACAGAAATAATTGCAGCAATCCACAATACTCAATTTGTTCTTAATTGAAACTAGTGTTGTAATTTTAGACACAACTGGAAATAAATTCAATTGGAGCCATAAAATTGAGTTCTCGCTTATCTTTGTCATGAACTAGCCAGGAGACTCTGGGCAAGTTGCTTTGCCTTCCTTGGTCTCAGCTTCCTAATCTATAAAATGAAGCTTGGTAAAATCATCTCCAACTTCCCACCTAAATTTAAAACTCTGATTCTGTTTCTTCTTCCATCTCTGATTGTATCACAGAAAATATTACAAAAGTATATTGTATAAATGATAAAAAGTCCATTGTTTGGAACAACTCTATCGGGATTGTGGTCTTAAAGATGCTTATATTGATCAAAATTTCATTTTTTTTATAGCATCACAGTAATTGAATCAGATATAATAGCAATGAAAAAGTACATTTGCATCTGCTTTTAATAGTGGGTGATTGTACCATCAGATTCTTTGAACGAACGAAAGCGCTAGAATAGCCTCAGAAGATTTTATCAATCAGTGACAGATACACAGATGCTGGGAATCACTGCTTTAAAAGACTATCGTCACGTCGATGACTTTCAAGACATTTTAAGATTAATTACAGGAGATGGCAGTTCACCTGGACGTCCAGTGAAACCACATGTGCAAACGTGCCTTTTCAGAAGAGCAGCAGCAAAAGGAAAGCCATTTTGGGGGGACCTCTATCTCAGCCAGTCTCACAGATTTACTAAATGTGTTAGATGGAGAAACAAAATACCAGAAAAGGTCGTAGACTTGGCATTCTGGGAACAGAAGTACTTCCAGCTCGGCAGAAATCCACGAGCCCTAACAACCTGGAGGAGCAATCCCTTTGATGCACCTCATCAGATAATAGGAATGGTAAATTCCAGACAGCGTGCAGGCAGGTGCTGGGACACGGTGGTGAGCAGGGCGGATGGGGATAGACAGAGTTCAGAGTTCTCACTTACATTTCCTCTGTCCCAGAGGCACCTACCTTTTAATGTTCTTTAGAGGATTAAATATCCTGTGTGAAAACCCTTAGAAGAGTACCTGACACACACTTGCACCCAGTATTAGCTGTTGTTATTATTTGCCAAGCACTTGGCTGTCTGCCTTCTGCCCTTTATGCTTTGTCCTCCTGAAGCCCCACCCATTCTCCTGGCTTCAACCACCCGACCCTTGATGATTCCCAGATCCAGAGCTCCAGTCCTGATCCCTGACAGCTGTCTTATCCCACATTCGTTGAAAATCAGTTCTACCTGGGTTCCCCTATTGGCTTTCCTTAGGGGGGGGGCCTTGGCGGACAAGTCCCCTGACCTCTTTGAGCTCCTGTGCCCTCACATGTATAATGAAGTGTTAGATTAGATGATCTTTAAGGGCCCTCTCAACTCCTAAATTCTACACTGAGTCCATATCTGAAACCATTGCCATTGTCTTGCCTTTCAGGCCATTCCTCTCTTTGATTTTTTGAAAAAAATTCTACATATTGGTGACAGCCTCCCCCCGGTCCCCAAAGCCTGAAATCTCAGCATCACCTTAGAGTCAATTCCTTTTTCCTACAGTCATTCAGGTGTCAACTTCTAACAAAGTGTGTATTATCCCCCTTCCTTCGATGGCCCCCTGCAGGTACTTCCACCTGGTGAAGTCCTTTTTTACCACTTCCTGTGTGAATGATCTTAGTCTCCGAACTGACCTTCCTTTTCCTGGCTTCCTTCCTTCCTTCCTTCCTTCCTCCCTTCACCTTTCTTTCCTTCCTTCCTTCCTTCCTTCCTTCCTTCCTTCCTCCCTTCCTTTCTCCTTAATTGAAGGGGAATATGCTAGTACACAATTATACTGGGATTTAAAAATCGATTTTCTCCATAATTTTGTTATTAGTGCATAGAGAATGTTGATAAATGCACATATGTTTATGATTTCATCTTCTTGGTGTGTGGGGTTTTTTAAAAACTAGGATGAAACATTTTCTTCAGTCCCTGTGATTTTTTTTTTTTTTTTTTGGCTTTAAATTCTACTTTATCAGTTAGTATGTTTTATGACTGAAACCATATCCAGCGCCTACTCCAGTTTGGGTGCTGTGCTTCGTGCCCAAGGCACACATACCTGCTAACGAGAGGTCATGGTCTGGTAGGGGAACCTCTACTAATCAATAATGACAGTGCAGCATAATGAGTGCCCTACTGTGTGCAGGCTGCTGGGGAGTGGAAGTGGCTCTGACTGGCACCACGTCCATCACATTACTCTTTGCATAAGAACCTTCCTCAAAAAAAATAAAAAATAAAAAAATAATAAAAAAATAAAAAAAAAACCTTCCTCAAGTCTCCATTGTCTGAGAAAATAAAGACCAGCTTTCCGTGGTGATCTGGCCCCCACTTACGCTAACTTAAGCCTTTTTTCACCTTCTCTGGTTTTTCTCACTTTCTCTAAACACTATTTGCCTAAGTTCAGTTCTTCAGTTATCAGTTCTCCTTTCCCCTCTTCTGTTACCCCCAAATTATCCACATCCTTCAAGGATTCTGTATGAAAGGTACAAATGCAAAGAAGGCATGAAGCCGCTGCAAGCCCACAGAGGTACCCTTGTCATCTCATTGACGAAAGCTAGTTCTAAGCTTAGCCATCCCATCTCTCACGTGATTACCTAACTTTCTGCATCTCTATGTCCCATGTCCTCAGTGAAAATGCACGAAGGTCAAGACTGGCTTATTCTACTTTTTCCCCTCCCTCCCATGTCCCCTAAAACGAGGATGTGTATATATCAATAGAAGGCACTCAGTAATTATAGGATGAATAAATGAATGAATATAAGGTAGACTTTGGATTCTAGATTAAAACTGAACTTGAATGGAATACAATATTAAGGGGCCCGTGGTATTTAATGAGCAAAGGGTAGAGTTCACCCTAATGCCTGACTTTCTGGTGACCTGTGAGACACACGAGCACCCACACACGTGAAGGTGTCATTGCATAATGTTTGGCCCTGAGCTCATTGCCATGGAGATGACTTCACTTGACCCGCATCCTCGGTGCTGCTACTCTGCACCTCCTGGCAGCAGCAACTGGAACCTTCTTGCCGTTGCAGGAAGGGCAGCACCTCCGGTAGCACAGAGTCTCCCTGGAGGAGTGTGCAAGGTCAGGCTGACTTCAGGTCATTTTTAAAAGACATTCAGCCAGACTTTGAGGAGGAAGTTTCCTTTTTATTCCCTGTTGTCATGGCACCACCCAAAACTCCTTTGGTTGCCTGTTTTTGCACAGGATTCACGTGTTCAATGCTCTCGGCGTTGCGTTACACAGAACCCAGACATCGTATTTTCCATGTTGTGGTGAACCCTTGCCCATCAGTCCCACCCGCGGTCCTTGGGTTCAGCTCCCAGGCCACTGCTGCTATCACTGTGTTCAGCTTTCTGCTTTTTTCTATCCGCTCTTCTGTGCTCAGTTGCTACCTACGTGCTGGGTGAGGCTCAGCGCTTCATCCCACGTTACCGGCGCGGTTACACCCTCTCTGCCCAGCTCTCCCTCCCACCACGTCATCCCACGGACGCCCTGAAATAACAGGCAGACGTTTCTCCTGGTCTCGACAAGCGGCTTGTGCAGCTGTCCACCCTGCATAATACTCCCCTTCCTTTCTTTTCCAATGAAGTGAAAATATAAGAAAGAGGCTCCCGTCTGCCTGTCCTCACCTTCAAGGCCCGGGTCCAGGTCAACGCTCAGGGTCACTTGTCCCCCGGAGGCACTCAGGGTGTGAGGGGCTCGTGGGCACCAGCCTTCCGTGAATGCACCTGTTGGCCAGCAGCCCTGTGTGTTTGCTGAAAGAAGCATCCTGGACTTCAGGACGACAGGCTGCCTGGATGGCACTTTGTGACAAGAGCGCCGTCCACGGCATCCTTTTCCTCACTGCCAGGTGGGAGGAGCAGGGAACACCCAGGCTAAGTCGGGTCATTGCCAAAGTTCCTCCTCTGATCTAGGTTTCTTCTTCCAGACAATTTTATTTGGAGGGGTTATCTGTACTCTCCCTTCCCATCTCTCACCCACCAGGGTTCTTGTGCTCCAGAAATAGGGAGTCATCTGGGAGCAGTCAATTTTCTGCTGGCCCGTGATTGCATTTAGTTTGGGATTCACAAGAAGAGAGTAGGTGTTCTTAACCTGGGCCTAGGAACAAAATTGTGTATGCTAGAAAGAGAGAGAGAGAGAGAGAGGTGATGTAACCTGTGAGTGGGTGGAAGTACTTTTCTGAGAAGATGGCCCATAGTTTCTCCAGCTTCCCAGAGGGTCCCTGACCTCTTCCAGAGTTTGCAGCAATCGCTCCAAGCAGACTGCTTCCACCTTCCGCCTAGAGCACTAGAGGTGTGATTTGGAGAATACTTTTCTTCCTCACGGAAACAGTCTCTGCAGGTATCAGGGAGGGAGGGAGATGAGGGGGTGGGGCTGTGCTGAATGACATTTGACCTATCAGCAGGCCTTGCAGGTAAAAGTGATTTTGTCTTTTTAGGTGTGGTGAGTGGGATAAAGGGAAACACATCTGCTCCCCTTGGCTGATACCATAACAGGAGTAATGATAGCAAATACTTATGTGTGCACGGCACTCGTCTAAGGTTTTTAGATTTTTATTTTATTTAATTCTCACGGTAATCCTATGAAGTGGGTATTATGAGCTACTTTTACAGATGAGGAAAGTCAGTTGTAAAGAGATTAATTGCTCGAGCTTCCCGTTAGTAGCAGAGTTGGGATTCAAACCTAGGCCGCCTGGTCCCAAGTTTGTGTTCTTAATCACGTACAGAATTCTTTACTTAATTATAAGCAGATATTTGCCAAAGGCAAACTTACTGGGATATAAAGTTATATTTGTCTTTTTTGGGGATGGTCCCTGGGGTGAGATTATTTTTTATATTGAAGTATAGTTGATGCACGATATGATATAAACTACAGGTGTACAATATAGTGATTCACAATTTTTAAAGGTTATACTCCACTTACAGTTACTATAAAATATTGGCTATATTTGCTGTGTTGTACAATATATCCTTACAGCTTATTTTATACATAATAGTTTGTACCACTTACTCCCCCGCTTCCCTCTCTCCACTGATAGCCACCAGTTTGTTCTCTACACCTGGGAGTCTGCTTCTTTTTTGTTATATTCACTAGTTTGTTGTATTTTTTAGATTCCACATATAAGTGAGATGATACAGTATTTGCATGTCTCTGTCTGACTTATTTCACTTAGCTGAACTCTCTCCAAGTCCATCCATGTTGCTGCAGATGACAAGATTTCATTCCTTTTTATGGCTGAGTAGTATTCCATTGTATATAGATACCATATCTTCATTATCCTCGAGTGAGATAGGCGATAGCTTACATTTGGTAGCAAGTTAACGGTAAAATATTTCAAATCAGATTATACTCCTAACAGTCTAATAGAAAGCAGATTTCCGAATACTTTCTTGGGACCGACAAGAAAAAAATCAGTATGTAGATCCATCAGGCTTCAGCTGTGGAGCTCAGTGACCAAGCTGCCTCTTCCTCTCCTCACCTCTCGGGTATTGGGCTTCTCAGCCCTGAGAAGCCTCTAGTGTTTTCTCAGCCACTCTTGTGCTCAGAGCTCCCAGAGCCTCCTTGGAGCCCAGCCCCACTCAGGCCATTTCCCTCCTCCCTCCCTGCTCCACTGTCCAGCCAGACCACTGGGGGGCCTCCTTGCCTTCTGTCCCCTCACCCAGACCACGACGAGCCCCAGCATCAGCACCCTAAGATAGTTTGGAACCCATCCCCCCATCCATACTGGGTACCTCTGCCCTCGTTCGGCCGCCTCATCTACCTGCTGTGGAACCGATCTCAGCTCAGTCCTTCACACACAGCCATCCGCCCTCCCACCTCTCTGAAAGCTTTTCAAGATGACGGTGGTCCTGGGAGGCAGCGGCTACTGCTTCCCGGCTCCCGCAGACGAGGAAGCAAGGCCTTGAGAAGTTGGATAACCTGCTGAGACGCTGTCTCTAATACATGTGAGAGCTGGGGTGGAACTCTGGCCAGTCCGCCTTCAGTGTGCAGGGCTCAGCCCCGTGCTTCAGGGCCCTGGGACAGTGTCACAATGGCCAGCACCTCCGTCCACATGAGCCGGCCCCCTCCCACCTCTCCAGGCTCGTGGTTCAGCATCCCTGCTCATACCCCTGCTCCAGGAGCACCCGCTGCGTTCCCTGCACATGCCAAGCCGTGTCCCCCCGTTCCTGCCGTCTGGGACGCCTGCCCCACCTCCTACCCCGGGACACTTGGCCTTTTACACTCAGCTCAGGCATCAACTCCCCCAGGGATGCTGGGTCCGAGCTGGCCCTCTAACCCCTGTTTAGATCCTGTGTGTATATCGTTCACATTTCCACCTCAACACTTACCTTAAGAGCTCTCAGGCCCAGGGTCTGTGTCCTTCTGTGCACCCCAGAGCCTAGTACCAAGCCTGGCCCTTGGAATCACATCAATGATGGTCATTGTTTTTTTTTAATTAAGGTATAACTGACATGTAACATTATATTAGTTTCAGGTGTATACATAACGATTCAATATTTGTGTACATTGTGAAATGATCACCATGGTAAGTCTAGATAGCACCCGTCACCGTACATAATTAAAAATTTTTTTTTCTCATGATAAGTATTTTTAAGATTTACTCTCTTACCAACTTTTAAATATGCAATGCGGTGTTATTAACTATAGTCGCCATGCTGTACATGACATCCCAGGACCTGTTCATTTTATAACTGCAAGTGTGTATCTTTTGACCCCTTTCATCATCAGGATGACGGTCACCTTGAGCTATTTTGTGTGAGTGCCTTGTATCCGCTTCTCTCCATTCTGCCTTGGACGCTAGCACCCCGTGGACAGGCCCTGTGTCTATTTAACTGGCTTCATACAGCAACTGCTCTGCGGCAGTGCAGGTCAGCTCTAGAAGTGTGTGTAGAAGGATGACGAGGACGTTTGCTTCCTTTGCTTAAGTACAGATGCAAGCCCAGAATCACAGGGCGGCAGTGTGACCGGTGTGCTTCCGGCTTCTACCGCTTCCCTGAGTGCCTCCCCTGCCAATGCAACAGAGATGGGACTGAGCCAGCAGCCTGTGACATGGGGACAGGGTCTTGTCTCTGCAAGGTAAGACAGAATGTGCAACGCTGGAGAGGTCGGCCACTGACCATTGTGGAGGGTCTTCATGCTGAGTCATTGTATAAAAATCAGTGGGAAATGGGGTTGACCCAAGATAGATTTCCATAATGACTATGGCATTTTCTAGGCATTCTCATTGGATAGAAATAGTTAGAAGCGAAGACCTCCCCCCCACCCCCGCCCCCGCACTGCTCTTGTCCTTTGAAGAGGCCACAGACCTCCTTAAGAATCTGATGACAGATATATACTGTCTTCAGAAAAATCGACACAAACGTTTGTCTATAATTTCAAGAGGTATGTGGGTTCCCCTGAAGCCTATTCCTGTCCCATGCACCCCAGGTTAATCATCTCTCTCCAAGGCGCTCTGCAGGGTGCAGGAGAGCTCCCGAGTCCCAGTGGATGTTCTAAAGTGGTAGTAAGTGGGATGAACCTGTCCCCCCCCCCCATATTGTGAATCCTTCTGGTGCTCTTTCTCTACCTTCAGGTTGCCAAAGGGCATCTTATGAAATTTAGGAAATCCTCTCTTCCATTTGTACATGGTATAAAAGTTTAAATCATTAATATGGTAAAAAAGCTTAACAGCCGTGTAACTTTGGATGCTTTTTTAGCATCCATGTTCTATCATCTTATGTTGATACTTAATTTGTGCACGTAGCTCTCTTCAATCAGAGAACCTTTAGAAGGAATGATCTCTCGTTTCATGTTTTTCTTCAATAGGAAAATGTGGAAGGTACAGAATGTAACGTGTGTCAGGAAGGGTCATTCTACCTGGACCCAGCGAACCCCAAAGGTTGTACCAGGTGCTTTTGTTTCGGAGTCAGTCATCGTTGTCACAGCTCGCATAAGAGAAGAGCTAAGGTAGGCAGGGCATTAGACTCCTTTTGTTTTCATTTAGTACTTCCAAATGAGGAAGTAATGCATTGGCATGAAACGTGAAGGGTTGTGGGGTTTGTAGCATCTTGCTTGGTTCGAATGTTAAGCGTTGTGCTCGCTGGTCCTCAGCCTGCAGTGTTCTGTCCCCAGATGTCCTCATGTCCCTCAGTTCATCAGCTCTCTGCTCAAGTGTCTCAAGAGCTTAGAGATGCCATCCTCACTCTGTGGCTTCACCCTTCTCTGTGTACTTCATAGCATGTGTCACAGTTCTAAATCTTGTTTATTACGTATCTATTTTCTCCACCACTCACATGTAGGCTGCTTGATACAATCCCAGTGCCTTGAGCAGGATCTGGAACATAGTAGATGCTCAATAAAAACTCATTAAATAAATGGAGTTAGTTGTTCTTGTCCCTCGTTTCTTCTTATCTGCTTATCTTCCTCTTTTACTTTCCTTCTCACCTGTTTTAACCACATCTTGTCTTTAGCCACTTTTATAATTAACTCCAGGAAGCTAAAACTTTTGTTGTCTTCATGATTCCATGAACCACTAGTCTCATGCTTGCTTTCTTGTGTGACATGTCTTAATGTCCAACAAGTACTCAAAGAGAGATTATTTTCTCTATTTTATTGCCTGCCTCCTGAAAGGAATGCAGGCTTGTAATTGGAAAAAAAAAAAAAATTAGTTTGTAAATCCATCCTGAAGTCTCCTCTTCTTACCCTCAGGGGAACCCGGAAGCATTATTCTGACTCTATGTCTTGTCAGTTCCTTCTTTTTCTTCCCCTCATAGTATAACTCCTGGCTTCCTTTGTGATCCGGGGAATATTTAATTTTGATGCTCCTTGGGACTTCCCTGGTGGTCCAGTGGCTAAGACTCCATGCTCCCAATGCAGGGGGCCTGGGTTCGATCCCTGATCAGGGAACTAGATCCCACATGCCACAACTAAGAGTTCTCATACCGCAACTAAAGATCCTGCCTGCCGCAACTTAAGACCCAACACAGCCCAATAAGTAAATAAATATTTAAAAATAATAATAATTTTGATGCTCCATTTAGAGAAAAATAATGACAGCAGTCCACTGTATTCCGCATCACATTTTCTAAGGAGCTCACCATTAAAATGTGCCCACAGTCCTAGTTATTATTCACACCCTTATTTGTGTATTATTTGAATATTTATTGAACACCTACTAAATGTCAGGAACCAGGATGCGTGCTGGGCTACAAGGATAAGTCCCACGTGCATCTGGTCACTACCCTTTGAGAATTCCTAGTTGCGGTGGGTCAGGTGGGGGCTGAGTGGGAGTGGGCCCCCTCACTGGAGTCAGACACGAGAGGAGATACCGGAGGGAAGCCTTTGAAGTAAGTTGGCTGCCCCACGGCTCTTTCTACCTGCATAATTCAACCATCGCCAGAGACGCCATGGGCACACATTTCCATCCGTTGCCTCTGTGTTTCAGTTTGTGGATATGATGGGCTGGCGCCTGGAGACGGCGGACGGAGTGGACATCCCCGTCTCCTTCAACCCGGGCAGCAGCAGCGTGGTGGCCGACCTCCAGGAGCTGCCCTCAACGGTTCACAGCGCGTCGTGGGTCGCCCCGCCTTCCTACCTGGGGGACAAGGTAACCATGTCCTGCTGTCCTCCCGCGCTCTTGCTGGACCTCCTCCATCACTGCACGGGCATCATTTACTGGATGTCTGGAAGGAAGGTTCTGGAAGTTCAGGTTACTAAAACTGAAGAACTTCGGTTAATCACAAATGCAGAAGATGGAGAGGCTGAGGGTGTACGGGCCTCAGCGGCCCACATGGTTGCTCACCAGCAAAGGAAATCCTGCACCAGGTTCTCCCTGATTTTCACTTAATGCCAAAGAATTTACCTCTGGGGAAATAACCATTTAAATAATATCTGCCGCGAATGGCACATGTATGCTTTTAAATGCCAATGCTGAGAATTCTTTGTTTTAAAGCAGAAGAAGGGCCCCTTGTCAGGAAAACAAAAGCTGAGAAGTGACTCATGAGCTTATTAAAAGAAGCACAGGATCCAGTGACAGCACGGCTTTCATTAGTAGAGTCACGTGTGGTTATGAATACATTTTATTTCTTTTTTTAAAATTTTTATTGGAGTATAGTTGATTTACAATGTTGTATTAGTTTCAGGTGTACAGCAGAGTGGCTCAGTTGTACATATACATATACCCACTCTTTTTTTAGATTCTTTTCCCATATAGGTCATTACAGAGTATTGAGTAGAGTTCCCTGTGCTGTACAGTAAGTCCTTATTCGTTATCTATTTTATATGTAGTAGTGTGTATATGTCACAGATGTAAAAAACAAACTTATGGTTACCAAGGGGGGAAGGGGGAGAAGAGGGATAAACTGGGAGACTGGGAGTCACGTGTGGTTCGACGCTCCTTGGGGAGCTTATAATGGAGTTGCTTTTCCTTTGCTGCGTAAATTATTATTCCAGGATCTGACCACCTACACTCATTTATATGGACAGATGTGTGAGCATCCCATAGAAACATCCTCAGGTGACATATGCACCTGGTGGCCCAGGATAGAGCTTTGGAGAAGGGGTGGATTTCACAGAGCCCAGCCCAGGCAATGCCATAGTCTCACATCTACAATGACTGAATATTCGGCCCTTGTCAGCCTGAGCTCTCTGATTCTGTCTTCAGGTTGAAGGACTATGGATTTTGACCTCTGAGCGTGGGGAATGTTGCTCCTTTCATATGACCCCACTTCTCCCTCACGTGATATACCTCTTCACGTCCACATGGCGAGCCCTGTACTTACTGGTCATCTAGTCCTGGCTAACAAATGACCCACAAACTTGGAAGCTTAAAGCAACAGACCATTATTTTCTTGCCCAGTTTCCATGGATCAGGAATCCAGGAGTGGATGGCTCAGGGTCTCTCATGGGGTTGTGGTCAAGCTGTCAGCCAGGGCTGCAGGCATCTGGGACTGGAGGATCCACTTCCAAGCTCACTGGCGTGGTTGTCAGCAGGCCAGTGTTCCTGGCTGGCTGGTGGTCAGAGGCCTCAGTTCCTATTCACATGAGGCGCACCATAGGCTGCCTAAGGGTCGTCATGACATGGCAGCTGGCTTCCTCCAAAGCAAATGAGAGAGAGGGAAAGAGGTGGGTGGGAGGGGAGAGGAGAGAGAAAGAGAGAGAGAGACAGGGAGGGAGAACAACATTTTTGTAACCTAATTTCAGAAATGACACACCCTCACTTCTAACCTATTCTGTTCATTAGAACCCAGTCACAAAGCCCAACCCACACTCCGAGAGGAGAATTAAGCTCACCTCTTGAAAGCAAGAATATCAAAGAATATGTAGACATATTTTTAACCTTCTCAGCCCATCAAAAAGGCAATACTTAATCTCAGTAAGATGATTCAAGATGTCACCTTGGAATACTTCCAGATTCTAAGGTCATAACTCTGTGAAGCTGTGTAGGCTGTAGATTCTAGGGAAGAACTTCAGTGGATTGGGAGCCCCGAAGGGCTGCCCCTCCTCCCTGCTCCAGCTTATTTGCATCTCCAGTAACGGTATTTTGTCTGCCTTCCCTGAGACGATGTTGCCTCTGATTTCTATCCTTCGGTCACTCCTTCCTTCTTGATCAGTTTTCACTTTAAGGGTGGGAGATATCAGGACCAGAGGTGAAGTCGCTGTCTAAAAAAACCCATGATCATTCACCTCCATGTTTCCACCACCATCATGCTGCGGAGGCAGCACTGAGAGGAGGCCCATATACCTGGTGGTACAGGCGAACATGGCTTATGCATCCAGGAGAATGCAGAATCACTTAGGAAATATTCACCATCTGCCCTCAGGGGAAGTTTTTTTTTTGACAATTTATTTTTAGAGGTTCATTTTGTAACTGATAGATATTAACCACATCTCTCCATTAAATAGGAAAGCAATGGCCTAGATTTCTTAGAATAGCTGTGGATTAAATAGACATTTTGGTTTAGTCATCATCTAGAATAAAAGGATCTTATTTGTTTCTGCGTGACTATTTTTCTTTTTGACAGAAGTATCTTCTTGCTTGTAAAACTCAATCATGTTCGTATTAAACATCTTACTTGATATAACACGGTATAAAGTAGAAAGTTAAAATACCATCTTCAATTCCACTCAGTAGAAATGACCATTGTTAACAGGCTGATTGTGTATCTTTCCAGATCTATGTGCCAGTGTACTTTGTAGATGAGTTAGTGTTGCCATGGTCTCTTTTAATGCTTGTGCTATTAATCCTACTGTTTCAATTTCAGGTTTCCTCATATGGTGGCTACCTAACCTACCAAATCAAGTCCTTTGGACTGCCTGGTGACATGGTTCTTCTGGAAAAGAAGCCAGATGTGCAGCTCACCGTACGTGTCAGAACACGACCCAAGTAGCAGAGAGTGGCGTTTGCAATTGGTGCCAATCCAATTTTAGGACATCTTGATAAGTGGCCTACAGATAGTTTGGCTTAAGTCATTTCCAATATTTTGTAGAAACTCAAAGGGAAGTTTAGAGCATGCAGCACCTCCTCAGGATCCTTGGTCCCTGACCATCCCAGCCCCAAATGGTTTCTCTTTTCTTCCCTTCCAAAGAACTTAACCATCTCTCACTTGGAGTCTCACAATCAATGCCTCATCATAAACTTGTTTTATGTCTCTATCTTTCAATTTTGTCTCACAAACGTTTTTGAGACCTCCCTGTTTGCAAAGTCACATTGCTGGGCTCATAAAGGACAGGTGATCCCTGTCCTCAAAAAAAAGTGTAACCAGGAGGGGAGATGAGAGAAATGACCAAAGACCTACAGTCCACTGAACAGTAAGCCTTTGAGACAATGTCCAGACAAGACTCTGTGGGACCTGGAGTCCAAGTGGGGGCTTATGTAGTCAGTGCCCTCAGAAGACTTCATGGAAAAGGTTAGTTTTGAGCCACGCCTTTAAGAATGAGCGTGAGAGGAGAAACACCCTTCCCCTTCCCCGGCAGAGAGTAAGTTGAACCTAGGCAGAGGAGCAGCCCTCCAGGGGTGAGCAGTCCAAGTTGGCTGTGTTATCAGCATGTGCCGGGCCATTGAAAACAAGCCCGGAAGGGTAGGAAGGGGGGTGTTTAATGCCGTGATGAGGAATTTGGCCTGAGGTAGACAGTGGGGAGCCCCTTTGGTTTTCTGAGAAGAGAAGTGACACCCGCATGCTATGTGCCAGGCACACAGTCCAGAACTGCAATCTGGAAAATTTCCTTGAGGTAAGGGGTGATATCACATCCTGCATTGAATCCCCTACAACGTACAGAACCTCACACATGGGGTGAGGTGCCATAGCCTGAACTTGTGCCGTAATTAATGCGATGCAATTCCAGCTTCCTGAAGGGTTTTCTTGTGTCATTCACTGTATAAGAGGGGACTGGAAAATCCCACATGCCTCATGCCAGATGAGGGCCTTGCATTCTGGTAGCTTTTTGTGTTCAGGCATGGCTGTGTTGTGTTTTGTTTCTACTGGCACCCAAGTGTATTGAACTGTTGTTTTAAAAGGTTCTCAAAGGAACCTTTGCAAAACAACTTGAAAAGGAAGCACTCAAGATTTTAGAGTTATAGTCTAAGGAAAAATAGTTCCACGATAAAAATACTGTTATGACATGTTGTATTTCAGCTTCATTATTTTTGCAGAGCATCTCAAATTCAGGCCATTAGTATGCCTATATTTTACTGCCTATATTGTTATGCAGACTGTTGGAATTCATGGAGAAGTGATGACCAAAATTTCTTCTTAATTTATCTTCAAACATGGAGAGTAATTTAGGCTCACGAAACATTTACTCCTCTGCTTTGTTCCAAACCACTGAAGTTAAAAGCCTGTGGGCATGTTTCTTAGATTAAGGTTTTCAATTAGTGATGGCAGATAATGCTCTTCTTTCTGAAAACTGGCTCTAATGAATGAAACCCTTTGGGGTTTGGTGCTACAACGGAAAAGCTGTACTTCTGTGTGTGGGTGTGGGGTGAGAGTGCTGCTGGTGGGTGCTGACCCTCCCGCTGGACCCTCGAGAGCCACCGTAATGGGGACGGGCGTGCGGAGGCTAAGTGAGCAGGGCTGGATCCTGCAGGATATGGGCTGCAGGGCTCATTCCTCCCCCACGTGCCAGCTCTGCCTGCCACTCCCTATCTATGCAACCAGCCCCGCCAGCCCCGCCAACCTTCTACCCTCCCCGCCCTCCCCACTAACCCACCCCCCAAAGCACTTTCTCGCTACCCGTGCGGTCCTGTAGGCAGTAAGGAAACCAGCACCTCATGCATTGACTACAAAGCATCATTTAAAAAAAAAAAAAAAAACTGTTTCCATCTTTTTAAGCCACTTTCAGTCAAGAGAATTTTCCTGGTTTCCTATTTGTGAAAATGAACCGTGTTAGGGCTTATTATTCCATTTCCACGTTACTACTCCTTTTGCCAGTCGGTTCATTTTGCAGCTACTTTTTTAGAATCAGGCGTCTCACGTAATGCAGAGCCATAGACATTTGTTCCTAGATCAATCATAAACCTCAAAATATCCCAACCAAGCCACTAACACATTCATGTGTTTCTTTAAACAGGGTCAGCACATGTCCGTCATCTATGAGGAGCCAAATCACCCCCGGCCAGACCGGCTGCATCATGGGCGAGTGCAGGTGGTAGAGGTAATGGAAAAGCAAACATGAAATTCTTCTTGATGAGCCTTTTAGTCCCATGATTTAGTCCTTTCAAAGAGTTGTTTTTTTGACTTATTTTATGAATTTAAAATATTAACTATATTTATACAAATATAATTTAGATATCTAAGTTAAAAATATAAATTATATAAAATATACAGGGCTCCATCCTCACAGGGCTTTGTTGCACCATCTTTATGGCACTTACCGCTGTCTCTCCTGTTTTACACCTAAGTATCCTTGTTTTGTAAACTCTTGTGAGTCTGTAAATGCTATGATGTAGCTCCCTGTCTTCCTCAGGCCTCCCTCAGTGCCTGAGACCTGGTGACTGTCCAACAAATGCTTGGGGTGAATAAAAAGAAAAGTCACAAAAACATCCAACACCAAAAGAAGTAAGAATAGTATAGCTAAATAAAGGAAAGCTCATCAAATTATAAAGCATCATATTAAACCTACATGGTTACAATTATTCCTTTAGAGTGCTCCAATTATATTATTAAATAAGTCCAGTGAGGATTAGTAAATATATCTTCAAGGTGATACTTTTTCAAGTACCTTGAACTCCCAGACACATTGTAACATTTCTGTACTGGTCCACCCAGTACAATGGAATACTATTTGGCAATAAATGGAACAAAGTATCGATACTTTCCACAATGTGGATGAACCTCAAAAACATTATACTGGGGGAAAGAAGCAAGACACAAAAGCCCATCTATTATGGGATTCTGTTTATATGAGAGAGGTGATGCCAGCAAAAATGGTGAAGAACCTGTTTTTCCTCCATAAAAGCAATGCGGCAGAAATGGTCAAAATCAACTATTTTAGAACTCTGACAATTAACCAAAGGCTTGTGGAATCTGAAAAGCATTTATTCAAGAAAAGTGGCTGAATCTTTTTCCAGTAAATGCACACTACTACATGATCTGCAGTTGGTTGAATTTGCGAATTTGTAACCACAGGTATGGAGAGCCAACTGTGAAGTTATACGCAGAATTTTGACTGCTCATAAGGTTGGCGCCCGCATTATTCAAGGGTCAACTCTATGTTCAAAAGAACTGAAAACAGGATTTTGAAGATATTTGCACACCCATGTTCATTGCAGCACTATTCGCGATAGCCAAAAGGTAGAAGCAACTGAAATGTCTATTGACAGGTAAATGGATGAAGAAAATGTGGCATGTACATACACTGGAATATAATCCAGCCTTCAAAATGAAGAAAATCCTGTCACATGCTAGAACATGAATGAAACTTGAGGACAGTACACTAAGTGAAATAAGCAAGTCACAAAAAGACAAATACTGTGTGATTCCACTTGTATGAGGTATTTAAAGTACTCAGATTCAGGGCTTCCCTGGTGGTGCAGTGGTTAAGAATCTGCCTGCCAATGCAGGGGACACGGGTTAAAGCCCTGGTCTGGGAAGATCCCACATGCCGTGGAGCAACTAAGCCTGTGCGCCACAACTACTGAGCCTTCGCTCTAGAGCGTGTGAGCCACAACTACTGAAGCCCGCGCGCCTAGAGCCCGTGCTCTGCACCAAGAGAAGCCACCCAATGAGAAGCCTGTGCAACGGAATGAAGAGTAGCCCCCGCTCACCGCAACTAGAGAAAGCCCGCGCGCAGCAACGAAGACCCAACACAGCCAAAAATAAAAATAAATAAATTTATATTTTAAAAAAAGTACTCAGATTCATAGAAACACAAAGGAGAATGGTGGTTGCCAGGGGCTGCGGGAGGAGGAAATGGGAGTTATTGCTTAATAGGTGCAGAGTTTCAGTTTTGCAAGATGATAAACTTCTAAAGATCTGTTGCACAATGATGTAAATATAATTAACACTCTTGTACCCTACTGTTAAAAATGGTTAAGATGGTAAATTTTATGTTACATGTTATTTACCATCATAAAAATAAAATAATATGAATGTGTGTGTGCAAGAAAAGATTGTACTATCACAATTATGAACATTTAATGAATGATCTGAGCTGTGTGACTTATTCAGTTTCCATGTCTCTCTCCTGTATCTTTCTCACTCTTACTGCTTGCACAAATAAAAGTGCATTTTACGATAAGCCTAACACTGGGAAATCTGATTTCATTTTATTGCTCCTTATTTCCTGCCTTCATTTCTTCCCCCTTCCTCGTGGCCTTCTCCCTTCTTGGAAATAACCCAGGACATGTGACTTCTGAATATAAATCCACTGTGTCTACTTACCTATCTTATTTTAGCATTTTTCCTGTTGCATTTTATTTTATTTATTTTTCCCCTGATGCATTTTAAATGGCTTTATTGGATTCCTTCTGGCTGGCTGTCTCTGATAGGCCCTGGGAGTGAGCTTACCACAGGGAGACCTTGCCTCTCTGCTTTCACATGTAGGGAAACTTCAGACACGCCAGCAGTGGTGCCCCCGTGTCCCGGGAAGAGCTGATGATGGTGCTGTCTAGACTGGAAGGTGTGCACCTCCGGGGCCTCTACTTCACCGAGACACAGCGACTCAGCCTGAGCGGGGTGGGGCTGGAGGAGGCCTCGGAAACAGGAAGTGGACGTCGAGCACAGAACGTAGAGATGTGTGCCTGCCCCCCTGACTACACAGGTGACTCATGTCAGGTAGGAAATGCTCCTAAACCATAAAATCCCCCCAGGGTCTCCTGTGGCTGGTGTTCCTGTCTGCTGTCCAGCACTGCTGGACGATTTGGGGCCCTCTGACCATTGAACAAATTTCTGCTGGGCTCTAGCTTCTATCTTACCTGGACCACTTGCAGGTACTAAATATGAAAAAGAAATCACAAATGTCTCAAAATCCACTGGAAAGCCACAGAAGCTCAGTGGATCCTGGGGGTTGCAGAAATCTGGACTTTCTGGGAAGCAGGAAGGACCCCGCCCATGGGCATCCCAGTATGTGGGCCACTGCTTTCCCAGTAGCTGACCCAGGGTTCTCATGCCTTTCTCTAATCCAGAGCCTCCCTCCACCACCCGCCCCCAACAGTTATAGCCCACTGAATATCCTGATTATTCAAAGGAAATTGCAGTCCAAGTTTCCAGCTCACAGCAGATCTTCATTTGAGGCCCAGTCAACCTGACTGTCCTCAAGTGATTAAAAGGTGCCGCAAAATGAAACCATTTCATGTCTCAAACTGCAAGTATGTTCTCTTCCTGAAGAGGGAAAAAAACCACAGTGGCTAGCACAATTAACAGGAAATAGCAAGCACTGTCATTCTGAGAATTCCAGACATGCCTCGGATGTTGATTTAGCGACATCCTTCACTTTCCATCCTGACCCCTGGATTGCAGAAAACCCCAAGGTGATCTGCACGTCAGTTTCTTTTTTAACCTGCAAATACAATATATTTGCAGGTTAAAATATAATATACCCACCGTGGTTTTCTCAGGACTCCTGCCATGTAACTTTTAGACCACAGGTGCTTCTGTTCTTCTTCCCCCTGCCTTCTCCCTCTTTTCTAGCCCGATTAAAAGAAATTCAGAGCCCAAGGGAAAGAGAGGGACCTCTGGATTACCACCCTCCTGCCAGGGCGTGTCCTTGGCGCATGACTCAGCCTGTGATTTACAGCGGCCTGTGCTGTCTGGGGGGTGAGGTGGGTAGAAGGTGATACCTGCCCCACCTGGCAGGAATTACGGAGCGGCGCGCTTCCCCACGGGACTGTTATGTGCGCTCTCTCACAGGCTGACTCATGGGTGAAGTTTACAGGTGGGGCCTCCTGCCGCAGACAGCCTGCCTTACCTGAGTCAGCCGGGCCTGGGCACTGAGCCGGAAGGGCAGGTATAAGAGGAAGAGGCAGAGATCTGCGTGCAGCCAGCAGGACACCCAGAGACCAGGATGCCCCCGGCAGTGAGGGGGTCCATCCGGAGCTCGGGATGGCTGTGGATCTTTGGGGCAGCCCTGGGGCAGTGTCTGGGATACAATTCACAGCAGCAAAGGGTAGTGCTTCCTCAGCTTCCCGGTCAAAGCCAACGGCAAGCAAGTTATGTGGAGTTTAAACCCAGCCAGGTAACGTCCCTTTTACATTTTGGTTTGGGATGGGGAAGGGTTCCCAGCTCCGTGACATTTTAAGTTAGGGTGATGAGTGAGGAGTGGTGGGCTGGAGGAAGGACTGACGGCTCCCCATCCCGTTGACAGGCAGTGTTTATTACGGTGCCTGACAGATTGCTCTCCTGAGCTGTTAACCACAAATCCTATAAACATCAGCCCACCTGGAAGTGCTGAGACAGCTAGCTAGAGTTTGAATGCCTGTGGGATGTTAATATCTATGAAATTTTGTGCCCTTTTGAGAGTAACACAAGCCTCAGGACAAAAGAGTCTGTTGCCTATAGGCTTCCGAATTCTGCTTGGGAGAGAAATTACCCACAAAGTTAACCATGAGAATCAGTGAAATCCCTTTTTAAGAAAGTGATGAGATCAATTTTCTATAATACCTAACAGACGTGCTTCAATTTGCCAGACATCAGACACTCATAAATTCTGCTTTCACTGTCTTTAAACTTCCTGGCTGGTACATGTATATTCACAGAGAAATAGATCCTATGGCTGCTGAAGTAGCCCTGGAAACTTGATAGAGACATAATTTCATCATTTGTACTACAAAAGTTTATTGGAAAAGTTATCCTGAAAAATTATCACTTAAGAAAACGATTAGTTGCAAAGCCTCTTTACTGAAATAATATATTAGGATACATTCATTTTCACTTAGAATAAGTCTTCAGTACAATCTAATTAGTTGAACGGCATTTTATGTTAAATCTGGAGTTTGTTTGCCTTATAGAGGTGAGAAAATGGTTATATTTCAGTAACTGACAAATGTTCTGAGAGTCACACGATGCATAACTCTTGCAGAGTACTTTTCTGTTTCTAATTAAGAGCAAATTAAGATGGGTGATTTACTTTAGCCAGGATAGACCATCCTAGCCCCCAAAGCATATTTAATTAAGGCTTTTACTGGACATGTTGTCATAATCAAACCAGATATATTTATTTATTTGGATAATTTGTTCTTTACCAAATTGGATTATTTTATAAGCGTGTAATGTGATATATGGTGATAATTATAAGGCACTTGTCACTTGTTAGTAGAGATTGTAGATACGATCACACCACCACTGGCTGAATTTCATTCAAATGTATCTCTCAGTCGTGCTTTCAGCTCAAGAACATTCCTTTCATATTTGGATTCTCCTTTAGACAAGCCTATTCATAGAACACATAAAGTAATCTAAGTTTTTGCAATGCATTCTTTTGCCTAAACATGGTTCTTAATAGCTGAAGGGAAAATTATATTGTAAATGATAGTATTGTTATTGTGTACGATTTGGAATCATTGTGTCATTTTTGGAAGGAGCTTCTAGCCACAACTGGAATATTCCACTCTAGGGAAGATGTGAGCTTCTTTCTCCCCCAGTGCATTGGCTTCTTCCTCTCCCCAACCTGGCCAGCTAGAGGCCATGGATGAATGAGAGCAGATTTCCCTTGACTATAACCTCAGAGTCTCATAGACGTACGTGCTGTTTAAAGAGATTAGATAAAAGATGATCTTTTATGTTGAAGTATTAATTTTTCCTGATGCTTTAAAAAAAAAGCTGTATAGGAGATCAATGAAAGAAACTAGAGATAACATCTGACTTTAATCAGTGCACATTTGGCTCTGCCAAAATAAAGAAAATGCCTATCATTCTCTTTAAAGACAGAAATCTAAATAATTTTTAATGGCTGGTATAATAATACTTGCTTTTTTTTCTATTGGGGACATTCTTCACTAGAATCTTTTAAAAAAAATATCAGTTCGTCAAAAGAAAACCGTAATTCTTTTCATCCACATGAAAAATAATCACGTGCGTTACACTGGAAAGAGACAATTAGTGGAGATAGAATTAATCGAAGCAGTACTGAACAAGAGGAGACCGCACTCAGGAGACTTCCTCAGGCTGGGTCTTGGTGTTCAATCGGAACCAAACATCCCTGCCGAGTTCTGTACTAGGATGCAAGCTGGTTGCTTTCCCTGGGGTTCCCTGTAGCCCACAGACCAGTGAGTGGCAGTGAAAGGGTCCCACCGGTTCTGCCATTGCTGTATAGATCCCAGTGAAAACCCCATCTTTCCTCCTCCTCCCATACTGCTCCCCACCAGCCCAAACCCACACTTGGAGAGGGACTGGCTACCCAAAGAGAACTTGAACTTGAAGGGATTTGCTCAGAGGTCCTCCCCCCAAAAGGACTGAGGTCCTGATCCTCTGCTTTTTCAGCACTCCACCCCCCACTGGCCCTCAAAACCATTGGTGGGAGGAGGAGAGGTACCCTACTTCCATACTCCCCCCCTCACCCCTCCCCCCGCTCTGATTTCCCCACCACACGTCTCCAGCGCGGGCACCAACACACACAGCTACCATGGTGTGAAAACAACAGAGAAGCTGACCAAAAAAGCAAGCGGACCTGGCTCACATTTGAAAGTAGAAATCCACATACCAGCTAAAGGAGCGAAGATAGAAAGGTGAATCCTTGACAGTCAGAATGGTCACCTGCTTTGGATGATAATTTCTTTCTCTGTATAGACTAAATGCTCTGTTTGAAAAATAGGGTTGTAGCCCTGGATACTATCGGGATAACAAAGGCTTATATACTGGACGGTGTGTTCCCTGCAATTGCAACGGACATTCAAATCGCTGCCAGGATGGCTCGGGAATATGCATTGTGAGTAAATTGATGCTCTGACGCTACCAGCAGACAATCTATGTCTCCCCATCCCCCTCTACTAGGCCCTGAGATATCAAATGTCGCATCTCCTACCAAACCCTAAATACAGGTTGCCGTGTGAACGCAGGGGTCTCCAAGTAACCAAGCTGAATTATTTCCCACTCACTTTTCCCTCCATTTTAACGTGTGCCGTCAGAGAACACCTGTCTGAGCAATTCAATTATACCTTAGATTCTAAATCTCTCTCATTAGATGATAGTAGTGGGTAGATCCTGGGCCTTAACTCTTGCCAGGGTATAATAAACCAGAGCTACTACTTTGGACTCCAGTTTTGTTGGGGTGACAGGAGGTCGCGAGAGGAGACCTCATGGCTGTCAGGTAGCTCCAGAAAGCAATGAGAGGAGGAGGAGATGGTAAGAAGGGCTGAGGGCACACACTCGCTCACCGCCACGGCTGCCGAGGCAGTGGGTTTATGGGGGAAGACAGGAGAGGGCAGTCCCAGTGGTTTACGACTTAGCCACCGGAAAACTATCTTCTTTTGGAATATGTTAGAAAATTCTTGCACAGAAGATTAGATTCTCGGGAGATTTTTCTCATGCATCCTGATGCAGAACAGTTTTTGTTCTGCTGGCTTCCTCCCTGTCCTCAGAGGTCCTCTCTCTGGTGGCCAGGGCCTCCCCGATTAGAGGGAGGACGGACAGTTCCAAGGAAAGGAGAGCTCACCAGTGCCCCCAGGAAACCAGAGCCGCCGCTTCTGTTGTGCTGTTTGGAAATACATTCTCCTGACGCAGGTTTCCTCTGCATTGTGTAAGGCAACTAGAGTGTGTTTCAGCTCTTTGAGTTCCTAGACTATTTTATGCGCGTTCGGCATGTCCCGGGGAACTGCTTCCTCTGCAAGACGGGACAGGCCAGGACAGGAAATTGTTGTAAAGAGCCTGATGGAATATTCTGTAGGATCTTAACCTTATAAGTTCAAAAGGAATAAAAGATGTTGGGTGATGTTGTCTTCCAGCTCTTAGGTATCTCATATAATAGTTTGTGTTTCATACTGTATGATGTGTGTAACCCAGGTAGACAATTTCATGAAAAATACTTATCTTGTCATTAAACCGTTGCTAGATGTCGAGTCCACTTTATCAAAACTGCCAAAGAAAAAAGGGAGTTTTTTTTCTCTGTGGTTCAGCCACCGGTGAAAAGATCACTCGTGAGAGTCATAATTCATGTTTTAATCAAACAACAAGATTTTCTTTCCCACTTTTCTTTGTAGCTCCGTCTACACTTGTCCCTAATGGCCATGTAGCCTCTAGAAACAATTCATTCAGGGAACGCTTCCTGAGTATTTGCTCTTTTGGAAGGGACTGAGCAAAGTGCTGGGGGTTAAAACCATCGGACATAATCCCTGGTCTCAGGAGGCTTGCTGTCTCGTGGGGGGATGTACCTGTGTGCACACATGCATGTATGCACCTGCACACACGTACACACACGTGTACAGGCACACAGGTGCCGCTCAATGGCAGGCAGTGAGTGCTGGCACTGCTCTCCGTCGTGGCCCTCGTGTGGGAGCTGAGGATGCAGCCCTCATCCTCAAAGAACAGAAACGAGGAAACCAAGCACCTTCCACTAGCAGATGGGACGATCTGCAGATTGGCCTCCGCCTCTCAAGGTCCAGAGTCAATTTTAAAATCTGGGACCTTCACACATGTGCAAATCTCCCTGTCGTTTCAAGAATAAGTTTTGATGTGTGAAAAGAAAGCAGCCCAATCCCTGGCCAGTAAAGCAGTGTGTGTCCAGTGGGGAGGGAGCTGGAGGTGGTGATGCATCCCGTGGGTGCTGTGGGCTGGAGGGAGCGCTGATGACGGGCTCCCTTCTCTCCACCAAGGCCCTGCCTCTCCCTCTTCTCCTGGCCTGCTTTCTCCCCACTTCCCCTGCCTTCTGTGCCCAGTCACCCCTCATCTTCCCCTCCGTTCCCAGTCCCTTCCCCTTTCTCTTCTCATCCTCTCTTCAGTTTTCCTCCTTTTTATTCCCTGTTGCTGGAGCCTGTCTCCCCCTGCCCCCAGGATGATTTATCTGCAACTCACAGCTGACCCGGGGCTCCCCTGAGGCTCACAGCCCGATGTCCACACTCCTCGGGCGGCCTCAGGGCCCCCTTGATCTGCGCTGCTGCCTCTCCCGCCGCATCCCGCCCCCTTGCACTTCACCCTGGGGAATACCAGCTGCTTCGCATTGCCCACACGCGCCGCTGTGCTCCTGCAGGACTGAGGTTCTGGGCACACTGATCCATGTGCCCAGGATGCCCTTCCCCGCTTCTCCACCCAGCTCATTCCTCTCCTTCTGTCCCCACGCAGGCATCATCCCCTCCCCTGAGGCGCCTCCTGCTCTTGTGACATGCTGCCACACCTTTGTCATCGTCTTTCCCACATTATATTGAAGATGTCTGTTCACAGGCTTCTGTCTACCCCTGAGTCAGGGTACTGATCCATCTTTGCATCCCTGGTACCTAGCATAGTTGGGCATCTAGTTCGTGCCCAGTAGATGTTTGGTGTCCCATGGAGTTCGAAGAGCACATGCTGTGGGAGTGGATATGGATTCATTCATTCATTCATTCACTCATTTACTTATTCACAGTAAAACAAGGAAACCTGATAGGCAGACGCCTCAAATTTGCAGGACTGATGAAGACATATTCCGGGGCAGATACTTTCAACTGAGGTTGAGGGGCATTTCAGACATTCTTATGGGACTTTATCAAGCAACTCATGTTCTAACCCCCTTCTACACTCCTCTCCTTGTGCCCCCATAAAGGACCAGAGTTCAGAGGGATTTTTCGTAGGATACAGGTGGCCTCACTGCAATTCTTGTTTCTCCACGTTCTTGTTTCCCCAGTGTTTTCAGCTCAGAACTAAGTAGAGACAGAACTAAAATAGCTCTCTCCAGGCAGTTCTTCTTTAAAATTGTCATTTGGAGTTATAAAAGAAAGGAAACTAATGTGGAAAGGTAAACACTTAGTTCAAAAGAACAGATGTTTCTGAGAGAGTCAGGGCAGCCGAGCAAAGTAAAGGAAGCTGCCAGCACCCTCATCTGACGCCCCTGATAGACTCCTCTGTGGATCCCACAAATCCTCCCAACAACCTTGGAAAGTGGGTATTATTTTAACTGTACATTTTAAGAAAATTAGAATTGTATGTAAATCACACACCAGTAATAATTGATTGATAAAAAAACACTGAGGCCCAGCGAGGTGAAGGGACTTGCCCAAGATCCCACAGCTACTAAATGTTAGAGTGGGATTTGAACCCAGCTGGTCTCACTTCATTTCATCCTGCCTCCCGATGGTAACACCAAATAGCTAACAGAAGGGCACTTCCTTTTTTTAGCACCAACAATCATTGGCTAGATAGGAGAAGCATGTGGTTAGCAAAACCAACATCACTCTGTAGTGTCAGCAGATTTGAGTTATAATTGTGTGAGTAATTAAGAAGACAATGATCTCAATAGCAGTAAAGGTAATAGGCTGTTATTAATTTTACTCTTTATCTGTCCCAAGAGCTGCCAGCATAACACTGCCGGGGAACACTGTGAGCGCTGCAAAGAGGGTTACTATGGGGACGCTGTCCACGGATCCTGTAGGGTCTGCCCGTGTCCTCATTCAAACAGGTACTGTGGAAGTTTGAAAATAATCTATAGAGAGAGGAGGTAGTTTGGTGGGTGCCTAGGACTGTGGAGGGGGTGGTGGGAGGGAAATGGGAAGTGACTGTTGAAGGGTATGAGGTTTCTTTTAGGAGTGATGAAAACGCTCAAAAATTGCAGTCATGCTTGTACAATTGTGTGAACATACTAAAAGCCATTGAATTGAACATTTGAGATGAGTGAATTTTATGGTATGTGAATGCTATCTTAATAAAACAGTTTTATTAAAAAAAGAATAAACAAGAAATGCAAACCAGAACCAAAACAAAAACAGACTTTCCAAGTTGTATGCTTCTGGGTTTTGCCTTTTCCTCTTTTCTTTTGCTGTTCATTCAGCCCCATCATGAGGCTGCCCTTCTCTGGATGCTGGGGAAACTGCCATAAAGAAGGCTGGCAAAGGCTCCGATCTCATGAGGCTTTACCTGGAGAATATGAGGAGAGGGGTGGGGGTAATCATCACACTCAGTAAATACATGCACAAATCAATCTGAAGTATAATTTCAGATGGAGATAGGTTATGCCATTGATAAAAGGGTTATGTTATGGGTAGTGAGTAGATTCTTTACAGAGGGTGGTAGGAGGGCTTTCTGGAGTTGTTGGACGGGGACCAATGAACAGTGAGATGGAGTAAGCCGTGGCATTATGATGAGGGTCCAAGGCAAGGAAAAAAAAAAAAAAAAAAACAGACGAGAAAGCCCCTGTGATGATGGGTTTGTGGACAGTAAGAAAGCAAGAGTGGCTGGATGGCAGTGAGAGAGAGACGGCCAGGAGATGAGGTTGGCGGGGCAACCAGGATTCAGATCCTGTACCTTGCAGGCTAGAGTAAGGCCCTTGGATTTTATGGATTTTATCCTCAGTGTGATGGAAGCCACAGGACAGTCCTGAGCCGCAGAGAGATGTGATCTGCATCATCATCCAGGCTCCAGTAAGGCCCACAGACTCTGTGGGTAGAAAGGCAGCATTTTCCTTTCACGATAATCCAGGCTCTGCTTGGCCTTGGCACTTCGTCACAGTCTTGCTCATCATGACGTGTTCACTGTGGGTCCAAACAAAATATAACAGGTAACTAAGTGAAGCAAGATTTGGTTTGGAAATCAGAATGATGCTGATAAAGTATCAGTAGTGCCCAGGCTCTGGAACAGTTATGGACCACAAGGCTGATAGATAATTAGCTGAGTTAGCAGAGAAATTGGGCAAAGTCAGAATTATCAGAGGTCACCTGCCCAGTGTGGCTTCTCTGGAGATGCATATTTGAAATGTACATCCTGGTTTACTCTCTGTGTATTTGATACTCGTTAAACCTGCCCAGTCCTGTGGCTTTATTTGTAAAGGGATCTATCACTTGACAGTTGCCCAGGCTTGTTTGAACAGAAGCTAGAGAGAATAAAAAGCAGCAAGATTTTCACGGGGTGAAATTTTGGGGGGAAAGCTGTTCATCTTTAGTTGCAAAGCATATTATCATCAAGGTCAGCTTCTAGCTTCTGTGCAGTTTAAGTAACATTCAGTTCCTAAGATTTATCAGTAAAACCCTATTTTTTCTAATTCTCCTTCTGGCGATATTAATACTGCTGACAAATTTCTAACTGTCCCTTTAGAGGTGTAACTGTATCTAGTTGGCCAAGAGAAGCCCCCCAAATAAGAATTCTTTTACCAGCCAAAGATAAATGGAGTTATTTCCCCTCAGATTTATGTCAGTGTAATGTTCAGTAGTCACAGACATTCCATAAGGAACAAGACTTTTTCATGGTCTCTTCGTTTAATTTTTTTTTTAAAGAAGCTTCTCAAAATACACCAGTTAAGAACTGAAAGGGAATTGAAATTCCAACAGCCTGAGTGGAAAAGTGTGGAAATCCCCAACAGCTGTGCCCACAGAAATACCTGGGCATTGAGCATGCTCTGTGTTTTAGTCGCCTCTGAGGTTCTGAGGGCCTGGCCCACCTACCACTGTTTCTTCCCAGAAGGGATTGTGCCCAATATAAAAGAACTAGAATAAACAAGGAGAAAAAATTTTTTCTTTAAAGAATCAGAACTCTCTGTTCTTTTTTTTTCTGCCTAGACTTGTTTTATTCCTTCCTTGTTAATTCTGGAAAAATGCTGTCCTAATCATCTCTTCCAAAGTGTGTTACTTTACTCTGTCTTAAGGGAAGGAATGTATTTCTCCAAGCCAAAAATTGAAACCAAGTAAATGCCTTCAGTCCTTATTCAGCCAAATTTGCCTGATGTCAGCTGAAGGCATTCATCATTATCTCTACAAGTCTTGATGGGCAAAATTTTCTTCACACAAAAGGTAGCCAGACACTTGGTTTCCAATTTCACTTAAGGCAAGTCAGGTTCTTTGTGGCAAAAAATAATGAGCGTAAAGTCTATCAGCTTATGTTTTTACTGGGGCTTTTCTCTCTTTCTTCAAGTTTTGCCACCGGCTGTGTTGTGACTGGGGGAAAGGTGAAGTGCTCCTGCAAACCTGGATACACAGGAACACAATGCGAAAGGTGGGTGCCGCTCCTCCCCCACCCCTTCTCTCCTCCCCCGTCTTGCAGGTAGGGGTGGGCTCTTCCGGCAGGCTGCTGCAGGCACCCTGGCTGTAAGTGGGGCTCTGCTGGGTTGAGGCTCAGAGCTAGGGCTGGGGCTGCTGGTTTCATTGAGGCTGGAAAAAAGTCTCTTGGGAAAAATACAAGCCTGCTCACTTAGTAAATCATTAACTTCCTTCTCCTTCTTGTTTTGTACCTGTTTCAGCCATTTGAGAACGAGGTCCAATATGTCATAGTCCTATACGCTCCAGCAAACACCCGTCTATATACCTATATATACCCCTACATACCCCTACTCCCAGGCACACCCCTACATACCCCCCCCAACGTGTATCTATATACTCGTACCGCCATATAAACTCATCCCTACATACTCCTATCCCCACGTATACACATACCTACTTGCCTGTACACAAACGTACAACTCTGCATACTCCTACACACGCACACATATCAGCAGCCCTAGATATTCCTGCACACACACCCCTCTTAATGCCCACACGACATTATGAACACTTGCAGGACAACCTGTGTCTCACTCATTTCTGAACCCCTAGTGCCTAGTGTGGTACTATTCATATAATAGGTGTTTGTGAAACAAAAGAATACATGTTACAAAATGGAAAGTACATACTTGATCATAAAGGGCCACAGAGCCAAGCTTTAGTTTTTCCTGAACAGTATTTCATGATTAGCTACTATGCCCAGGGCACTGACAAGTATAGTGAAGGCTGTAGAAGGTACTTGTCATCTAGAGGGGAAGAGAGCACACATATATCTGGAAAAGTAACAGTATAACAAATGAATCATATGGATAACATTTTAAAATTTAAAATAACTTTAATATAAGATCAATACATAATTATTATAGAAATGATGTAATACAGGTGAGCAAAGAACTAATATGTACCATACCCCTGCAACTGCCCTATGCTCATGCCTGCCCACCTACAGTGCTTGTTGTATGTTCTTACAGATCAGTTCTACATGCATAGACTGTTTCTTAAAAGAAAAAGGTAGATTCCTATTTTGCTTTCTGTTTTGTTTTCTCATCTAATAGTATGTTAGTAGTATATTTCCGTATTAATAAGTGTTCATTGATAACATCATGTCAGGACCAGGAAGTTCCACTGAAGTTCCATAATCCCCCACTACTGGCCTTTGAAATAGTTTTACTGTTTTCCATTCAAAGCAGCACTAAAAGTGAATCCTTTTAGCCAAATATTTGTGTACATAAATCCTCAAGATGTAATTATAGAAGCGATCCCTTGGGCCAAAGCCTAGGGACATTTTTCAGGCTTTTGATACATTTTGCAAAATTACCCTCCAGAAAGATTGTATCTGTTTACCATCCTACTAGCAGCAAGAGAGCAACTGCCTGCCTCCAGTGGATACTAAGACTGTTCACTTTTTAAAAATATTGCCAGTTTGATAGGGAAACATTGTATGTCATTTTATTTTACATTTTTTGGTAATAATTAGATTGGATTTTTTCATGTGCTTATTGACCATTTATAAATCTTTTTTTTTAAATTGATTTCCAGGTCTTTTACCCATTTTTTTCTAGTGGAATGTTCTTTTATTTTTTTGTTGATTTGTACAAATCTTTTAGAGGAAACTAATGCTTCATACTATATATTGCAAATATACTTCTCAGTTTTGTTTTTCATTTGTACATTTTTTGGTTTTGTTTTGTCAAGTCTAGGTCTGCAATAGTTAAGTTTTATTATATTTGTACCTACTCTTTTATTCTTTAGGGTTTCAGCCATTAGTGTCATGCTTAGGTTATTTAAATGTTTATGCATATTTTGTTTTAGTACTTTTCTGATTTTATTTCTTACATTCAAATCTTGATGTTGGTGAAAATTTGGAACCTCAACTTTTTTGTGGTATTGCATCTCACAGGGCAGATAGATTTAGGGTCTACATGTCAGGCAAAAATTGACCGGAGCTGGCATAACCTTGAGTATCCCAGTGTCCCATGTCTCAGTAATACAGGGGCCATGTTGCATGAAATGCACATGTCATTTGGTTACACCCAGAACCACGCTCTGTAGGGTGAAACAGCCACTCTAGGAGAGGCACAGGGAAACTAGACCAGCTGGGGGAATAGCAGGTTCACATCTCTCATGTCACGCTCACTGCAGGACGTGTGCTCACCGAGTGATGGGGACAGTCACTCCAGCTGTTCTTCCCTTACACTCATGCTCTCACCCTCTCATCCCTCTTTGGCTAAGTACCTTTAGTTGAATTCACTAAAGCTAAATGTGTACAGAATTTCTTTTTTTTAATTAGGGTTTGATTTCAGATTTTATTTTATATTTTAGTTTTTATTTATTTTTTTGGCTGTGTTGGATCTTTGTTGCCGCGCGCAGGCTTTTTCTAGTTATGGTGAGCGCGGAGCGCGGGCTTCTCATTGTGATGACTTCTCTTGTTGCAGAGCATGGGCTCTAGGTGGCTCAGTAGTTGTGGCTCACGGGCTCTAGAGCACAGGCTCAGTAGTTGTGGCGCATGGGCTTAGTTGCTCCACGGCATGTGGGATCTTCCCGGACCAGGGCTTGAACCCCTGTCCCCTGCATTGGCAGGCGGATTCTTAACCACTGCGCCACCAGGGAAGTCCTGTAAATGTGTACGAAATTTCTATACGAACTTGGATTTGTTTTGTACATTTTATTTGGTTCTTGTGCCATTATCACTTCTGTATCATTTCTGAAACTATAAAATGACTTTGACTATTTGGTTAAGCAAGGCTCCCCTCGTAACCCTTATTTAAATTTTTTCCTGGACCATTCTGGCATATTATTTTTCTGGATAACTTTAGAAGAATTTTACTTAAAAATAAAAAACAAAAACAAAATTAATTCAACTGGATTTCATAGTAAGGGAGGGCTACTCTAGACTGGGTTATCTGAAACATTTTATGGACAAGGTGGGACTTAGGTAGGTCAGAGGGATGAATAGAACCCAGTGGAGCTGGGAGGTGGAGGGGGAAGGCAGCTCAGGTCAGGGAAGTAATGCAAGAAAGTCCAAGGGCCTAGAGTGTACCTGCCACGGGTGGAAGGAGGCAGTGCCTTGTTATGGGCATCAGCTGAGGGTCTGGACACTATCCTATGGTAAAAAGGAGCAATTCAAAGTTCTTCTATTTTTCATTTCTGCAGGAGGAACATTGCCCACAATTGCCTCACATCTATTATTCATTCTTTCCTTCAATGAAAAATGGATGGAGATCCTAGTATATGCCTGGCCCTGTGCTAAGCATTAGAAACACATCAGCAACCAGAGCACAGACTCTGCCCTCAAGGGGTTTCCAGTCTAGTGGTGGACAGAGGTACAAATAAGCTGTTAGAATAGAGAGAGAACATAACCGGGCTAAATCAGGCTGCAGCAGGAGGGGCATCAACCAGCCCTGACGGGTGAGGGATGGAAGGGGCAGCTACACTGAGACAGCAAGGACAGCTGGGGTGGGGAATGGGCTTGGGAGGGTCTTCCAGGCTCCGTGATCTAAAAGCTATGCGACTCCCACCTGGGAGAGGCTTCCTAATTTAATCCTCCTTATGGTTCTGCACAAACAGTGAAGTGGAAAACAGCACCAGGCTGGAGGAGACATCCATTTGACAGGCAGCTGATTTGAAAAGGGAAATTCTTAACTAACAGTTTTCTCTGCTTAGGTGTGTTAAGTTTGATGTCTCAGGAAAGCAAGCTATTGTTTTTTTTCCTAAAACTTTTCCACAGCTTAATGCCATTTTAATGTCAAATTTTGTCATTTCTTAACACTTATTGAGCATCCACTCTGTGCCAGGCTGCCAGGCGTCATCTGGCACGAGTGGTTAACTATGCAATGATAAATACAAGCACAGAGTAAGGTGAAAAGTCAGCATATATGCAGGAGCTAGCTGGGCAAAGGTGGGGAGGGAATAGGAAAGGCTTCCCTCCTCAGCCCGTGCTCTGGGACACATTTCTCCCTTGGCCACTCAGAGCCACAGATGACAGACGTGCTGTCTGCTCTTTATTTGCTGTACCAATGTCATCTATGAAATCAGGAAGTTTTAGTTTAGTCCATTGTGTTTAGCACTACCATAAAATGTGAATAAAAGAACCAGTTATTTCTCATAATCGGTAACCAATGCTTTGCAAGATTAAGGAAGAAGCAGAATCAAACTTCCTGAATATTTATGTAACTTTAAATTAGGTATTTTGTAACTATGTATCTTTTACATAGAAAGTTTAGATATAGGTGAGACATCTAAAGAAAAAGTATTTTAAACCGAGATCTTTTGCGTAGCATGGTTTGTTAGGCAGAATATGGGGCCGGTCACTTCAAATAAAGCCCTATTATTAGGACAACCTGCTTAGTAGACTTGGATAAGCCACCTCAGCTTAGTTACCTTCTTGATAATTAGGGAATACATGTGTTTTCTGCTTCCTATCCATTTTCCGAAATGTAGAATTCCAAATGACACCAATTATACATACGTACATATATATGAATATTTCATCATGTCTTAAAGTAGCAGTAGCTACCTTTTACTGAAAGTCTACTATGTGCAGGCATTGTACTAGATTCTTTACTATATTATCTTTTATCTTATATCCATCCACCAAAATAGGTATTGTTAGTACAATTTTTCATTCATTCATTCAGCATATACTTATATCTGACACCTAATATGGGTCCAGGCATTATCCCAGGTGCTAGGGATGCATCAGTGAGCAAAACAGCCCCCCCCCCCAAAAAATCCACATCCTCATGGAGCTTAACATTTTCATAAGAGGAATAGATGAAGAAATGGAAGCTTGAGGGGTCAAGATAACAGCCCAAGATTACATGGACTGTGGTGGAGATGGAGATCTAGCCAGATCTTCCTGATTCAAAACCTGTGTCCTGACTTCCCCGGTGGTCCAGTTGGTAAGACTCTGCGCTCCTAGTGCAGGGGGCCCGGGTTCGATCCCCGGTCGGGGAACTAGATCCCACATGCCAGCCACAACTAAGAAATCCGCAACCCTGCGTGCTGCAACTAAGAGCCGGTGCAGCCAAAATAAATAAATAAATATTAAAAAAAAAAAAAGTATCTCCCATTCACTTTGTTATACAGCAGAAACTAACACACCATTGTAAAGCAATTATACTCCAATAAAGATGTTAAAAAAAAAACCCAAAAAACAAAACAAAACAAAAAATCCGTGTCCTTTGCACTATATCACCAGTTTATCCATTGGTAAAGCAATTATACTCCAATAAAGATGTTAAAAAAAAACCCCAAAAAACAAAACAAAACAAAAAATCCGTGTCCTTTGCACTATATCACCAGTTTATCCATTGGTAAAGCATATTTAAATTGCCTCAAAGTTCTTTGATGAAAAGCTTAAATTTGAGAAAGTCAAATGCCATATTTCCTTGATTCTATCAATTCCATTGATGATAAAACACCACACACACATCAATTTAATGACAATATGTGGGGGATAGAGTGGGAGTGGAATTTTGCTAATGAACAGAAATATTTTAGTTTACATCCCAGTTCCAGAAACATTAACATGTGTTTGTGTTATTTTTTTTTAAATTTTATTATTTATTTATTTATTTATTTATTTATTTATGGCTGCGTTGGGTCTTCGTTGCTGAGCGTGGGCTTTCTCTAGTTGCGGCGAGCGGGCTTCTCATTGCGGTGGCTTCTCTTGTTGCGGAGCACGGGCTCTAGGCCTGCAGGCTTCGGTAGTTGTGGCACACGGACTTAGCTGCTCTGTGGCATGTGGGATCTTCCCGGACCAGGGCTCGAACCTGTGTCCCCTGCACTGGCAGGCAGATTCTTAACCACTGCGCCACCAGGGAAGCCCTGTGTTATTTTTTGAAGAAAACAGAAACTCACAATCAAGGAAATATGATCTTTTACCTTATAAATAAGGAACTGAATTCTCATTACTAAATCATCTAGAATAATAAAGGCTCAGGCCAAGGTGGCAGTTGTAACTGCTCAGTTGTTTAAGCCCCTTATGTACATCACTGTAGCAATTAGAGCAAATAAATGTGAATTATGCAGACTTGAAATATGCAATAGGAAATATTAATAAAATCCCCCTTTATGCAAAATATTGAAATTATATGAATTTTACTTTAATTTTTTTCTTTGAGGAAATTAGGCATAAATTAAGCAGTGTGTATTTGTGTGATATCTTCAGGAACACAACTCTTGCGTAAAATTCACCCACCCCTGATTTCCGTATTGGTCAAACCACTGGCTCCTGTATGCATTTTGTTCACCTGCCATTTGGCTGTTGGGATGATTGAGGACCTTGTCATCTGGGGTGTCAAGGAGGAAGGGAGCAACCTCTGCCTGCCTCCCCCTCCTCACCATTCTCATTCAAGTCATAAATGGTTCTGTACTGAGACACATTCACTCTTGCAAATCTATGTCAGCCCTTCCTCTCATAGGGTTACAATATCCCAAACAGGGAGCTAGAAGTTGAGAAATTGGGTGGAATAAATGATGAGCCCTTTGGGTGTTTCCCCTCTTTTTCTGTATTCTGTGTAGGTGTGCACCAGGATATTTTGGAAATCCCCAGAAATTTGGAGGCAGCTGCCAACCATGCAGCTGTAACAGCAACGGCCATTTGGGCAGTTGTGACCCCCTGACGGGAGGTAAGATCGACTCACACCTCTGTTAACCTACCTTTATCAAACTGGTATAAAATAGCTGGCAAAGAAGCCAAGCAAGCATTTTCAGCAAACACACACACAATTCCAGCTAACAAGTTGTCCCCTTGTTTTGACAAAGTTGGGAATGCTTAGGTAGTATTCACAGGTTTGGTGAATAACTTACTTCAAGTAGGTTTTTTTTTTTAGGTAAATTGTTTTTAAAACTTCACTAATTATAGCCAAAATAATTTCAGACCCTATTTTGGTGATTTTTGCTGAGATCTCCCTTTGACATTATAAGGTAATCATTTCATCAGCTTCCTTCGTGTATGTATCTGAAGAAGTCAGAGTGCTCTTTCTCTTAAAGCAATAACTGTTCTAGGATGTGGGTGTATAATTGAGATGGATTTTACATACCAAGGAAAAAACATTAACTGGGAGTTAGTATAGGTTCATTAGGAAAAAAAGGAAGTTGGAAAAACAGGAAGACTCTCCACGTCCTTCTTTGATGGAGAATATTAATGTGGTTTATCAGGAAAATGCCATTGATATAGTGCAATGCCAAATCCTTAGATAAAATCTCTCATCTTATAGACAAGATGAAGAACTAAACCCTGGATGTGTGGATTAGATCCATTCAAGTGACTGTTCCCAAAGGAATGCAGAGTAAATGGAGCCTTATTGGTCTAGAACGAGGTGTCTGTTGTCACGTTTGGGGCTTCATCTGGGCTCCGTCTTGTTCAACATCGTTGACTTGAATGGAAGTATAGAAGGCCTGCCCACCCAGTTATCAGGTGACACAAAGTTGGAGGAGCTAGCAAATGCCTCCTATGACACATTTAGAATAAAATAGGGCCTCAACAGCCTGGAATGAGGAGCCAGTTCTAACCAGACAAAATTATGTTGCGGTAAGCATGCAGTCGGTCCTATAGTTGAATGGAAAAAAAAAAAAGTTTGTGATAAATGAGACGTGGCTAAGGTTTCAGTCAGCAGTGAGTTCAATATGAATCAAGAGGGTAACGTGGCCCCTTAGACGCCTTGTACTATCTCCACTGAGTTCTAGTGTGCAAAACCAGGTGGCCTGCCATTGTTCCCTGGTCCGCTGCCCATGCAAGTCCCCACGAGGGGCCCGTGTCTTTACAAGGCAATAGACAAGCTACAAGTTTGTTCAGAAAGAAGGTGAGGCTGTGAAGGGACTTGGAGCTCTGTGACATGAGGAAGGACTGACAGACCAGGACGGTGGAAAGGAGACTTGGAAAGGACGGATCTGAAAGGCACATGTGTGGGAGAAGGGTGGGTCTTGTTCTGTGTGGCTTAAGGTATGGAGAACTGACATCCAGGAGTGGAAGCTAGAGGGAGATCTATTTTAAATCATTCTGAAGAAGAAGTGTCAAATGCTTAAAGATGAGAAGGACTGGTTTAAAAGGAGGTGAGTTCTACTGTCACTGGAGGTGTTCAGGAGAAGTTTCGACATCAGACACATCGTACTCGTGAGATGAATGCCTTTTCTAATAACAAAAGTAACCAACCTAAAATGAGGATGGGAACTATTTGTTCTAGAAATGGAAGGAAATGCTCACATGTGAGACACGTTTGTTCCTGTGAGCTTTTTCCCCTCTTTTTCATTCTTTCTTTCAATTAATAACGTACAGATTCCTTGGTGGTCAAAACTCAAACTTGTTGAGAAAATTGCACTGATAAATCAATCCTCCTCATAAGCCAAGTCCCCCGTATATTGTGTTTGCAGGAGCTTGTGAAGGAAATAAAACCATGTTTCCTGCCTGTAAGGCATTTACGGTTTAATTGAGGAAATAAAAGTGACACAGCTATATGTACATATAAGAGTGAGTAAAAGATTTTTTGAAAAGGACGAGTAAGAGAAACCTATGATTACATATAATAAAATGTCTACAAATATACTGTGAAGAGACACTTATTGTCTTTGAGTGGTAGGATCAAGGATAATGTTTTATCTCATTTTGCTGATTTTCCCAAATTTTCCATAGTGAACTTATATATTTTTTTACAATTAAAAATAAATGTGGTTCAAAACGTATGTGTATACACACAAGGTGTGACTGCTGAGAACACACCTGAAAGCCTCCATGTAGCATGTCTAGGAAAGTTTCAAGCTTAGAGTTTTCCTTTAATAAAGTCAGATGATTTTTCACAGGAAAATGAGAGGGCATTTCAGCGTAAGAATGCATGGTATGGGGAAAGGAGTAGAAGTGGGAGGAGTAAAGAATGTCCAGGGATGACCATTAGGCTTTCCTGTCTATAGCTGAGAACCTCATTATTCAGCATATGTGAGCGGTAGGTGGTGGAGTCGGCCCACTAACTTTGTGTGCATATCTCACTTACAGCATCTGTCACACTGTTGTGAAATGTGCCTGTCTCCCCCATAGGACCATTAAACTACAGGACAGCAGAGACTTTTGTATTCCCGCCCCTAGCACAGGGCCATGGCACACTGGGAATGCTCAAAGGTGCTCAGTGTTTACTGACTGTTCTTGAATGATATTAGAAGAGACATCAGGAGTTGTATAGGAGGCTATCAAATGAGGACAACACTAATGATTAAGAGTTTTCATTTCATAAGAATGGCATGACCCTTTGTAGAGAAGAAACTGAATATATAATCAGAGAGGCCACAAGAGAAGTTCCTGTAGCAAGATTGCTGGGAGATGAGACAGCTCCCCAAGCAATGGCACTGAGGAGGGAGGGAAAAGGGAAGAGCCGGCAATGCTGTGTGGTCGGGTGACTGAACACAAAACTAGCTCTCCCGAAAGCCAAGTTAAAAAGCACATGAAGAGTAAGTTTAATAACGCTGTCTTCTCTGGTTACTCCTCATTTCAGACTGCATAAACCAAGAACCCAAAGATGGTGGCCCTGGAGAAGAATGTGACGGTGAGAAGAGAAAGGGCCCCCTCTTTTCCAAGTTGTGGGGTTCAGCTTAAGATCCGTGAGCCCTACACTGGGACATGCAGTTTCGAGTCTGGGAAAGCAGTGGTGGGAGGTGGCGGAAGGAGGGCTACTTAGGGTCACATCCAGCCTCTGTCAGCTAAAATCTGTATGACCTCGTGCAAATGACCTTACTTCTTCAAGCCTCGGTTTCATCGTTTGTCAAATGGTAAAACTGAGGTTGGTAATAACTATACCAACCTCATATAGCTGTTGGAAAAATGCTTATAAATCCCTTATCATGATTCTTGGTAAATAGCAAGCACTCAATAAATAAAAACTATTTATTACTCTTTTCCCACATACAAAATAAGCAACAAGTTGAATAGATTCACCATTTCTTTTTTTGCCCAGTTTTATTGAGATATAATTGACATGCAACGTTGTATTAAAGTATATAACATAATGATTTGATATATGTATATGTTGTGAAATGATCACCACAATGAACTTAGTTAACTTCCGTCACCTCACACAGTTACAAATTTTCTGTCTTGCATTAAGAGTTTTTAAGATCTACTCTTCTAGCAACTTTCAAATATGTAATACAGTGTCGTTAACTATAGTCTCTGTGCTGTACGTTACATCCCAAGACCTTACTTATCGTATAACTGGAAGTTTGTACCTTTTGACCGCCCTCACCCTTTTTCCCCATTCCACCATTTCTTTGTCAAATGCCCCCTGTCTAGAGATCTCCCTTTTTCAGAATCTGCATCTTTCCCGGAGAAGTCCAGGATTGTGATTTTTGCCTGCGATGGGCTATGTGTGTATTAACTGGGCGGCACAGCCCTGGGGCTCTGTTTGCATTCCTGTGGCTCCAGCCCACAGCACATGTGCCTTTGATTGTGGCCCCCACAGATTGTGACAGCTGTGTGATGACGCTCTTGAACGACCTGGCCACCATGGAGGACGAGCTCCACCTGGTCAAGTCTCAGCTGCAGGGCCTGAGTGCCAGCGTGGGGACCCTGGAGCAGATGAGGCACTTGGAGACCCAGACCAAGGACCTGAGGGTAAGTACCCTGTGGGTCCAGCATGATGCCTGGCCCAGAGCAGATACTTGGTGAAGAGAAATGCTGCGTGAACGAATACTCCTCACGTGAGAAAGGGGGGAACTTGACTCCACTTAAGGCTCAGGGGGGCTGTCCTCCTTCCTCTGATATGAAGATTAGATTTTTACTGGTGAAAAGTACCAGTGAACACACAAAACTAACACTTCTAAGTGAACATTCCTTACGTACTGAATACTTCTGGGCTCATTTTTCTCATAATCTTCAGCTCACTGTTTTGCATTCGGAAGACTCGTACGAATTTGAGTACGGTTGTTATTAATTCTTCTTTAAATGTTTGATGGAATTTTCCAGTGAAGCCATGTGGGCCTGAGATTTTCTTTGTTGAAAGTTTTTTTTTTAATTAAACTATAAGATCAATTAAAAAATAGATATGGGACAATTAGGATTTATCTATTTCTTCTTGAGTGATATTTAGTAGTTTGTGCCTTTCAAACAATATTTCTATTTCATCTAAATTACCAAATGTATTGCAATACAGTTGTTTATAATTTCTCCTTATCCTTTTAATATCTGCAAAATCTGTAGTGATGCTTTCTCATTCATTCTGGTTGTTGGTCATTTGTGTCTTATCTCTTTTTTTGATTATTCTGGCTAGAGGTTTATCAGTTTTATTGATCTTTTTATTTCATTGATTTCTCTCTGCTGTTTTTCAGTTTTCAATTTCATTGACTTCTGTTCTTATCCATGTCTTTTCTTCCTTCTGCTTGCTTTGGGTTTAGTTTGCCATTCATTTTCTAGTTTCTTAAGATAAAAGCTTATTTACTGATCCAAAACCTTTCTTAATATAAGCATTTAGTGCTATAAGTTTTCCCCTAAGCACTGCTTTAGCTGTATTCCACACATTTTAAAATGTTGTGTTTTCTAGGGAGTTCCCTAGTGGCCTAGTGGTTAGGATTCTGAGCTTTCACTGCTGTGGCCTGGGTTCAATCCCTGGTTGGGAACTGAGATCCCACAAGCCACACAGCGTGGCCAAAGAAAAAAGAAAAATTTTCTCATTCCTCTTGTGACTAGAACTGTATTGTTTAATTTCTGAATAGGGGATTTTCCAGATAACTCTCTGTTATTGATTTCTAGTTTAACTCTTTTGGGGTCAGAGAACATACTTTATGATTCCAGTTCTCTTAAGTGTGTTGATGTCTGTTTCACAGCTCAGAACATGCATGTACTATGTACAGTTGGAAAGAAGGTGGTCAAGAGGGTATCCTAAGAAGTACTAGGGCCGAAAGTGCCCCACGGGCCAGAGTCAGGCTCCCTGGGGGGAAAACGGGGGCTCTTCTGCCTATACATGGAGGCTGAAAAAGCAACCTTGAAACTTTCCAATTCCCATTGTTGGGCAATGGCTGTATGAGAACCTAAGAAAGGACAGCCTTGCAGCCAGGATGTGGACAAGACTCACAAACCAGGATCTGTGCTGAAATGTGACATTCTCACTATCACCATAATGTGCAAGTCCTAAGCTGTCAATGTAATGCCTGGTCCTGGACTGGGGGGGTCTGGGGTGGGAGTGATGATGACCACAAGATCACTGGACAGGGCACAGAGAGTGCAGGGAGAAGAAGAAATCTCCCTCTCGGAAGGAGCCTGCAAACACTGTAACAGACAGGTAATAAGAAAGACATGCAGCAGAAGCAACAGTCAAGGGATGAGTTCCCTTCAGAGAAAATGAAAATCATAGGACAATCTGAAAATTACTTTAAAGAATAACATCCAGTAGAAGGAGCAAGAAATTAGAAAAAAATTTACAACACCAGAAACCAAACAAGAAGAGGTAAATATGACAAGATCTCAGTAAAACTCGTGGAAATGAAAAAATATACTCAAAGTAAAATAAATCAGTAGATGAGATAAACCCTAAACTTGACATAGTGAAAGAGGGTTTGGGGAACGTTTAATAAGTGCTTTTGGAACGAGGGCTGATTGTAAACCATTAGTGGCTATGGTTGAGTACATACAGCAAAAACTAATGCTAGAAAACTGGTTCTTTTCCATCCCATTAGGGTAATTTTAGTGCATGGTTTGCAGGCTTAATATGGAGAGGAGGGGGGAAAGTATGTTTTCAGAGAAAAAGAAAAGCCACTTGGGTTACTTTGATGTCATCAGTACAACCCTGCATTTTTTTTTAAAATATTTGTTTATTTATTTATTTATGGCTGTGTTGGGTCTTCGTTTCTGTGCAAGGGCTTTCCCTAGTTGTGGCAAGCGGGGGCCACTCTTCATCGCGGTGCGCGGGCCTCTCACTATGGCGGCCTCTCCCGTTGCGGAGCACAGGCTCCAGACGCGCAGGCTCAGTAGTTGTGGCTCACGGGCCCAGTTGCTCCACGGCATGTGGGATCCTCCCAGACCAGGGCTCGAACCCGTGTCCCCTGCATTGACAGGCAGATTCTCAACCACTGCGCCACCAGGGAAGCCCCAACCCTGCATTTTTTCAATGAAGGGAAGGAAACCAACATTTTGGTATCCATCCTATGTGCCAGGCTCTGTGCTAAGTGCTTTCCTTACGTCTCACAACATCCTATGAGGAAAATAGTGTTATTTTTATTTAACAGGTCTGTAAAAGCTAAGTAACTTGCCTTCAATCACACAGCAAGTATGTGGTGGTTCCAGAAGAATTCAAGCCAAGGTGAAATTCCTTTTTTTTTTTTTTTTGGCAGCTTTATTTGCAATAAGCAAAAATCAGAAACATCCCAAAAGTCTGTCAGCAGGTGAAGGCATAAATAAATGGCTGTACATCTACAAAGTGGAATACTAGTTTGCAATAAATTGTAATGAACTACTGATGCATGGGTGAATCTCAGAATAATTACTCTGACTGAAAGAAGCCAGACCAAGAAAAGTTCATATCCTAATGAGTGTGTGTGTTTATGTGTGACAATCATAAGTTGTGCACAGTTCTAGAAAATGAAAAGTAATCTAATAGTGTTTGTTCCTGGTGATGGGGAAGGAAGTGTCAGGGAGAATCGGGGGGAGGGGTTACAAGGGGCATGAGGAAATGTTTCTTATCTTAATTGTGGAGATAATTTCATGGGTCATGTGTCAAAACATATCAAATTGTGTACTTCAAACACGTGCCTTTTGTTGTATGTCAGTTATACCTCAGTAAAGCTTTTAAAAAATCAAACGAACAAAAACAGAAAGAGCCTCATTGACCTGTGGGACAACATCAAGTCACCAAACCTATATGTAATTGTTGTCACTGAAGAAAAAAGAAGTGAGTAAGGGGCAGAAAAATATTTGTGCATTTAACGGTAGAAAATGTTCCAATTTTGAGGCTAAGCTATTAACTCACAGCTCTAAGAAGTCCTGTGAATTCCAAGCAGGATACAGAATAAAAGTCTCACTAAAGCCCACCATTAATTAATTGCTTTAAAAACAAAAATAAGTTGACATACTTAAAAACAGGCTGAGAATAAAAAGATGCATTACAGAAAGGGGAGCAAAGGTAAGAATGACTTTTGTCTTCCTGTCTGCAAAAATTAAAAATAAAACATCTGAAACAGTCAGGACATTGTTGCATAAATTCCAGTTTGTCCCCTAGTGCAGATTATAATAAAACAGAATTAATAAAATCTACATGTGTTAACCTGCTCTGTGAATGTAGAAAGTCACAGAAAATTGTAACCTTTTTTTGACAAAATAGAAGAATATCTACTCAGGAAAATGTCAGTCTGTTTTTATAGATTTGTATGAACTTGAGGAAAGTGTAAAAAAAATCCAACAGATAATTTTGTTCTCTGTAACCTCTGATGTCTGGAATTGGTGAGGGTTTTGAAAGTAGGGTGATTGATTGTCAACCGTTATTCATACACAAGATGAAATTCTAAAGACCATGCTTTACCCACTATACTTCTTACTTCTTATACTTCTACTAACACTCTTTAGAATGATGTGCCTCATTTACCTACAGCAAAATTAAAATAGAACTATCTTCTTGCAACATCACACAAACACTATGAAAATTCAGTAGGAATATGTATGAGAAGGCAACTAATTTTTTGAACAGTCGTATGTATGTGACATTTTATAATGCATTAGCCCACTTACCACTGAAAACAACCCAGCAGCTTAATATTATAATCAGCAATATACAGATGAAGGAGATAAGGCCCAGTGAGCTTATCTATTAAGTGGTGAACCTAGGGTGTGGACCTGAGCTGGAAAGCCTGTGCTCTTTTACCCAACGCTGGTTCTCGTGTGCAAATAGAGATGATAATTTTGCTTTTTCTTGTAAAAATTCTCAAGGTATTAACATATTTTTTCCCCAAAATTGAAAATATTTACTACTCTAGATATTATATGAGGCAATGTCACCCTCTAAAAGTAATGAGGCTGTTTAGTTCCCCAAAAAGGACAGGGGACCAGGATTTGAGTCCTGAAGCAATTAGTAATCACGTGTACTGCTGTGGCATGGATGGGTCACCCAACTTCTTTGGGCTTCTGTTTTCTCATTTTTTTTTCATATTGAATAAGGGTATTCAATTAAATGAGCTACAAATTTCTCTCCTGCTCTATAATTCTTTGAATCTAATGAGTCCGTGAATAGAGTAGCCATAGGCACTTCTTTTTAGTATTATCAGGTAACATATAGGTTAAAAATAACTGAACAATTCTTTATAATAGAATCTAAACCTTAATACATCATGTAAGTGGCATCACCCTCATTTCTATAAGGTTAGATCGTTAATTCAAGTAAAGTATCTCTTGTCTCTTCATGTTTTTAAATTTTACTACTTTATTTTAGAGCCATATCACAACTTACATCAGAAATTTATTCTTCATGTGGCCTATTTCAAAGAACCGTATTTTTTTTCCTAAGGATCAGCATTGGTCTTGCTAAATGAATCTTTTCACATCATCACCAGGTTTACCAAGTTGGTAAGACTTCCCTCCAAATTTCTACTCTAAAGTGAGATTAACTTTGTATTTTACTTTTAGAGCCAGTTGCTCAGCTACCATTCCACCATTTCAAATCATAAATCAAAACTGGGTGGCCTGGAAAAAGAACTGAGTAACTTGAATCACGAATTTGAAACTTTGCAAGAAAAGGTAATGTGTTAGGTCAATAACATTAACTTTTTTTTTTTCTTTGCTTTCAGAATATTGTTAGTTTTTTCCTCCCATCAACTTAATTTGTTGCTCATCAATTTGTTTTTCATATAGGTTCAAATAAATTCCAGAAAAGCTCAAACATTATATAACAATGTTGATCGGACAACCCAAAGCGCCAAAGAGCTGGACACGAAGATTAAAAATGTCATCCGGAATGTGCACAGTAAGAAGAGTTACTCAGCCCAATTAAACATCTTTCATATTACTTTGTAGCCTTTGTGGTACAAAGAAAGAGTTCAACATTATGAAAAAGAGCCTGTAGTGATACTTAAAAAACCAATATGAACCCTCCATAAAAATCTCGGCCAATTTTTTTTTTTTTAGTAGTCTGCTGGAGTCCAGAATTCCCAGTTTAATAAACTGCTTGATGTTTTCCAGTTCTTGTGAAGCAGATCTCTGGGACAGAAGGAGAAGGAAACAACTTGCCTTTGGATGATTTTTCCAGAAAGCTGGCGGAAGCGGAGCGCATGTTGAGGGAACTGAGGAACCGCAACTTTGGGAAGAACCTGAGGGAAGCAGAAGCTGAAAAAAAAGAGGCTCAGCTTTGTAAGGACCCTCCCAAATTCTTGCATGCAATCCGTTCTAATTGGTTTGAAATACAGTGTGCAGAGTGCAATATCTAGTCACCGGTGCCAGGTGGAGGGGCTCGTCTTTTCAGCGTGTATTACTGGTAGAGGATCATGTGGTGAAAATAGGTGGCCCCTTCAGATTACTGAGAAGCCATAGGACAGAACAACATTTTTTTTTTTAATTTATTGAAGTATAGTTGATTTACAATGTTGTGTTAATTTCTGCTGTACCTCAAAGTGATTTCAGTTATACATATATATACATTCTTTTTCACGTTATTTTCCATTATAGTTTATCACAAGATATTGAATATAGTTCCCTGTACTCTACAGTAGGACCTTGTTGTTTATCTGTTCTATGTATAATAGTTTACGTCTACCAATCCCAGACTCTCAATCCTTCCCTCCCTCCCCACTCCTTGGCAATCACAAGTCTCCTCTATGTCTGTGAGTCTGCTTCTTTTTCATAGATATGTTCATTTATGTCATATTTTAGATTCCACATATAAGTGATATCATATGGTATTTGTCTTTGTTTGGCTTACTTTGCTTATTATGATAATTTCTAGGTCCACCGATATTGCTGCAAATGGCATTATTTCATTCTTTTTAAAGGCTGAGTAATATTCCATTGTATATATGTACCACATCTTCTTTATCCATAGAATAGAATATCATACCATCATGCAAAAAAAAAAAAGTTTCTTCTTGGATATTAGACACTGATACCTCTTGTTCCTTTTTAACTGCATTTTCATTCTTCTTTCATTCATCTCCACTCAGCTCTCTCATATCATTTTTAATGGTCACCTTATCACCATTGAGGTTTTGAATCATACATTGATATTAGCACTACTGTTACCTCCCAAAATGAATATACTAGAAATTGACTGAATATATCTAAAGGTTTGGGTTAGGGAAAAAGCCTCGTTAGCTCAAAACTGTAAGAAATAATAATTTGGTGTATATTTTTCCAAATACTGACCTTTATTCTCTAGTAAAATGATGTATCAGTGGTTACAGATAGTAGCAGTTCTCTTTTAGCATTTGTATTGTTTAAATTTAATATTAGCCTTGGCTTTGAGCTGCAAGGAGACAGTTAGTAGAAGGAGCATGTGCTTTGTGCTCTGCAGGTCAAGTTCAAGTCCCAAGACTGAAACCTTGTCACCCAATTTCTCAGGCCATCCATTTTCCTATCTGAAACACGAGGATGATAATTACTGTTTTCATGTGGTTGTCACGAAAGTTAAATGAGACAGTGTGTGCATAACATAACATAAATGCTAGTTTCCTTTCCTGTTCCCTTGCAAGTTCAAGGAAAACCATGAAGTGAGTAGAAACTCAATTCTCCTTCTGTAGTCTTTATAAGTTAGCTTCCAATGTACTCATGTCTCAAGTGGAAAACAAAAAGGTGATGTATTACAGTGCTGATTCGGATAAGGAGCTGGCTGGAAAACCACCAGGTGGAGAACAATGGGCTTGTTAAGAATATACGAGATTCTTTAAATGACTACGAAGCCAAACTCAGTGACCTCCGTGCCGCTCTACAGGAGGCCAGTGCCCAAGCAAAGCAGGCCACCGGCCTCAACCGAGAAAACGAGAGGGCTTTGGAATCCATCAAGGTGAGGTCACGGTCAGAATCTGCACGGTTTGGTTAATGACAAGGATGAGGGAACAGGAATCTTTATCGTTAATAAAGTGGCAGAGCCAAGCAGCTGTCTTTACGGGAAGCCCTAATCAAATAGGAGCGAGGCATTAAATGCAAAATCAAAGTAGTTGCTACCCCTCAGCGGCCAGAAAGTTTCTGAACTTAAACCACAGAGAAAGTAGAGCAAATCACTTCACCCCCACCCCTGGCTGATAGAGTGCTGGACCAATAATGCTGCCAAATAGGTGAGAAATTAATATTGTTATAATTAATTCGAAGTGTACAATGTATGCTTTAAATAACTGACTTTTTGTGTAACATAAAAAGTTTGTGTTACATATATGTAAACATCATTATCAGAATCACCAGCAAAGGCATTTTAAGCCATTACTTGCTTTATAGGAAATAAGTCAAAATACAGGCCACATGCAGGAGTTGCAATGAGAATTTAAAGCTCGAATTCTATAGTGTGTATTTCAGTGGTGAACACTGTAGGCTAAAACAACAACAAAAGTGTGAGGGGCTATGAAATGACAGTAAGATCAAAGTGGAATAACATAGGACTGAACACCCCCTCCCCAAAAAAACCCAGGAATTTCGTAAAAGACAATGACTAATATCTTCGCAGATGGTAATATGGTTAACTCCCAAAGACTCTTCAGGTAGTAACACCTCTGTTGGAAGTCACTGATTTTGCCAAGGGGAAGGGAGCAGGATCCAATTTTATGGGTCCCTGAACTCTGGCAGCCTTCACCCTGGCATCCTAAAGTCCTGTGTGTTTCCTTATTGAAGTGTCCCAACGTCTTCGTTGGGACCGGCATGTAGAGTGTGCTGATGGTTGGTGCTGATTTCCTTAGTTAAAACCCCTCGTTCTGATCCACTAGCCAGAGCTTAATTATACATCCACCTCATGGGCCTGGTTGACCCCAGTGTAGAAACCTTCTCCAATGTGACAACGATTGTTTCATTGGCATGTTGTCTGTGGAAACTATGACAACACACCTACACAGCAAATTGAACTGATGTCTCATGGCTTTGGAGTTTCCTAGATGACCTTTAAGTGCAAGAAGACATTCTGACCCTGAAATTGCTTCTATGCTGTTGTCCAATAAATATGCCTGTGCCTTCTGACAATATATAATGAAGCTCACAGACATTCTTTTTATTCTCTCCAGAGACAAGTTAAAGAAATGAATTCCCTCCAGAGTGACTTCACCAAGCATCTAGCTGCCGCAGACTCTTCCTTACTACAAACTAATGTTGCCTTGCAGCTGATGAGTAAAAGCCATGAGGTAGAGGCAAAACTTGTTCTCTAGAAAATTGGAAAGCATTTGATTTATGTTTCGAGGAAACTATGAGATCCGCTAACCAATTTTTTCTCCAGTATATGTCTTTTAGATGGAAGAAAATATACCAGAATGTTAAGAGTGGTTGTCCCTTGGGGGAGGGGTGAATGATGTATCTTCTTTATATCTGTCTCTATTATCTAATTTGCCTGCAGTGAGTGAATGTTACTTTTGTGATAACAAAAAAAATGTGGTGCTATTTTTAAAATATCATTTTCATCTCTAAGATGATGAATAAGGTCTGAGGATCTAATGTAAAGCAATATGACTCTAGTTAATAACACTATATTGTATACTTGAAATTTGCTAAAAGAGAATTTAAATGTTCTCACCCCCACTCCCAAAAAAGTTAAGAGGATAAAATATGAGCTGATTGATGTGTTAACTCAGTGAGTGGGGGAATCCTTTCACAATGTATGCGTATATCAAATCATCACTTTGTGCACTTCATACAATCGTATGTCAATTATACCTCAGTAAAGCTGAAAAACAATTAAAAAATAAAATAAAATAAAATATCAGGCATACATTATTAACAGAAGACATTTAGGACTGGTAAAAGATTGACAACATTTCTTAGCAGCCCATGGGTCATTTTGAAAATATCTTTTATTATTGCTATTTCTAAATCAGAAAAAAGGTATTTTGGTTTAGTACAACTATACACTAATGATAATAATGAGCTTTTATAAAATTTATCAAAGTGGGTACCCACCATATGGAAAATGTTCAAAATGGTGGTAAAACTTGGGAGAATATTATCAGTGTCAATATCTCAAGTAACCAAGGAGTAATTGGTGTGGTGAGTGGGCTCAGAAAACAGTTTCTCATTGTTGCTTCCTGGAAACGTCATTTACGACAGAGGTCAAGAAGATGGCATATACATGCTTTGCTTAAGTTGACACTACCTCTTGTTTACTTGGAAAATACAGGAATTTGAAAAACTAGCTGTCACTTTAAATGAAGCAAGACACGAACTAAGTGACAAAGTGAGAGAACTTTCCAAATCGTCCAGTAAAGCATCCCTGGTGGGGGAGGCAGAGAAGCATGCGCAGTCTTTACAGGAGCTGGCGAGGCAGCTGGAGGAGTGAGTGGCCGGCCTGGCGGGTCTAACTGCAGGGGCCGCTGGAGCCTGGTGGGAAGGCCTCTCAGGGGGAGTGGGGTCTCCAGACCAGGGTGGAGGGCGGCACCCAGGGCCCAGGTCCGAGCCCGACCAGCCGCAGGGGCCTGATTCCCAGCTGCATCTTTGGGGCAGAGCTGCAGAGCCTGCAGCCCCAAGCCTCCATCTGTCAAATGAATGGGGAGGTTAGGGGGCTCAGCCGCAGGCAGGGGGGCCGCTGAAGCCCTCTCCTGTGCCATTTTCTAGGATCAAGAGGAACACTAGTGGGGATGAGCTGGTACGCTGTGCCGTGGACGCTGCCACCGCCTATGAGAACATCCTCAGTGCCATCAAAGCAGCCGAGGATGCAGCAGACAAGGCCACCAGCGCGTCTGAGGCTGCCCTCCAGGTGAGCACCTGCGCTGGCACCTTCTCTCCAGGCACTCTGGAGACGACTCATTTTCCTATCTTCTTTCTGTGTGCACCAAGGAATAGAAAAAAAGCATTATTTTAGACCAGAATTTGTTATATAGAATAGACTCGAACTTGCTCTAGATATAAGTCATTTCTGTATATACTTGGCTGTTTGATAAATGTAGCCCACTTTTAAAAATCATTTGTAAAACCAGATAGAAATCACACTGATTATTGATTTTGAACCGTGAAAGTATTATACCCTGCTTCTTACCAGGTATGTTTTTATGCTGTGACTGAGTATTGAGTATTAACATTTACCAAAGAAGAGAAATTTTTGTACACAATTTTATAACCATTTATTTCCTGTCATTTGTCTTACACCTGGGCATGTCTGTGGAGTCCTATGGGATCTTAAATGCATCATATAATATTCCTATATCTAAAAATAAAGAACAAATTATTAACTATGAGAGAATTAGGGGACAGACCTCGGAAGGTTGAAGATTTTTATCTCCTGAAGATTAAAAGCCTAAAAGCATTTCATCTCTGTCCTCCATTACTGCAGAGGGTATTGTACAAGTGACAGTGAGAAAATGAGAAGGTGTCACACAATTTGTCATTATATCAGCAGAGATGGGTCCGCCTCCCCAAGCCACAGATGTCTTCTTAGAGCCCTGACTGTATCTTTTAAGGAACAGTCTTTTTAAGCCTCCTCCTTACCTTCTAACCTCATTCTTTAAAGATTAAAGATAAGGGCTTTGGGGTAGGATGAAAACTCTTACACTATATTTCCTAAGGTGTATCACATTTCAAGCTGATAAACACTTTGCTTTCAGACAGTGATAAAGGAAGATGTTCCAAGAAAAGCTAAAACCCTGAGTTCCAACAGCGATAAACTGTTAAATGAAGCCAAGATAACCCAGAAGAAGCTACAGCAAGGTATTGAGGGTTAGGGTGGAGGCTGGGATAGTCAAAGACTTGGAAACAACCTATGAGACCAGGAGAGGCAGCCCTAGAAGCAAACGCACTTCTTGAATCTCAGTGTCCATGCAAATGATGCTTTGCAAACTCACAGCCGGGATGTTTCTACCCAATATTCTAACATATACCAAATTAACTAGAACCTCATAAATCTAAGTAAATCTTGAGACCTGTTTGGGCCTGGCCTTGGGTTTGGGGGAGGGGATTCTTAGTTTAATCCCATGTGGACCCACATAGCATTGAGGTGTGTACAGTGCTGCTTTCTTTTTTTTTTTTTTTTAAACTTTGGGTTTATTTTATTTATTTATTTATTTATTTATGGCTGTGTTGGGTCTTCGTTCCTGTGCGAGGGCTTTCTCTAGTTGTGGCAAATGGGGGCCACTCTTCATCGCGGTGCGCGGGCCTCTCACTATCGCGGCCTCTCTTGTTGTGGAGCACAGGCTCCAGACGCGCAGGCTCAGTAGTTGTGGCTCACGGGCCCAGTTGCTCCGCGGGCATGTGGGATCTTCCCAGACCAGGGCTCGAACCCGTGTCCCCTGCATTGGCAGGCAGATTCTCAACCACTGCGCCACCAGGGAAGCCCCAGTGCTGCTTTCTTACTTAAGGCCCAGGTAATTAGTTTCAGGTCATTAGAGCAACTGCTTCAAAATTTCTTAAGCCCTAAAATCTTAGCAACTGAAAGTACCAAAAATCACTACCACTATGGAGCATGAAGGTTGTTAAATTTTTGTTTTTGAAATTTTTCTACTTATTTAATTTGATTTTTTTAAAAATAATTAAACTCTCTCGATCTCACCAAATTCCTGTGTTCAGAAAATGCTGTGTCTTGATTTTCTCTGGTCTCCTGTGGTCATTCATAGCTGAGCAGCCATCCAAGCTCATAGCCCTCATTTACCTTCTTCATCCTTTCAAAGCAGTTAGATGCCTTCTACCAGTAAATAAATACATTTATTTATTTATCTTTTTTCATTTTTAAAAATGAAAATGAAAAATAAATATGAAAACAGGAAAAAGAAAATACAAAACAATATATAGTCATTTGTCTAGCAAATTTCAAAAATTAAAATTTCCTGGTATGACATCTGCTCTCTTTATAAAATTTGAGCTAAGAGGTGAAGATATGTGTTTTTAAAAGTATTAGGATACTGGACTTCCCTGGCAGCCCAGTGGTTGAGAATCTGCCTGCCAATGCAGGGGACACGGGTTCGAGTCCTGATCCAGGAAGATCCCACATGCTGCGGAGCAACTAAGCCCGTGTGCCACAACTACTGAGCCTGTGCTCTAGAGCCCACGAGCCACAACTACTGAGCCCACGTGCCACAACTACTGAAGCCCACGTGCCTAGAGCCCGTGCTCCACAACAAGAGAAGCCACTGCGGTGAGAAGACCACGCACGGCAACGAAGAGTAGCCCCCCTCGCTGCAACTAGAGAAAGCCCACGGGCAGCAACGAAGACCCAACGCAGCCAATAAATAAATAAATAAATGAATGAATGCATGCATGCATGCATATGAGCTTAAAAAAAAAAGGATTAGGATACTAACTACATTGTTATTTAAACCAGTCCTGGAATCACAGTTTAAGCCATATATCATCAACTTGATCTTAAAGCATTCACTGGTCATTTTCCATGACCCCAAAGTGGCAATATTATCAGCTAGGAATGTCTATGAACTCTGTTCCTTTCACTAAGTGTCCTTAAATTTGTTAGTTTGGAAATGAGCAGAAACAATGCCTACTGTGTGTGTGAGTTTGCTTCAGTGAGTCTCTCTTAACAACACTCCTTTACTGTACTTTTGACTGAAGGGGCATCCCTTATGCATTATTCATTCATTTGTTCATTCATTCATTTGTTCCATAAATACATACTAACATTAAGCCCCAGTGAGTGCCAGACATGGCACTATGTGCTGGGACACAGCAGCGAACAAGACAGACACATCCCTTTTCTTTGCTAAGCAGAGACTTTAGCCCTGAGCAGAGTGGAAGTTAAGCCTCCCTCTGAGTTATTACGCCTCTCCCTTTCCTCATGTGCATTTCCAAGGAGCCTGGTACCACAGGCTCTGTATGCTCCTGGCCTCTGTAACTGGAGGACCTGTGGGTCTAGGTGCATGCAGTGGGCATCTCGGGGATGACTCCTAAGATGCAGGTCTGCTCAATGCTGTGCAGACCTTGGCTACTTCAGGGGTCACCAATACCAACACGGAGGATCAAGATCTTTAGGGTAATTGCCTCTTGCTGCTTTATTTTATTTTAGAAATCAATCCGGCTCTCAACAACCTGCAGCAAACTCTGAAAATTATGACCATTCAGAGAGGGCTGGTAGACACCAATCTCACGACCATCCGCGATGATCTTCGTGGGATACAGAGAGGTCAGCAGTTCCCTAACCCACTGGACTTGGCTTCTTTTGTCAAACATTTTAGATACTTACCCCTCCCTGTTTGTGTGTGCATTAGATGACATCGATGGTATAATCAATAGCGCAAAGAGCATGGTCAGAAATGCCAACGACATCACAAATGATGTCCTAGATGGGCTCAACCCCATTCAGACAGACGTGGAAAGAATTAAGGATACCTATGGGAGCACCGGGAGTGAAGACTTCAACAAGGCTCTCACTGATGCAGATAATTCAGGTAGCAGGCATTCTCTGCCCAGGACGTATTATCCATTTTCTCCATCAGTATGTGCTTTGGTCAGTTTTAATTTTTCCCTGGTAAAGTCTGATCTTAGAAATTAAAATATTAAAAACAACTTCACATAATCTATTCAAAGAGTATGGCTATTCTATTAGTTAAAAGGACCAAGTAGGATTTTTGAAAAAAATCCATGAACATGGCTATTGATTTTCCCTTTTATAGAGTGGAGATATAGGTCCCTGAATCATGAGGAATTGAATTATGATTAATATTAAAGATCAAAAAGCAAAGATTTATTTTTTTATAGTGGTCAAGAAAGATGATTTGATACCTAGATTGCAGAATAAGATCCATGATGCATTTATATAGAAATATGTATAATATATATTTCTATAATGTAGAAAATGTATTACCTGATTCTCAGTCATCCTGTCCAACGTTTGGGACCCAGACATACCACTTGACAAGTACTATCAATGAGAACATATGTATTTAACCTTTTCTCAGCTCACAATGATAAATTTCTGTTTTGTAATCTCACCAACAGTAAAGAAATTAACCAACAAACTGCCTGATCTTTTGAGCAAGATTGAAAGTATCAACCAACAGCTGTTGCCACTGGGCAACATCTCTGACAACATGGACCGCATACGGGAGCTAATTCAGCAGGCCAGAGATGCTGCGAATAAGGTGGGTGTGTCCCCACATTGCCAGGCGCCAAGGCTCATTCTTTGATAAGTTACTCCATTCATTAAGAAAGGAAAGGTATCTATGTACTCAAGAACTGGTTGTCTTTCTTTTTTTTTTTTTTTAATTTATTTTTTGGCTGCGTTGCGTCTTTGTTGCTGTGTGCAACCCCTCTCTAGTTGAGGCGAGCGGGGGCCACTTTTTGTTGCAGTGTGTGAGCTTCTCATTGTGGTGGCTTCTCTTGTTGTGGAGCACGGGCTCTAGGTGCATGGGCTTCAGTAGTGGTGGCATGCGGGCTCAGTAGTTGGGGTGCGTGGGCTTAGCTGCTCTGTGACATGTGGGATCTTCCCAGACCAGGGCTCGAACCTGTCTTTTGTTGAAGATATTTGCATCTATATTCATCAGTGATATTGGTCTGTAATTTTCTTTTTTTGTAGCATCTTTGGTTTCGGTATCAGGGTGATGGTGGCCTCGTAGAATGAGTTTGGGAATGTTCCTTCCTCTGCAATTTTTTGGAAGAGTTTAAGAAGGATGGGTGTTAGCTCTTCTCTAAATGTTTTATAGAATTCACCAGTGAAGCCATCTAGTCCTGGGCTTTGGTTTGTTGGAAGATTTTAAATCGCAGTTTCAATTTCAGTGCTTGTGATTGGTCTGTTTATATTTTCTGTTTCTTCCTGGTTCAGTCTCGGAAGGTTGTGCTTTTCTAAAAATTTGTCCATTTCTTCCAGGTTGTCCATTTTACTGGCATAGAGTTGCTTGTAGTAGTCTCCTAGGATGCTTTGTATTTCTGCGGTGTCTGTTGTAACTTCTCCTTTTGCATTTCTAATTTTATTGATTTGAGTCCTCCCCCTTTTTCTTGATGAGTCTGGCTAATCTGGTTTGTCAATTTTGTTTATCTTCTCAAAGAATCAGCTTTTAGTTGTATTGATCTTTGCTTTTGTTTTCTTTGTTTCTATTTCATTTATTTCTGCTCTGATCTTTATGATTTCTTTCCTTCTGCTAACTTTGGGTTTTGTTTGTTCTTCTTTCTCTAGTTCCTTTAGGTGTAAGGTTAGATTGTTTATTTGAGATTTTTCTTGTTTCTTGAGGTAGGCTTGTATTACTATAAACTTCCCTCTTAGAACTGCTTTTGCTGCATCCCACAGGCTTTGGATCATTGTGTTTTCGTTGTAATTTGTCTCTAGGTATTTTTTGATTCCCTCTTTGATTTCCTCAGTGATCTCTTGGTTATTTAGTAACATATATGTTTAGCCTCCATGTGTTTGTCTTTTTTACGTTTTTTTCCCTGTAATTGATTTCTAATCTCATAGCGTTGTGGTCAGAAAAGATGCTTGATATGATTTCAATATTCTTAAATTTACTGAGGCTTGATTTGTGACCCAAGATGTGATCTATCCTGGAGAATGTTCCATGCGCACTTGAGAAGAAAGTGTAATCTGCTGTTTTTGGATGGAATGTCCTATAAATATCAATTAAATCTATCTGGTCTGTTGTGTCATTTAAAGCTTGTGTTTCCTTATTAATTTTCTGTTTGGATGATCTTGTCCATTGGTGTAAGTGAGGTGTTAAGGTCCCCCACTATTATTGTGTTGCTGTCAATTTCCTCTTTTATAGCTGTTAGCAGTTGCCTTATGTATTGAGGTGCTCCTCTGTTGGGTGCATATATATTCATAATTGTTATATCTTCTTCTTGGATTGATCCCTTGATCATTATGTAGTGTCCTTCCTTGTCTCTTATAACATTCTTTATTTTAAAGTCTATTTTATCTGATATGAGTATTGTTACTCCAGCTTTCTTTTGATTCCCATTTGCATGGAATATCTTTTTCCATCCCCTCACTTTCAGTCTGTATGTGTCCCTAGGTCTGAAGTGGGTCTTTGGTAGACAGCATATATATGGGTCTTGTCTTTGTATCCATTCAGCGAGCCTGTGTCTTTTAGTTGGAGCATTTAATCCATTCACGTTAAGGTAATTATTGATATGTATGTTCCTATGACCATTTTCTTAATTGTTATGGGTCTGTTTTTGTAGGTCCTTTTCTTCTCTTGTGTTTCCCACTCAGAGAAGTTCCTTTAGCATTTGTTGTAAAGCTGGTTTGGTGGTGCTGAATTCTCTTAGCTTTTATTTTCTGTAAAGCTTTTGATTTCTCTGTCGAATCTGAATGAGATCCTTGCCGGGTAGAGTAATCTTGGTTGTAGGTTCTTCCCTTTCATCACTTTAAATATATTATGCCTCTCCCTTCTGGCCTGTAGAGTTTCTGCTGAGAAATCAGCCGTTAACCTTATGGGAATTCCCTTTTATGTTATTTGTCATTTTTCCCTTGTTGCTTTCAAGAATGTTTCTTTGTCTTTAATTTTTGTCAATTTGATTACTATGTGTCTCGGCGTGTTTCTCCTTGGGTTTATCCTGCCTGGGACTCTCTCTGCTTCCTGGACTTGGGTGGCTATTTCCTTTCCCATGTTAGGGAAGTTTTCCACTATAATCTCTTCAAATATTTTCTCGGGTCCTTTCTCTCTCTCTTCTCCTTCTGGGACCCCTATAATGCAAATGTTGTTGCATTTAATGTTGTCCCAGAAGTCTCTTAGGCTGTCTTCATTTTTTTTCATTCTTTTTTCTTTTTTCTGTTCCGCTGCAGTGAATTTCACCATTCTGTCTTCCAGGTCACTTATCCGTTCTTCTGCCTCAGTTATTCTGCTATTGATTCCTTCTAGTGTACTTTTCATTTCAGTGATTGTATTGTTCAATTCTGTTTGTTTGTTCTTTAATTCTTCTCGGTATTTGTTCTTTAATTCTTCCAGGTCTTTGTTAAACATTTCTTGCATCTTCTAGATCTTTGCCTCCATTCTTTTTCTGACATCCTGATCATCTTCACTATCATAATTCTGAATTCTTTTTCTGGAAGGTTGCCTATCTCCACTTCATTTAGTTGTTTTTCTGGGGTTTTATCCTGTTCCTTCATCTGGTACATAGCCCTCTGCCTTTTCATCTTGTCTATCTTTCTGTGAATGTGGTTTTTGCTCCACAGGCTGCAGGATTGTAGTTCTTCTTGCTTCTGCTATCTGCCCTCTGGTGGATGAGGCTATCTAAGAGGCTTGTCCATGAAATGTTTTCTTAATTAAAAAAATTTTTTAATGAGTAGGAGTTTTCCAGGTGACAAAAAGCAGAAGGGCATGGCATAGACTCAGGATGTGTGGGGTATATGGAGGGTAGAGGGCTATTAGAAGAGAAGGGCATAAAATGAGCCTGTGAGTGTAGGGGAGGGGAGCTCCATCAGTCATGGGCACCTTGGAGAGACTACAGCGCATGTATCACTAAGCCCCCCCTGCCTGATGCCTCGCATATACAAGGTCCTCCATAAATACTTAAATGCTTGGGAGATAAAATGTAGAGGTGGTGTAAGTATCATTCCTAGAGTTATTCTTTGGATTGTTAGAGAATATTTATTTTCTGTGTTTTAATGCAGAGCTACCCAAGGGGGTCCAAACACCAGAGCTAGTCAGAGAACTTTTATTACTGCTCCGTTATATATAAGTACAAAATTGAGAGTAAATGTTTAGAAACTTTCAATAATTTGAATTGCTTCAGCATCCAAGCATGGGATCAGTGGATGTGTATTTTGCATACCTCCTTTATTTCATTTTTCTAGTAATTTAATTTCTCATGTATTTTATAAAAGTATTGATCCAGGGCAGAGTAGAGGGAAAAAAATAGTCCTTCACCCTGAGTTTAAGAAACGTATTCTAGAGAACCCTGATGCACATATTTTCAAGGACTGAATGCCTGTAATAAATGCAGACATAACATGTAATATGTTAATGGCAAATGGTTCCTTAAAGAGTTCTTTTTTTTAAAAAATATTTTTGATGTATTGTACATCTATTCTATGCCAGGCATCATGCTAAGTGCTTCCATATATGTTAGCTCATTTGCACAAAAACCTTCTAGGCTTGGAATAATAATAATTATTATTATATTTATATAATATTAATCTTATATATTAATAGGGATATAATACATATTAGTAAGGCTAATATAATATTAATATCATAACCCTATTATTAATAATACTTTGCATATAATATAGTTTTATATTATACCATAATATATAATAATATATTAATAATAGGATTATAATATTAATATTATATTAACCCTATTAATATGTATTATAACCCTATAAATATAATACCCTATATTATAATAATATATTATCTAAAGCCCATATTATTCTCTGTATTAATATATTATATTATTATTATGATAGAAATATTATAACAATAGGGTTAATACAATATTAATATTATAACCATCATAGTGATAATAATAGTAATAATTTATTATGATGATTATTGTTGCTGGCACAGAGGACTAAACGCGCTTCCCAAAGCCCCTCAGCTGAGGCAGGAAGAGCACAAATGCTTTATTCCGCGTGCAGCTGAGTGTGGACTCCAGGCCTAGGAGGCATCCACACTCCTTTGCTCCCTATCATAGCAACTTGGGAGCAGCTACACAGTCACAAGCCACCACCTTGAGCACCCTCACCTTCCTCATCTGGAACAGCTAACACCCTGGATCTTGTCCCTCGCAGGTCGCCATCCCCATGAGGTTCAACGGTAAATCTGGAGTGGAAGTCCGGCTGCCAAATGACCTGGAGGATTTGAAAGGATACACATCTCTTTCTTTGTTTCTCCAAAGACCTGAATCAACAGAAAGTGGGGGGACCGAGAATATGTTTGTGATGTACCTCGGAAATAAAGTTGTAAGTATTGCTTTGACGTTCCTCTTGTTTTTAAAACAGAATACGGTTTTTGAGATGCATGACACGACTGTGTCACTGCCATTGGCACAGCAGGAGGAAATCCCGCCACCTCTGATGGCTCCACGGGGGAATCTCCCATCAATTACCGATTATCCTTGGCTGGGGGATCTAGAGGCCTGGCCCGATGGGCCCAGCATGTGGGCACACGTGTGTACACGTGAGCACATCCACACCTGGGGTTGAAGATCAGCACCCCTCCCCTCACAACCAGGGCAGCAGTACCAAGGCTTCATGGAGTTCAGAGTAGTTCTTCCTCATAGCGCTGGACTCTGTCCTCTTTTCAGGGTGCGCAGCTGCAGATCCTTCCAAGTGTCTGGGGTGGGGACCATCTGTGAATGAGGCCTGGAGTGAAATGCAGCCTCTCCTGCCTCATTAGTAAGAAATACAGTTGCCCCATCTCTATAATTCTAAATTCTTTAAACCACCACTGTTACAGGCATTTCAAAAAGTTTATTTTAGCTCTTAATTCCTCCTCTTAAAATACATCTATTCCACCTAAGTGTCAGAGGAAAAGGTAATCACTGACTAGATTATTATACAAGATTGGAAAAGAAATTCCTGAAACATGGTTCTCAAAAATTCTGGGCAATTAGGAAATGGTTGGCTGTCACTGTGGACTTCGTATTTAAGGATTCCTAAAATCAGCACTATTACTGGTCACCCGTTCATGCTTCAAGGTATTGGGACTTTATTTGTAACTTTCTTATGACATGACTTTTTGCTTTGTATTATGGCAAAATGCACATGACTCTGTTCCTTCAACAAATTTATACCATATACCTACTAGGTACCGTACCCTGTATTTATGATAAACAAAAATTTGTTTCCTGAATGTACTTAATGTACACTTAAAACAGGTTAAAATGGTAAATTTCATGTTATATATTTTACCACAGTTTTCAAAAATTTGTTTTTACCTTAAGGTGCTCACATTCTAACAGGGAAGTAAGGTACGTACGTAGCTGACCGTGATAACATAGGGTGAACAGGCGTGCCAGAGTGTTGAGGGGACCTTGTATGGGGCAGGAATAACATAAATGGCTTACCTTCCTTACCAGAACATAATCGAATGGAGGCCTGAATCCGCATATGGTTCATCTTTATGTCAGGTACCTGGCAAATATTTGCATATTGAGAGAATGGAGGAGTGGATAAATGAGTGCCCTCATGATAACGTGAGCAAAAACAGCCCAGACATTGTTCATTAACTGTGCTGTCTGTATTATCTTATACCAGCATGCGCCTCATTCATTCTGTCTGCCCAGGGTGAACTGAATGAAAGCTGTGAGTTATTAGAAACGCGCTCTCTTGGGATGGGAAGTTGAGAGAATTCAGTATGTGAAGTGCTCTGAGGTGGCCTTTTTGTCTCCAGGCCTCCAGGGACTACATAGGCATGGCAGTTATAGATGGCCAGCTCACGAGCGTCTACAACCTGGGAGAACGCGAGGCTGAACTCCAAGTGGGCCAGACCTTGACCAAGAGCGAAACTCAGGAGGCAGTTATGGACCGGGTGAAATTCCAGAGGTGCGAGTCTGATTGATTACTGCTCTTTGTTTATCTGACCTACACTCGCCAAACTTTCATTGTATGCATTGCTGAACCCCATTTTTAGTATTTTGGCTTTGATTTCTTTCATCTTCTCATACATTTTTATATAACTTTATTATCTAATTTATTTTTAAACAGAATTTATCAGTTTGCAAGGCTTAATTACACCCGAAAAGCCACATCCAGTAAGCCGGAAACACCTCAGTTCCTTGACATGGATAGTGGGGATAGCAACACGCTCCTCGATTTGGATCCTGAAAATGTTGTATTTTATGTTGGAGGTTACCCATCTGATTTTAGAGTAAGTGTGAATGTTTTTTCACGGAATGAAAATATTTAAAATTTAATTTGGCATAATGATGTTTTAATCAATTATATACAAAATGGATTTAACTATGTATTCTTACAGGATATCCAGTGACAATGGCTAACACTTAATGAGTTCTTTTATGTGCAGTGATCTAGGCTTAAGTATATTAACTTAAACAAGCATCCCTATCATTCCTATTTCACAGATGAGGAAACTGAAACAGAGAGGTTGAATAACTTGCCCAAGATCAGACAGCTAGAAAATAGCAAAGCCAGAGTATCTGGCTCTAGGGTCCACATGCTTACCCCCTATGCTATGTTGGTGGTTAAAAGTGATGGGGTTATACTGTTTCCTGGTCAACCTGTTCATTGTCCTTTGTTCAATTAGTGGAAGATCTTTTGGTTTTGTTTTTTTTAGCTTCCTAGTAGACTGAGATTCCCTCCATACAAAGGTTGTATTGAATTAGATGACCTCAATGAAAATGTTCTGAGCTTGTACAACTTCAAAAAGACTTTCAATCTCAACACAACAAAAGTGGAGCCTTGTAGAAGGTAAATAAAACCTATAAGCTGGTGTCTCTTTGTGATTTCGGTAGCTTGCAGTTATAGTACATAAAATATGTGTAATTGATATTTAAGGAATATAAATTAAATAAGAAAAAGTCTTTTCCTTATTTGTATAAAATATTAGATTATAGAATTTTCTCGATTTTGAAAAAATAAATCTTGCTTCAATTTTTGGTGCCTCCTACCACAAAATATTCAGCATTAGTTGGTACCTGATTTAGGCACAGACTATTTATTTACTGTAAATTTCAAAAAACAACAAAAAAATCGTGGTCCATAAAGTACACCATGACTTTGGCATATGAACCTATTTGAAAGTTGCTGCCTTGAGCTCCTGACCTACCCTATAGTTTAAAAGATTTGGAAGATTCTAATACGAGACAGACTGAGTATTTACTACTCAGAATAAAATTATATTTCAAGTTAATAATTTCTTATAGTGCAAGATCTTCAGCTGCTGGGCCACATCTTCCTAAGTAGACATTTTCAAAAGGGACTCCTGAATAGTATCTCTGTTGAGCTAGGGTTTGATCATCATAGAGTGTAAGAGCACATCCAGGAGAAATAGTGGGCTGTGGTGACCTAAATGGGAAGGAAATCCAAAAAAGAGGGAATATATGTATATGTATAGCTGATTCACTTTGCTGTACAGTAGAAACTAACACAACATTGTAAAGCAACTATACTCCATCAAAAATTTTTAAAAAAAGATATTTCCTCTTCTTTAACACAATCATGACAACTCGATTGCATGGGCTTTGCTCCCCTTTTCCTCTCGTATTAATAAGAACACTTTCCTGGCAGTCCTTTGCTGCTGTGTTCTAACTTATGATGATTGGTGTTGACAGGAGAAAGGAAGAATCAGACAAAAATTATTTTGAAGGTACAGGCTATGCTCGAGTTCCAACTCAACCAAATGCTCCCTTCCCAACCTTTGGACAGACAATCCAGACCACCGTGGATAGAGGTTTGCTGTTCTTTGCGGAAAACCAGGTAATCTATAACAAGCATCCAAATACTACCAAATATGTCCATTCATTTGAGCAATTTGGGGGTAACTGGGTTATTACAAACAACCAATGGATCTGAAAAACAATGTGCAAATGTTAGCTGCATTCTTTCCCTTGGCCCAATTCTACTTTCTTTGCCTGTGCGAGTGTGTGTTTTAGTAAGGCAGGTAATCCGGAATTTGAGAAGATGCCACCAAAATGTGGGAGAAATTGCCCCTTTCCCATTCTTTTGTGTTGTCAGTTTTATTCTTCGGAAACTACTATTTGCCTAGTAATCTACTTATTTTCTGCCTAAAAAACGTTAAGACCTCCTGGGGTCTCTGAAAGCTAGACTGTTTGACCTCCTGCTGTTTGATTCTTGGGCGGACTGTTTCCAGGCTGTATGGGGTTTTGTCTCTGTCTGACCCTTGACTTGCCAGGTCTAGGAAGCTTCTCTGTTTTCAAGCAGCTGAGGTTCCTAGAGACCATTCTTAAGTCTCCTAGTTTAGATAAGGCCAAAAGTGACACTCTATGAGTGATCGTCAGCGCCATCTGCTGGTAGATGGTGCTGGACTTAACCTCTCCTGAGAGTAGAGTGCTTCTGTAGCTGCTGCGTAGGTAGTATTTGTGGAGAAATGTGGATCAGCCCGTGGGATCTCCAGTCTGAGAATGTAGGATTGATAGGGAGCTTGGGATTTTACCAGACCCTTCTGTCTGCAGGGCAGGGACACAGACCTGGTCCAACTCTCCTCTCTGGGGTTGGTCTGGACCCCTCAGGAGATTCCAAGGCTGAACCAGTTCTGATGGTTTGGGGAGGTCCTGACCTGCCTGAAGAATGCAGAGAGCTGAGCAGTCACACAGCATCTTCAGAGCAAGGCAGTTGTTTTCCAGAACAAGGTCTTCTTTGTATTACATTTTGAAGTTCTGGGAGACTAAGAACCAGAAATACTACTTATAGTAGAAGAAAACTTATGAAATGCCATTAATAACCAGATAAGAGAAAATTGTCTCCAGTGCTGCTGTTAAGTAGGATGAGTTGATGCTATTCTATTATCTATGAGTGTGATGAACCCTCACTGGCTTCTAAGAGCAAGGTTTAGGATCCAGATAAGGACTGATTTTCCTTTTAGGTAAGGACTCTGGCAGTAGACTTCAAAGAGAGTCTCATTAGGAAACTGTATAAGAGCCAACTTTCAAGTCCTATACCAGACATTCCTCAGCTTACCCTTCCGCTAAGGAAATGGTTGGCTCAAGTATGTGCCTTACACCATGATGGGGATGCAATTATGACCCCTAGTAGGCTTGTGGCTGTCTCAGCAAGGTGATCAGTGATGAGAGAGAGAGAGAAAGAAGAAGAGAACAGGGTGAAGGGCAGAGAGACAGGCTTGGGAGTCATGTAGATCATAAGTTCTGTTAGAGATATTCCGAATTTTAGACATCTGTGAGGCATGCAAGCAATAGCAGTTAGGCAATCAGATGTACAGACCTGGCCCTGAAAAGACAGGTCTAGGCTGGAGAAAAATATTTGGGCTCATGGGCACACCTGAATTGGAACCACAGAAGTGACTGATTGTCAAGGCAAAGAGAGTAGTGGGAGGAAAGAGGCCCTATTTGGGGTCCCCAAGCAACACTTAAGTGAAAGCTAGAGGAGACATAGGAATATGTCAGAAAACACATGGTGGAAAATGTTTGGGGTTTGAGGAAGACCCTACCTCTCTCCAACAGGTAGCAGTCATATTTTCAGATGATATTAATGATCTGTAGCTTTTCAGTTTCCATTTTTGCATGCTGGTTATAGATTGTTATAAAACAAAATCATGACAATAGCTAGCATTTATTGTTTCCTTCCTGTGTGCCAACCACTGTATATGATGTTTAACATGATTTGCAAGATTTAACCGTCATACCCGTCCTCGGAGTTGGATATTACAGCACTATTGTTCCTTCGGACTAAGGAGGCAGCTGAAGCTGAGAGCAGTCTGGAATTTGAGAGCATCCCTGGTTCCAGCGTTCTAGCTCTTCCCGAGTCTTGTGGTAATCTACATTGTTTCCATGCTCTAGGATCGCTTCATATCTCTAAATATAGAAGATGGCAGTCTCGTGGTGCGATACAAACTGAATTCAGAGCAACCAAAAGAAAAAGGAATTAGAGGCATCATAAACGACGGGAGAGATCATTTGGTATATCCTTCGAGTCTGTTTATTTGAATTGTTAAATGTTCTTAGTCCTTTAAGTCAGTGCTCAGAACCCTTTTCTATTACCAGATGAACTTATAGTTATTAACTGAGAGACACATCCTTTTAAAATCTGAACATTTTGGGCATGAAATATGTAACATCTGTGTGGCACAGATAAAACATGATTAATTTCAAATGCAAACATTTTGGGAATTCCCTGGTGGTCCAATGGTTAGGACTCTGCGCTTTCACTGCCGAGGGCACAGTTTTGATCCCTGGTTGAAGAACTAAGATCCCGCAAGCCGCACGGCACAGCCAAAAATAACAAAATAACAAAATTAAAAAAAAAAAAAGCACACATTTCTATTTAAGTGTTTTAATAGTATAATTTTATGCAAATGAGCTACTGCTCAGCGCCCATGTATATGTACCATGTATATAAATGAACCTGAAGGAAGGCAAACACATAATAGCTCTGAACCACTGTGAATAGGATTCTTTTATCTCTCATTGCTTGCTGATTCATCTCTCCTTTATTTCAGATTCTGATCAAAATTGGAAAAACCCAGAAACTTATGCGGATAAACGTGGATTCTCAAAGCATTAAAATTGAAGGTGATATATTTGATTTCAGCACATATTATCTGGGAGGAATTCCAATTTCAATCAGGGAAAGGTAAGATGATTTTTTTTCTTTTAAAGAAGCAGATCACCTCTCTTAAGAGTTATGACTGCTACTGATTAGTCTTTCTTTTTCTTAACATAGATTTTATTTATTTATTTTTGGCTGCGTTGGGTCTTCGTTGCTGCGTGTGGGCTTTCTCTAGTTGTGGCGAGCGGGGGCTACTCTTTCTTGCAGTGCGCAGGCTTCTCATTGCGGTGGCTTCTCTTGCTGCGGAGCATGGGCTCTAGGTGCACGGGCTTCGGTAGCTGCAGTGCGTGGGCTCAGTAGTTGTGGCTCGCGGGCTCAGTAGTTGTGGCGCATGGGCTTAGTTACGCTGTGGCATGCGGGATCTTCCCTGGCTTGAACCCAAGTCCCCTGCACTGGCAGGTGGATTCTTAACCACAGCGCCACCAGGGAAGTGGTGGGGTCTACCTTTTTTTAATTCTAGCAAAAAACAAACACAAAGAATTAACTTTTCAGTATTAACAGTGTTAGCCAACAGAGTAAAACAGGCTGTGAATACTGGATAGCGGAACTGGCCATTTGAAAGAGGCGGTGGGGGGGCAGGGGGGGAATTGTGTGCCACCCCCCCATTGTCATTCCTGGGAGGAGAGAATCCACGAGGAGTAGGCTTGGTGTTGACAACACTGCCAGTAAGAACAGGGACTGTGGCCTGGGGCCCTTGAAGACACAGAGGAGAGTGCAGGTAGCCCCCTGGCCTGACAGGTGGCCCTGGACACTGAAAGCTGGGGCCACTCCTTCAGGAAGTACCTCCTAGGATGGAAGGCACATCTGTATCACCCACCCCCTTACATTTATTGAGCATGGACTAGGGGCCTAACTGTTTCTCGGATGAATGAATACATGAATGAATTAAATTACTTTGAATGGATGTAAAGCTTAATCTGAATGAGAAAAACGAACACCACTTTGAGGATACATTTAAAAATAACTTTTACATTTTATTAATCTGTTCGCATCCTATAAAAAAGGCTTTTAGATAGCTGACAATGATGTGTGTGGTACAGCCTCATGACTAAGCTAAGAGAACTCCCAAACATTTGGTGATGCTTACTTTCATACGAGATCTGAGGTGAGTTAACTCTTGCTGTTATTAGTCAGTTGGAAGGAGCACTAGGTGTGATGTATGAGGTCTTGTGCAAAGGCGCTCTTTCTTCTCAATTCCTAATATGTTTGAGCAGCTGTCCAGCCTCAGGACGGAGGCGCTAATCTTTGTGTTACAGTCATTAGGGGTTGCCCCCCAAGACAGAAATGCGTGTGAGAGAGTTCAGCACTTCGATAGAGTTTGGGAGTGAATATCTTTACTCCCTAGATTTCTTGAAGTGGAAGGGACCGTGCAGATCATGGTATGTAACCTCTGAACTTTAATGAAGAAATTGAGAGCCAAAGAGGTGATATTAATATTTAATATCATCAGTATTAAATAGCAATTCAACCATGAATAGCTAGTTATGAATGGCCAATAATCTTGGTTTTATTCAATTAAGTGTAATAAATAGAGTAACCTCAGGTAGCACCATGGCACACATCTGAGGCTATCATTTATTTGTTCATTACACAAGCACTCACTGGGTGCCTAGTGACATCAGGCAGTGTGGTCGGTGTTGGGATGACAACGACGAACAGGGCAGAGCCTCAAGTATAGTGGAAGGGAGACAGTAGAATGAGGCCAGTGCCATCAGAGGGGAAGCTCAGGGTGATAGAAGGCCCGGGGAGGGAACCCACCCAGTTGGGGTATCAGGAAAGTGGTCTCTGGCTAGACCTGAAAGACACTGACATATGAAAGTCAACGTATGTGAGGAGATAAGAACCGGAGAAAGTGTGAACTCTCAAGAGAACACCATGAAGCAGGCCAGGGATGCCACACATGGCTGGTGTGGGAAGCAGGGGCCAGACCGCAGAGGATCTTGAAAGTCACAGTAAGAAACCACTGGGGACTTCAGCAGAGAAAGGACATGATCAGATTTGGGTTTTCAGTAGCTTGTTCTGGTGCAGGGAAGGAGATTGGATTAAGAGGAAAAAGGCAGAGGCAGGTAGAAAGGTTGGAAGATGAGTGTAACAGAGGTGAGAGAGGCGGGTGGCCCGACCACAGAAATGACAGCGCAGATGGGGAAAAGGAAGTGGATTCCCAATATACTTAGGGCAGTTGATGGGCAGTGCTAAATGGTTGCTTGGGTTCGGGGAGCACTCAAGAGGGATACCTGGGCTTTGATCTAGCGCTTGGACAGATGGCCAGCACCAGCAGAGAAACAGGTCAGTGAGTTCAGTCTCAGACAGGCTGAGTCCCAGGAGCCCAGGAGACAGCAGGTGGAGATGCCCAGAAGGGGTTGGACAGAAGGCCTGGACCTTTGCAGAGAAGACCAGGCTGGAGAAAGGATGAACGAAGCTTGGGAACAGGTGGCCATTGAGGTTAGGCGGGCAGGTGGGCTCCCAGAGCCGTGAGGGATTCTCAGTGGCAATACGAGAGCCACTGGTTGGTGGTTTGCCTCTGTGTGGTGTCAGCAGAAGGTCCACAGACAGCAATGTGGGTGACAACTAAGCAAGGTTTACTAGAGGAAAGTAGTGGGTGAGGATCCAAAGAAATGGTTCTAGTTTCGGCTCAGCCACCAAATAGCGGGGTGACCTTGGGTTAAGTCAACACTCAACCTTTCTTTGACTTTTTATCTCTGTCCATTAAAGAAATACACATGGATATCGTTATACGTATATGTACAGATAGACATGTAGAATTTTCCTAGTCATTTGTTTTAAGGTCTTCCAAACAGGGACTGTTTCCTTTTTCTGGCCAAGTTTATACTTCGATTTTTGATTCAAACCACGATGACATGGAACGTACAGGAGATAGAGGCCAATTGAAAGATTTCACTGAGCTTTTACTCTCTCATAAGTAACATGCTAAACAACATTCAGCTGTTTCTGGCCCTGCTTCATACCTCTGGTGCCGTCCTTGATGGTTCAGAGTCCTGAGAACCCCCTCTGACGTGGGTCACAGAGGATTTCTCCTGAGAACCCAGCAATTCTTTCAAAGGAAGGAGATGCCCCAGCCGCTGGCATTAGTGGAAGACAGTCAGTGCTTGAACCTAATGTGGAGAGAAGCAAGCCTCGTGTAATCTCTAAATACAGTAGCTTTGACAAGAGAGCTTGTGGGTGTGGTGTTTTCTCCTCTCTCCCTGTAGTGTACCTTCTGGGAATGGGGACCCAGATCTTGGAATGCCTTGTTTAGGATTACAGTCAGAAGTCACAATCTGTTAATCCCATCTGCTTCCCATGAGAAGAGCAAATCCTCCCTAATAATGCCAGAGGGCCTCAGACCAACAAGAAATACTTCCTGCGGACCTACATCATTGCATCACAGAGTATAATAATATAACATTAACATGAAAATAATTCAAAAAGTAAACATCAGGCAAGGATCTGTTGGGCATTTACTGATACCCAGCATGGAGTTTGGGATTAGATTTTGCTCTTATGCTCTCTGAGATCTGCCCACGGCAGGTTGAACCTGGCTAAGCCTTTGTGAACCGATTGGCCCATGGTGTGTACACATACCCCAGCGTACTAACCCATTCATACCACAGCCTACACTCCTCCGCAGTCATGTTCCTCTAGCAAGTGTGCTCAGACCCAGAATCCTGGAGTAAACGTGGAACTCTAGGCCCTCAGATGAGCCAGAGTAACGAGAACACATCAGAAAATAGTGGAAATAAATCTTTCCTCTTAACACCTCTGCTGTAGATAACTGTTCCTTAAGGAAAGAGTCGGGATCATTCCAGTGCTGTGGGTACGCAACCGTATAAGCGTAAAGAGCAAGGGCTTCAAGTCACACAAGTTTGTGCGACACGCTGTCCACACAGATCCCAGTGCTGCCCGCTTCCTGCTGTATGACTTCGTGCAAGTCACTTAACCTTCCCAAGCCTCCTTGTACATCTGTAACGTGGGCATAGTGGTGGTCTAACTCTTAGAGTGGTTGTGAGATTCAGAGTAAAGGAGTTAGCACAGTGCCTGGCACATGATAAGTGCTTAATAATGTCAGGTAAGAAAATATCTCCCTCGAAAGGTTATTGTGAGGATCAGGTAATAGTACCTTGCACAAAACATGCGCTCCATATCTGGCGGTGGCCTTTCTTTCCCCTTTACTCTTCTGCCACCTTATTCTTCCTCCAACCTATGCTTTATGGAAAAAAGGAATCAGGAGATGTTGATGAGTCTAAAACATGTTGAAACCCAAGAGAGAATGGATCTAAATATATATCTAAATAGACAAGCTCCAGCAATGGATATCAACTTTCCTCCTTTCCTGAGGCAGGAAGCCAACTTTATAAAATAATCAAGCTCGTGCTGTAATGCCGGTGAGGATTCATTTCTTCCTTTTCCTTTTAATGAAATTTAATTTTATGCATATTACATGTAGCTCAACTCTTTATAATGAATGGAATAAAAATGAAGGAAAACCCCTTTCCATTTAGAAAAGTGAGCTGCTTTAGGGATTTATAATGAAGTCAGCTTTGTGTTTATCTTAGTACATCATCTGCTTAAGAAACACAAATATTTGCCCGGACTTCAGTCATTTCACGTGTGTGAATGTTTTTATGTGACGTCAGCTCCAGACAGATCCAAAAGTCAAATCAAAGGGGAAATGTCAAAGCAGCCACGTAGGAAGAGCTGCTTTAGAAATTGCTTCGTTATAATGATGCACTGATATGGGGATAGTTACAGACTCTGCCATCTCACACTGAGTCCTTGCTCTGTACCGGCTACCACTTGAGTGTGTTAACGCGTAATATCTCATTTAAACTCAGGACAACCCTGGGAAGCAGATTACCACATTCGCATTGTATAAACGAGGAAACAGAAGCACAGAGAAGGCAGCAGGGACAGGACTCAAACCCACGCAGCCTAGCTCCAGAGTCCGTGGCTTCAGAGCAGCACCTCTTAGAAGCACCTCCTGAGTGCATGTTCATGACCACATGCCACGGAGGGTTCCAAGCACTTCCCGGATGTTAACTTGTTTAATCCTCACAATGACCTCTTGCCCAGCTTGCACAGTTAGGAGGTGGAGGATACAGCAATACGAGGCCAGACAATGCTTTCCATTGTTCCAGCTTGGCACTGATTAAATACCAAGCTACATTTTTCATAATTGACTAGGACCAAAAAGTAACAGTTTGTTTCTTCTGGGTTTACAGTGGCTGACTTAAACGTGGACAGGAAAAAAAGAGCAAAAAGTTTTCTACAGTATTTCTGGCTCTTAGAAGTTACTTATTAGGTTATTAATATTGAATATATATTTATATAATATTTATAGTATATTAAGTTATTAATATACTTTTTTAAATTTTATTTATTTTATTTATTTTATTTTTGGCTGCGTTGGGTTTTTGTTGCTGCGCGTGGGCTTTCTCTAGCTGCAGCGAGCGGGGGCCACTCCTCATTGCAGTGCACGGTCCTCTCACTGTGGTGGCCTCTCCTGTTGCGGAGCACGGGCTCTAGGCACGCAGGCTTCAGTAGTTGCAGCACGTGGGCTCAAAAGTTGTGGCTCACGGGCTCTAGAGCGCAGACTCAGTAGTTGTGGCGCACAGGCTTAGTTGCTGCACGGCATGTGGGATCTTCCCGGACCAGGGCTTGAACCCGTGTCCCTTGCACTGGCAGGCAAATTCTCAACCACTGCACCACCAGGGAAGCCCCTATTAATATACTTTTAATTCATGATGCATTACCATGACTCCGGGAGGGGATGGAGGAGCAATTCCAGATATTGTACATCTTCTGTGTCTCTATACCTTTTGGGGACACTGGCCATTCTTCTGTCAACATTGTTGTGTTCACTTTTAAAGCTGAGAATGCAAATCACACAGAAAGGAAATAGATTTCCCTAACATCACAAAATAAGTAGCATTCTAGAAATCCCATGAGAAGAGATAACCGTAAAACACGTACTTGTTCGTGGATGAGTAGTAGTAGGGAATGAGCGCCGTATTTCAGCTCCAGTTCCCCGTCAAGCCTGCTGTGGTCCATCTCTTCCTTTTCTCGAATCCCACATCAGGTTTAACATTTCTACACCTGCTTTCCGAGGCTGCGTGAAAAACCTGAAGAAGACCACTGGTGTCGTTAGACTGAATGATACTGTGGGCGTAACAAAAAAGTGCTCGGAAGACTGGAAGGTAAGTGAAGAGTTCAAAACCGTGCAGAGGAATGCTCCCCAGCTAACCCGTGCTTGGCATTCGTTAACACACCAACTTTTGACGTTTTCTGGTAGCACACAGTGTTACTGTGAACTGGTTCATTTATTACACTCCCCACGTACTTGCAAAACCTCTTTAGGCTTGCATATTAAATTTTTAGGAAAGTAGGAATACCAGCTGTACACACAAAAACGTACAGATGATTGGTAAATTATCACGCAGACAAGCAAACTATTTCTTCCCGTGGATCACATGGATTGGTTCCAGTGAGGTGACATAGGTTAAGATACTGTATTTCAGCCATGACATGATTATAGTGCCAGTAATTTATTCCGTGTTTTCGTTTCAGCTCGTGCGATCTGCCTCATTCTCCAGGGGAGGGCAGTTGAGCTTCACCAATTTGGACTTCCCGTTGCCCAGCCACTTCCAGGCCTCCTTTGGGTTTCAGACCTTTCAACCCAGTGGCATCTTATTAAATCATCAGACAAGGGTATGAAATATTGCATGAATACTGAACAAGATTTAAACCTGACTCAAGGTTTGATGTCAAAAATAATAGAGGGATTTTGAAAGTAAATTTGTTAGGCATTTTATCTATCATCACACAGTAAATGCTATTGTGGATTTCAACCATGGAAGCTGTTGCCCGTCCTGGGGTAGGTCCTAAAAGAAATCAGGCTTAGAAAATACATTATAGGTTACAGAATTGAATTTGTGTGTATTCATGAACTCATTTTCATTCTTTTGGGTATATTTTGTGAGTGAAGGTGAATTAGAACTGTTCTAAGTAATAATGTAGCTTTAATTTTTAGATCTAAGAAAAAAATCAGAATGTACCCCCATTATTCCTTTGTTATTCCACAAAAGGTAGCTCTTCAGATTCCTTTTTTAGCAGCAGCAGCTAGTTGGACAATATTTACATCGCAGAATGGGAGAGAGTAAGGTCCTTTGCTCTTTGTTCCTGTACAACAAGCCACAGAGATTCTATAACTTAAGAGGATTTAGCCGGTGTGGTCATGTAGGCGTAAAAGTCAGCTAATACTCAGAAATCGCCTGGTGGAACGAGTGGGATTTTAAAATAGAAGTAGAAGTAGGACACTGTTCTTCTTGGATTTGTTTCTTCAGGATTGCCAGCACAACGGACAACTAGTATATGTTGAAAGGAAGGACGTAGCTGCCTCTGTGGTTATGTCGTAGTAGAACGCTTCTCCTCTCTTGCTATCTTTGTTCATCAGGAGTTCGAGATCTTTTTTTAAAAACAAAACAAACAAAAATACCCCTGAAAAAGCACATGCCAACATTTAGATTGTGAGAGTGGCTTTTCCATCAGAGCAGGATGTTTTGACCCAGCTCTTTTGACACACACTCCTTGTTTCCTCTACCAAGAGTGGGGACACTTAGTACCCAATATACAAAATGGTCCAAAACAGGGGGAAGAATGGGCTTAGCAAAAGATGAGATAAAAAAAAAAAAAAAAAAAAAGATGAGATCAATCCTGGACAATGCAGGGACCCTTCCAATATCCTAGGAACACTGCCCTCAACTTCTTAATGGATTAGCTAAGGAATACATTTCAATTAGCCTTCTTTTATCCAGTTTATAATGAATATTGCCAATTGAAAAAAAAATCAACATAAAGTGTAATTGACAATGGCTACAACCACACACTATAAAAATTGTTTTAGGCTAAAAGCTCACTGACGAATCACATCTGGTTGAAAACTGCAAAAATTGTACCTGGTAGGAAAAAAAATTAACAAAATTAAAATGACAACTGCTAAAACTACACACATTTTTAAAAATTAAGAATTGACAGAAAGAATCAAATCATCTTGCCAAAATTTGGATCTTCAGAGTTTGACATTGGAAAATTGAACCTCCTAGAAATTAGGATTCGAAAGTAAAAAATTCGTGACTGAAGAGAAGCTATTGTTGTAATCATCTATGAAAAAAAAATTGATGAATCAAGTCTTTGTTGTAAAAATGTATTCAGAAGAACATCGATGCTGATGAAAACAACTTCAGCAAAATGAAAGTGAAAATAGGAAAATTTAGAAATATTTTAACTGTTTTGTATAATTGATGGAGAAATTAAGGGACTTCCCTGGTGTCCAGTGGTAAAGAATCTGCCTTCCAATGCAGGGGATGCGGGTTTGATCCCTGGTCAGGGAACTAAGATCCCACATGCCATGGAGCAACTAAGCCCGCCATGCCACAGCTACTGAGCTCACACACCACAACTACAGAGCCCACGTGCCCTGGAGGCTGCGTGTCACAACTAGAGAGAGAAAAACCCGCAAGCCACAACTAGAGAGAAGCCCACGTGCCGCAACGAAGAGCCTGCGTGCTGCAACGAAGACCCAATGCAGCCAGTCAATCAATCAATCAATCAATTAAATAAATAAAATTAAAAAAAAGGAATGCCTGGATCAATTTATTTAAAAAAAAATTGATGGAGAAATTAAGGTGGTTTATGAATGTAGGTCCATAAAATGCTTTTGACAGATTCATCAGTGTTGGAATAATTTGCTTAAGATTTTTATATTCATAAACATGGAGTCCAAATATTCAAAAATAATCTTTAGATCAAAATAGCAAAGTCAAAACATTGGGGTCAAAACATCCTGTGTACCTAGTTTTGATCATATATTCAGTATTAATACATTCATAATCATTAAATGCAGATGGATTGCACTGATGGGTACATTCTGTGATGATTTCAGGCAAGCAGCCTACAGGTCACCCTGGAAGATGGCCACATTGAACTGAGCCCCAGGGACAGCAGCAGCCCAATTTTCACATCTCCACAGACGTACATGGATGGTTTACTGCATTACGTGTCCATAATAAGCGACAACTCTGGGTGAGTGGAATGGCTCTTCTGCCAGAACGCTAAGAATTTTACTTTATTTCGTTTAATGGAATCTTCTAGTATCTCTTCTGAGAAATATTTGTCCTTAGCATTGACACTATTTTACTAGTAAATCTTGGCCTTCTTCCTGGTTTTGTATCAATTTTCTCATTTAAAAAATCAACAGTTGGATGGATAAGTAAATTGAGGTACATTCAAAATGGGAGAATGAAATGGGAGAATGAGAATGAAAGATCTACAATTGTGCACGACGACACGGATAAACCTTGCACTAAAGGCCAAGCGAAACAGGTCACATGTGAAGGAGTTTGTCTCCCATGCTTTCATTTATACAAAATTCAGAAGCAAGCAAAATCAATCTATTCTATCAGAATTCAGGATAGTGGTTACTCTTGGAGGGGGAGGAAAGCTAGAGATGAAAGGGAGCCCAGGCGGGGTGCCTGGGGTGCTGGCTGGTTCTGCTTCTGGCGATGTTGGTGTTTTTACATTTCAAAGATTCATTGAGCTGTGCACTTAAGACGTGTGCTTTCTGTACATATACAGGCACACCTCGGAGATATCTGCAGGTTCGGTTCCAGAGCACGACAATAAAGCAAATGTCACAATAAAGCAAGCATCACAATAAAGCAAGCCACACAAAATTTTTGGTTTCCCAGTGCATATGAAAGTTATATTTACACTATACTGTAGTCTGTTAAGTGTGCAATAGCATGATGTCTTTAAAAACACCCAATGTACATACCTTACTTAAAAAATACTTTGTTGCTAAAAAATGCTAACCATCATTTGAGCCTTCAGGGAGTTGTGACCTTTTTGCTGGTGAAGGGTTTGAAATATTGTGAAAATTACCAAAATGTGACACCAAGACACGGAGTGAGCAAATGCTATTGGAAAAATGGTGTCAATAGACTTGCTTGAGGCAGGGTTGCCACAGACGTTCAGTTTGTAAGAAACTGCAATATCTGCAAAGCATACTTTTAAAATGAAGTGCCATAAAACAAGGTGTGCCTGTAGAGTACTTTAATAAAAATGTTATGTGCAAAAAGAAACACGTGAAAAAATTTGAAATGCTCTTTAAAAATAGTTTAGTGAGTTATTTCAGGTAAAAGATTTTGAGTCTGAATCAAAGACACTCAGTTGCCCCACCTGGCAAGAATCGTTTTCCCCAGCTGTTCTCACTCCTGTTTTGTTTTCCTCCTCTTTTTTTAGGCTCCGGCTCCTCATTGATGACCAGCCTCTGAAAAATAACCAAAGGCTGCCAGGCTTTTCAAATTCCCAGCAATCCCTGCGTCTGGGCGGGAGTTATTTTGAGGGCTGCATCAGCAATGTTTTCATCCAGAGGTGGGTGCCGTTTTCTGTGCGTGTACAGCTGATGAGAATGGCTTGCGACCCAGGGGACTTGTCGTGGCGGGCTGCACGCCGCTCTCATCCCGCTGACTTTCAAGATGCCCTCTTTGGCACGATCCACACATTAAAAGCAAACTAACTGAAAGCTTCTGGGCTCATCCTACCTCCGTAAGAGCAGCCTTGGAACACAACCTTGGAAAAGGTTTAATTAAAATTTACTTTCAGATTATGGCCCTTTTTAGATAAGAGCAAAACTCTCCCCTGGGCAGAGGGAGAGCCCAGGACTGGTCATGAGCCTTAGGCAGCCTGTTAGGAGCTTGTGAGCTGCCATCAGGGCTCAGCGATAATCATCAGATAAAGTAGATTTACCCATGAGATTTTCCTACTGAAATGCAGTGAGATAAATCCTTCCACAAACTCACTTCTGAGGTTTCCTGTTGTTCACCGTCATTCTAGGTCATCCGGTGTCTGTGTTTGTCCTCTCTGCATATTTCATTTTCATATTTCTATGTGGCTCCCATTCCAAAGACCTATAATATTCTGGCTTTGCTGCAACACTGGCTGTTCAAGGCAATAAAAGTTTCCCAGGGCCTTCTGCTGGCGAGGCACGGTGCTGGATATTTAAGGGAAGGCAGAGGTGGGTACAGCACATTCTCATCCGCTATGAGCTTAGTATTTCCTCTAGATATCCTGTACGGGGAGGAGATGAAAGTTTACCCAGAAATCAGGACAGTAAGAATGTGTAGTTTTGAAACAAATCCTCCCTGCTAGTGTGTCTTCCTTGATATGTCAGCGTTCGTTTCTGCCCTCATTCCAGATTATCAGAGAGTCCCGAAGTCCTAGATTTGGCCAGTAAATCCACCAAGAGAGATGTGTCCCTGGGAGGCTGCAGTTTAAACGGATCACCTTTTCTAATGTTGCTTAAAGGGTCTACAAGGTTTAACAAAGCCAATACTTTCAATATCCACCAGGTGAGTATCAAAAAAACCTTACCCTGGGTTTTGCTTCTTTCCAGATGATTCTCATAAGAGAGTCCTGCCTCACCGGAGATGTTGGGGAGGAGGAGGGAGGGGAGGGAGGGATGTAGGTCACCTGATCCGGTGGTGGCCAGTGCCTCCAGGAATAATGGGTCATCAACAGTTGGATTACACCGAAAGATTAAAGTGGTTTTTGTTTTAGCTTTTATTTTGTATCTTGAACGTTTGACAATTTTTGCAGTCATAGAACAAATAGAACCTTGACTGCGGTTTCTCAATGTCTGCAGCTGATGTCTTGCTCTTTTGACACTTCTGTGTCTCCAGCAAGTACAACGATTGTCTCTAGGATACAGGGCTCATGACCCTTCTCCTGCCCACAGACACTCCTCTGCCTGCATCCTATGACAAGATATACACATGCCCCCAGGCCTTGCCAAGACCAGTGTGGCTTGACCTTGACTGCACATTAGAGACACCTGGGGAGATTTTAAAATCCCAGTGCTTGGGTTGCATTCCACTCAATTAAGTCAGATGCTCTTGGGGTAGGTCCAAGTGGCAGGAGTTTGTAAAGCTCCCCGGTGATTCTAGTGTGTAGAACTAAGAGAGGCTGAAAGGAAATGAAATTCCTTGTTTGGAGGAGTGGAAGCTTTGTCATACATTGAACACAGGGTTAGAACTTAAAAAATTCCTTGTTCTGCCTGAGGTCTACAATGTGACCTCCCCATATCTGAGGTTACAATTAATATGATTAATGGATAACACTGAATACCTCCAATGTGCCAGGTGCTACGCTGAGCTCTTTAAGTGGATTTTCTTACTAAATCCACACGTAACCGTATGGGAGAAGTACTATTACCAGCCACATCTCACAGAAAAGGATGCTGTGGCTTAGAAAGGTGAGCAGTTTGCCCAGGCTCCCCCAGATGGAAGGCAGAGTTGGAATTCAAACCCAGGCAGCCTGACCCCAAAGCCCAGGCCCTCTCGAGAGCAATGCACTTCCATTCAACCCACTTTTCACTTAACATCAATCACATGCTGCTCGTCTGCCACTGTTTCTCCTGCTGCACAATGATTTGGGGAGATGAAGAGATAGTACATAAAAAGAAATGTTTTATGCTATTAAGAAGAAATATGTTTCATAAATCCCAAAGGGTTGTCATTTTACTCTTAGGAAAAGAACACCTTTAGACCTGCCCCCTCAGGAATGAAGTCATAGATTCATTTTTTTCCCTGTAAGGCTGAGAGTTACTGAGAGATTAAATTAGCACAGTGATGGTGGAGATGGAGCGAAGGAATGGATTCAAAGCTATATAGAAGCTGGAATGTACCAGACTCATATAATAATTGAAGGTGGGCGGCAAGGGAGAGGTGGGAGTTAATATAATTCTGAGGCATCTGGATAGATGGAGAAGCCAGTTATGAAGAGATGAAAAGGACAAGCCTTTGGAGGGAACGAGAATGAGTGGAGTTTGTGGCATATTGAGTGACAGGTGCCTCAACCAGGTGGAAAGCTGGTGGGAGACTGTCAGGTGTCTCTGGGGGCCTCAGCAGAGAGAGTGGGACTGGGGCTATTGATGTGGGAGCCCCAGTGAATATACTGTGTTTAATGTTCTCCCTGTTCCGTGCATGCCCCCAGATCAGGTGGAATAAGACATTAATTCTGCCTCCAAAAGCCCAATAACAGAGACAAGGCAACCAAGCTTTGTGGTTAAGTACTGGATTTTGGTGTCAGACTTCCTGGCTTTATCACTTACTACGTGTGTGATCTTGAATGATTATCTAACCTCCCTGTGGGTCTATTTCCTGCAGCGTAAATGAGGATATAGAACAGTAATATCTCACGGTGTTGTGAGGGTTCAATGAGGTAATAAATATAAAATTCGTGGCACATGGTAGGCGTGCAATAACTATTAGCTGTTATCATTATTATACACACTAGTAACCTAAGTGAAAGGGACAAAACATGCTACAGGAGTGGTACACCAGGTATTTTCCTGCTACAGAGATCGGGGGGTTCCTCTGGAGGAGGTGATACATAGACTGGGTCTGGAGCATGGGTTGAGTTTAGATGAGTGAATGTTGTTGCTATGTGAGCAGAAGCCCAAAGCTGGGAGGCAGGGTGTGGTGGAACTCGCAGGTATAGATGCTTTGCATGCATTCTCTCTGATCTTCACAAGCCTTCACTCTCTCTTTCAGTTCCCACCACACCCCTATGAGAGCAGAATAGAATGCCAACTTTACACGTCAGGAAATTGAGTCTCAGAGAGGTTAAAAGAAAAATTTGCCCAAGAGCACCCAGTAAGTAAACTGTAGAGTCAGCATTGGAACTCAGGGCTACAGAATCCCAAAGAATGTGCTTTTCATAGTCACTTGCTCAGGGGGAGGTAAGCTCAGAGTCGCATGCTGCAGCCGGATCAGACAAGCCTCAGATGGCCTGATGTAATTTTGACATTTTTTCTGTAGTCAGTGTGAAGCCATTGAAAGGAGTGCTTTAAGCCATGTTTAAAGACTAATAAACTGGCAGCAGCCTATAGAATGGTTTGGCCTAGGAAAGTTCTACAGACGTGGCGTCAAACTGGCAAAGTACTGGAATGGTCCAGGCAAGACAGTCAGCAGCCTGACTTTCAGGTAGAGGGACTGGGAGTGAAAGGGAAGGAGTGGAAACAAAATATGTCCAGGAGATGAACAGTAGGACATGGAAACAGAGCACGTGCAACAGGCTGGGTAGGAGGGTGTCCATGATGACCAAGGTGTGAGGCCTGGGTGCCTTGAAGGATGACGCTGCCATTAAGAGAATTAAGGAAGAGTTGGTACCAAGAGTGTCTATGAAAACTGTTCATCTTGATGTTACTGCTGCTGACACGCAGGAATCTTTCAGGGAGGGAGTGGGCCCCACTGGTGTGAGCCCCCGGCAGGAAGCTCCTGGAGGATACAGGTCTGGCTCTGGTTTTAAACAACTCACTTAACTTTCTGGTGATGGAACATCTCCACTCAGCAGATAACTGGTATTAAGTCTGCATCCCGAGCACCCTATCCAGGAATCTGGTCAGGTTGGAAAACCTGATCCTGAAGGAATCTGAATCTGTTAGGAAGACTTCAGCTGCTAGGGCTTAACCCTCTGTGGGGATCTATAGTGTCACATTAAGGGACAGCTTGAGGATGGGTGTGCTGCAGGCCTGGCCCGCGGGACTGGTCTCTGCTTCCCCACAGCCATCCTGGCTCCATCCCACACAGTTCGGGGCTACGGACAGGACGTTTCCTCACCAGAAGCACAGATCTGTGGCTTTCTCTCTCCTCTGGAAGGAAACGTTTCTCAGAGGCCCCGCCCCCTGACCACCTCTTTTTTTTTTTTTTTTTTTTTTTAATTTATTTTATTTATTTATTTTTGTATTTATTTTTGGCTGTGTCGGGTCTTCGTTTCTGTGTAAGGGCTTTCTCTAGTTGTGGCAAGTGGGGGCCACTCTTCATCGCGGTGCGCGGGCTTCTCACTATCGCGGCCTCTCTTGTTGTGGAGCACAGGCTCCAGATGCGCAGGCTCAGTAGTTGTGGCTCACGGGCCTAGTTGCTCCGCGGCATGTGGGATCTTCCCAGACCAGGGCTCGAACCCGTGTCCCCTGCGTTGGCAGGCAGATTCTCAACCACTGCACCACCAGGGAAGCCCGCTGACCACCTCTTAAGGCTCATTGGCCAGGAGGGTGTCACATGCTCGTTCCTGAACCAATCCCCAGCAGGGAGAATTCCCATCACTGGCTTCCATGAATGGAGAGCCCCACTGAGCCCTGAGCCCCATGGGAGGGACTGTGGACCCCTCATCAAAATCTGGGCTTTGCAGCAGAGAAAAGAGGGGGAAGGGCTGGAGAGTCTCAGTTCCTTCCAACAACTTTTCTAGTCTCATTTGATGTTTATTATGCTTGTTTTTTCTAGTCTCATTTGATGTTTATTATGCTTGTTTTTTCTAGTCTCATTTGATGTTTATTATGCTTGTTTTTCTGCATTAAAACTCATTCCTGTTAAAAAGTTGAAAGCATCCAGGTCAGGACAGACTTCTGTGTGGGGGTCAACTCTGAGGAAAGTGGGGTCAGGCTGTGGTCCCCTCCTGTTCTCTGGGTTCTTTCACGGCCCTGCTGCTAAAGCCCAAGTGAATGGCCTGGAAGGGGAGATGGCAGATTGGCAGCTCCAGGTCCACTGGCTGGCTGTGTGGGCCTCAGTGCTGCTGGCCATCTGCTGGCCCTCTGGAGGGACACTGTGCTTCTTCCGAAGCTCCGCGGAGGAGAGGTGTTCTGGGTACCCATTGGTCCCACGTATAGCAGACCTGTGTAGGATGGGAATAACATGCATCCTCCCCAAGGATGAATTCATCTCTATTGAATTCAGCTCTTAGGATCAAAAGTCAAAACTGAGCAAGGCACTTAGCAAGACAGGCATTTTCCAACTCTTCCCCCTGATAATCAGCTGTCCTGATTTTTTTGTTCCTCTCCCACACAGCCACTGCATGACACACCAGCCGCCTCCCCAAGGAGCTTGAAGGTGAGGGGAGACGCCCAGTCTTGCCCACCACTTCCAGAGGCCCAGGCCAGCCGCGGAGCCCTCAGGTTTGGGGACAGTCCCACCAGCCACTTGCTATTCATGCTTCCCCAGGAGTTGCTGAAACCCAGGTATTATTTCATTTTCCTGCCCCAAGCCAGCTCAGAATCTGATTCTACCCTAGGGCAGGCTAGCCGGCACGACAGCAGGCACCTGCCACCAATGAAGGGGGCACTACCACGTTTGCGAGAAGGGGTGCCGGCCTACCTGAGACACAGAGCCTGGTGGCCCGAGCCTGCTTCCTCCCCGCAACTGGGAGGCACCCGTGACACGTGCTGCTCAGAGGCTGAAACAATCAGCTCGGCTCTGGTTTAGAATTGACGGTGTTCTAAAAATAAGGCTGATATTTCTTTCCAAAAGTGCTGTTTATTTCTATGATAAATCACCTTTCTTCTCCTGCATTCTACAGTTAGAGGAATATCATTCTTTTAGGAAGACTCGGTGCCAGATCCATCATTTTTAGAGAATACATTTGGATTTTTTGTGCTAACAAGTTGCATCTCTTTTGGGGAGGAGGGAATGAGCAGAGATATTAATTCTGTCAGAAAAAAAAAGTAGGAAAACAAGGCTTGTCATTTTCATGTGATTCGAAGGAGACATAAATAAAAAAGGTGCCCAAAATTCCTTTACGACTTCTCTACAGAGGCAGAGTGGCCCAGGGGTCCAAAAGACCTGGCTTTAAGACCTTGGCTTTCAATCCACCCACTCAGCCACTTGCTGGCTGCGTGACCTCAGGCCACAGGCCAGTTCAGGTCCTGGGGATGCAGAGGTCAAGATGGGATCAGATGTGCAAGAGAGTTATTATTCCTGTGCAGAATAAAAGGGGGAGAGCAGAAGCTGGCAAGGAGAGCCTTCAGCTGAGACACAGGCCTGAGGCCTGTGAAAGGAGAGGGGAAGGCAGGCATGGGTGGGACGAGCGTCAGACAGCAGGGAAGCTCCAAGGGACTCAGGCAGGCCGGTGGGCATCACAAGCAAAGATCACCCCGTAGCAGAGTCCAGTGTTGGGCACGATGGCCCGGCTCTAGTTCTGCCGCTGAGCTCGGTGCTTGGCTGGGGGTCACCTGTGTGCCACTCTGGTTCTGAGAGCGTGGCAGCTGCGGGCTGCCAGGCCACCATGCCCCCGCCGCAGGGTCTCCTGAAGGGAACTCTGAGTGGCAGCTCTACGGCCGCCGCAGGCTGCTGTTCAACTTTTCTAAGCCTCAGCTTCCTCTCCATAAACTTGGCATAATTGTGCCTGACTCGCATGTTTTTGCAAATTGCTACACCTCTTCGAACCTCAATTTCCTCATCAGTTAAGTGGGGTTGATAATGTTTCCCTTGCAGGGAGGAGAGGTCATTGCTTGTAAGGAGCTGGCCCTTGGAGGCACGCTCAGTAAGCAAGTGCGTGATTCACAGGCAGGTGTGAAGGCCGGAAACGGGAGGGGCCGAGTTCTAAAGGAGACCCTCGGCCAGCTGCTGGCAACTCCAGTAGACCCATGGAAATTCGGGGGATCCCTGATTTGCCAAAACTGTGCTAGTTGGAGACAGACAGATGGCAGAAGCGGTGACCCTCTCAGCCCCTCCCGGGGCTGTTCCACTCCGCATCACTGCTCTGTTGGTCAAGCTGACCATAATGACAACAGTCTCCCTGCAGATGCTGCCCACGCTGTCCTCTTCCCGGCCTCCCCACCCCCCGGCCCCCCTGCCTCTGCCCTCCCTCTCCCTCCGTGGCCCCTTTCTTACATCTTCTCTCTCAGCACATTCACTGTGGTGAGTTATCCGGCTTCTTCTGATGATTCGACCCCAGCATCTTCCTGTCCAACACTGAATTATATATAATAAATGGAAAAAGTAACATTCTTAAAGGAAAGCGGGAAAAAAATAATCCTTAGTAAATATAATTTAAAAATTATTTTAGTCCCCAGTATTGTAGCAATCAGAGTATATTTTCAGGATGTTGCAGGATTTGGACTATTCTATTATTCTCATTCTGGTTTCTATTCTGGAAACTTTTGGCCTCTCCTGTAAAACCCTGTACCACTATTTTAACCTCTTGGTGAATGTATAAAAATGCTACTTTGCTCTCTGCCTTTCCCTCCTATCCTCCAGCAATAAAGACTCATAGCTATAGTGTCATATGCCAGGATTTAAAGCTACTGATGTCATTTTTGGGTGTTAGTCAGTTAGTCTTTTCTGAAAGAAAATTGCTTGAAGAAATAATTCTGGAAAGCAAATGTCAAGTCTAATAACCAAGCCCACATACGTAAAGTACATTCATTCTGTAGCAAGTTCTGCTATCCTCCTTAAATTGGCTAACCCTCGTTCTCCAAACCTCCGCACTAATACACAGCTACGCCAAGAGAAATACTGAGCCGTGTCACCATTGGGTTGGTTTAATTTCACAAATATAGATTTCTTTTGCATTCTGAAGAACTATACCCTCAAGGAAACTTGCAGATCTGAAGAATGAAAGTGCATGTCCGTGTTTGCTCAGCCTCACAGTATTAAAAAGCAAAGAGATGTAACAGTGTAATTATTTCTTCCACTTCCTGATTCTGCCTCCGCATTTTCCATTTGCCAGCATTTTCCATTTGCCATTTAATTCAATTCAGTAACTATTTCTTGAGGGCCTCCTGTGTATCATGCACTGGGTATACAGCTTTAAGCAGGATAGACCCCGTTCCTGCCCTCAGTCTGGTGTGCACTTGGACACAAACCACAAGGAATGGGTGATGACCGCCGTTTTTTTTTTTTTTCTTTTTTTGGCTGCGCTACATGGCACGTGGAAACTTAGTTCCCCAACCAGGGATGGAACCCATGCCCCCTGCAGTGGTAGCGCAGCGTCTTAACCACTGGACCACCAGGGAAGTCCCTGATGATAGCCTATTGACACCCATATCTCCCATTACCTTTTCCCAGTACACTTTTAGGCACCCCCTCAGGGCACCTACACACCACAAACCACTCAAAGAATGAACCATCCATCACTGCGTTCCCAGTACCCACCATGGTGCCTTGTACATATGACCCATTCATTAAATATTTGTTGAATGAACGAATAAATGGATGGATGGATGGATGGATGGATGTGAGTTTGCATAGAAAGTAAAGCTTGCTTAACCACACGTACCTATGATATGTAACCATCATGCAAAGGAATATTAACTTTCACTCTCTGCTTTTACTGCATGATGCTTGCTTAATTCCTGTTCCACCATAGACGAGGTATTAAGGTCCGAGAAACGTTAAGGGTAGGTGGGAGAAGGGTAGGTGGATCTGGACTTCTGTGCCACTGTGTTAAATATGTCTTACGGGAAGAAAATGCTTACCTGATGCTTAAATCAAATCCTTGTTATTCAAGTTGTCCCCCGACTTCCCCTCACAACTTTCCTCTCCCTGCATGTATACAAAGTAGAAAGCATATTCACTGGGTTTAACAATCAAGGCTGCTCGGTGAAATAAGCCAGTTGCAAAAAGACAAACACTGTGTGATTCCACTTCTATGAAGCACCTAGAATAGTTAAATTGATAGAGACAGAAAGCAGAATGGTGGTTACCAGGCGCTGGGGGGAGGAGAGAATGCAGAGTTGTTGTTTCATGTGTAGAGAGTTTCAGTTTTGCAAGGTGAAAAGAGTTCCAGAGATTGGCTGCACAACAATGTGAAGGTACTTAACACTACTGAACTGGACTCTTAAAAATGGTTAAGATGGTAAACTTTATGTTTGGTATATTTTTACCATAATTTTCTAAAATGTAGATTTTTTTTTTTTAAAGTAAGGCATCTTCCTTCTTGCCATGTGCTGGGACTTAATGCCACTAGCTGAGTTTGTCATAAAACTTCCTCTTATTTCCCAATATGGTAAGGAAATTATACAACAAAACTTTTACCAGTTGAAATACAATGGCTTTTAAAAATTCCCAAAGAGACAGGTCGTTTAATCAATCAGTGCCTTAGTTTATTCATTTAAATAATGAGGTTGTAGGGTTTTGCTTCTCACTGTCTCTCCCAGCTTTGGAGATTTGAAGAAACACTAAAAACCTCTTATTTTCCTTCTTTGCCTTTTGCTTTCTTTTCCCCACAGGTCACAGTTTGCCGTGGACTTGCAGACAACGGCGTCCAGAGGGCTCGTGTTTTACACAGGCACTAAGAACTCCTTTATGGCTCTTTACCTTTCGAAAGGACGTCTGGTCTTTGCACTGGGAGCAGGAGGGAAACAACTGAAGCTCAAAAGCAAAGAGAAGTGCAGTGACGGGAAGTGGCACACGGTGAGAGCTGGGGCTGCCCTAGAACCTCCGCTGGGGCCAAGTTCACTGCCGAGTAGCTGAAGACGGGAGTCTCAGCGTTCTTCCCGGCAAGAGGGCACAAGCACTGGGAGAGCTCATGTGGTCAGAGGCACCGAGCGCCCCAGCACCTCAGCCCCAGAGACTCCTGCACGTGCCATGTGTGGATGTCATCCTAAATGCCAAGACGGGCTTTCCTCCCTGCTTCTTTACCCGCCACCCCCAACCCCCCATGCACCTCCCTGGGCTGCACCACTCCCCTTGCCTATTCCCACCCTTTGCTCCCTGGACCATTTCTCTCCTTCAGGACAGTTTCCAGTCTCCAGGTCCCCTGTGAGTCTGGAATGCCTTCTCTGTAGCCCAGGTGTAAGCACCCACATCCCTAGCATCTCAGCTCTTGCCTGAAGGCATCCCAGGGTTAAAGAAATACAGTTTAAGGCGAGAAGGGACCTATGTATTTTTTTTTCTGACGAGGGAATTTGAACTCAGAAAACTTAAGTGACTTGACAAGTTACATTCACTCAGTCATTCAACAAATGTGTAATAAGCTGCCATCCTGGAGCACATAAACAAAAAAATCCCCAATATAATGTCAGCTACTGCTTTGAGAAAACACTAAAGCAAGGTAAGGAAGTGGCCGAGTAGGGAGACTGTTTCAAATAGGGCAGTAAAAGAAGGCCTCCTCCAAAAGATGACAATCATATAAAGTTATAGGAAGGATTTCCAGGCAGAAGGAACAGCAAGTACAAAGACCCTAAGTTAGGAATTAGCTGAATGAACAGAACAGAAAGGATAAGAAGTGGGATTCAAGAGTGAGGCAGGGGGACTTCCCTGGTGGCACAGTGGTTAAGAATCTACCTGCCAATGCAGGGGACACGGGTTCGAGCCCTGGTCCAGGAAGATCCCACATGCTGTGGAGCAACTAAGCCCGTGCACCACAACTACTGAGACTGTGTTCTAGAGCCCGCGAGCCACCACTACTGAAGCTCATACGCCTAGAGCCCATGCTCTGCAACAAGAGAAGCCACCGCAATGAGAAGCCAGTGCACTGCAATCAAGAGTAGCCCCCACTCGCCACAACTAGAGAAAGCCCATGCACAGCAACGAAGACCCAACGCAGCCAAAAATAAATAAATAAATTAAATAAATAAAAAAAGAGTGAGGCAGGCCCAGGTCATTAAGCATTGAAGGCCAAGGTGAGGATTTGGGATTTTATTCTGAGTCTCTCTGAAGCTTTTAGAGAGCGTTAGAGAAGCATTTAGAGAAGCTAAAAAAGGAGCGTTACACAAACAGATAGATATTTTCAAAACCCTCTTTAGCTAAAGTGTCTAAAAGGGAGTAAAAATAGAAGTAAGTAGACCAGATGGATGCTATTGCCTTTGGTTCAAGAGGCTGAGGTAGAGGGGGAGAGAGTAGACCACCCAGGATGTGTTCTAAAGGCAGAGCCAAGAGGGTTGGCTGATGGAAAGAGAGGAGTCAACATCAAGTCCTGTGATTTTGGGCCAGTGATTGGGTCAATAGTGGAATCTTTGCTGAGAGGGAGAAGATGGGCAGGAGGTGGGTGTTGCTGGGCAAGAATGGGAACTCTGTTGTCAACATCCTGCGGTTGAGCTGCCTATCAGACATTCAAGCCCAGGTGTCAGTAGACAGTCGAGGCCAGAGGTCACAGCTGGACATCTACACTGGGGAGTCATCAGTGAATAGTCTCGTAGCCATGAGGTGGCAGAGTTCACACCAGAGCCCAGGGATCCTGACTTCTAGCAAAGAGTTTAAAATGCTTGATCCTCTTGTTGGAAGAGGAGTAGCCATTGGCCCGTTGCTCCAGGACCCCTGCTCAGAGGAGCATGTGACCTTCTCCCGTCTCAGCTCTGCACACTCCCTTCCTTCCTCTCTGTTGCATGGATGTATGTTCATTTATGATCCTTTGGTTCTTCAGTTATTTAGCTTTTGTATAAGTTTCCAGGCACTTATATATTTTTGTTCACTTTTGAGAAATCTTTTTTTTAGTTCATGTTTTAAGCTCACTCTGTTTAATATCTGACATAATCTCACAAAATGATGATGATGATGGTGACAATACTATGGGGAAAACTCTCTGATTTTTCAAAGCTACTTGAAGGGACAGAAAAACTTAAAAAAAAAATTTCCTGTGACCACTAATAAACTACAATGCCTGTTGTCAAAGGTAAGAATACGATTAACTTATTTTCTTTATCCTTAAGGTGGCATTTGGGCAAGATGGAGAAAGGGGGCGCTTGGTTGTGGATGGTCTGAGGGCCCGGGAGGGAAGTTTGCCCGGAAATTCCACCGTCAGCCTCAGAGCACCCGTTTACCTGGGATCGTCTCCATCAGGGAAACCAAAGGTAAATAGTTATGCTTCAGAGCCACAGATAAGAACACGTCACCCTATAAGCTTTATAGTTATACCATATATTCAAGGATATCAAAATACTTTAAATTATTTTAATAACTGAATCTGTATTTTAATGTTATTTGGTGACTAAAATAAAATTATCTCAAGAACCAAACTTGGGGAAAATTTGGGCTAAGGAGAAAGTCACAAGTCTGTCTGTCCCCAAGAAGGAAGGGGGGTGCGTACCAGGATTTGTCAGGTTCAAAGGCTCCGATGGGGCTGTGGCCCCAGGGTGGCGTTCTGTGGGTGCCCTCCCCCTGTCTTCTCCACGTGGCCAGAGTGCTCACTGCACCTGATTACTTGGGGTGGCTGAACGCCCCCGTCACTCTTCTCCCAGATTTGCCTTTTTTGCCCACAAAGTGAAGATGGCCCGTCAACAGCTCCGGCCCAGGAACTGTCCTCCTCCAAATGTGCTGCCAGGCGCTGAGCCCCTCCTGCCCCTTCCCACTCCACTGGTGCCCATTCTGGTGTGATGTGTGCTAGCAGCTCGGGGGAAGGGCCGAGACTCAAATCTGAGCCAGAAATGGACGTAATCAAAGCAGGTCACTTCTGCCAGCGTGGATTCTAGGGGGTCAGGCTAACCTGGCCTTGACCTTGGTGTCTCCACAGGGCTCAGCCTGGCCCACTTGAGTTCTGCACTGTGGTTTGGGCCAAAGCCCCAGCAAGTCAAAGTACTGTTTTACTTTGTTGTATATAATAACTTTTATATATGTATCATAAATAATATATAACATAATATAGTATATGTATTATGGTATCTAATACATATATAACATATTAATAATTGCTAAAGAGGATACTCAATGTTTGCTTTTCTGCAACCTCTGTACCTTTTTCCCTCTCAGAGAAATCACAGGATGGGGTAGTGATTCAGGGGCACAATTTGGGTGCTCTTTTGACTCTGGTAAATCACACTCAACATCCTAAAATCTGAGACAATCAGTAGCACCCCATTTACAACATCCTTTACAAGCAAGGTCCTATTCGCAGCCTTCCTTCAACCTGAGGGTGCAAACCACTGGAATACCCTCCTCCATAGCCTTTCAAAGGGTGGGCAACATCCAATCAACCAGTGGCTGCCTCCAAATACCAAAACATACAGCCAGTCTTTGGTGATTCCGTGTTAGGTTATGGCCTGAAGTGGAGAGCCTGGGCGTGGTGTCAGATACAGACTCTTTGTTATACATGATGGCAAATCTGAAGAAACTAACATTTCATAGGGGGCCCAATCAGTACTTTGTTGTTGACGCTGACACCACATGCATCTATAATACCACTAGATTCCCTTAAAATTATCATGTCTTGCATCCGTCGTGTAGGATTCCACAGTCCTAAAGGCATTTACTCCATAAGACAGTAGAGGGATTTTATTCAGTGATTTATTAACTTTTTTGAGAATTTCATGAAAGTTATAGCCCCTTTCTCCAGGAAAATACACAGACATCTGGTATATAATTTAAGGGATCAGAGAACCCCAGAAGCTCATCCCTGAGCCCCAGGTGAGGAACCCTTGTTTCAGGCCAGCTTTAGGCAGCCATGGGGGCTTCACACAAGCCCCCTGATCCTGCACCCTGTGTCTGATCTTAACCCTGTGGCATTTGTGATTTGTTGATGGTGCACTGGGCCCAACAGTGTGGGGAGCTTTTTTACACTTCATTATTTTAGGAATGTTTTGGGCCTCTTTTTTCAGCCAGCAGCCCTGCATTAAGCTATCACATGGGCTCATGAAACCCTAAGAAGTATTTTGTACCTGCAAAGAGACGGTGAGATCTGTGAACAGCAAGGTGGAAATTTCCCCTGTTGCAGCTCTGACTGTGGCCCAGGGTCAAGTCACCCTCTGTATTCTTGTTTCCACGCTAGGTAGCCATCTCCACTGCCCCTGCCCCTGCCCTTGGTTTGGTGGCACCTTCAAACTTCGACCACCCACCAAGCACCTGGTATCTGGGTTTTTTGGCACCGTGGAGGGAGCCAAAATGGAGACAGTCAAGCCCACCTGACTCTTGGAAGCAGGATGGATGAATCCCCCTCCTTCCTCCTTTTTGGGACACCTGCCCCTGCCCTTAACCTTGGCTGAGCATGGATTTCTGGGAGTTGTGGGAAATACAGTTTGCTTTCGCTTCTGCTTGGTTGCAGACCCTCCCCCAAAACAGCTTTGTGGGGTGCCTGAGGAACTTTCAGTTGGATTTGAAACCCCTGGACACCGCTTCTGCAAGCTTTGGGGTGTCTCCCTGCTTGGATGGCTCTTTGGAGAAAGGCATCTATTTTTCTCAAGAAGGAGGTCATGTCATCCTAGGTAAGGAGCAGTTTGGAAGACTTTATATCTTTATAGCTTTGATTCTGAAGAACTCTTATCCTTTTTTTGGAATTATGATGTTTAAACTATTATTTGTTTATTTTTGTTTTGAAAGCTAACTCCGTGCTTTTGGGGCCAGAATTTAAGCTTGTTTTCAGCATTCGCCCGAGAAGTCTCACTGGAATTCTAATTCACATCGGAAGTCAACCCGGGGAGCACTTATGTGTTTATATGGAGTCAGGAAAGGTGTGTAGCTGTCGGATGACATGGGAAGGGTGTGTGAATTTATATTAGAACCAGATTCCACTTCTGGAGACCATGGTAGGTGGAGTTATGGTAGAGAGTAGAATCCAATCTTGTATTTAAGAGGCCTGACTTCAGGGCTAACTTACCCTTTTCCTTAAGTAATTTGGTCATCATGTTTTCTGTTCTTCATCTTTAAAATTGGGCAAATTCAAACAAGCTGGGCTGAATTCCAGCTCCACCACTTATTTATAGGGCCCTCGGGAAGTTACCTAACCTCTCTCAGACTCAATTTCTTTATCTTTAAAATGTGGAGAATGAGGCTTATATTTAAGGGCTTTTGTCAAGAGAAGAGAAGCTGCCATATACTCAATAAATGTTCATTTTTCTCACCTCCCCTTCACCCTTGTCACACCTCTACTTTTATTCATAAGGGCAGCACCAGAATTCATGGGATGGATTTTCTCACCAGCCATCTACACCATGTCACACCCATGCCCATGCCCCGCATCTGCTGGGTCAGTTTCAGATTCCCCTTATCCTCTCTACACAGCTCACCAAGCCCTTCTGGTCCCTGCAGCCAAGTTGGCCACAGGGTCTCCACCCAGCCTTCCTTTAGCTTTTCACGGCTTCCTTCTTCAGCCATGTGCTTTTGCTGCTCCGTCTTTCCCATTGCTCACAGGCCTACTCAATACCTTATGTTCACCACCCACTTTTAATCTCTTTCCTTTTCAAAACAATCTCTTTCAAACCAAATCCTTCCAGGAAGCCTCTCTTAGTTAAGGCCTTAAAGCAACGATTGATAATATAGCATTTTCTTTTACCTTCATCCTTCCAGTTTATTGAATGTGAGGGAAAACTCTCAGAATAAAATACAGTAGTCAAAACTCTTGGACACTTTTTATTTAAGTTACAGCTTTTAGTCTGAGCAGGCCTCTTGCGGGCCCGAGAAGCAAGGAACTACGCTTAACGGTGGTTCAGACAAAGCTGGCTTTTCAGGGGAGGGGTTGGGGAGCATCTTTGGTGAGAGCTTCTGGATAGGAAATAACCCCCCCAAAACGAAATCAAGACCTGATAACCTTCCTAACAGCCGTGACACTGTTTAGCTTGAAAATTGCCTGAGAAAAGGCTGCACTGTCTGCTTACATGCAAATTAGATGTAAATTATTTATCAACATGCTTATTTTAGTCCTCTCATTTCATTGACCTTGATTCAGGCCCTGGAGAATCCTGGCCCAAAGTGGGAATGCGGGATTCTGCACAACAGCACGTTGAGTGCCTGACCCCTGACACGTGCCCAGTGCAAACTCAGTCAGTCAGCTTGCTGAATTCCTTGGACGAGAACCCTCTTTAAGTCCTGCGTTCATGGAATTATTATAATTGGCTGCTCCTTGCAGCCGGGTGTAGGCCTCAGCCAACGTTTTTGCCTCCCAAATTGTACACATCCTCCTAAACAGAGCTACTGTCACATGCTAATAACTAAGGCAGATCTTCGATGCCAATCAGTAACCTTTGAGTCGGGCCTGATGGGACCGGGGTAGGGAGTCAGTGGGAAAGGCTCCTTACCTTTGGCAGTACCTTCAGGCCAGGCCCTGGGTTTGCAGCTCGCTTGCCTGGAAAGGGGTGCAACAGAGAGATTCTTGCAAAGCCTTAGTCCCTTTATGGTCACTTGGTGCAGGAGGGTGTACCCATATTTCAAGTGCTCCTGGGCGGTCAGGGTGCAAGGGCTGGGAAGGGAAGATGGCAGGAAGTGGGCTCCGCCTGCCTTTCTGAAGGAAATAGGGAAATGCATGTGTGTTCCAGGTCACGGCCTCTGTGAGCAGTGAGGCAGGTGAGATCCTGACATCGGTCACACCAAAGCAATCTCTGTGTGACGGACAGTGGCACTCAGTGACAGGTATGACGTCCAGTAGCCTATTGTTCACAGACTGAAACAGTCTCCCTTTCCATCTGGACTCGAACATCCCAAACGCTCCCTCAGTTCATCCATCCATTAGCGTCTGACCAGGGTCAGCCCACCAGGTTAAGGTGCTGGGAACATGTCTATTCTCAACTCCAGTTGTATTTATATAATTCATGGCTCCAGTTCTCCATAACACACTGAGTTTTTTTTGGAACCCAGCAAACTGATAAGCTATGTTTGTTTTCAAGGTAGCATAACATTGTGATTGAGATTTTGGCTCTGAAGTCAAAGAGAACAGAGGTCAGGTCTCAGTTCCAGCCCTGTGAGACCTTGGGCAAGCTACTTAATTTCTCTTTATCTTCAGTTTTCTCATCTGTACAATGGAGGTAAAAATAGTGTACACTTCCCAGGGTTGTGAAAATTAATGGGATAATGCGTGTGAAGTGCTTAGCAGGGTCCAATATGTACTAAGTGCTCAGTAAATGTTTGCTCTTACTATCGGTAAAGTTCATTGTTGGGTTATTTTTTTCAACAACATTTAATATTAATGCCAACGATTTAGACAAACCACTTGACGGGGAACAGGCATAACCTCTCAAGTCGAATCTGCTATTTTATGAATAACTTGAGCATATAAGTTTGGAGATACATTAACCTGTATTGGCTAAAATATCTTTTGTTAAAAGTAGCCTCTTCCTGGCTAATTTGAAAGCTAACTGCATTGCAGTTGGTTAAGATTGTTGACACCGGAGGAGTTTTATTTGGAGGGTCAAAAGCCCCTGTCTTTGGAGTCCGTTTTCAGCAGTCAGTCAGTGTCTTCTTGGAAAGAACCAGAGATCATGTGAAATAAGCACTGGCCTCTGGAGACAGGAAACCAGGGCTTGAATCCCAACTTGTTTAATTTCTAACCAAGCCATGTTGCCAATCTCCTCAATGACTGAGGGTCACAGTCTCTTATCTGAGAAACGAGAGCGATGATATCTTCCTCACAGATTCATTTTAAGGATTAGATTCTGTAATATATGTGGAAGCACCTAAACAGCACCTGGTGGGGAGAAATTCGTTGAATTTGTGTTTAGGTTGGTGGAATTCCTGCAAGCCGCGCTCCCTCGGGTCCAACAGGAGTGAGTGAGAAAGAAGCCGATGATGGTGCACGGTGTAGACACTATACAGTGGGCAGGGCTCTCAGGTGATAGACCTGACCTGCTTTCTTTCCCTGCAGTCACCATAAAACAGCACATCCTGCACCTGAAACTGGACGCAGACTATAGTTCCACCGCTGGACGGCACCCCGTCCCCACTGCCCGCACGCAGGAGCACCTGCACATTGGAGGTGTCCCAGGTAACCCCTGTGCTGACTTCTACACCCGTGTTGTCCCACGTCAACTCTTAACATCTCCATCTTAACCCGTGGGTGGGGGCATCACATTTGTTGGGTTATCAGCAGGGCAGCCGTTGGCTGGACCGTGTAGACAGTGAGACTCTTTCTCCAGCTTGTGGGGAAACCCGACGGCCAGCCACAGAACGTTTCCCAGCAGCCCAGGCCACGTGGCTGCCGCTTTCTCTTGTCCCAAGCCTATCGTTTATAAGCCTCTCCTAAGAGGCTGCATGAACCTAGAAGCCTGATATCACAAAGAATCAGAAAAGGGCCTGAGAAACTGGTCTCTCCCCTCCAGGCACTTAGTTTTGGTGACTTAATTAAGCTTTGTGGAGCCAGAATGGGGGAATCAGGCAGGGTGAGATGGAGTCAAGTTCAAGACTGGAATTTTGCCTGGAAAGAGCCTTGTCAGCCTTCATTGTTTCATGTGCCTCCAAATGGTCTGGTGGTTAATTTTATGGGTCTTCCATGACCCATGAAAAGCACTAGAGTTCAGAGTCATTATCTATTGGTTAGGGCTGTGGAATCTCCTCCTCTGAAGGACGTGCAGAGTAGCCTTGTGGCTGACCTTTCACAGCAAGGGGGTGTGCTGGGTGCCTGCTTAAAGCAGGAGAGGACTGAGAGCCCGGGTCCCTTTAGCTCTAATAAGACCGTTTCTTAACGGAGTGCGTTCACTTGACAGTATGAATGAGCCGTCAAATGCCTCTCCTTTTGTCTTGCAGCTCATTTGAAAACCCTGAAGCTTCCCACGTGGAAATCCTTTTTTGGCTGCCTGAAGAATATTCAAGTCAACCACATTCCTGTCCCTGTCACTGAAGCCGCAGAAGTTCGGGGGACTGTCAGTCTGAATGGCTGTCCTGGCCACTAACACAAACCTATCACAAGGCAAGGAAGTTCACCTCGGGAAGCATTGATTACCCAACGCCCCTCCCTCTCCCCTCTCAGGGTCGTTCTTGACTTAAGACACCATCCCAATGGGTTTATTAGCAAATCTCATTTTTAATTCCAGCCACACATACCCATCATTTTGGCATTCAGCGCTACATATATATTTTACATAAAAATCCCATTTCTTGAAGAGGATGAACAAATCCTTACATGCTTCTGGTAATATCATTTTCCACTAAAAGTTTGATGTCTTTTAAAGAACACTATTTTCCACTTGTTAAAAAAAATAAGTATCTTTCAAAGCACTTTAAAAATACAAAAATTTTACATGTGTTAAGATGTTATAATTTATGGGTTTAAATAAATGCAGTGTACTCTTCAAATTATGATGTTTTATTAACATAAAACGATTGGCTTGCTGGTCATTTTTAACTGTATTAATTCTTCAGCACCTGTTCAATGTGCTACGTACAATGCAGTTTTCTACAAATAATTACCAAGCACATGCTGGTGAGGTACTGTGTGTGCTCAATGTTGGATCTACAGTCAAGGAATATGCAATCCAAACGGGGAGACACATACTATTCATAAAATAGTAAGTAACAAACTGAATAAATGAACCTGTAACTCCACTTGGCTTCCCACGTACAGTCTGCTACCAACCAAGTCTAGATTATGATTATCAATTCCTTGAGGGCAAAAACTGTCTCGTAGAGGAGCTGAGATGGATGTACTGTATATACTATAATTAAAGCTTTGCATGAGAAGCTAACAGAAGTCAATGGGAAGTAGGAATCTAGTTTTATCTACAAAATAATGAACCATGTACTAGACCAATATTATTACCCAGCACCACTCTCACTAACAGAGAAGGCTATGCAAGCACTTCGGTATCTCCTACATAGTATTTGCTCATCAGGATTAAAACAACAATTCTAAGATTTAGATATAGTAATCCTATGTGGTATCCTTACAGCTACCTGCCCTCCACCTCTGAAACTGAGGCACGTTCCCTTCAAGCCAGTGCTCTTTTATGACCCTCACGCTGCAGTCCCGTGGGCATGCTTTCTACCTGCCATACCTATGCAAACATGAACCGTTCTCCTGGAGAGGTAGCAAGGTCCCCATCACAGGGGGTATTCAACAGAGGCTGGCTGGTGGGCTTTAGGATGCTATGCTGGGTCAGAGGTTGAATTTCATGACCTTAAGTCATGTGCTTTCCAAAAACATTGATTTTCAAATGAAAATTCAACCAGGTGATGACCACCGAGACGCTGAGTCTGCGTGAAGAACATCCATTTCACCTGCCTTTGGCAGGTCTACACTAAATGGCTGATTCTCTCTTCTGGGTTCCTGGTGTTGACTTAAGTGAATCTACAAAGTTATTCATTAGTACTTCTCGGATTCATTTTAAAGGGGCAGTTAAGTCTTCATTAATACCACTGCTCTTCCCTCCATTTTGTGGTAGCTGAAAGAGCAGCTGTCCATCTGCATTTGCTGAATATAATCCCAGCCACCATAAGGCAGCAGAGGGTGTCACAGATGGAGTTAGAGACCCAGAGCCCTCAGCTTGGCTCTTCTCAGACTGTAAATGTCTGTTCTCTGAAAGGAATGGTACAGCCCCTCACCTGGACCATCACGGGAATTACGTGTAAACCGGGAAGCGCATATAAATATCATCGCTATTATCTTCCTCCTGGCTCACAGCCTGTCACAAATTGGACTGACCTTGGGGTGAGAGCCTTAGGGGTCAGCAGGATCACCGGTGGTTGGCCTTGACCTGTTCATGACGTCTCCACAGTTGGTGTCATTCTGGTTCAGGCGAGTGGGGCCTGGACTGTGAGAAAATCAACTCACATCTCCCGAGGTGACAGTCACTTCAGGGGCACCCAGTGACTATGGAGCAATCGTGTGCCTTCATGGGCTCCCTCCTTCACCTCTTGACCTCATTCCTCAGGATGTAGGGCTGTTGGGTTTTTGCCACACTCATGATAACCCCATGTCAGAGGACAGCGGCCCCGGGCAAGACATGCCGACCTTCCCATCCTCCCAGAAAGGAAGTCACCTCACTTCCCCACAGAGAAATCTGAGTCAGCGCCTTTCTCTCTCCCACCAACCCTGCCCAGTGCTGCCCTGCAAAGAACCCCAAACCCCAACTTCTGCCATTCCCACCACATTCACTGACCTCTCTTCCAGCTCCCCAGTTCTCTTTTTACTAATTCCAACTTTGGGTGGGTCCATGCTAGCCCCAGAAAGGCCAGATTCTCTCTCAGGAATGAGAACTTAAAGCCAGCATATGAGTGGAACCATTTTCAAATAACATTATGATATTGAATACAAATGGTATAAATATTGGTTATAGAAAAATTATAAAATCACCCATAATCTCCTCACTCAGAATTCTATTTGAATTTGGTTATATGTCTGTTATTCGATTCTAAATGCATGTATATTTCCTTACAAAATGACAATTATACTGTAAATATTATTTTTTATGTTTTTTAAAACTATATGGTGTTTCCCAAGTCTTTGTGGAACATTCCATCAGATGAATTTATTGTAATATATTTAACCAACCTCCAATTATTAGGCAACTGGGTCGTTTCAAATTTTTGCAATTATAAGCAACACCAGAGTGAATAAGTCCTGGAATGTAAACTTACTTATTTTCTTAGGATAAATTCTTAGAAGTAAAACTACTAAGTCAAAATACATGAACCTTTTTATCTTTGTTGTTAGCTATTGTCAAATTGCTTCCTAAAAGGTTCTATCCCCTTACATTCAAATCTTTTTTTAACTGACTTTAGCCCCTGACATCACTAAATATAAACTCACCAAGATCAGCTCATGGTCTTCAAAACAGGGAGCAGTGTTTGGATCAAGTCAGCTCACAGGGATCCACCATGCTCCAGGCTCATCTGAGCCAAATGCACACCACCTGGAAATGCAGGGGCAGCTGATGGGCTTTGATGGGTGATTCCGCAAAACGCCTTAAGGGAGGGAGCAGTTCAGTCCTTCTGGAAAGGAGCAAGGCACTCCTCGGAGGCTCGGAAGAGTGGAATGTGCTCCCTGAGCAGCCGCCAAACCTCAGCTGTAGCAGCTTCTTCCTTATCCAGCTTGTAAGTTTGCTTTCTTTGTGATTGAAACGTTCCTAAGGATTTGCTCAGGCAAAATTTCCAGGGCAAAAGCTCAAGTACCCATCCCTCCCATCACCCTGTCCCCCAGTAGAAATCCAAAACAGGAACTCGTTTTTCTTAACATGAGTGATTATGGTAATAACAGGGGTGGTAGGTGACAGGTGTGTCATGTTTCCAGTTTCTTAATTTGCCAAACAATATAACTTCTCAGCATAAAAATTCTAGCATAATGTCCGCATGCCTTTGTATGGAAGGCAGAGACAGAATTGGAATATCCCTGTTAATCATTCTCAGAGTGAGAAACAATTATTCTCCCAGAGTAAAGGGCAGGGTCCTGAGATGATGAATACTATTTACTGAAAATGCTTTTTTTCTCCTTTGCTCATGAAGACTTCTATGACCCCAGAATGTAAAGTGTACCTTTCCATTGCCAGAAGGTTTTATTTCCCATAAATTTTGAATGTGTGGTTCATTTTGCTCTACATTTGAGTCCTTGATAAAATGAGACGTGGGAGTTTCAGGGGGGAAAGGCTGGAACTTTCAGTCTTCATGAATGCACCTGATAGCACAGCACACACTTACTGATTAAACCACCCCTGGCTCAAAAGGCTTTTGCTAATTAATCAGTAACGAGTCGTTTCATACTCAGGGAGCATGCATTCCTGGACAGTTATAATGGAGCTGGGTGTCTGGTGATGTAGCTTGGTGTGTTGTCCATTCCAAAGGCAAATCTCAGTAGGAATTTAGTATTCCTACAGGAAATATGCTTCCTCAGAAATAAAGTCTATATTCTGGAAAATAAGTGACTGCATTATCTAGCATGCAACTGCAGTGCTGTCAACAAAATGAGATCCTTAATGTCATGTTTTTGCAATGTCCTTGGTGAGGGAGAAGCCCCTGACAGGGAAGAAAGCGTCTCATGGGACTTGAGGGCAGCTTCCTGGACCAAAAAGTCCAGCTGCTGCTGTGATAGCTCCTGACAAGGCCAGACCCCAGAAGGATTTGTCTCCTGCTCCACTGTTCCCTTGTCATCCATCTCGTCCTACTTCCCCTCCATAAGAGCAAAGCCCCTCAGGAAAGCCACCTCCACCTTCAGGAAAAACCTTTGCTCTTGGAAATCACTTGGCTCTGAGCTACTTCTCGTTCCCTTGGTCCTATCATTTCAGTTGCATTTCAAGCATGCAAGCTTTTTGTCATGTGGTTTCGAATATTCTAGAAGTTTGAGGGACAAAAAATTAAGTCTTTTACTTCAGAGGTCTTCTCTGAGAGTTAACTGAGATGATAGATGTAAAAATGTTGGGAGAATATCATTGTTAATTTTACCACTGTTAAGAACACTGTAAAACATGGAGCAGAGGTATCCAAAGTTGGTACTTCCTTATGGCTTTAGTTACTCTAGGAGAGGAATTCAAATGTCTAAAAGCATGAAAGCCGGGGTGCCTCTGAGAAAGCACTGACCCCGAGTGGGGTGATGGTACCTCATTGTGTCCAGGTCTTCCTGAAAACAGGTTACCATCTCCCATCTGCTCAACAGGCTACTGTCTTTACTCCAGTCCCATTTCTTGTCCCCTAACTTGGACAAGTGTCTCCTGCCTTTAACCTTTATCTTAATCAGCTAGAGTTTCCATAACAAAACACCACAGACTGGGTGGCTTAAACAACAGAAATTTATTTTCTTGCAATTCTGGAGGCTAGAATTCCAAGAGCAAGGTTCTGGCCTGTTTGGTTTCTGGTGAGAGCTCTTCCTGGCTTGTACCTGGTCACCTTTTCGCTGTGTCTTCACATGGCCCTTCCTTGGTGTGTGTACACGGTGGGGAAGGCAGGGAGCCCTTTGGTGTCTCTTCTTATAAGGAGATTAATCCTCTTGGATCAGGGGTCCACTGTTATGACCTCATTTAACCCTAATAATTACCTCCATAAAGACAATATTTCCAAATACAGTTACATTGGGGGTTAGGCCTTCAACATGGGGAAGTGGAAACAGGAGGTGTGTGACAGGGAGAGCATAGAATGTGCTGAACGTGCCCTTTGCAGTTATGTTGTTTTTTTTTTTTTAAGCCACTAAATGGTAGAGTTTTTGTTTTTGTTTTTTTTTAATTTATCAATTTATTTATTTATTTTTGCCTGTGTTGGGTCTTCGCCTCTGCGCGAGGGCTCTCTGTAGTTGCGGCAAGCGGGAGCCACTCTTCATTGCGGTGCGCGGGCCTCTCACTATCGCGGCCTCTCGTTGCGGAGCACAGGCTCCAGACCCGCAGGCTCAGTAGTTGTGGCTCACGGGCCCAGTTGCTCCGCGGCATGTGGGATCCTCCCAGACCAGGACTCGAACCCGTGTCTCCTGCATTGGCAGGCAGACTCCCAACCACTGCGCCACCAGGGAAGCCCTGCAGTTATGTTTTAATTGAAGTGAAGGACCGCTGAATTGTCTCCTTGTCTCTGCTGAGGGATGTGGTCCGGGAACTCCGCAGCCGTCTGAGTAAAATCAGCTGCTTCTGACCCTGTGGCAGTCACCTCCATGGCTGGTTGCCTAGCACAGGATTTAGTTGAAGATTTTAGGATAACAACCATTCCTAGGGCCTGTCTCACGCGTTACCATTTACACCACCTTTTCACGTCTCTTCTCACCTTTGACCCTTACCACAGGCTGACCCTTACTCTGGTTCAGGGAAGGGGAAGATGACCCCTTACCTTCCTCTGACCTTGACTACGTCTTGCCGCCCGCTGTGGGCGCTCTTTGCAAAGTAGTTGCCCAGTTTCTACCGCTGTTGCACATTAAAGGCTCTGCTTTTACCTCAGGGACGTTGAAAGGCTGTAACCAGAGAGCTTATAGGAGCTGCCACCAAGGGATCCCCTGAGAGCGGGAGCAATGATGTTGGCTGTGGGTTGGAGACAGTTGGGGAGGGGGAGGCGGCTGAGCGGCCAACTTGCCTGCTTTCCCACCGCTGAGCCTGCAGTCCCACAGGTGACCAGAGGGGGCGCTGTGCGGCATCATTAAGCCCCGCCTCCCGGACGCCATCCCGATTTCACCAGGAGTCGCAGAGAAAGCAAGGTGCACGCTGGATGCTGTCCTGTCCCACCATACTTGTCACTCGTTTTGGCCACAAGAGGTTAGTCTTTGGTGAGGGAGGGGCCACAGGGCAGAGCTGCAGTGGGGACTGCAGTAGCTGAGGATCCAGCAAGTCCAGGAGCAGATGGGTCGGGGTGGGCCGTCTGCTTTGATGATCTAAACCGAAGGGTTCGGAAGGTGGAAGGTCCTTGGAGCATCTTCTCCAGCGTCAGTTGGAGCGTTCTCGTTTTGTTTGTTGTAACTGTGTTTGTTCCGTTGTTGAGTTCTCACTAATATCTCAACCACTAAAGCGGGTCCCTTTGGGTTTCGTGCCCCCCACAGGGATAAAATGGGAGATATAGAGGAAAGAGGCTGGGTTGTGAGCTCAGCAGAAGGTCTGGAGGCCTGGCCCTGGTTCTGATTGGAGCTATAATCTTGGGCAGGTTTTCTCAGCTGGCCCACCTGTAGCTTTAAGATAAAAAAGGCAAAAGACTTCTAGAGACTCACACAGTGCGCTTTAGGAGGGCAGAAGTCAAAGCTCTGCCTGATACGGAAGACAATGCATTTGCCTAGGACGCCTTCTGTGCTCTGTACACCGAGGGACCCAACCACAGCCCAAGAGGAGGCTTGGCCAGAGTCCGGGGGACGGGGACGCTCTGACTTCATCTCTTTCAGGTGTACCTCTGACTGTGGGTGCGTTAGCCCCATCTTGCCCCAGGAAGCTCAGGCTCAGAAGGCTTGAGCGATTGGCCGAAGTTCAAAGCCAGGTCCTGGGTTATAGAACTGGGACAAAAACTGCAAAGAGCAAGTCGGAGGGTACATGAAGGGAAGCAGTAGTATGAAGTCTCTCTGCATCTGAACCTGACCTGCTGCTGACCTTGGATCAGGAGACGATGGGGCAGCAGAGAAAGATGACTGGCTGCCAGGGTCGGCTGAGCGGGGACTATTTCAAGTCCTAATTATCTGCTGTTGTTGAGCTGTCAATTGTTCCACAGATCCAAGAGCTAGCATCCCTTTGTTCTGAAGACACTGCAGAATAATTACAAGCCGGATAAAGCCCTCAGGTGGAATGAAAGGAAAATTAAAACTAATTACTATTCAGGGCAGCCGTTCTCTGGCCTCAGACTTTATTTTCTTCTTTTGGTATTTTCATCTACACACTCACGGAAATGGAGATAAATCTAAAATAGAAACAAACCCTGGTTACATAGCAAGAAAATGTGAGGCATCCTGAGCTTCATTTGCCCTGCTTCCTTCCACAAAATTCTTTTATGTAAATTGCTTCCTCCCTGTGCCTCAGACATAATAAATACTCATTGAAGGAAGGAAAGAAATTGCACAAGTGGGAGATGAACTAAAATGTAGAGATTCCCAAACCTCACTCTCTCTAGCATCATGGATTTTATTACTAAAGGTTAATGGGAAATTGATCCATTAATCAATCCATGGAAGACTTTTCAGAAATGACTTGGCTACTCATCTATTTGGTGAAAACTAAGGGAACCTCTTACCCTCCTGGATCCAAAGTTTCTCTGGGGTAAACGGATTCATTTCAACCTATGGATTCATGAAGGTGAGACCATCACCTATATGCAAAGCATCTCTTCAAGTATTTAAAAGAAAAAGAAAAAGGAAACTTCTGGGTACAGATGGAAGCTGCTTTCCAACTAGGAGAATCAGGTGTTGAAGGAACATATCCACCCTTCCTCATTCAGTGCCAAAACAACCCCCAAACTCCTGTAACCAGAGCAACTCAAACTCTGTAACCAGAGCTCGCAATCTCCCCACAACAAACATGTGTGCCATTCATTAAGCACTTGGCAGGGGCCACTGTGCCAACCTCTCGCCCACACAGTTTCATTCAATCTCAACAATTACAGTAGAGTCAGGTATTATTACTCCATATAGCAGAGAAGTAAACTGAGACTCAGCGAGTAAGCCCCAAGGTTACACATCCAGTCCTCACAGAATGCTGACCACATTATGTTAACCATGTATTCCCGATGCTTTGACTTGGGGAGATAGGAGCCTGCTGACCCTGGAGGGCCTGCCCCTCCCATGGTTACCTGATTCCTAGAGAGAGTGGAGGGCTCAGCTGTGAGCGCGAGCCTTTCATATGCTAACCAACCAAGCCACAGCCCACACCCTCACCACTTCCTCTGCGCCTCTCACACTCAGGGCCATTCCCCGCCCACCTCCCTGCGCCCCCCCCCCCCCACCATAATCACCTTGGGGCCAGGTACCAGACAACTAGGGACAGCTACTGTGCCCCAGAGTCTACTGAAATTATTCAAACTAGCCAATCCTAACCCTGTTTATCTGCCTCACCCATTCTTCCACAGAAACCACAGTGAAGGGTCCTTGCCCACATTGTTCCCTTCTCCTTCTGCCTCCTGACAGACCCTGAATCTTCCTCATGTGGCTCCCCCATGTCACGGTGTGTCCCCTCCTATTGGGATCCATGAGTATAACAAGCTGTTTTCAGTGGCAGTAGTCTCCTGATCTCACCTGCATAATAATAAGCCCTACTTTTCTTGTTTTTTGCTTTTGTTTTTTCCACTAAGCAATTATTATTTTTTCTTTGAAGTATAGTTGAATTAATATGTTGTGGCAGTCTCTGCTGTACAGCAAAGTGACTCAGTTATATATGTATACATTCTGTTTCATATTCTTTTCCCTTATGGTTTATCATAGGATATTGAATATAGTTCCCTGTGCTATACAGTAGGACCTCGTTGTTTATCCATTCTCTATATACCAGTTCACATCTGCTAATCCCAAACTCTCCATCCATCCCTCTCCCAACCCCCTCCCCCTTGGCAACCACAAGTCTGTTCTCTATGTCTGTGTTTCAGTTTCATAGATAAGTTCATTTGTGTCATATTTTAGATTCCACATATAAGTGAAATCATATGTTATTTGTCTTTCTCTTTCTGACTTACTTCACTTAGTATGATAATCTCTAGTTGTATCCATGTTGCTGCAAATGGCATTATTTTGTTTTTTATGGCAGAGTAATATTCCATTGTATATATGTACATCTTTATCCATTCATCTGTTGATGGACATTTAGGTTGTTTCCATGCCTTGGCTATTGTGAATAGTGCTGCTGTGAACATTGGGGTGCGTGTATCTTTTTGTATTATAGTTTTGTCTGGATATATGCCCAGGAGTGGGATTGCTGGATCATATGGTAATTCTATTTTTAGTTTTCTGAGGAAACTCCATACTGTTTTCCACAGTGGCTCCACCAACTTACATTCCCACCAACAGTGTAGGAGGGTTCCCTTTTCTCCACGCCCTCTCTAGCATTTGTTATTTGTAGACTTTTTAATTATGGCCATTCTGACCAGCGCGAAGTGGTACCTCACTGTAGTTTTAATTTGCATTTCTCTAATAATTAATGAGGTTGAGTATCTTTTCATGTGCCTATCGGCCATCTGTATTTCTTCTTTGGAGAAATGTCTCTTTTGGTCTTCTGCGCATTTTTCGACTGGGTTGTTTGTTTTTTTGTTGTTGAGTTGTATGAGCTGTTTGTATAGTTTGGAAATTAAGCCCTTGTTGGTCACATAGTTTGCAAATATTTTCTCCCATTCTGTAGGTTGTCTTCATTTTGTTTATGGTTTCCTTTGCTGTGCAAAAGCTTGTAAGTTTGATTAGGTCCCATTGTTTATTTTTGTCTTTATTTCTATTGCCTTGGGAGACTGACCTAAGCAAATATTGGTATGATTTATGTCAGAGAAAGTTTTGCCTATGTTCTCTTCTAGGAGTTTTATGGTATCATATCTTATGTTTAAGTCTTTAAGCCATGTTGAGTTTGTTTTTGTGTATGGTAAGAGGGTGTATTCTAACTTCATTGAATTACATGTGGCTGTCCAGCTTTCCCAACACCACTTGCTGAAGAGACTAAGACCTACATTTTAGTACACACATCCAGGGTTATCCCTGCATTAACTTCACTCAAGAAAGCCGAACCACAAGAGAGAAACATCATATCTCATGTATTAGTAGTATGTTAGTAGTATTGCTGTGCTCAAAGACAAATGAAAGCCTTCAAGAGTATATTCCAAGGGTGTGAAGAGCCACTGCTAATCTCACCCACCAACCCACTCAAGCCCCAGACAGCAGCCATCTGTTTCCCGCTTTGTTTTGATGGCATCGTGGTGATGGGGAAGGGGAGTGTCAAAATATCTGGGGGACCCTGATTTGCACATTCATCCAAAGGGGGTTAGAAAAGACAGTGAACACTGCCCTGAAACAAAGTCATACTTCCCCTCTGGTGATGTGCATTCTTCCTTCCTCCAGAAATGCTTCTTCCATTCTGGATGGAAGCTTTTAGATGAAGGGTAAAGTTAGCTACCTAGAGACAGCTGGCCAAATTAGCATACTTACAGCAGGTAATTAAGCCAAGACTTCGGTTGAAAATAGTAATTAATCACCAAAATAACTTTATTCAGCCTGGTTCCCTCCACACCATTCTGGGCTGACACACACAGGAGTGCGCACTTCCTGGAGCCCTTCTCTCCCAACACCTCATCTACGAAAGAAAGCAGCTGACACACGAGTGATCTTAAGGCTTTGGCGTGGCTTTGATCTCTCTCCTCCTCTCTTGCTTGAAGTGACTTCTGTACACAAGTAGAAAAATATCACATAATGCTCTAAAATCCAAGCACTAAATCGCCACCCAGACCCCACATCTTCTATCAAAGGCACACTTTTCAAAGGAGGCTTAGTCACCCGAGACAGAGCCAGCTTTCAGTGACACGAGTCACACCGTTAATACGGCCTTGCCGTCCATGGTTTGATCCTGGGTGGTCACTGTCATCGAGAGCTTGTATTATTTGTACCTAAGTAATTGATGGAGTGTCTTTTGGAGACTAGGGAGTGGCAGTTTCTATAGTGGGGTACACCTAAACCAAATGTTGCATGTGCAGGGCTTCCAAGAGAGGCAGGCCAGACAAATTGGTGGACGTTATTCTTTTTGGTATCAAACGACTATTATCTGTAAATGAGGGTGGTGTTACTTCTGTAAACACTGGAGTGTCCTGGTGCCCCACCTGAGCTCCTGTCTCTGTGCAGACGCTTCTTCTGTGCTGAACCCCAGACTTACGTACATCCAGCTGCCTACTCTGTAGCTCCACTTGGATAGCAACGCGGTACCTTAAGCCGAATATGCCCGAATCTGAACTGTTGATTCACCCAAAGCTGTGCACCTCCTGAATGTCCCAATTTCAGTATCACTATCTAGCTTGTTGCTCAAGCCAAAACCCTCTGAGTCATCTTCAGTCATTTTTGGTTCCTCCAGCCAATCCTTTCAGTTCTAACTCCTGCAAACACCTCTAGTCTGTCCACAAGTGTGTGTCTTCGCTACCCGCCCTCCCCACATCAGGCTGTCCATCTTCCTCCTATCACAGTAGCGTCAGCTCCGGCTCCCTTACAAATCATTGTTCACATTGCGGCCAGTGATGATTTTTTTTTTTTAATGCATCAGACAGATCACATCTGTCAGAAGGATTCTTTATTAATAAATAAATGTTAGAGACACCTATTCCAATGAATGTGTTAGAGTCATTTACTTCAATCAAGGTGGAAGGGAGAAAGCCAAAGCCTTGATACTTTCTTAGAAAAAAAAAAAAAAAAATTGAAGTCCCATACGAATTATAAATAGTGGGCTGAGTACAATTTTCTGTGCCAGTCAATTAACATGTTGCTTTAGGATTGATGGCTTCCTTCTAAAGGAGGTAGGTTACACTTTTAAAGTCCTGATGTCTCTAGAATAGTTCTTAGAAACCAGCCAGCACATTTTCATAAAACCAAATACGAAAACAAGTGAGTCTGACACAGTGGGGTTTAGGATTTACCCTGCTGAGTTAGGATTTATAGTCTAAGGCTGGCCGAGTCAGATGTCCTGTAAACATTGCTAGCCTTTCTCCTTAGCAATTGGCTGTTAAAGGCTTTGCAGCTCACAGCATTACCCCCACCCAAGACATGTGAGTCATCAGTCTCCTACCTTTTCAACGTTCTTTGCTAACAACTGCTTATTAGCGGCCTGCAGTTTCTGGCTTCAGCATAATTTTTAATAACTCCATTTTAAAATCCTTATCAGAATTACAGATCTTATGGTTTCCCATTTCTACATCAAAGAATGTGGGATTTGAAACCTCCTGTGACCATATGTTCCTCCCCTGCTTAAAGCCATGATGTAGCTTCTCTTGGTTTCTGAAAGTCCTCATCCGGAAGTCAAGGCCATGGAAGGGTGCCCTCTGGCCACCTCACTCGTCCCTTCTTCCCTGATCCCAGGTCACCCACAAGTCTGCCCTGTCCTTGTCACATACTCCACTTCTTCCCTTGCCTGAGCGCTCTTCCCTGGCTCTTTTCATAGTTGACCCTTCCGGCCTCGAATTAAACATCCCTTCTGGATTACCTCCATCGGCTAAGAATGTGTTCAGCTGCAGGCAACAGCAAACCAGACTAGCTTTAGCATTATAAAAAAATAGAGAAACAATAGAGGCTTATTTTTCCTACGTGAGCCATCTTGGGAGGTAGTTTCTGGCTGCGGTTTAGCTGCTCCGTGACGTCATCAAGGACGCAGCCCTTTAGAGGCTTCTGCTCTGTCAGGCTTTTATCTTCATCCTTGCTGGTTTGTGATCTCAGAAAGGCCGTTGCCGGTCCAGATGGCTCGTTCATTTTGTCTGAGGCAGGAAAAATGGGGGGAGAGACAAAAGGCGTTCTCCTCACAGGGCAAGTCCTCTCGTACCCCCAGACGCAGGCTGCTTCTTGAATCTTACTGGCTCTCGGGTCTGCTTTTATGCCAGTTACTCACCCAGGGGAGTGAGATCACCAGTAACTGATTTAGACCAGGCACGATTCACCCCTGGGGTTGGAGTAGGGGCTGCCCTCCCACAATCGAGGAATCTCTATGTGCCACGTGAATGCAGTAGGTTCTGCTAGAAGGGAAAGAGGGGGACAGTGGAGGGGCACTGGACAGTGTCTGCCCCGTCCCTGCCCCTTTACTTTCTATCGTGTCACCCTATTCATGTCCTTTATTGCAGCAACCGTAATCCATGAGGCCTTGTATATTTATTTATTAACTTGTCTGTTGCCTGTGTCCTCCACTGGAAGAGAAGCTCCATGAGGGCGGGGACCTTGTCAGTCTTGTTCACAATGCACCCCCAGTGTCTGGCAGCCAGTAAGTGTTTCTTTGGATCGATAAGTAAAAATTCCTGCTGCCATTTTTATGACCACTCACTACACGTCAGCAGCTCTGCACGTGTTAGTGCATTTCGTTCTCATCACAGCTCCCGGGGGTTCAGAGTAGTCTCTCCATCTAACAAATGGGGAAAACTGAAGCTTAGGAAAGGTCTAACCCTTGTGAAGACCTCACGGGGAGTGGTGGAGCCTAGTTTGAGCCAGTAGCCAAGCTCCAGGCGGAAGTGATTCTTAGGTCACTAAATGCCATCATTCCACGATGTAGCAGCTGCTCGATTCACATCCTCTTGGCTGTCTCTGTTTTCTGGGCCAAGACCCTTCCTTGCAAGCTCTTCTCGCTTTGTGCTGATAGGGTCCAGTACGCTCCATGTCCCAACACACCAGAGCCTACTTGCCCCATCCAGGTATATAGCCTGGAGGTGCTGGTGACTTATCTTCAGGAGGCACCTGCAACCAACAGGGCTTGGGAGCTGGTAGACAGAGTCACCAGCCTCTTACTTCAGGTGGACGGTTCTGACATTCTGTGTGCTCCTCAGAATTCCAGGGGAACAGAGCCCTCCCCTCACTGCCTAGCACCCCCTGCCCCGTCTAGCAGACAGAATAACGGCCCCAAGGATGTCCACTTCCCAACCGCAGAACCTGTGAATGTTACCTTTACTGGCAAAAGGGACTTTGCAGACAGAATAACGGCCCCAAGGATGTCCACTTCCAAACCCCAGAACCTGTGAATGTTACCCTTACTGGCAAAAGGGACTTTGCAGACAGAATAACGGCCCCAAGGATGTCCACTTCCAAACCGCAGAACCTGTGAATGTTACCTTTACTGGCAAAAGGGACTTTGCAGACAGAATAACGGCCCCAAGGATGTCCACTTCCAAACCCCAGAACCTGTGAATGTTACCTTTACTGGCAAAAGGGACTTTGCAGACAGAATAACGGCCACAAGGATGTCCACTTCCAAACCCCAGAACCTGTGAATGTTACCTTTACTGGCAAAAGGGACTTTGCAGACAGAATAACGGCCCCAAGGATGTCCACTTCCAAACCGCAGAACCTGTGAATGTTACCTTTACTGGCAAAAGGGAATTTGCAGACAGAATAACGGCCCCAAGGATGTCCACTTCCAAACCGCAGAACCTGTGAATGTTACCTTTACTGGCAAAAGGGACTTTGCAGACAGAATAACGGCCCCAAGGATGTCCACTTCCAAACCCCAGAACCTGTGAATGTTACCTTTACTGGCAAAAGGGACTTTGCAGACAGAATAACGGCCCCAAGGATGTCCACTTCCAAACCCCAGAACCTGTGAATGTTACCTTTACTGGCAAAAGGGACTTTGCAGACAGAATAACGGCCCCAAGGATGTCCACTTCCAAACCCCAGAACCTGTGAATGTTACCTTTACTGGCAAAAGGGATTTTGCAGACAGAATAACGGCCCCAAGGATGTCCACTTCCAAACCGCAGAACCTGTGAATGTTACCTTTACTGGCAAAAGGGACTTTGCAGACAGAATAACGGCCCCAAGGATGTCCACTTCCAAACCCCAGAACCTGTGAATGTTACCTTTACTGGCAAAAGGGACTTTGCAGACAGAATAACGGCCCCAAGGATGTCCACTTCCAAACCCCAGAACCTGTGAATGTTACCTTTACTGGCAAAAGGGACTTTGCAGACAGAATAACGGCCCCAAGGATGTCCACTTCCAAACCCCAGAACCTGTGAATGTCACCTTTACTGGCAAAAGGGACTTTGCAGACAGAATAACGGCCCCAAGGATGTCCACTTCCAAACCCCAGAACCTGTGAATGTTACCTTTACTGGCAAAAGGGACTTTGCAGACAGAATAACGGCCCCAAGGATGTCCACTTCCAAACCCCAGAACCTGTGAATGTTACCTTTACTGGCAAAAGGGACTTTGCAGATGGGAATAACGGCCCCAAGGATGTCCACTTCCAAACCCCAGATCCTGTGAATGTTACCTTTACTGGCAAAAGGGACTTTGCAGACAGAATAACGGCCCCAAGGATGTCCACTTCCAAACCGCAGAACCTGTGAATGTTACCTTTACTGGCAAAAGGGACTTTGCAGACAGAATAACGGCCCCAAGGATGTCCACTTCCAAACCCCAGAACCTGTGAATGTTACCTTTACTGGCAAAAGGGACTTTGCAGACAGAATAACGGCCCCAAGGATGTCCACTTCCAAACCCCAGAACCTGTGAATGTTACCTTTACTGGCAAAAGGGATTTTGCAGACAGAATAACGGCCCCAAGGATGTCCACTTCCAAACCGCAGAACCTGTGAATGTTACCTTTACTGGCAAAAGGGACTTTGCAGACAGAATAACGGCCCCAAGGATGTCCACTTCCAAACCGCAGAACCTGTGAATGTTACCTTTACTGGCAAAAGGGACTTTGCAGACAGAATAACGGCCCCAAGGATGTCCACTTCCAAACCCCAGAACCTGTGAATGTTACCTTTACTGGCAAAAGGGACTTTGCAGACAGAATAACGGCCCCAAGGATGTCCACTTCCAAACCCCAGAACCTGTGAATGTCACCTTTACTGGCAAAAGGGACTTTGCAGACAGAATAACGGCCCCAAGGATGTCCACTTCCCAACCGCAGAACCTGTGAATGTTACCTTTACTGGCAAAAGGGACTTTGCAGACAGAATAACGGCCCCAAGGATGTCCACTTCCAAACCCCAGAACCTGTGAATGTTACCTTTACTGGCAAAAGGGACTTTGCAGACAGAATAACGGCCCCAAGGATGTCCACTTCCAAACCGCAGAACCTGTGAATGTTACCTTTACTGGCAAAAGGGACTTTGCAGACAGAATAACGGCCCCAAGGATGTCCACTTCCAAACCGCAGAACCTGTGAATGTTACCTTTACTGGCAAAAGGGACTTTGCAGACAGAATAACGGCCCCAAGGATGTCCACTTCCAAACCCCAGAACCTGTGAATGTTACCTTTACTGGCAAAAGGGACTTTGCAGATGGGATTAAATGAAGAACTTGAGCTGGGAAGAGTATCCGGAATTATCCAGGTGGACTCAGTCTCATCACGTGAGTCCTTACAAGCAGAGAATTTTTCCCAGCTGTGGTCAGAAAGAGCCGTGATGACAGAAAAAGTGTCAGAGAGATTTGATGTTGCCAACTGTGAAGATGGAGGAAAGGGCCGCCAGCCAAGGGATGTAGCCAGCCTCTGGGAAAGAAAGGGAGGGAAATGGATGGTCCCCTGGAGCCTCCAGAAAGGAACGTAGCCTTGCTGAGACCTTGATTTGAGCCCAGTGAGCCCCGAGTTGGACTTCTGCTCTTCAGAACTACAAGATAGTACAGTTTTATTGTGTTATACTGCATTGTGTTCCACCGCTGTATCTATGGCCACTTACAGTTGACCACAAACTACAATGATAAGTACACTCCCCTTAATAACATGCACTTATATCAGTTTTTCCTTCTTCCCTGTCTCTCCCCGCTCCTTAACTCCTACTTCCCAGGATGATAATTACCTACAGCCAAGTACTTGTCTCAGGTGTTGTTTAATAGGGCACCCAAACCAAGATGCTGGATACACTTTTTACTGACCTTGTAGTTCTCATATCCTCACCCCACTGCAACCCTCTTCCTAGTCTTCAGTGATTCTGGAATTGATTCAGAGGGCAGCTAAGATTCTTGAAACTCCAGGCTTCTAGGCAAATTTTTAAGTTGCAATAAACCCACAGCTTTCTCAAATGAATAATTAACATGCTCTTGGCTTCTGATAATTTAAGAATTATGTAATCATTTCAAATTACACATATTATTGATTGATTCTTTCTAAATGCTGTCACCATGATTTATGCTATGTGGAAGGAATTCAATGCCCTAAAGAAACATTATTAAAATGAAGTGGAGCTCAGCTATTTTAATGAGCTAAGATCTTTTGAAAATGTGCTATATTACCTGATGATGGAATTGATAGTGTAAAGGAAATAATATTACCTATATAATCACCTGTAATAAATATCACCTGTATTAGAAAGAACACTATTAAAAGTTGTCCACACAGGGAGCTTTGCAGGCTCCACTAAGTACATGTCTATGCGATACACAATTGTTCGCTGATTCACCTTCCTTCTATTTTTACAGCCTCAAGAGTTTGTTAGTGTGTCTTTAAAGGAATTCTGACCCACATGAGGGAGTTGTGTGGTAATTCACAAGGCAGCATGAATTCTGAGATTGCGGCAGATCTGGTGGTGGAGACAGTACAAGAGCCTTAACTGCATAACTGAGTCCCTACCCCCTTTACGTTTCTTTTCCAGTAACTACTTGTTACCCTGCTAAAGTCTGAAAAGATGCAGGTCCCGTTCTTCAGAAGGATTAGTAACAAAGGGCTATTGGAAGCTGTACATGTCAGAAAACCTAGTTCTGGCTCGGATATCCTCTTGTGTACATACATCTGCTGTAAGAGAGAGATTTCTATAAACAGCAGGCCGGGCAGGAGCTGGCGGGGCTCTGCCCTAGTGCTTCTGTGACGCGGGACTTCTGCAATTGATTCCCCGAGTGGCGGCGGCGGTGGGCAGCTGTCTGCAGGGCTCATTCGGACTGACAGCTGGGCAGTGGGGATGCAAGGTGTGGGGAGCCCCTGACCTGGCGGAGCTGCCTCACTGCAGCGACCCAGCACTTTTCACGACTTGACACAGTGTATCTTTGGACAGTGTGGGCTCTAAAAGCAAAGGTTATTCAAAGGAGACTTAGGTCTCCCCGGAATTGGATGACAAATAAGTAAGCATATAAATCCCCCATCCACAGTCACCAGGCAGCTAAAGTCTGTGTCTGTCTCACTGTCAGCTTCAGGAAACCGAAGAACTAAAGCTGGCAGTCCATTCAAGAGCAAGAAGAGAAGCAGGGAAACGCTGAGCCTATGAAATGCTCTGCTCCGAGACACTGCATGGGCCGGTGGTGAGACAGTACTGTGAACAGGCTGGGATTTCTACAAGTTTGTGCGCCCAAGGGAAAGTCAGGGAAGGAGAAGCGGACAGCGGGAGGCAGAAGGAAAAGGAGGGCGGCTCTGCTCCAGAATCTGCAGTGAAATTTTGAAACATACGAAGTTCGTCTTCGTTGCCTTCCCACCTCACCGTGTTGAGTTTTGGAGCCCTCCCAGGGCCCACAGCTGTGGCAACCTTATTTGAGTCAGATCGCGTCCCACTTCCAGCCTTTCTTCCTTACCCAGGTCAGCCTGTCTTGCGTCCCCAGATCTGTTCTCCATGCCCTGATGTCTGCCTGCTGACAGCGGAGTAGCGATGGGCAGATAAAGACATAGTGGCAACCGGCCAAGATGGTACGTCTCTCAGAGAAGACAGTTTCTATTTTCAGGCAAAGCTACACAAAACGTGTTACACTGCTTCCCACAGTTTGTGCAGTGAAGGGTTCACACCAAGCATGGCTCTGCCTCCGGCCTCTCCTGACTCTTCCCTCTCCCCCCACGTCTTGGCAATGGCTTTGCTCTTTTACCTTATGCAGGGCTCTGCTTAAATGTCTCTCCCTCAGAAGGTACTCTACTGTCTACACCACCTAAAATTGCATCCCATCCATCTGTATTCCCTTCCCCTTGATGTGTAGGGTTATTATTTGTTGTAATATCTATTAACATGCTTTGTTTTCCTTCCTTATACTAATGCCTGCTTAACTTTATATCAAATAGTTATATGCTAATAAAGGTCTGTTTGTATCCTCTCTAGAATATAAAGAATATAAACTCCATGTAACAATCCACATGCTCTCTTTAGCTAAGAGAGAAAACCATCTTTCTTATCCTCTCTCAGAAGAGAGAGATCACACACATTGTTCAGGCAGAAGACTCCCTGTGTTGGCATCCCTCTCATCAGAAAGTAATGATTTTTGCGGCAGCCTAAGTTCCCAACCCATGGACAGCTTGGAGTTATATACAAACGGTTTCTTGAGTAACTTCTGCCTTTTTACAGTTAGAACTCTGAAAATAATCTCTGATTTCAAAGGGATGATCATATCCCCAAAACACAGTACTAAAAAGTACTCTTAAACAAACCCATACAGATTTAAAAGAGTGGGTTTCTGCATCAGGGACTGACAATTTGACCAAGAATAAAGAGCAAGGGACATAGTCACTCTGGAACTCTAGCCGTTCTCCGGGCAGGCAAGCCTGGGTGGATCCACACAGCTTTGGGTCCCTGGAGGACCAGTTGGAGAAGGGGTTAGAAATGGGAAATTGAGGAGCACGAGAAGTCTCTTCCGGAAGTTTCTGCCTCCCCTTCTCCACCCGGGGGGACCCGTCTCCCTGGCCCCAGCTGCCAACGCCAATAACGTCTCTTTCTCATCTACTGCTCACCCGTCCTCTTCGCCCTCTACTGTCCAGGAAAGAATGCATCGCCACAGTTGTAGAGTGACTGACCCAACTTAAAATGTCAAGTCTCCCAGGAGTTGTGTTTTAAACAGGAGATATAAAGTCCATCCTTAGAAGTGAAACTCAAATAATCACATTCTGTAGGAAGCCCTCCATACTCCCCCCAACACCTTATTAATTGCTCCCAGTTGAGGCTCCCGTAACACTCCGTACACGTCTCCATCTTGCATGTGCCACGTTGTGTAGTGGGTTATGTGCCTGTGAGTTCCACAGGGGCAGAGGGTACGACAAGCTTCAAGAGATAGAGTTCTCGATATGGAGCAGATGCTTAATAAACACTGATGAAGGAAGGAACAAATGCATGGATGACCACATCTGTTTCCCCTGCTGGACTAGGACCACCTCAGGGGCAGAAGCGGTATCTTATTTACCTTTCAGTTTGAAAGGCAGCGTTGTCTAGTCGAGGTAAAACTCAGCAGCCAGACTGCCTGGGTAAAATCCAAATTCCACCACTTAGAAGCTAACTTTGCCTCGGTTTGCTGCAAAATGAAGATGATAATAGTACCTAACTCATTGGTGTAGTGATGATTAAGAGGGTTAACATATGTAAAGTACTTAGACTGGTACCTACCACGTAGTATGTACCCCGTGAGTATTTTGGCTAATGTTATTCTTGTTACCTGAATTCTTAGTATCTGCAAAGCAGAGATTCAGTAAATGGGCACATTGAGTGTCAGTTACAGATGGCGGCCAGGTACAAAGTAACAAATGCCCCTTTCCCCTGCAGTCACACTACAGGCGCCCACTCATTTCATGGGTGCAGACAGCAGGGCGTGGGCATGGAGGGAGAGGGATGAGGAGGAGAGTCCTGAAAACAAACTCCACCAACCACTGACTTCACTTCTGGGTTCCCTCCTCTGCCCAGTAGTGGATGCTTTGTTATTTACATCATTTTCTGAAACAGTACAAATATCAGTGGAATTTTTACCAAATTTCTTTGGATAACTACCTCAAGTTTCTGATTCCCTTTAGCCAAGAAGACTTCGTCTTTCTTTCTTTCCTTCCTTCCTTCCTTCCTTTCTTTCTCTAGTTGCGGCGAGCGGGGGCTACTCTTCATTGCGGTGTGCAGGCTTCTCATTGTGGTGGCTTCTCTTGTTGCAGAGCACAGGCTCTAGGCATGCGGGCTTCAGTAGTTGTGGCACGCAGGCTCAGTAGTTGTGGCTTGTGGGCTCTAGAGCACAGGCTCAGTAGCTGTGGTGCATGGGCTTAGTTGCTCCACAGCATGTGGGATCTTCCCAGACCAGGGCTCGAACCCATGTCCCCTGCATTGGCAGGCGGATTCTTAACCACTGCACCACCAGGGAAGTCCTAAGACTTTGAGTAGACAAAGTAGAAGGTTGGACACACTTATGTTTACAACCCTTTTATTTACCTAGTCTTGATCTTAATCTCCAAGAAGGAACATACTCAAAGTAAGCATTTGTCTACCCTCAACTGAATTACTACTTGAACAATAATACCATTCGAGAGACTCATCCAACACAGGCAAAAATATCCCAGAGATAAAGCGATCCAGGGCATTTTTGTCTTCAATTATATTTCTAAGGCAAATACTGAGTTTCAGGCTGATTGTGGAAACTCAGTAAAAAGAGTCTAAATGGTTTACAACAAAACATTTCAAGGCAAGTGAAAATACAAAGGTGAATAAAATATAAAACATTAATGAAAGCAATTTTCTCAACTTTTCTTGTGGGATCACCTGACCTAGATATGAGATCAGGAGACGCCCCAATTAATTTATGCCTATTTGTTGCAATGAAATAATTATAGGCAGATGTGAAGATGCTATACACACAAACACACTGAATTCTGCTTTGTTCTTTGTTTTTCATACTTTTCATTTAGCTTACTGCATATTAATTATTTATTCATAGTCTACACACCCTCCCCCCACACACATGCTAGAATGTAAGCTCCTTATGGGCATGATTTATTTTTTGCTTTGTGCACTGCTGTATTATTAGAGCCTGGAAGATAGAAGGCACTCAAAAACCTATAGCATGAATAAGGAGATCACAAGTCTTCTGAAACAAATTGCATTCTCCAGGTGAAATTCAAGCACCTAAAAAAAATTCTGGAGGTTTGTAAAATCTCCCATTCTCTAAAACTTAGACTAGCATTTTCTACAGCAGAGCCAGGGCCAGAAGGGAAAATTCTGAGGGGAAAGAAGCCTGGTGGTTATTCTAACAAGATAGCCAGAGAAAGAGATCAGAGGACCAAGGACTCAGTGAAAGTGAAGGGTAACCTTTGCTTTACCACAGAGAACTGGAATAAAAATAGAAACATCTATGAGGATTTATCTTTTGCCAGAAGATGCTCTAGGAAGAAAAAAGATCGCAGACTGTTTTCAGGTACAGATTATTGGTTTGCATTCTACATAGTATGTGGCAAATTCTTTCAGAAGGAATAGTCTGCTGCTGATGAATATGCTACTAACTACCTTAAAAAGAAATATGGTTATTGAATATGTGGTCAAAGTATGAATTTCAATGACTTTGCCCTTTAACCAGAGCAATGAGTATGGTCTTGGGCTTATTACTTAACTGCTCAGTGTCTCAGTTTCCTCATCTATAAAAAGGAGACAAAAACAATATCTACCCCTCAGTTGCTTGTCAGGAATTAGGATTGGAGGTGGCAAGAAGTAAGGGTGCTTGTTAAGCAAGGATTGGTTGGGTTCTGAAATGGTTGCACAGTTGTAAGGGGAGACCTTGAGACTATAAGGTTACAGCTGGCAGCTGCTAGTGGATATTGTTTCAAGAATTGCTGGTGGTGTACTTGAGTTTGATACAGTTCATGAAATTCAAGTTCCCAGTGATGCAGGAATGTGTACAAAACCACATCCACAATGGCCACCCAGCTCCATTTTGGATTCCTGAACCACAGTTACTCCATTGTGATTTTTTTTTTAATTTATTTATCATTATTATTATTTTTTTAATTTATTTATTTTATCGATTTATTTTTTTGGCTGCATTGGGTCTTCGTTGCTGCGCGCTGGCTTTCTCTAGTTGCGGCGAGAGGGGGCTACTCTTCATTGCGGTGGCTTCTCTTGTTGCAGAGTACGGCTCTAGGTGCGCGGGCTTCAGTAGTTGCAGCATGCAGGCTCAGTAGTTGTGGCTCGCGGGCTCTAGAGCACAGGCTCAGTAGTTGTGGCGCACGGGTTTAGTTGCTCCGCGGCATGTGGGATCTTCCCGGACCAGGGTTCGAACCCGTGTCCCCTGCATTGGCAGGCAGATTCTTTTTTTTAAAGATTTATTGATTGATTGATTGATTGCTATGTTGGGTCTTCATTTCTGTGCTAGGGCTTTCTCTAGTTGCGGCAAGCGGGGGCCACTCTTCATTGCGGTGCGCGGGCCTCTCACTATCGCGGCCTCTCTTGTTGCGGAGCACAGGCTCCAGACGCGCAGGCTCAGTAGTTGTGGCTCACGGGCCTAGTTGCTCCGCGGCATGTGGGATCTTCCCAGACCAGGGCTCGAACCTGTGTCCCCTGCATTAGCAGGCAGATTCTCAACCACTGCGCCACCAGGGAAGCCCCATTGTGATTTTTTAAATGCATTCTTTTCTTCAATGATTAAAGCAGACGTACAATGCATGTTTGACAGGCCACAGAACAGGCTGTTCTAGTTAGCATAAAGTTTAAGTTAAATCATGTATAAACCAGAATGACTTCCCCATACCTTAATATGTGAACATTTCTTCTATCACTGTAAGTAATGTACAAAAATTAACTCAAAATGGGTCATAGATCTAAATGTAAAACTTAAAAGTAGACAACTTCTATAAGAAAACATAAGAAAAAGCATTTTAACCTTGGGTTAGACGAAGATTCTGTAGATAACAATACTAAAAGTACAGTCCAAAAAAGAACAAATTGGTAAGTTGGACTTCATCAGAATTAAAAACTTCTGTTCTTCCAAAGAGTAAAAAGACAGGCCAAAGACTGGGAGAAGATGTTTGCAAGTCATATATCTGATGAAAGAATTGTATCCAGAATATACAAAGAACTCTCAGAACTGTATTATAGGGGCTTCCCTGGTGGCGCAGTGGTTGAGAATCTGCCTGCCGATGCAGGGGACAGGGGTTCGAGCCCTGGTCTGGGAAGATCCCACATGCCGCGGAGCAACTAGGCCCGTGAGCCACAACTACTGAGCCTGCGTGTCTGGAGCCTATGCTCCGCAACAGGAGAGGCCGCGATAGTGAGAGGCCTGCGCACCGCGATGAAGAGTGGCCCCCGCTTGCCACAACTAGAGAAAAGCCCTCGCGCAGAGGCGAAGACCCAACACAGCCATAAATAAATAAATAAATAAACAAATAAATAATTTAAAAAAAAAACTGTATTATAAGAAAACAAACAACTCAGTAGAAACTGGGGCAAAGGATTTGAACAGACACTTCACCAAAGAAGACAGACTGATAATAAGTACATGAAAAGATGCTTGACATCATTATCCATTAGGGAAATACAAACTACAACCACAATGAGATACCACTACATACCTATTAGAATGACTAAAATTAAAAAGATTAACCATGCCAAGTACAGGAGAGGATGGAATTCTTATATACTACTGTTGGGAATGGAAAAGGATACAGACATTTTGGAAGACAACTGACAGATTCTTTAAAAGTTAAACATACACCTACCATACTATCCAGCCATCCTGCTTCTAGGTGTTTAACCAAGAGGAAAGGAAATATGTGTCCATACAAAAACATGTACATGAATGTTCACAGCAGCTTTCTTTGGTAAGAGAAAAACTAGAAAGAACGGAAATTTCCATCCAGATAAATTGATTAACTGTACCAAGAGCTAAAGCCCTTCACCTTAACCAAGATGACTTCTTCTACATAATTCTCTGCAGAGGAGGCAATGTCTCCTTCACTTCTGATGTTAAGCCAAGTGGTGAGCAAACACTTGAATCGTAATAATAGCTGTAGTTCTAGTCCCGGGCTCTTAGGAGTGCTTAACATGTGTGTAACAGTAATTCTTCATGCTTAGTAGTTATACGGGTTTAAAAGTTCATTAACCAAAGATGTATAGAAATGTGATTTTCCAATAAGTTTTATTTAAGAGGTGATATCTATGAAACACTGCACATGGCTAGAGTATGTATTTCTTCCAAATACAAAGAAGAAAACGGAGGAACCACTTATCAAGGCCTCTCCTGCAAAAGGTCCTGGACCAATGGTCCAGCCAGTGACTCAGAACTTGACTTAATGCTGGGAGCCATCTACCTCAAAATGCTGAGCAGGGCAAAATCAAAATGGTTGGGAAAATGCTTGCCTCTGGGAAAAAGCTGCATGGAAATTTGTTACTAGAAGGAAAGCAGTTTAACTCATGCAAACACAACTGAACTAAAAACAGAGATTAAAGAGAGCGGCTGTAACTCACACCAAATATTTAGTAGCTGCAATTTACATTTTTCACTGCAGAGTTCAATTCACAAAAACAATATTTATTTAACATCTGTTACGTGCCAACAGTGTGGCAATCATCTTTAAGACTTTTATGTACTAGAGTAAATTACGGAGGCAATGAAATCTTTTTTCCAAGAAGTCTTTATTATTTGGGAATGGAATATGCCCAATCAGACTGAAGTAAGTGTAGAACGTTCGAGAGACAAAGAAATGGAAACGATTACCAGCTAGGGTGCTTCCTTGTCTATGACTTTTTAAATGCAAGCTTTTTTGCCATCATGCCTTACCTGAAACATTAATAGCCACTATGTCATTTCCCCCACGTCTGGCCCAGTAAGTCAACATGAACAATGTAGAGGTTATACTGCGTGTCCAGTTAACTTGGTTGAATAAGGTGCCAATGAATGGGGAAAATGTATTTGGAAGTTCTTTCCTACAAATGAAACACTGTGGTCATCCATTCATTAAACAAATAGTTCCTGAGTTCATACATTGTCCTGGGTGTGTGCAATGGTAAACAAAACAGACATATGGTCTTTACCCTCGTGAGGCCTATGGGGAGAGGGTGGATCCAAAAATAAATATATAATTACACATTGTAATAAGTTAAAAAGGTGTGTATACAAGTGGCCGAGAAAACTCAATACACTGCCTCACTGTCATTTTATTTCTCTCCAGAAGCAAGAAAGGCATTGCTCCACTGCCCCCTAATTGTAGCAGCTTTTCTGTGTTTTCGAATTAGTAGTAGTTTGAAATGTCAGTGTGCAGTTGACATTTCTGTGCTTGGAGTGCAGCAACCTGCTCAACAGGCACGGCCTGCTTCTCCCGAGGCTAACTCTCGAGTACCTGTCAGGTGGGCCAGACCGACGTGCCACACACAGAGGTGGAGCCCGCAGCCAACCTCTTCAACCACTGTGCTCGTGGGCACGCAGCACAGAAGAGACACGTAGCCTTCTCAATCCCACTAACACATCTAGGTGAACCACAATGATGTAAGCAGGTTCTGAGCAAAACTGAGGAATAGAAAGGAGAGTTTTGTCAAGATAGTGGCAGATATCTGAATTTATTTTCAGGTTCTTTCCTTGTCCTTCCTGAAAACCTGGCTCCCCCTGGGCTGCACTCACTGTGTCGTTTGGAGGAGCAATCCAGCTCAGAAAGGTTGAGTCCTAAGAATTCTCCTGTCTTGCTCCTAAGAAATCCCAAGTTTCTTTTGTGATAGTGGCTTAATGAGAAAGCGTGACTGTTAAGAAAAATCAAACTGTTGTATCATTTCATGTTTTTATCACGCATCTCATTGCACTAGTTACGTTCATCTTTGATGTTAAAATACTACTGCAAATTGAGGACTTGATAAAAGGCCTTTCAATATGAAATGGACTATACAGTGGAGAAAAGACAGCCTCTTCAATAAGTGGTGCTGGGAAAATTGGACAGGTACATGTAAAAGTATGAAATTAGAACACTCCCTGGCACCATGCACAAAAATAAACTCAAAATGGATTAAAGACCTAAGTGTAAGGGCAGACACTATCAAACTCTTAGAGGAAAACATAGGCAGAACACTCTATGACATAAATCACAGCAAGATTCTTTTTGACCCAGCTCCCAGAGAAATGGAAATAAGAACACAAATAAACAAATGGGACCTAATGAAACTTAAAAGCTTTTGCACAGCAAAGGAAACCATAAACAAGACCAAAAGACAACCATCAGAATGGGAGAAAATATTTGCAAATGAAGCAACTGACAAAGGATTAATCTCCAAGATTTACAAGCAGCTCATGCAGCTCAATAACAAAAAAACGAACAACCCAATCCAAAAATGGGCAGAAGACCTAAATAAACATTTCTCCAAAGAAGATATACAGATGGCCTACAGACACATGAAAGAATGCTCAACATCATTAATCATTAGAGAAATGCAAATCAAAACTACAATGAGATATCATCTCACACCAGTCAGAATGGCCGTCATCAAAAAATCTAGAAACAATAAATGCTGGAGAGGGTGTGGAGTAAAGGGAACACTCTTGCACTGTTGGTGGGAATGTAAATTGATACAGCCACTATGGAGAACAGTATGGAGGTTCCTTAAAGAACTACAAATAGAACTACCATACGACCCAGCAATCCCACTACTGGGCATATATCCTGAGAAAACCATAGGTCAAAAAGAGTCATGTACCAAAATGTTCATTGCAGCTCTATTTACAATAGCCAGGACATGGAAGCAACCTAAATGTCCATCGACAGATGAATGGATAAAGAAGATGTGGCACATATATACAATGGAATATTACTCAGCCATAAAAAGAAATGAAATGGAGGTATTTGTAATGAGGTGGATGGAGTTAGAGTCTGTCATACAGAGTGAAGTAAGTCAGAAAGAGAAAAACAAATACAGTATGCTAACACATATATACGGAATCTAAGGAAAAAAAAAAAAAAAGGCCATGAAGAACCTAGTGGCAAGACGGGAATAAAGACACAGACCTACTAGAGAATGGACTTGAGGATATGGGGAGGGGGTGGGGTGAGATGTGACAGGGTAAGAGAGTGTCATGGACATATATACACTACCAAATGTAAAATAGATAGCTAGTGGGAAGCAGCCGCATAGCACAGGGAGATCAGCTCGGTGCTTTGTGACCACCTAGAGGGGTGGGATGGGGAGGGTGGGAGGGAGGGAGATGCAAGAGGGAAGAGAAATGGGAGCATATTGTATATGTATAACTGATTCACTTTGTTATAAAGCAGAAGCTAACACACCATTGTAAGGCAATTATACTTCAATAAAGATGTTAAAAAAAAAAAAATGAAATGGACAAGATGTGTAATTGAAAGAAATGCTTCCAGAATGTATTTCACAGAATGTGACAAGACTTTCTCAGTGCCATTCTTAAAAACCTCTGCTAATATCTGAACAAATACCAGACCTTAAAGGATTCCATGGGTTCTCATGCAGGGTTGCATTAACCATGCTTTCACATCAGATTAGCAGAAAATATCTACTATAATATAATGTCTGCACATATTAAATGTATATCTATCAAATGCCCACTGCATATGTAATGTGTCTAATTATTATGAAGTATGTTGACATCAAATAATTTAGTAGACCCCCACTTATAGTTCTGGACCCTTTACTTGATTGAGAATATGTAAAAATGACCCAAATGTTCACTGTGAATGCCAGTTAAAGCTTATATAAAGAGCAAAATGTATCCCTCCAGCTGTGAGGTTTGGAACCTAATCTTCTACTCTCCTTGAACTATTGTGAGTGAAATGGCAGATCAAAGTTCACTTTTCATAAATATTTAAATAATGTCACAATTAGCAACACCAATCTGGATAATTATTTAAAGGTACTTCATATTATAAACCAGAAATCCACTTTTTAAAAATGATACACCAGTTTAATTATATGGGGAAATGTAGTGGGAAAGGAACACAGTTTGACCTCAGACGTTTTGGTAGTTCGTATGACTTCACCAAGACTCAACCAGAAAGCTTCATTTTAATCTTAAATGAAACATTACACTTAACAAAGCTTTCATATCTGAGATTCAGCTGGAGAAGTTCATTTTGGAAAGAAAGCATTTACGACTATTAGGTACATGAGTCTCTGAACCAATATGAAGCTGTGGCAATAAAACAGCAAGAAGTAAATGGAGGCTAAAATCAGGGGAAGACAATCAGGGCAAAAAGTGTTCTTTTGTTTTCATGATCAGTCCTTAGATATTTTGGCTGAAGATACAAAAAGAAAAATAAATATGTTTCCCTCAAGAACTGTCAGTTTGTTTTGGGCAGTGGTTTTCATTTATTTACAGTACGATGATAGAGAAAAAGTTACAGAGATGGAACCAATTATAGTAATAAAAGGAAACCAGTCTGTAGCTCTAAAATCTTGTGCCAGAGTCCATCAGTGTGGTCGGCAGATGTTTTACAAACACTTAGGGAATCTGTTGTGAAGCTCAAATAGAAAACCAAGAGAGCATTTTGTATTTGTCCAGAAATCTGGGGGAACGAAGGGAAATGAAACCCAGGGTCTTCCGTAGCCTAGTTTAATGCCATTTGCCACTCAGCCCCCATCCGCCCTGCGCTTCCCATTGCTGGGTTGGAAATATCATCAACCGGTCCAGATTCAGGGCTTTCAAAAAGCCTCACCGTTATGTAACCGGTGTTGGCCCTCATTGCACTGCTGTACATTGGATGACTGTTCCGAGCACAGTGCTTAGCAGATGTCCAATTAGTGGCAGCAGAAGCTATGAGACGCCTTGTTACAGTCGACCTCAACCTTGGCTGCACTGGGTCATCACCCGGGAGCTTTGCCACGTGCTAGCACCTGGACTTGTCCCACCCCATCTGTCACCAGAGAGTCTGATTTCATTGGTCTGAGGAGCATCCAGGGTCTTGGGATTTTTTTCCCCTTATCCTTTTAAAATAATTTTAGATACACAGGAGGTTGCAAAGCTTTCCCTCACGGTTACGTCTTACATAACTCTAGTTACAATATCAAAACCAGAAAATTGGCATTAGTGTAACGTGTGTGCATAATTCCATGCCATTTTATCACACGTGTGGATCGTGTAGCCACCGCTGTAATTAAGATGCAGAACTATTCCATCCTCACAAAGATCACCCTGGTACTACCCCTGTATAGTATCACCTACCCCTGTTTTTCCCTACCATTCCGACAAACGCTAATCTGTTCTCCAGCTCTTCTGTCATTTCAGGAATGTTATCTTAATGGAATTCTGCAGTATGTAACCTTTGAGATTGGCTTTTTCACTCAGCATAATGTTCTTGAGACCCATCCAAGTTGTGTGTATCAATAGTTCGTTACTTTTTATTGCTAGGTAGCACTTCATCATATGGATGTAATCTGTTTAATATTCATCTATTGTAAGACATTTTGGTGGTTTACAGTTTGGGGCTATTACAAATAAAGCAGCCAAGAACATTTGTATAAAGGTTTTTGTGTGAACATAAGATTTCATTTCTCTGGGATAAATGCCAGGAGCACAAATGCTAGGTCGTGTGTTCATTATCTGTTCAGTTTTTTAGTAACTGCCAAACTGTTTTCCAGAGTCGCTGTACCATTTTACATTACCACCAATAACGTATGAGAGATCCAGTGTCTCTACATTCTTGCCAGCATTTGGTGTTATCACTATGTTTTATTTTAGCTGTTCGGGTAGGTGTATAGTGATATCTCACTGTGGCTTAATTTTCATTTCCTTTACGGCTAGTGATGTTGAATATCTTTGCATGTGCTTATTTGCCGTCTATATATCCTCTGCCGTGAAATGTCTCTTTACGTCTTTGGCCCATTTTTCAGCTGGGTTTGGACGTGGCGGGTGGGAGGCAGGTTTCAAAGTTCTCCAGGTATTTCTAATATGCAGCTCAGTTTGGGAAGCACTGTCTCGTAGCATCTCTGTGTGGTGTAAATGCTAAACTTAAGCTGTTGCACCTGTGGTAACCTTAAAATAAGGCCTGTATGGTCAGGATGGGACGATTAAATATGCCTGCAGTCCCAGGGAAAGGAGCTGGAAGTGTTTTCCGGGAGCTCAGGTTCTTTGCATATGCTCACCACAGGGCTGGAAGGGTGTCTGAGAGCTCCAAAGGATAATTCTGGAAATATGGACAAAGTATAATACCTTCTGCCTCAGAATCATGGTGTGCATGTACTGTGCATGCCTGCACATGTGCACATGTGTGTAAAATGGTAATTCCCAGGTCTCAAACCCTGGACCTACAGAATCAGAACTTTTAAGAGTGGGGCCTGGGACGCTGCATATATAGAACAGGTGGTTCCTGTGCTATCAAAAATTTGAGACCTGCCTTTTGCTCAGGGAAGATTAGGGGCCCCACTTTCCACTGAGGGCACTTCAGGGCATGGGTGGATGCCCTTCTACTAAGAAATTGGTTTCAAGAGGAATTCCCTTGAGCCAGTTTGGGCATAGAAACTTGTGTTCTCCATCAGAAACCTGGGGAACCGAGAGAGCTAGGATGGTGTTTGCATACTTCCATGCTGGTATTCCAGAAGCAATTCTCACCTGTAATCTCACCTCTGTGTTGAGAAGTAATCATTTGTAGTAATCAATAACGTTAATAACAATAATTAACATTTACGGAGCGCTAATTATCTGCTAGACTTCTCCCACACACTAGCTCCCTTAATTCTTATAACAACTTACAGACAGGTTATTATATTCTCCATTTTGTAGAAGAGGAAACTCAGGTTCAGAGAGGTCGGGTCATTTGCCCAAAGTCGTAAAGCTAGTAGATGACAGAACTGTTTTTCCTTCTGGAACTCCCTCTTATTTTTGTCCTTGGTTGTCCCAAACTCCAGTTTTTATTAATTTTTTCAGACCTACTTAAACCTCATTGGAAAAAAAGAAGCACTAAGAATTTATAAATATATCTACAGAGCTCTGAATAGCCTAACGGGCCACCATTTGTGTAGCCAGAGTAAATGCTTCACGGAAGCTGCATTTCTAAGGATCTCTCTGGTGCAGCACTGCGATGTCGACTGTAAACATCAAGCTGGTCTTAAATGGAGGGAGTGAAGCTCAGGGGCACTGAGGCGGTAACTACTGTACAGAGTAAGAAATTATTTCCATCCTGCTCCTCAGGAACCTGCAGTTAGGGGAGAATAAGCCACACCCTTTAAATACACACGTGTGGCCCTGGCCCCAGTTTCACAGCCACCTGCGCATGGCTGGTTCAGGTGAAAGCTCTTTTGTTTTCCAGCTGACATCCTGCATCATCTTGCATGGTGGCCTCAGTTCTCTGAGTGGCTTTGACATAACTGGTGTTTTCATAATATACCCAGTGTCATTGTTCGTAATCCCCGGTTGCCTGCCTTCGAGCGTGCCGTGTCCGTGAGCCTCGGCTAAGTTGAGAGCTGTGGGCGTACGGGTGTGAGGAAGTGGTTTCCTCCTCTGCCTCCCCAGGTTCCAAACCAAAGGCTTCCTGCAAGGCCGCTGCTGGTCTTTGGGAATCACAGTGGATAGAAAGCAGAGCCTGAAGCAAAGCTTAAGGTGCAAGGCTCTGTTCCAGAAGGGAAGAGTGACGGGGAAAGAGCGCAGAAGCAAATGCAGGTGGAGGCCAGACCGCGCTGGCCACGTGCCACGAAAACCATGCCTGACGCTCAGCCGTCAGGACTCCGTGCGGAGGTCAGATGGAACCACCACATCTTGGAATTGTTGGTCACGGGGAGGAAGGGCGAGGAGTTTATCTGCCGGTTCCCTCTGTCTCTTGACTCTCACTGGTCAAAGCTGGTGCCATGGGGATTCAGCGCTCCCTCACTTCCGGTTGTCACCCCTCCTCCCCAGGCCGCTGTGGGACAGCCGTCCTCTGTGCTCTCAGCGAGGTGGCAGGGGTGTCACGTAAGCCTTCAAGTGGCAGGAAGAGCCAGCTTCTCTGCAGGCTCCTCGGAGGCCTGGGTCTGGCTGCAGGGCTGCGGCCGCTCCCGCGGTGGGCAGGGGAGCAGCTGTGCCGGAGCCGGCCCTTGGCCCTCGCACTCGGGGAGGCTGCCTGTGCCGATGGTGGCAGAGATGAGGCCACAGTGGGAAGCTAGCAGCCAGGGCCCAGCCAGCAGAAGGGGCCAAGCAGATCTGGGGGACGGGGCACAGAACTCGGGTCCCATACAATACCGTTTCCAATTTTAACGCAGTGTTTGGGTGTCGGGTTTCTTGGTTGCAAGCTACAGGAACATACTCCAGCTTTCTTGAGCCAGAAGGGAATTTATTGGGTGCACGTTTAAGAGCTTGCAGAGACTGGAGAGTGGGTCATAGGACAGGCAGTGGGACCTGTCGCACCAGTTAACCGAAACAGTGGCCCGCACACCCCTGTCACAGTGGCAGAACTGTCCCCCTACCGTGGCCCAACATCACTGCCTCCCCATGAGACTATACACCACTAGACATGCCTCCAAAATAGTAGAGAAGGGGTGATGCTTGTAATGGCTTGAATTGTATCCCCCTCCCAAATTCATATGTTGAAGTCCTGACCTCCCAGTACCTCACCATGTGACCTTATTTGGCAATAGGATGTTTGCAGAGCTCATCAAATTGAAATGAGGTCATTAGCATGGGCCCTAGTGCAATATGACTGGTGTCCTCGTAAAAATGGGAAATTTGGACACAGAGACATGCACAGAGGGAAGACAAGGTAAAGACATAGCCATCTGCAAGCCAAGGAGAGGGGCCTAGAACAGAGCCTTCCCTCACGGTCCTCAGAAGGAGCAAACCCTGCCGACACCTTGATTTTCGATTTCTGGCTTCCAGATCTGAGAGACAATAAATTTCCTTGTTAGCTCTAGCAAACTAATATAATGCTGGAGCGTCAAGAAGAGGAAAAAAAAAAAGAAAGAAAGAAAATCCTCACCACTTTGCTGAGCTCTTTGTAGATTGCTAAGCCACTTTGATGTACATTATCCCACCTGGCAGGGCTGGGACATGTACAGTCACGCAGGGCTCTGCTCTCAGAAGCCTGGTTTAATGCTCTGCTGTTGTCATCTTGAAATTCTTCATGCTTTTTAAACAAGGAACCCCACATTTTCATTTTGCAGTGGGCCCCATAAGTTATGTAGTTGGTCCTGTCCCCTGGATGTCACAGCAGCCTGTGTTTACCTATGAGATAAACAGGAACTTTATCATGATTTGTGTTTATTGATGATGAAACTGAAGCTGAAAGAGGTTAAGCAGCTTGATCACGGTCAACAGAACTGCCCAGAGTTGGATCAGGAACTGAGGTTTCTGGTGCAATGACCTCTGTGTTCCTCCAATCTGAGAATCTGTAACTCTAGAACTCACCTAAAAAACAAGAAAATTTTGAGATAAAACCTTTACACAGTTTCCTTGTCTTCACTCAGTTATCTTGACTAAGGTTCAACACACGAAACCAGGCTCAGTGTCTTCTGGATGACCCTTGATGGTCTCCTAGTTGAGAAGTTCCTCTACCAGCCTCAACTGGTGATACTGCCTTTTTTGCTGGTCCCCTTTAGTCTACCCTTATCTGTTTTTCTATTAGATTCTGAATCTCTGAAGAAGCAGGTTCTTGTCTGCCTGGGGCCCCAGGTCGACCTAGTTTGGGTTTAGATAGAAACTGTTGACCTCAGGCCACTGGATCTGTGCCCTTGGTCGTGGATATTGAGAAATACCTTCAAGAATCAATTGATTGACCTCTTCCTTGGTTCTAGATATTCAGCCTCTTGGCTTTCCCAGGATAAACCAGCCCTTCTAAACTGTGTGTCATGGAGTTCCACCATCTCTCCCTGTCTACCTGCTCTTTCTCCTCTCTTTTCTCTATTCTCTCCTTGCTTTACTGATGCTCTGCTCTCAGTAAAGTCCTTAGACTCTCCTTTGATTTCCTTACCTTTTCCCCCAGCCCCTGTTCTACCACAGTTTTCTCATTGTCCCTCAGTTCTTCACAGCTCTGCCCCCAGCATCACCAACACACTCTGGAGATTTCCAAGTCAGTTACATCATCAGTGTCCTAAAGAAACACTGAATAAAGTTGTGCTTAATTTACTCTTGGGTTCCACTCAAGTAGATCATTTTTTCCAAATCCATCAAAATTTTTGGAAGAAGTAGGAGGAGGTTTTAGGGTTTTAAAATGTTTCTTTTTTTTTTTTTCTTTATTACGAAATGGAACATGGGAGGGTGAGGTGTGCAATAATATACTGTGTTATTTATTCCTTCTCTGAGGTAGATATAAGTTGCTGGCCTACACTTCTCTCTTTGGAAACAACTTCTCCTCATTGTATGTGGGGCTATTAGCCAGGATGCTCTACCCTCCTGGCTGCCTCCCCACATAACCAAGGCTGGCCAATCAGAGTATTCTGTCCTCCAGTGACTGGGTCAGGGATTGCCATGTAACTCAAGCAACACTGATCAGAACCATCCTTGACAATGGCTATATAGAAACTGGAGAGGGAGGTCTCTCTTCCTCTGGGAATGGGCAAGTGTGGAGACCAATGCTGACAGAAGAAAGCTAAAAGTGGGGAGTGGGATCTAGATTTAAAGACAACTTGAGAAGATCTCTTATGTTGGTTACTAGCTCAAAGTCAATAGAGATTGAATTGGCCAGCATCCATTTAGTTATAAAGGCTGGTGGTGTTAGAGAAAACTCAAATCTGGCAAACAGGGACCTTGAGTTGCTTATACCTCAGAGCGATGGTTCAAGACGGGGAACAGTACCACTCTCAGCACTTTTTTTTTTTTTTGATGTATGAGGAATCCTGGGTTGTTACAATGCTTGGGAGGTGCTTTTGGCACTGGGAGACAGGAATCCTAGACTCTGGCAATGTACAGGACAGTCCTACAGAATGAAGAATTGCCCTGCTACCCGCTGTCGCACTGCAGAAGAGAAAAAGGTCAACATGTAGAGAGAAGCAGAGTCCCGGTGTCCCTGAGCGAGCACCTGTATCCAGCTGCACCCTTTCCTTTGAAGTCTTTTGAGTTGGTTTTGGTCCCTTGCAACAGAAAGAGCATTGAGAATTTCACATACCAGGGAGTAACAAGTGCTCTGGTTTTCTGCAGTTGCCTCTTGTAAGTCTCTAGTCTTCTTCACATTAAATTAGCCCTTCATAGTCGGGTGATGTCATTTGGGTGCCCAAATTCCTTACTGGCTCCTCATTGCCCATACATTCTTTAGCAAGGCATAGAAAGCCCTCATGCTGTGACTCCTGCCCCCCTCCCCAGCCTCATTCCTCACCCATCCCTGCCTCACCCTACACTCTAGAGCAACTACACTGTTTGGAGATGTCTGCTGTTTCACATGGCCATGCCTTTGCTCATGCTGGTCCCTCTGCCTGGGATACATTTTCTACCCTTCTCTTCTCAGTTATCAAATCCCTCACAGAAAACCTTCTATGGAGCCCCCAAGTGGACTAATACCTCTTCTCTGTGCTCCCACAGCACCCATATACCTCTATCTTATGACCATTTTATGTTAGATGTTCTGTTGGTGTGTCTGTCTCACCCACTAGACTAGAAGGTTCTCAGATTCAGGGTTTGTATCTTCTTCAGTTTTCTCTTCCAGTGCACCTAGCGTACAGTGGCTGGCACATACTGTTGAACTGAATGGGTCCTTGTTCTAAGAAAAATATGGTAGTCTTTGTGATGTATCCGGTAATTAATTCATCTTAGACAACATCTGGGATAACCTGCAATTTATGTAGTGTCCTTCTTGGAGTGAATCACTAGTGGACCTATGACCATTGGTATGACATGTGTGAAAAAGAGCTCTTCACAGGCAAATAGTTTTTAGAATTGCTTGAATGACTGAACTGAACAAAGAAAAACAATAGAATTGTTATCTTAAGTCTAGAGGAATGAAGGCGTTTTTTATTTACGCAAGGCCATTTTTGTTCCCCAGGCAAGTCTAGTGGGGCAGGGGCGTGGAAACCATAACTTTGCTATTGGGCAGAGGTGAAGGGCCTCCCACTAGAGGTGGTTTCCTTCCAGAAAGGTAGAGAAAAGAAGATTGATCCTGAGCCCAGGAAGCCGTTGTTCTTTGGCCCGATTTGGGGAATGAGGAAACTGTATCTGGTCAGCCAGTTCCCTATCGGTGGATATAAACTGGTTCTCATTTTCCCTTTTCCATCTCACAGTTATCCCCCTGTTTTCACTGTTTTTGCCTCAGAGGAGATGGCAGGGTGAAGAAGGTGAGGAGAAGTGAAGAAATGTGTATTTTTAGCCATGACACAGCTGAATGTTCTGAGTCTTCTTTTACAACCACATTTAAAAATAAATGTCAAGAGTTAGGATTTAAGTGATTTCTCGGTGTCCACATCCTCCTTTTCTCCTTACTGAGGGCCTGTCTTCTTCTGATTGGTTACCCTCTGCAGAGTGTGTCTTTCAACTCTGGATGTATCAACCACTAGCTGATGAAATGCACAGAATTTCTTAAGGTATTACATGACACGCTTTTGTTTTAAAACTCTAAGTATATACCTTTATCCTCAGGTTAATAACACAACTGTTCATATCCAAGGATATAAAGATGATTTACCATCAAAATCATACATTAAGCTACACTTTCATTTATTTGTGCAGTATTTCTGAAACATATACTACGGGTAAGAAACGTACCCAAAGATGAGCAGTAGCTTCTCTGCTTTCCAGAGTTGTCACTCAGATGACTCTTTCACATAGGGCTGTTCCCTGACATTAGACTCACCTGGGGGTTTTCAGTAAAATGCAGACACCTGGGCTCCACCCCAGTTTTAGTGACTCAGATCACATATGAGATCATATATTTGCCTGTATTCAAAATACCTTCTAAATGTAAGTGATATTCTTACTTTCAGGAAGAGATGGTGATAATGGCCATATGAAACTCAAAATGGTGTGTGTGTGTGTGTGTGTGTGTGTGTGCTCCCTCAGTCAGGCCTTCAGCAGGTACTAGGTTTTACTTTAACAACTAAGACTTACCCACTCTATGCAATAAGACCTATGTTTAAACCTCACTTGAACTCTTACTGGCTGCATGGGCTTGAGAAAATTATCCGACTTGTTTGTATTTGTTTTCACATCCGTAAACTTGGGATACAGCCCACCTCACAGGGTTACTTTGAGAATTAAGTGGAACAACATATGTAAAGTCTTAACCCAGCACCAGGTGTGTTGTGATGGTAGCCAGCATCCATTCCTGATTTATGGACACTCTTCAAGATGAGATTTCTTTTTTTTTAATAATAAACTTTTTTTCTGCCCCAGATATATGAAATTGAAGATTCAAAACACTGTTTTTCACTTTGTCATTTAGAATGATTTAAAATTTTTTAAAATTAACAGCTTTATTGAGGTATGATTTACATACTGTAAAATTCACCATTTACAGTGTACAATAGTTTTTAGTATATCTGCAGAGTTGTGCAGCCATCGCTGTTTTCTAATTATAGAATATTTTCAAAATAAATTTTTTAGCATGTGTGTGTGTGCATGTACCCTTCATAGGGAAGCGAGCTTGTTTAATAGAATCTTTTAAAACAAATATCCAATGTTATATACTGTAGTGGATGTTTTCTCCTTTACGTATGAAGCTTTTTTTAAAAGATATTATTTTTTCATTTAATTCCTTTTCTGGAATTGTCTTCAAAATTGTATTCAGGTTCTTTTTTTTTTTTAATATTTATTTGGTTGCACTGGGTCTTAGTTGTGGCAGGCGGGCTCCTTAGTTGTGGCATGCGAACTCTTTAGTTGTGGCATGCATGTGGGATCTAGTTCCCTGACCAGGGAATGAACCCAGGCCCCCTGCATCGGGAGCACGGTGTCTTAACCACTGTGCCACCAGGTAGGTCCCTTTTCATGTTCTTAAAAATATCTTTAGTTGTGGTGGATCTTCTTTTGAAGAAAGATGTGAAAGTAACCAAAAATAGTGATTAGCTTCCTTTTGATAACTAATGGGGGAACCCAAACTGGGTAATACTATTTGGGGGCTCAAAAATCAAGGACTGGCTATAAATTAGTGATAGAGGTATTCCAATGTGGCCCATATGCTAACCCTGAAGGGGTAAAGAATCAACAAATTAATAGAAAATCAGTGAATATCAGTTCATAAGGTAAACATCTGTTATAACCATTTAAGGAGTAAATCCAGGAATTAAATGGATTCTGACAAACTTTATAGTGAGGTCTACTATGATACTTACCATATTGTACTATGGATGTGTATCTGGCTATATGTTTTGTCCTCAGTGTTGAGAAGCCTTGTAATATTTGTCTAAATATTGCCAGCACTTCCCCCTGTTCTGACACAGTGAGAACACACAGTGAGTACCCTGTGAAAACCAGAATGTCAGGGCACCCTGCTCAGTGGTGTCCATACACTGCACAAGTAAAACCTGTGTGGATTACCCACATTGATAGAAAACTTTTTCAACTAGTTCCTTAATTTACCACGGGGAATTCAGTGGTGCTGAGTTCTCGGTTGGGGCACCCAGATTGCTAACTTAACCCCAGAGCAAAACACAAGTGATTAAATGAATAAGGCATTATTTTATATTAACAACGTGTCTCTTCTTGCAAAGATAAACCAACCATAGCTGACTGCAAAACATGTTACACACACAGGATATATAGAAGATGCATTTTTTTTAAATGTTCATACTAAATATTATTGATTTCCTTGTCCAGCCATTCAAGCAGTGTCAAAAACATATTAATGGGTTATTAAAGCAAACACAATTCAGACCCAAATGAAGAACTCTAAGACCTAGATATTTTTACTTTATACTTTTTATACCCTCTGAAGAAAATTGGCACTTCTTCCATTGGCATTAAAATAGCAAACATATGCTGTTTATATTAGAAATGGTTTAAATTAATCATCTCCGTATGATGCATTTGGTTATTTAATTGCACAGGTTTTCTTGTAGCTGGATATTTCAAGATAATGATGTTGGGAAAAAGAGATAATGCCATTGACAATATAAGAACAGAAGGATCCACTAGCTTTCATTAATATTAGAAAACTAATTGTATGGATTCAGATAATATCTTGCTATTACAGCTTATTCATGTGCCCACTCTTGCAGCTACTTGCCTTGAAGGTACTGATTGTCTTCATATCATAAATGGGGAAACTGAGGCTGAAAGAGGTTAAGTAAAATTGCCCCACGTCACAAAGGTAATGCTTTGCAGAACCCAAATCATAGTCTATGATTTAAGCCCAATCTCCATCTCCCTACACTTCCAACTCACCATACAATTGACAAACAGGGATTGAGCACCTACTGCGTGCTCTAGACAGTCCAAGTGAATCTGACTACACTTTATGATTTGGAACAAATCCACTCTGGGAAGCCGGTGATGAGCCGCTGCTGCTTCCACTGAAACAGATTCACATACGTGGTTATGTGAGTGGAAATGTGTCCCCCTCCTTCCTCCTATAGTCATGGGAGAAGCATAGAGGTTAGAGAGAACTGAGCCATGCCATGTGTTGTCAGTTAGTGTAGGAAAGGCTTAATGTTAGCATAATAAGGCCAGGATTGTTAGTAAGAAATGGGTAACGTTAAATGAAGAGAAGGCAAATAATTTCCTTGTTTAGATAAAAATGGGGATTCCGGATAGAAATTAATCACAGTGGAAGGTATATTTGGTTTTAGGTACTCCAGGAGAAAACCCACCAGGGCACTCCCGGACCTTTTGGCACCTTTCCCCTCCCTCATCCACGGGACCAGAGCTCCTCTGCCTCGCACCCCCAACCCCCCTGCAGGACTCAGCAGACCCACAGACCTTGAAATCAGAGACAACCTCTCCCTCTATAGAGCAACAGTCGGCAGACAGAGAAGAGAAGCCGTGGACATTCACCAGAGGCTGCAGAATGCTCAAGTCATGAGAGGGACCAAGGGACAGGGAGGCTTGATTATTTCGGTAAGGAGGAGAGAGGGATGGTAGATTAGGGAACAGCAAGAACCAGTGACTAGCAAGCAGAGAGGTTAAAGGGAAGGGACGCAGGAAGAAAGGCAAAAGGAATGGGGGAGGGAGGGAGAGGGAGAGCCTCTGAAGACCAGGAGAGGACCTGAATTTCCACTCAAAGACACATCCCAATCAAGAGCTTGGACAGGAGGCCTCACTGCTTGAGCCACGCAGGGGAGGAATCTAGACAGCAGCAGCACAATGATCTAAACTCTAGTAAACACCAGTTTAAGCCCCCACTGTGGTCCATTGGGTATTTGATTTGGGGAAAGACAGAGGAGAAGGTATCCAATGAGAAGGGAACGGTTTCCTGCTCTGTGGTCACTGCTGTAGTTTCCAGGGCAGCCTGAGTATCTTGTTGGAGACATCCATCCTGCTGGAGAAGCAGCCAGGTGGACCCCCATGGGTGCCCCCCTCCTTAGAGGCCAGCTAGTGATCCACCTGTGAGCAGAAAAGAAAGGAACCTGCCACAAAGTTTTGCATATCAACCCTTGACCTGATTTGCCTTCTAATTAAAAGCGGTTAACTAAATCTACCCTCACAAGGCTACCCGACTAAATCTGCAGTAGAGTTAAAGACTGAGTTTGATATCAAAGCTAGAGTAATATGAAAATGTAGTGACATTAATTTCCCGGCTCTCCTCCTTTTTAGAGTTCCAGACATTCTGGAAACCTGTCTTTATTTCAATTGGTAGTGCAGATTTACAAAGATACATTAAGGCATGGTTATTAGCATTACTAAAGAATTTGAATATAACCGAAGCACAAGCAAGATCTTCTTAAAGTAATATAGTCTCTAAAGGCATTTAAAATATAATTCCAGAATCCCAAAACATGTTTAGGAAGACAGGGTTAAGGGATGTTTGTTGGTTGTCTTTCTGACATCCATTTCCTGACTTCCTTTTCCTAATAGATGTGGAATTTCCCAGCCAAGGAGTTTGGATGGAATTGGTTCCACCTCCCAGATGCTGGAGAAGGCTCTGATTGGCTTAATTCAATTATAATGCCATTCCGCCCGCCGCCCCCCCACACACACATACACACACTGATTGGTTTAAGGATGAGAACCTGACCACAGTCAGGCCAATCAAAGCCAATGTGGTTCAATTAGGGGATTTTTGTTGCAGTTAAGCATTCAAGAAGCAATGCCTTCCTACTGGATGTGAAGAGGCAAGCAGGCAGCCATGGGAGCTTCCAGCTGTTTGGGGACCAGGAGAGGAGGGCCTTCTGAGAATAGAGCCACCAAGCACCAAAATGGTAGAGCTGCGAGGTGGTCAGGGGGAGAAACTGGGTCCTAGTCATAGTGTTTCAGCCCTGGACAGCCTCATTTTGGAAAACTCCATTCATGAATCAATACATTTGCTATTCTGAGCCAATTTGGGTCAGGTTTTTCTGTTACTTGAAACCAAGACATCTTATTAAAAAAATGTACCGTGTAAAGGATAATACACATGTCTAAAACTTTTCAGTGATCATTTGAACTTGGAGTTTCATTTTCATAATGAAATCTCATGAGGAACCACAAAGTACTGACAATGCCCACAAGAGGTCTATGGAAGGAAAACAGGTTCTTTCCTCCCCTTGAGAGGAAAGTGCACTGAAGACTGCATTAGTTCTGCAGAGGGTGCTGAGAATCTCGCAATTTCAAGTGCATCATGCCCTAACGTGTTCGTAATCTAGATTTTTTTCCTTTTGTAGATAATATACACCATGACCCCTTAAATATCCATCATTAGCTGCCATTATTATCCAGTGAAGAAAGCACAATCAGCCTTAATTCCCCACCTGCTAGGTGAACCTTGGGCAGGTGTCATTGCCAACTACAGCTGCGAGCATAATTACTGGTCCGTGTGTTGTCTCCCTTCAGGATCATGGGGCCCCTTTTGAATCCTCTTTGTGTCCCTCATTACAGAGCAAATATTTGAAAACGTCCGTTCATGCTGCTGCTGCTAATCTAATTGTTTTGGTATGTGGTTAAATCCAGCGTGACACGTATCTGGTGTATATTACCTGGCAGAGTTATCCTCTATCCATATTGCCCCTCCCTTGCCTATTATGGGGTGCTGGGAAGTTGCACTGGACCTTGCCTCAGTCTTTCAACAGTTTAATTTCACTAAGTCTGCGTCACTGATTGTGCTAGGTTCTTGAGATGGAACTAGCCCCACAAACATGGCTTTGAGTTTGCTCACCCCTCCCCCCATCAGCTGCAGGGTCCCAGGAATAACTTGTTAACAACACCCATGGTGCCGTCAACGCCTTGACTGTTTCCCCACCTCTCCTCAAGTAATAGGGACATAGAGAACTGTGTGAGGCGGCCTTCTCCAGTTGGGGGAGTACAGGCTATCTGCTAAGTTTGGTATTGCTCTCCTGGTTTCCCTCCCTTGTTGACTAGATTGTTTCAGGGATTTGGGGGTGGATGGTTCCACAGATCCAAAGTTCAGGCAGTTTGTAAGCACTGGGCATGTTGTCAGCTCCCGTAACCACTGGCAGTATGTTCCAGTGGGGTTCCTTTCTGTGCCAGAGGCCCATGTGAGCCCCATGGACGGTATAGTACCTAAGACCCATGTTAGAGGGCCCTGCTCATCACAACATACACACACACACACACACACACACACACACACATTTATTAAGGAACACATAGGCACCTCTATCACTGGGGATCTGGCACTCAGTGCTGGTTCAATGGAACCTATAACCTGTGGCAGTGCTGATGTTTGAAACTAACACTATTTTAAATCCAGTAGTGCTTGGATTAAAAAAAAAATTGGTCAACTTGTCATATCCTTCTCAGAGCACATGAAGGCAATGATTCCTCCCTTACAAAGTATTATTTCCCAGGGCTGAGAATCATCCATCATCTTGCTTCTTTTGGTGTTCTAATTTGTGGCTCCAGATGTACTCAAGAATTAGCATGGCTTTGTAACAGTTATACACGACAGCTAAGGAGTGACAACAATTCACATTACTCTTAAATTTGTATAGATGAATGTTGGGACTATAGTATGGATTGAGATATTCATGTAAGGAATGGCACAAATCACAAAACAAGTGATAGCTACTTACAGGATGAAATTATATTATTTTGTAATATTTTCTGGGATCATTTATCTTATTGATCCCATTATAATGCTGGACATGATATTTACAATTCATGGGTTATCTCGAAACCTGAACATCGTTTTAATTTTTAAAGACAATTTCGATTGTAATTGTAAATTACAATTGTAAATGCTTTGGCAGAGCAAAGTTTCTCCAAATTGAATTTAATAAACTACACTTTAAGAACTACGACGATTTAAGAAAGGTGGTTTAATTTGACATGAATAACATAATCTTGATTGTAACAACATACATAGTGATTTTGCTAAGATAAAGGTGAGAAAAACTAATTTATGGAAAAATGACAAAAATCAATTTATGGATTGTTTGCCTCCCTAATATTACGCACACACACATCACCAGCCCATCATCAGAATTTAGTCAATAATGGCTAAATTCAGTTATCTTTGGCGTTTTACTGACATTCGGTCCTACGGAAACCACAGCTTTACACTTATTTTTCTCTTCCATTGGTAAGAAAGCATAATTGTCAGGGTGAGAGTAGAACGCACAAGAACAGCTTAATTTATAACTCCTAAATATTTAGGTATATGCCATCTGGGCCACCATTTGCCTTCTTGCCCCATCTCGCAAATGCTGGTGGCGGGCCGGAGAGGGTGGGTGCCACACACCCAGGACCTCGCCGCTCCAGTTCTTCAACGCTGGGCTCGGGGCAGCTGTCGGGCAGGTGCCCGGAGGCCCCGTCCCCGCCGCCCACCTCCTCGGGGATTGGCTGCCGCGGGCTAGTAGGCGGCCCAAGGGTGCGGATAAAGTTGCGGGTCTCGCGCGCGCTGCCTGCGTGGGGTTTCAGTCACTCGGGGCAAAACCGAGGCTCTCGCTGCGGCCCGGGCGGAGTTCCCTGTCCGCTCTCCGAAGCCGTCTGCCCTCTCCAGCTTCCCTGCGACTCCCGGGTCCGGCCCTTTTGGAGGAGGGGGTCAAGGGCCGGGCCCAGGGGCCTCGCTCGTGTCCGGGCAGGCTCGGCGCGCTGGCCCCGGGCTGCCGCGCGAGGGGCGCGGTGTGAGGGCCCGGGGCGGCGCGCGAGGGCTGCAGGAAGCGGGGGCGGCAGCGGCTCGGCCCCGGCTCCGGTGGGGTAGAGACACCCGGAAACGGATTCCGTTTTGGTGGCGGCGCGAGCCGCGCGCCTCGGAGGGGACGGGCGGGCGGCTGCTGAGTAATTCCCGCGGCGGCGGGAGGCGGCGGCTTGGGCGCCCACGTCCCCCGCCGCGCTGCAGCTGGACCCGGGCTCCTCCCTCCGCGCCCCGCCCGCCGCGCCCCTCCCCCGCGCCCGCTCCGGCGCGCTCCGGGCAGGTAGAGCCGGGCTCCGGGCGCGCGCGGGGGCCGCAGCAGCTGCTACCCCACCTCGCCTCGGCCCTGCGCAGACCCTCGCGCGCCCATGGCTGGCTCGGAGCAGCAGCGGCCGCGGCGGCGGGACGACGGAGACTCGGCAGCGGCGCCCCTGCAGGACGCGGAGCTGGCCCTCGCCGGCATCAACATGCTGCTCAACAACGGCTTTAGGGAGTCGGACCAGCTTTTCAAACAATACAGGTGACTGACGCGCTCCGCTCCCCCGCCCGGCACGCGCACCTCGGGGCCGGCTCGCGCGCTTCCCTTTGCGGCCCGTCCCAGAAGCCCCCTCCCCCTCCCGTCGGTCAGTGATCCTTGGCCTTGTCGCCTTTCCCCGTGTCTTGTCCCTCTGCCTGAGCTGCAGCCGGCGCCTCTGCCACATCTCCCCTTCCGCCTCCACCCCTGCTCCGTGGTCCTTTCTCTCCGCGGGACTCGCCGCGTGTCCTCCCGGCTCCTCTCTTCCCTCACTTTCTCCCGGCCTCGCCCTCCAAGAGGGGCGCCCGGTGTTTGTCCGATTCTCTCTCATGGGTCGCCTCCCCCGCCGCCGGGTCCGGAGCCCGTTGGCTTTGAGACCTGGGACCGGATGCGATTTGAGGCAGCCGCGAGCCCGGGACTTGCAGGGTTGTGACTCCGGCTAGCGTGCTGCCTTTGTGACACGGACCACACCAGCTGCATCGTGCCTGTTTCTTGTGCCTCGCGTTACTTTGCATCGTTGTGCATTGCAAACGCTTTCCTTGTTTGAAAACAGATATGCATAACTGCCTGGCCGTGCAGGAATTAAAAAAAAAAATCAGCCGAACTCTGCTTACTCATCTCTCTCTGCCTTTCTTCTAAAACTCAGTCCCCAAAATGAGTTGCTAATGCCTTTCAAGCGAGCGAATTTATGATGGATTTCTCTAACTTAAAGGTAGAAGAAAATGGAGGGATTCTAAATATACGGAAGAGTGGGAGGAAGCACACGTGTGTTCAGTTAATTTTTTATTCCTCTTTTTAAAAAATGAAGCAAAAGAACTGAAACCTGGTTGCTTTCTCGTGGGTGTGGGAGGAGCCTTCAATTTCTTTGGGGAGCAGAAGCATCCGCTTTCTGGTTTAGGAAGCAAGTTTGTGATTTGTCCTTCTAGTGTTGACAAGACTCAAGGATGTTGATTAGCAGCTTCCCTGTAAATGTTTAAGGGCCAATTGCTGCATTTCTTTAGAGCCGGTGGTCTGGTAGGAATTAGAGGACCAAACCAAATGTGCAGCTGTGATTGAGAGCCACGGTCTGTAAGCAAATGAGGGACGGTGGGATACAGACGCCTGAAGTTTTCAGACTTAAAAGAATGGTGGTTTCTTCCGGTGGGAGCTTCCACATGCTTAATGGCAAAGCAAGTTATCTCACAACTATAAACTTTTCACTGAGACATTTTACTTTTAAATCAGTTTTTAAAGAAAATCTGCAAATGGAAACTTCTTAGCTTTATTCAGAACATTTTATTTTTAAAGCATTCAGTCTGATTTCAAGCCAGAGTTTCATCAAGGATTTCCAGAGGATAGATTTAAGAGACTCGTCTCACAGTGTCTCCTGTAGCTTTTTTTAGCCATCTGAGAATGTATTTCATGAAAAAAAGTTTCATTTACTGTGCTTTGACTCTTTAAAGACATAGGAATTGATGTTGTATCAGAGAGGAGTGGAGAAAGTCTCAGAGTCAAGTTTATTTTCTTCAGTTGCTGATCAAGATACGGCGCTTGCATATTTCAACACTTCTTGCCTTGAAATGTTCTGTTACTTCTTTTAATGATCTTCTTTTCCCTCTAAAGTGCTTTAACGTACTTAAATTACTACCTCATGGTTCCCATATATTGAAAGCATGAACTAAGTCATTTTGCCTCATCTAGACACGTCTGTATGCACTGTTGCTAGAGGGCAAATTTTGAGCGATAGGAAAGCTCTTCTCACAGCAAGGGCGGGAAAGATACACCTTGAAAGGTGTTTCTCTGTGGGTGTTGGGGCCGAGGGGGAGGGGGAGGGGTCGGGGGGGTGCTTACGCTGGATAGCTAGGAGTTGTAGCTGTCTGCTTATATTTTGAAACGGGAACCGAGGATAAAAGAACAAGATACTGTAGTGTGTCTTCTCTGCTAAGCACAGTGCCAGGCGCATTCCCTTATATTCTCACTATTCCAGTGACAACAAAAGAGTGAGGTGTATTTTATGACAGTGTTGTAACGAGGCACTCAAGTCTCTGTTTAGCGTGGCCCAGGACACAAGCCCTGGTTCTAAATCCAGGGCTCTTTTCATTAAGCCATTCCTGCCTGTCCTGCCTAATTGATTATATTTTGTAATTTGTCCTGTGACCTTGTTTTCCAGCAACTTAAACTGTTTTTAGGAGTGGATAATGGTAGCATTAATCCTACCAGCTGTCCGGCAACCAGGGCTGCCATCCTAGTTGTCCACTTTTTGTAGCTGCTGACTTTGGTTTCTCAATTCGCTTACTTGCCTATAAAATGGGAATCGCGCACACCTGTAGGGTGGTGGTTAGTATTAAAAGAATTCACGGCAGCTGGCACCGCGTAAGCGCTCAATAAACACTAAGTAGCTTTTGTACCTGATGTCGTCCTCACTATTATTGTGCTTTCTTCTTGATGGCATAGTTTGAATAGAAGACAAAATGTCCTGAATGCAGGTAGCCTTTCTATTTAAAGTTAGCCTCACATAACGCATTTGAAAGACTTGGGTCCTATTATGCATTGGGACACTTCTCTTCCAGTTCCAGAGTTGAATGGCCAGCTGGAAAACCCAGCAGTGATTTCATAAGTGTTTGAGGAACACCTCTAGCTCAGTTTCTCTACAGAAGATAGAACAATTAGATTATCTCTTTTCTTAGGATTCTTTTGTCACCACCCTTCCCACTGTAGTAAAAATTCCAGAATCCTATCGTTAGTTTAACAGTAGAAACATTTTGTGCCTAGTGTAACAATAACACTTAAAGAAACTTAAAGCAAGAAGGTCACTTTCTCTTGCCACGTTACTAGGATGATAAAAGTTTCACCAACAGCTACCTAATGAGAAAATGGTTACTTGGCCATTCTGAATTAATGGAAAGCTGGGATTGTATAATTCAGATATTGTACATATAGGAGTTAAAAATATATGCACAGTAGAGGCTTTCTTTTGAGATATGAGACTCCGTAGTTGGGATTTCAAAATGTAGCTGCCACTTCTGTTGTAACTGTAGTAGTAGTGTAACAGGCTACCCTATTGTTGATGCTCAGCCCCCATCATGCACTTGGAGATGTGTTCCCAGAGGTTGGGGCACATTGGTGCTGCTTTAAGCCCAAGGATATACCTTTGTAAGTTTGTGATCCTGACCATCTGAAATCACATTGCTCGTGTTGGTCGGGGGGCTCAGTGCTCTCATTCAGCAGTGTTCACTCCATCTCCCACACACATACACACTCTCACTGTTAACGACGTTCATGTGTGTGACACACACTCAGACCTGTAGGTACTCAGGCTCGTGATAAAAGATAGGCTGTGGTTATGTGCACGAGACAGGCACTAGGTTTTCAGGTGTTGAGGTGCAGGTTAAGATTGGCTGGTGGGGAGGCTGGGAGACATAGCCTGTAGGACTGGAGAGAAGGAATGTGTAGCCCAGCTTGAAGGAAAATTTTCCAGAGGATCTGTTGCTGAGCGCCATGATGGGGTGAAAGTGAGTAAGTTGAAGGAGAAGGAGTTGAGGTGGGGGAGGGGAGGAGAGGAGAACGTGAGCGGAGGTGGGTGGAAATGGAACTCTGGGAGAGGAGATGTGAAATGGCTTCTGGAGAAGGAGGGTGAGAGCTGCCAGCTGATTAGTGTTATTTGATTGTCACTTTGGATGGTTTTTCTACACTTGATTTTTCTTAGATCCGCTGGTTGGTCCATGTTTGCTGGGAGTCAGCTCTGCCTTTCAGGGTTTTTAGTTAACTCATGCTCTCCGATGACTGTCATCCTTCACAGTGTGGCCGTCACATCTGTAATTAACACCTGGCTCCTTGGGCCTCAGGATCCTAATGTCACCATCTTTTTCTCTTTTTGGCTTGAGATACTACTTTTTTAATGGAAGGACTAGTAGAGGTGAAACACACTGAACTCTGAGGAGAACAGAAGACATTTGGAGCTCCTGGCCCAAAGAGCTTTGTGGTTCTTATTTCATAAGCGTGGCATTTCCTGTCTCTCCTCCCCTTCAGGTCACCATCTCCATCTGCTTTAACTGACCCTAAAACATCTGCATTGTTTACCCCTGCCAACATGACTACGACTTTCTGGCTGTAGATATTATTAAAAAGCCCTGTTTGGTCATTGTCAACTCAAACAAAAAGCATGTAATGGTTAAAGTGAATGATCACTGATGATAAATATGCATAAAGAAGGTCTTGATATAGAATTAGTGCATAGTCGGTATTACGAATTGTGATATTTTTCTTTTCCACTTTATTTTAAAATATGAAAATGGCGAAAATGTATTAAAAACAAAAAGCAAGAAAAATTCACGGTAACGTGTATGTTTAAAATGAATGTATGGATCCTAAATTGTTTAACACAGTTTATGGTACACATGACCAAGCAGTATGACACGTGGCCTTATTTGTGAGTGTGTTGATTATGGAACCAGTCTTACCATAGAGATGGCTCAGTATAATCCAGGGATTGCAGACTAGGCCCCGTGGGCCAAATCTGGCTGGCTGGTTTTGTAAATAAAGTTTTATTGGGACACAGCCAGACTCGCTTATTTATGTATCTTCTCTGTGAATAGCTATGCAGAGCCTACAGCCTGCAAAGCCTAAAATATTGACTCTCCAGCCCCTTACAGAAAGAGTTTGATGACCCCTGGTACAAACCATAGTTCTCCCTGGAAAAACTCAAAAGGCTTGTGTAACTGAGCCAGTAGGCGTCTGAGCCTCTTGTGTGCCCAGCACTGTGTCAGATGCTCTGGACGCCAGGGAGAGCTTGCCGGCTGCCCTTGTTTTCTGCATGATCTGGCTGCTCCCAGAGCCAGGGTGCCTGGGCCTCGCTGCCAGAGTCCCTGGAGAGTCCATAGGTGCAGAAATGCAGGAAGAGGAGAAGCGATGGAAAGCAGAAATGGTGTAGGGAACTGAAGGCAGGGAGGAAACTCAGCTGCTGCCTTTTTCCATCCTCCTCAGCTCAGCAGTGTGTTTGTAAAAAGGCTGATTTTTTTCCCCCCAACTATTGCACTGTCTGAAAAGATCCCAATTAAAGTTTCATTTGGCTTAATTGGAATTTTTTTTAAAAAAATGCAGCTGCCTGTAGGATAACGGGAGAGTTTATGTAGGAAATTGTCAGAAAAAAGTGACCACCTGTACCGCGGGGGTGGGGGGGCCTGAGGTGCTCTTTCCTCTCATTACATGGAACACCCTGTGGACCCCCAAACACACCATTGTGTTTCAGGGCTTAGACAGTTTGCACAGACTTTTTAGCTCCTAAAATCCCATTTTTCACACCCCAGTCTCCTCTGCCAGGGTCACCCTCCTACTTACCCAGCAACAGCAGGGGGGGAATTTGAAGAGACCCATGCTGAGAAGTCCAGGAGAGGAGAGAGGATAAGAGAAGCACAGAAAGTAGATGGCTGTTATTTCAAAACTTTGTTTAGCACCGCCTCTGCCCCGTGCAAGGGGCTGGGGTTACCCGGGGAGGAACTCATCTCCGTCTTAGACTTTTTCCTCCACTTACTCTGTCCCTTAAATTTGCAGTACGCTGTTCAGCTGGTAACAGGTCCGGCTTGGGATTGAATAGGTCTTTGTGGGCTAACCTGGGGATCCAGTCACCACTTTGAAGCCTTGTTATTCGGAGAAATGCATCCCAGTTTCTGAACAAGTGACTTTGCATGCATGTTTTTTGAGGTATAGTTGTCATGCAACACCCTAGTTTCAGGTGTGCAACATGATGATGTGATGTTTGTATATATTGTGCAGTGATCACCACAATAAGTCTAGTTAACACTTGTCACCATACATAGTTACAAACACATGTTCTAGAAAGCTGTTCGTAAATTTGCTGTCTAGATGTGTGTGAATGACTTCTGACGTCTGATTTGAAGATGGAGACTGGGTTCTTCTTTGTGTGTAAAGGTGGTTGCTGGTTGGCCGTCTCCGCCCTTTTCCTCCTAGCTAAGGTTGCTTTCTCCATCTCTTCCTTCTTGCTCAAGAATTTCAGAACACAAGAAATAGATATACAACAGGGAGTTACTCTTGTCTTACAGGAAAATGGTCCGTTATGATGGAGAAAGCCCTTAGAGAAGGTCCACCGTGTTCAGGACACAAAGGTGAGAAGTGTTTCCCTGCTTTGAGCAGGCATTGCTCACTTAATACCTTTAAATCTGCTGCAGAAAGAGTCACTTTAACACTCAGTCTTATCCAAGCTGTAATATCTGTGGAATCACTGGTTTAGGTAACTTATTTTTCCTAACGATGCATCAAAATAAACACGTAATGGTAAATACTAGGTGGCACTTTCTCTGTGCCAGGCCGCACGTCAGCACTCCCCATGTGTTAATCCTCACTTTATCCTCCCCACAGCTCTGTGAGGGGTGCTCTTGTCACCTCTTAACGGGGGGGGGCTGGGGGGAAGCACAGTGACATTGGATGACCTGCCCAAGGTTTCACAGTAAGTGGGAGAGCTGGCTTTGAACCCAGGGTGTCCGGCTGCAGAGCCTGAGTGTTTAACCCCAGCACTACACTATCTCGCTTCTGTAGCTCTTACACTATGAGGAGTTTACCTGTGTGCTGCTAATGTCATTTTGGGGTTAGTTTCCCCAGAAATCTGCAAACCACACTCTGATACCCACAGGCGATCTGATAAACCACCAGAGAGGTCTGTCCACAGGGAGTGTGTCACCCGAGCTTTAGATGCTCTGTGGCTCCCAGCTGGCCTCAGGATGAAGTCCGAGGTCTTGGCTTGGCATAGGATGTGCTCTGATCTGTCCTGTCTGCTTCCCTGCCTCCCTCCTGCCTCTTTCTAGGTCCCTTCCAAGTTAGTCGTGCTGGAGACTTTTGTGTTATCTAACTAGTTCTGACTGGTCATTCAAGACACAGCTCAGATTTCCATGAGAAGGCGGTGGCGCTCCTGCAGCATCCTTCCGCCTCTTTATCCAGCACTGTGATGTACGGGCATCGTTTACACGGCTGCCTGTCTGGGCCAGAGGGCCGAGATGGGTAGACTTCTCGTCGGGTGGTCCTGACCTTCCTGAGGTCGCTGTGGTAATGTGGGGTCCAAGAGGTTTTATAGGCATGTCAGCTCCCCTTTATTTGCACGTGCAGCCCAGGGGTAGTGCCCTTTAGGAGCCTTGATTCCTCAAACCCCTCCTGCATTCTGATGTGCAGTGGACATGTCTGGACCCAGTGGAGGGGCTCCGAGCACCCCCTGAACTGATGCTCAGCTTCTCAAAACGCAGGTAGCAGGACTCCTGTCTGGCTCTTCAGCCTCTTCCCTTTGGTGCATCCAGGCTGCCCAGTGCATAGTGTGGGGCGATGGGGAGCAGAGCTGCCGCCAAGCACATGCTAGTCTTGACAGGTGCCATCAAAGGGAAATTGGAGGCTCCGATGAGGTCTCCTGCTTCTGAAGTGGCCATGGGTCTCAGCTGCACCTGGCCTGGGCAGGTGTAACTCTGGACGTCGTAGCTCTTCGACTGAGCTGTCCTCCACCCCATGTTGTCTCTGGTCAGGCAGAGGCCTACCCTCACTGGCCAGCCCTTCCACTGCTCCCGTCAGCCTCCCCCGGCGCTCTGCGTTACCCCGGGTGGTGGCGGCATGACATGCTGGTGTTACTTGCCTCTCTCTGGCAGGAGTCTAGCTTCTCGACTCCACGATCCCTGTCCTGAATTTCAGGAAGAACTGGTCTCTGGAAGAACTTGGAGGTTGGGAGGGGAAGCTTTCCAGACGGATGGCTCTCGAGTCTCTCAAATCTAATGCCCTTTCTTTGTAACAGATATAATATTGTGTAATTCCCCTTCTGTGATCCTAAAATGAAATTGACAGATGAAATGACCTGTCCACACATACAATGTCTAAAAGTCAGTAGAATGCCCAAATAGTATCATAAAGGAGAAGTAAAAAGAAATTCATAACACAAAATTACACGTATTTCAAAATGTAAATGCTCAGCACACCTTCATCAGAAGACGAACTAGTTAGGTGCTTGCACCTGTGTACAGTGAATAAATTTGGATTTAAGAGATGGTCAGAAGCTATTCCATAGTAGAAAAATGAGAGAGTAGATACACTTGACATAAAAGAAGTAACAGATGACACTTTTCTGTGTCTGTTAAGAGAAAACGGGGAAACAGCCTTAAGTGAAGTAGCATAATATGCCAAGGCAAACCACAGACTGTTGACGTGGAGAAAATGAGGAAGCGTTTTTGCAGTGAACCAGGCTGCCCGTGTCAGGGTATTGTCAGCATAATTAATTCCCTGCGTTAGGACGTGGGATGTGTGCTGACAAAGCGTCTCAGAAAACAGATCTCCCATCTTTAAATCCCTCCCCAGACCCAGTACTTTGGAGACCAAAGCCCTTAATAGATTTCTAGGATTTGAGGATGAATTGGAAAAAGTTTATAGGGAAGTTGGGATGGGGGGTGGGGTGGGAGGTGTGTCACCCCAAGGACAGTATCAGAGTAAGGTAGAAAAATAAGAAACCCCAAATAAATTCTCTGTGCAGTTCTCCTGATATAAATTTCAGTGTGCTACAGATTCTTAATAGATGGCAAAAATGAAATTTATTAATGAAAATCCTTGGTATCCAGTATTTCATGGGTCTTTAATAACTTGGCTTTAAATATATGTAAAGGAGTTTTCAACATCCCTTTGAAATTCTGGCATGTGATAGCTGCAGACGCGGGCTAGTGTAGCTGTGGTGTGTTGGCAGCTCAGATACCGCAAGCAGTGTGGCTGTTACTGACATAGTTTTCTACAGTTGTGAGATCTTGAGAAAGGGTATATTTAAACAGGACCGAATGATTTTGTGCTTGTAAGTCAGTGGCAGTGGATTTTAGAACTAAATAATGGAAAACAGTTTCATACACGTGGATTTCCAGACCTTCAGAGGTTGTGTGGGATATGGGGTGATACTTGGGACTCTCAAGCACATTGAGGATGTCTGGGGTCCTTGGCCCATTCTGCTGCCGTCATCGTGTCACCCCAAAACGGCCCCCACAGATTTCCAGAACACCTCCATTGAGAGGTACTGGGCTTGGGGTGTAGGGCTCAAGATCAGGTTCGGTCTCTGCAGCTGAAATCCTGGGGCGCTCGGAGCAGCAGCAAGGGGAGGTAAGTCCCGGCTGGCAGGGCTGCTGCAGAGGGTACGTGCTGGAGGAGGCAGTGCCCCCAGTGTGTCTGTGATCTTGAGTGTGAGGGCAGAGTGCACGGCGGGGTTCCTCCAGTGTTGGCCTCACCGGTTGCTGTCTCTAAACGCCAGCGTTTCCAGGTCACACACGGCTGCTTCTAGGGCTCTTAGAGCTCCGGGAAGGGATGTCAGCGCAGGTTCTTCTGTCCCTCCAGGGGGATGGAGAACCACTGGGGCCCCTTCCCTTCTTTATTCTCATTGCGGAGCCAGCATGCAGGACCTGTGTCTTTCCAGCCTCAACCCCGCCGTCAACTGCATCCCGTAGTACATGTTAGCTCAACCTGTTTTTTAGATGCTTGATTGTACCATTGTATTCCTTCTGGGTGGAGCTTTTCTAGGACGTGAATCTGAGCATGATGCGTCTCTTTCTGGCTTCCCATGGTTAATAAGCATTATTTGCTGTTCTTCCCACTTTGGCCTCCTTATCTAGATAGACGCCTTTTGCTTCGGAATTCACTTCCTTGCCTCATGGCTACAGCAGCCCTCCTTCAGGTTTTACTTCCATGATGTAAGTCATTCACCAGATAAACAGATTTTTAAATGTTTGTATCACTTCATCTCTATCAAGTAAAATTTTTGGTACTATTCTAACTGGACAGAAAATGAGGGAAAATGACATTTTGTATTCAAATCCAAGTTGAATTTACTAAATGACAGAAATTTGGGTTTTGAGAGGCAATTGGATTAAATGGAAATCCATGCTGCATGGCCGCTGTGGGACTGCTTCCAGGATAATGAGTCACTGTCAAGGCTTCAAGTGTTTTTACCCCCTTCATTTTGAATAGTGAATTGCAAAATCTCTAGTTATGTATTACTGTCAGCTCATCTCTGGAGCAAAAAGGAACTTGATATCTTTGTGTCTTGTTAATCATGCTCACCCTCAAATTTATTGGGGTCTAAAATAAAGAAGCACGTTGAATCCATCAGTTGCATACTTGTCTGATGTTGTGACTCTTGAACTACCCAAGGCGAAATGGGGCTGGCTTTTGTAGAACTGCAGTTGTTGGAGAAATTGGCTGTCTCCTGGACAATAGCAAGGTTTGCAACAACTTAATTGCTCAGAAAAGAACAAGAGTTTATATTTGGAATGCCATTTGCTTCAGCTCTCAACCACGGGCATCCACAAGTTTTTTGGTCTTTCTGTATTGATGATTGATGAGACACTCATTACCTTGAATTACTAAAATTACAAATTGAGCTGGAAATTACTCCTCTTGAAATATCACAGGGAAAAAATGAGGGAAGGGCCACGGGAGAGTGGAAACAGCTGTCTGAAGTAGTTTAGCCAAGTGTCAGGACCTGCTGTGGTGAAATTCCAATGGATTCTTGTTCTGGAGCAATTACCAATGTAAAAATAGCAACAAATGACAGAATGGTTTGAGTGGTTTTTGTATCCCTTGTGTGGCATCTTGGATCAGAGCTGGGCATATGAGAGAGGGTAGTTGAGGCTAACTTGAAACTGTGAGCTCTTCTTTTGATAGAAGAATGTTGTTTTATCTCAAAGTAAAACAAAACCTCATCAAGGAGCTATTCAGTTCAAGTCTAAGTTTATAGTTAAGGAAGCTTATGAATAATGAACTAAACCCAAATGAAATTTTCCTGCCCTATGCTCCGCTGAAAACTAAAGGAAAAAGTAGGTGCTTTGGTGAGAGACACTTTCTTATGAAGTTCAGAGTTGTTTACTGAGCACTAGTTTACTAAAATTTTATTATGAAGAGTAAGTCTCTAGTTTCACTTTGAAATGCCTTTTTAACTGAAAAATAGAGAAATCTCCTAAAATTTCCAAGTGATTATCTAAGATAACTTAGTGTTTGAATTGCTTGTCTAAACAGCTGAGTGTGTTTAATCCTCAAAAGTGTTCATGCAGTTTGTGGATTCTTGCCACACATAATAAAAGGACCCTGTGATAATTTAAAGACGAGAAAATTAATGAAAATACAATCAATTTTGTTACTTAAAAAAATAAGCCTTTTTGAACAGGTGATTGGAAAGGCTTTTTAGCTAGCTGATAATATTTGGTTTGGATGATCTCTTTTTAAGTTGCTTATCAGTGCTGGTTCCATCTGCTCTTAATGTAGAAGAGAGATGATTGAGTTGATTATCTATTTGTATGATTTAAGATAGAGAAGGAACTAAATACTGATGAGTTGGGAAGATATTTGATACATGTTAATGACACAATTAGAAAAACTGTAGGGAAAAATTGACTTTATTTAGCCTGATGAGTTATTTTCAGAATACATCAGTAACTCTCAATGAGCCTCAGGCTTTAGCAATAAACGAATACGAATTAGCAAAGCTAGAGAGGAATCAGAATAAAGAAGTGTTACAGTCATACAATCACACAGCAGACTTGGTCTTTGCTTGCATTACTGATCAGGCAGAGAACGGCAGCGAATGGTAATCAAGTGGGTGATCAGTGCTTACCGTTAACACACGCTGTGATTCGTGAATTTTACCCTTAATCCCAGTTCTCGCAGCAGCCCTGAGGATAAGTATTACCACTGTCACTTCGCTTGGGACAAAATGAAGTCTTACCGAACCCAAGTTAAGAAGATTTTGAGTGGGAGATCTGGCCCCAACCCCAGAGCGTATGCTGTTTCCCCTGCTTCCTCTGAAAAGAACCCTATTGTTGTGCTGCTTGGCATCGCCCAGCGGTCTTGCAGGTCACTTGTTTAGCCTCATGGTCTCCTGCACATCTGCTCTTCTGATGTTCCCAAGCTCAGTGGGTGGCACCACTTGCAGCAAGGTTATAGACTCCAGAAGTCTTGAAGGTCTTCTAGGCACCTCTCTTCCTCACCTTCTGTGTCTGCCAGTTTTCCTTCCTGAGTATCTCTTGAGTCCGTTCACTTCTCTTCACCACCACCTCGTCCAAGTCACCGCTCCTTGGACAATTGCAGAGCCCAGCCGGCTTCCTCTTTTCCTCTCTGTCCCTCCTCCACCCCCACCAGAGGGATCTTTTTGTGTCTAATTATATTGCCTCTGCTAAGAACCCCTTCATGGCCTCAGTGGTAGGCTGAAAAATGGTCCTCCAAAAGATATCCATATCTTAATCCCTGGAACCCACTGAGTGTTAACTTAGATGGCCACAAAAAGGGTCTTTGCAGGCGTGATTAAGTGAAAGATTTTGAGATGGGAAGATTATCCTGGATTATCTGGGTGGATAGCCAATCCTCCTGGATTGGATAGATGCAATCACACATATCTTTGTAAGAGGGAGGCAGAGGGAGATTTTATACGCATAGAGAAGACTGCTCTGAAAACACGAAAACAGAGCAGAGAGAAGAAATTTGAAGACATTAGCCTTGAAGATTGGAGTGATGGCAGCCACAAGCCCAGGAATGCAGGCAGTCCCCGGAAGCTGGAGTAGTCAAGGCATGGATTCTCCCTAAAGCCTCGAGAGAGAGCCCAGCCCTGCCCACACCTTGATTTCAGCCCAGGGAAACTGTTTTCAGACTTCTGGCCTCCAGAACTGGGAGAGGAAAAATTTCTATTGTTTTAAGCCACCAAGTTTGTGACAATTTATTACAGCAGTCCCAGGAAATTAAAATAACCTCCTCCTGCTTTCAGGATCAGGACCAGAATCTCTGACAGCATCTCTGTGGTATGGCTTGGCCCTGCTTGGTTTGGCCCTTGACCATTTACTGCTTAATCCTTTTTTTCTTATATTTTAAAATAATTTCACTGTGTTGCTTCTAGGCTCGGGCTGTACAAAGCCAAAGAAGCTCATGCTACAAAATAAGCTTATAACTCCTCTTTTCATATGGTGGTTTATGTAAAAATGGAAAAGTAAAATAGCTTTAAATTGACAATGATTTTCGTTTTAACAAGCTTTAGAATCGATATTAACCTTCATTTAAAATATCAACACTTTGGTCAGTCATGTCACTCTGTAGCCTTATGTTGCATGGCTGTGCCCTTCCCTTACTCTGACTTCTAGTCACTCTGACTTCTTTCAGATTCTTGAAGATTCTCTAAGAATCACGTTCCTTTCCTCTGGGCTTCTTACCTCAGTTTGTAATTATACACGTACAGCACTCGCTTTGCTTGGTTCTAATATGCATGGATTTCAGTTACCAGAGGTTAGTTAAATAACCAGTACCCCCCAAAACACGGTTCACATTTCAGTTTCACCTGTGTGTGTACTGTGAGTAACTATACACAAGCTGCTAGCTCTTCAGCCCACAAATCACCACGGATGTAACAGATGCACATCATGCTCAGTGGCCAGTCACATCACTTGTTTCAGAGTCTGCCTGTCATTGAGCGCTGCACATCCCTTATTCTGTTCCCACACAGACAGCAGAGTATATTGTTGTTGCCTCTTTGTCTCATAGTGATAAACCCACATGACATTTTACAAAAACGGCTGTTTGAAAGAGGGATTTCACCAACGAAGATGAAAGTGCAGCAGAGAAAAAGGTGATCATGCTGGAAATGAAGTTTGAATCAAATATGAATGGAGTTATAGAAGGAATCGCTAACCTGGGATTGTTGTCTCTGCCATTGAGACTCCCACGGGTGCCCAGTGGAGGCGAGCTTATCAACACAAAGGAGGAGCGTGGTCATAAGGGAAAAGATGAGGATGTCCCAGAGGAGGTGATGAATGTAAAACTTCACATTAAAGGAATCTCAGAAATACTTCACAATGTTGAAGGCACAAAGGCCACAATGTTGGAAGCTGATCCAGACTTGGTAAGAAGGACGACAATTCACCAAGGCATAGTAGCAAAAATACTCCCTCTGCATCATGAGTTATATGACAGAAAAAAAGCAAGTACTGTTCAAACACTCTTGATACATATTTTACAGAGAAGTAAAACACTTTAATGCTCAGTGTTTCTGAGCATTAAATGTTTTCAATTACAGGCTACTAAGTAAATGTAAATTTTACTATTTTTAATTTTCCTATACATTTAAAACTGATAGTAAGTTTTTAAGGTTTAAAAAATTTTAAATTGTGAAATATACATAAGATAAAATTACCATTTTAACCATTTTTAAGAGTATAGTTCAGTGGCATTAAGTAAAATTACATTGTTGTGCAGCTGTCCCCATCATCCATCTCCAGAACTTTATCTTTCCAACCTGAAATTTGTACCCATTAAACTCTTCATTTCCTCCTCTCCTCAGTCCCTGGCAATCACCCTTCAATTTTATTTCCCTGGATTTGATGATCCTAGGAACCTCATATACGTGGAATCATAAGTATTTGTCCTTTCGTGGCTGGCGTGTTCACTTAGCATGTCTTTAAAGTTCCATCCATGATATAAAATGTGTTAGAATTTCCTTCCTTTTAAGGCAGAATAGTGTGTGTGTGTGTGTGTGTATGTATCACATTTTGTTTATCCATTCATCCATCGTCAAAGGACATTCGGGTTGCTTCCATGTTTTAGCTATTGTGAATAATGCTACTATGAACATGGGTATACATGTCTCTTTGAGACCTTGTGTTCAACTTTGGGAGGTATATGCCCAGAGTGGAATTGCTGGATCGTAGGATAATTCTATTTTTAATTTTTTGAGGAACTACCATACTGTTTTCCATAGTGGTGGCACCATTTTGCATTCTCATCAACAGTGCACAAGGGTTCCAGTTTCTCCACATCCTTGCCAACACTTACTATTTTTTTCTAACTTTTTTTTTTTCATTAGCCATCCTAATGGGTGTGAAGTGATATCTCATTGTGGTTTTGATTTTTATTTCCCTAATGATTAGCGACGTTGAGCATCTTTTCATGTGATTATTGGCCATTTGTATATCTTCTTTGGGGCAGTCTCTAGTCATGTCTTCTGCCATTTAAAAAAAAATCTTTAAAATTTTTATTTTATATTGGAGCATAGTTGATTAACAATGTTGTGTTAGTTTCAGGTGTACAGCAAAGTGATTCAGTTATACATATACATGTACCTATTCTTTTTCAAATTGTTTTCCCATTTAGGTTATTACGGAATATTGAGCAGAGTTCCCTGTGCTATACAGTAGGTGCTTGTTGGTTATTTTTTTTAAATACAGTAGTGTGTACATGTCAATCCCAAACTCCCAGTCTATCCCTCTCGCCACTCATCCCCCCAGTAACCATAAGTTTGTTCTCTAAGTCTGTGAGTCTGTTTTGTAAATAAGTTCATTTGTATAATTTTTTTTTAGATTCCACATATAAGTGATACCATATGATATTCGTCTTCCTCTGTCTGACTTCACTTAGTATGATAATCCCCAGGTCCATCTGTGTTGCTGCAAATAGCATTATTTCATTCTTTTTTATGGCTGATTAATATTCCATTGTTTATATGTACCACATCTTCTTTATCCATTCTTCTGTTGATGGGTATTTAGGTTGCTTCCATGTATTGGCTATTGTAAACAGTGCTTCAATGAACATTGGAGTGCATGTATCCTTTTGAACCATGTTTTTCTCTGGCTGTATGCCCAGGAGTGAGATTACTTGATCATATGGTAGCTCTGTTTTTATTAAGGAACCTCCATACTGTTCTCCATATGGCTGTTACCAGTTTACATTCCCACAACAGTCTAGGAGGGTTCCCTTTTCTCCACACCCTCTCCAGCATTTATTGTTTGTAGACTTTTTGATGATGGCCCTTCTGACTGGTGTGAGATGATATCTCATTGTAGTTTTGACTTGCATTTCTCTAATAATTAGCGATGTTGAGCATCTTTTCATCTGCCTCTTGGCCATCTGTATGTCTTCTTTGGAGAAAGGTCTATTTAGATCTTCCCCCCATTTTTTGATTGGGTTTTTTTTTTTTCGGTACTGAGCTGCATATGCTGTTTGTAAATTTTGGAGACTAATCTCAGTCTCATCATTTGCAAATATTTTCTCCCATTCTGTGGGTTGTCTTTTTGTTTGGTTTCCTTTGTTGTGCAAAAGCTTTTGAGTTTAATTAGGTCCCATTTGTTTACTTTTGTTTTTATTTCCATTACTCTAGGAGACAGCTTGAAAAAGATATTACTGTGATATCTTTTATGTCATAGAGTGTTCTGCCTATGTTTTCCTCTAAGAGTTTTATATTATCTGTTCTTACATTTAGGCCTTTAATCCATTTTGAGTTTATTTTTGTGTATGGTGTTAGGGAGTGTTCTAATTTCATGTTTTTTACATGTGGCTGTCCAGTTTCCTCAGCACCATTTATTGAAGAGACTGTCTTTCCTCCATTGTATAGTCTTGGCCTCCTTTGTCGGAGACTAATTGATCATAGGTGCATGGGTTTATTTCTGGGCTTTCTAACCTGTTCCATTGATTTATATTTCTGTTTTTGTGCCAGGACCATACTGTCTTGATTACTGTAGCTTTGTAGTATAGTCTGAAGTCAGGGAGCCTGATTCCTCCAGCTCCGTTTTTCTTTCTCAAGATTGCTTTGGCTATTCGGAGTCTTTTGTGTCTCCATACAAATTTTAAGAGTTTTTGTTCTAGTTCTGTGAAAAATGCCATTGGTAATTTGATAGGGATTGCATTGAATCTGTAGATTGCCTTGGGTAGTATAGTCATTTTGACAATATTGATTCTTCCAATCCAAGAACATGGTATATCTTTTCATCTGTTTCTGCCATCTGTGATTTCTTTCGTCAGTGTCTTATAATAAATTTTTTGAGCACAGGTCTTTTGTTCCTTCCGTAGGTTTATTCCTAGGTATTTTATGCTTTTTGATGTGATGGTAAATGGGATTGTTTCTTTAATTTCTCTTTCTGATCTTTCGTTGTTAGTGTATAGAAGTGAAACAGATTCTGTGTATTAATTATGTATCTTGCAACTTTACCAAATTCATTGATGAGCTCTAGTAGTTTTCTGTTAGCATCTTTAGGATTTTCTGTGTATAGTATCATGTCATCGGCAAATAGTGGCAGTTTTACTTCTTCTTTTCCTATTTGGATTCCTTTTGTTTCTTTTTCTTCTCTGATTGCCATGGCTAGGACTTCCAAAACTATGTTGAATAAAAGTGGTAAGAGTGGACATCCTTGTCCTGTTCCTGATCTTAGAGGAAGTGCTTTCAGCTTTTCACTATTGTTTGTTCTTTCTCTGGTTGATGTTAGCTGTAGGCTTGTCATGTATGGTCTTTATTATGTTGAAGCATGTTCCCTCTATGCCCATTTTCTGGTGAGTTTTTATCATAAATGGGTGTTGAGTTTTGTCAAAAGCTTTTTCTGCATCTATTGAGATGATCATATGGTTTTTTTTTTTTAACATCTTTATTGGAGTATAATTGCTTTACAGTGGTGTGTTAGTTTCTGCTTTATAACAAAGTGAATCAGTTATACATATACATATGTTCCCATATCTCTTCCCTTTTGCGTCTCCCTCCCTCCACCCTCCCTATCCCACCCCTCTAGGTGGTCACAGAGCACCGAGCTGATCTCCCTGTGCTATGTGACTGCTTCCCACTAGCTATCTATTTTACATTTGATAGTGTATATATGTCCATGCCACTCTCTCACCCTGTCACATCTTACCCCTCCCCCTCCCCATATCCTCAAGTCCATTCTCTAGTAGGTCTGTGTCTTTATTCCCGTCTTGCCACTAGGTTCTTCATGACCTTTTTTTTTTTTTTCCTTAGATTCCATATATATGTGTTAGCATACTGTATTTGTTTTTCTCTTTCTGACTTACTTCACTCTGTATGACAGACTGTAACTCCATCCACCTCACCACAAATACCTCCATTTCGTTTCTTTTTATGGCTGCGTAATATTCCATTGTATATATGTGCCACATCTTCTTTCTCCATTCATCTGATGATGGACACTTAGGTTGCTTCCATGTCGATCATACGGTTTTTATTCAGTTTGTTGATGTGGTGTATCACTCTGATTGATTTGTGGATATTGAAAAATCCTAGCATCCCTGGGATAAATACCACTTGATCATGGTGTATGATCCTTTTAATGTGTTGTTGGATTCAGATTGCTAGTATTTTGTTGAGGATTTTTGCATCTGTGTTGATCAGTGATACTGGTCTGTAATTTTCTTTTTTTGTGGTATCTTTGTCTGGTTTTGGTATCAGGGTGATGGTGGCCTCATAGAATGAGTTTGGGAGTATTCCTTCCCCTGCAGTTTTTTGCAGTAATTTCAGAAGGATAGGTGTTAACTCTTCTCTAAATGTTTGATAGAATTTGCCTGTGAAGCCATCTTGTCCTGGACTTTTGTTTGTTGGAAGTTTGTAATCACAGTTTCAATTTCAGTACTTGTGATTGGTCTGTTCATATTTTCTGTTTCTTCCTGGTTCATTCTTGGGAAATTGTACCTTTCTAAGAATTCGTCCATTTCTTCCAGGTTATCCATTTTATTGGCATAGAGTTGCTTGTAGTAGTCTCTTATGATCCTTTGTATTTCTGCAGTGTCTGTTGAAACTTCTCCTTTTTCATTTCTAGTTTTATTGATTTGAGCCCTCTCCCTTTTTTTCTTGATGAGTCTGGCTAACGGTTTATCAATTTTGTTTATCTTTTCAAAGAAACACCTTTTAGTTTCATTGGTCTTTTCTATTGTTTTCTTCGTTTCTATTTCATGTATTTCTGCTCTGATCTTTAATGATTTGTTTCCTTCTACTAACTTTGGGTTTTGTTTGTTCTTTCTCTGGTTGCTTTAGATGTAAGGTTAGGTTGCTTATTTGAGATTTTTGTTTCCTGAGGTAAGATTGTATTGCTATATACTTCCCTCTTAGAACTGCTTTTGCCGCATCCCATAAGTTTTGGTTAGTCATGCTTTTGTTTTCATTTGTTTCTATGTATTTTTTGATTTCCTCTTTGATTTCTTCAGTGATCCGTTGGTTGGTTAGTAGCATATTGTTTAGCCTCCACGTGTTTGTGTTTTTTACAGTTTTTTTTTTTCCTTGTAGTTGATTTCTGGTCTCATAGTATTGCAGTTGGAAAAGATGACTGAAAGGATTTCAGTTTTCTTAAATTTACCAGGGTTCACTTTGTGGCCCAGCATGTGTTCAATCCTGGAGAATGTTCCACGTGCACCTGAGAAGAATGTTTTCTGCTGCTTTGGGATGGAATGCTGTATAAATATCAGTTAAGTCCATCTGGTCTAGTGTGTCATTTAAGGCCTGTGTTTCCTTATTGATCTTCTGTTTGGATGATCTGTCCATTGGTGAAAGTGGGGTGTTAAAGTCCCCCACTATTATTGTGTTACTGTCAGTTTCTCTTTTTATGGTTGTTAGTATTTGCTTTATATATTGGGGTGCTCCTATGTTGGGTGCATGTATATTTACAATTGTTACTATCTTCTTCTTGGATTGATCCCTTGATCATCATGTAGTGTCCTTCTTTGTCTCTTGTAATAGTCTATTTTAAAGTCTATTTTATCTGATATGAGTATTGCTACTCCAGCTTTCTTTTGATTTCTATTTGCATGGAATACCTTTTTCCATCCCCTCACTTTCAGTCTGTATGTGTCCTTAGATCTGAAGTGGGTCTCTTCTAGACAGCAAGTGGGTCTCTTGTTTTTGTATCCATTCATCCAGTCTGTGTCTTCTGGTTGGAGGTTTTTTTTTTTTTTAATTTATTTATTTTATTTATTTATTTTTGGCTACGTTGGGTCTTCGTTGCTGCGCTTGGGCTTTCTCTAGTTGCGGCGAGCAGGGGCTACTCTTCATGGTGGTGCGCGGGCTTCTCATTGAGGTGGCTTCTCGTTGTGGAGCACGGGCTCTAGGCACGCGGGCTTCAGTAGTTGTGGCATGTGGGCTCAGTAGTTGTGGCTCGCGGGCTCTAGAGTGCAGGCTCAGTAGTTGTGGCACACAGGCCCAGTTGCTCCGCGGCATGTGGGATCCTCCCGGACCAGGGCTCGAACCCTTGTCCCCTGCGTTGGCAGGCGGATTCTCAACCACTGCGCCACCAGGAAAGCCCCTGGTTGGAGCTTTTAATACATTTACGTTTAAAGTAATTATCGATATATATGTTCCTATTGCCATTTTCTTAGTGTTTTGGATTTGTTTTTGTAGGTTTTTTTTCTTCCTTTCCTCTTTTGTTCTCTTGTGATTGGATGACTAACTTTAGTGTTGTGTTTGGATTCCTTTTTCTTTTTTGTATGTATCTGTTGTAGATTTTCGGTTTGTGGTTACCATGAGGATTTGATATAGCAGTCTGTATATAAACAAGATTGTTTTAAGTTGCTGGTCTTTTAATTTCAAATGCATTTTTAATATCCTGCATCTGTGCTCTCCTCTTCTCACAGTTACTAGTTTCAACATCATATCTGTGTGCAGATGATTTCCTACCTTTACTTTATGTTTGCATTTACTGGTGAGCTTTTCCATTTGTAATTTTCTTTTTTCTAGTAGTAGCCTTTTCTTTTCTGCTTAGAGAAGTTCCTTTAGCATTTGTTGCAAAGGTGGTCTGGTGGTGCTGAATTCTCTTAGCTTTTGCTTGTCTGTAAAGCTTTTGATTTCTCTGTCAAATCTGAATGAGATCCTTGCTGGGTAGAGCATTCTTGGTGGTAGGTTCTTCCCTTTCATCACTTTAAATATATCGTGCCACTCCCTCTGGCCTGCAGAGTTTCTGCTGAGAAATCAGCTGATAACCTTATGGGAATTCCCTCGTATGCTATTTGTTGCTTTTCCCTTGTTGGCTTTTAATATTTTTTCTTTGACTTTAGTTTTTGTCATTTTGATTACTGTGTGTCTTGGTATGTTTCTCCTTGGGTTTATCCTGCCTGGGACTATGTATTTCCTGGACTTGGGTGACTGTTTCCTTTCCCATGTTAGGGAAGTTTTCAGCTATTATCTCTTCAAATATTTCCTCAGGTCCTTTTGCACTCTCTTCTCCTTCTGGTTCCCTGTATAATGCGAATGTTGGTGCAGTTAATGTTGTCTCAGAGTTATCTTAGACTGTCTTCATTTCTCTTCATTCTTTTTTCTTTGGTTCCACAGTAGTGATTTCCACCATTCTGTCTTCCAGCTCATTTATATCTTCTTCTGCCTCAGTTACTCTGCTACTGATTCCTTCTAGTGTAGTTTTCATTTCAGTTATTATTTATCTCTGTTTGTTCTTTAGTTCTTCTAGGTCTTTGTTAAACATTTCTTGTGTCTTCTCAATCTGTACCTCCATTCTTTTTCCGAGATCTTGGATCATCTTCACTATCATTACTCTGAATTTTTTTTCTGGTAGATTGCCTATCTCTATTTCACTTAGTTGCTCTTCTGGGGTTTTATCTTGTTCCTTCATCTGGGACATACTCCTCTGCCATCTCATCTTGTCAAACTTTCTGTAACTGCCGTTTCTGCTCCGCAGGCTGCAGGGTTGTAGTTCTTCTTGTTTCTGCTGTCTGCCGTCTGGTGGATGAGGCTGTCTAAGAGGGTTGTGCAGGCTTCCCGGTGGGAGGGCCTGGTTCCTGCCCACTGGTGGGTGGAGCTGGGTCTTGTCCCTCTGGTGGCAGGGCCATGCACAGGAAGACTTTAAGCAGCCTGTCTGCTGATGGGTGGGGCTGTGTTCCTGCTCTGTTGGTTGTTTGGCCTGAGGCATCCCAGCAGTTGAGTCTACAAGCTATTGGATGGGGCTAGGTCTTGGGGGGAAATGGTGGACTCCAGGAGGGCTCGTGCCAATGAGTACTCGCCAGAGCTGCCGCTACCAGTGTCTTTGTCCCTGCAGTGAGCCACAGCCACCCCTACCTCTGCAGGAGACCCTCTAGGACTAGCAGGTGGGTCTGGCCCAGTCTCTGATGAGGTCACTGCTTTTTTCCCTGGGTCCTGGTGCACACTAGACCTTGTGTGCTCTCTCCAAGAGTGAAGTTTCTGTTTCCCCCAGTCCTGTGGAATTCCTGCGATCAAACCCCACTGGCCTTCAAAGCCAGATGCTCTGGGGGTCCTCCTCCCTTTGCTAGATGCCCAGGCTGGGAAGCCTGATGTGGAGCTCAGGACTTTCACTCCTGTGGCAGAACTTCTGTGGTATAATTATTTTCTAGATTATGGGTTGATCACCTGGCAGGTATGGGATTTAATTTTATAGCAGTTGTGCCCCTCCTACCATCTCATTGTGGCTTCCTCTTTGTCTTTGAGTGTAGCGTATCTTTTTTGGTAGGTTCCAGTGTGTTGTTTTTTTGTTTTTGTTTTTTTGTTTGTGTTTTTTTTTCTGTGGTTGTTCAGCCGTTGTGATTTTGGTGTTTTGTAAGAAGGGGTGAGCTCACCTCCTTCTGCTCTGCCATCTTGCTGGCATCATCTCTTTTGCCATTTTTTAATCGTGTTGTTTCTTCTTGTTGAGTTGTAGGTATTCTTGATACAGTCTGGTTATTAACCTCTTATAAAGTATATGATTCACACACATTTTCTCCCCTGTCATGGATTGCCTTTTCACTCTGTTGATAATGTCCTTTAATGCAGAAAAGTTTTAATTTTGATATAATCCAATTTATCTATTATTGTTTTTGTTGCCTGAGCTTTTGGTGTCACAACCAGGAAATCATTGTCAAATCTACTGTCATGAAGCTTTCCTCCTATGCTTTATTCTAAGAGTTTTGTAGTTTCCACTCTTATATTGGGCTGGCCAAAAAGTTTGTTCGGTTTTAAGTAAAAATAAAAGACATTTTTCATTTTCATGAAGAACTTTATTGAACAACATATTCAGTAGCTGAACGAATTTTTTTGCCAACCCAATATTTAAGATCTTTGGTCCATTTTGAGTCGATTTTGTATATGGTGTAAGGTAAAAATCCAACTTCAGTCTTTTGCACGTGGATGTCCAGTTTTTCCCAGCACCATTTGTTGAAAAAATCTGTGCTTTCCCATATGTGTGAGGTTTTATTTCTGAGTTTTCTATTCTGTTCCATTGGTCTTTGTCTTTATGCCAGTACCACACTGTTTTGATTACTGAAGCTTTGTAGTAAGTTTTGAAATCAGGAAGTGTGGGACCTCCAACTTTGTATTCAAAATTATTTTGGATTTTTGGGGTCCATTGAGATTTCATATGATTTTTAAGATGTATTTTTTTATTTTTTCAAAAAATGTCATTGGGATTTTGATAAGGATTGCACTCAATCTGTAGATAGCTTCAGGTAATATTGACATTTTAACACTAATAAGTCATCTGATTTCATGAATACAGGATGTCTTTCCATTTATCAGTGTCTTTAATTTCTTGCAGCAACGTTTTGTGCTTTTCAGCACATGTCTTTTGCCTCCTTGGTTAAATTTATTCCTAAGTATTTTATTCTTTCTGATGCTATTGGAAATGGAATTGTTTTCTTAATTTCCTTTTTAGATTATTCATCGTTGGTGTGTAGAAGTGCAGCTGATTTTTATATGTTGATTTTGTATCCTGCAACTTCCCTCAATTTTATTAGTTTTAACAGTTTTTAAATGGCGTTTTAAAGAATTTATATATATAAGGTCATGTCATTTGCAAATAGAGAATTTTACTTTTTCCTTTCTATGTTGAATGCCTTCAAGTACTATGTTGAATAGAAGTGGTAAGAGTGGGCTCCCTTGTCTTGTGCCTGATCTTAGAGGAAAAGCTTTTAGTCTTTCACCATTGAGTATGATGTTCACTGTGGGTTTAATATTTTGATAAAAAAATTTTAAAGGTCACAGGACAATTATAATTTTTCCCATTTATTATTAAGATGATTTTGCATGTTTCAGCATGCATGGTCCTTTTTGGGATCTTGCACTGCTGTGTAAAGTGAGCACTGCCTGTATTCCCTAATGTAATACTTCCCTCCACTAGACTATGCTCCTTGAGATTAAGAACATTGATTTGTTCACTGTTGTATCCCCAGCACCTAGCCTAATGTCTGGCATGTGGTAGGTGCTCAGTCAGTAAATGATGCATGAATAGTCCTTCCTTTCAAGCATGAGTTTTACTGGGGGTCCTGCTCTACGTGTCATGCATCCCTCACTCTTCAAGTGTGTGGATCCCTTGTGATAGGAGATTTGTCTGGGGTATTGCAAAGCAGTGTTGCCTGGTCTCGGATAAACTGGGAAGATTAGGTAAGACTACGAGTTGGTATCTCTAATGTGTTTTAAAGCTTGCATATGTTGGACATTCTGTGTAGTGTTCACTGGTTATTGTAACATTTATCACTTAGACACTGGATACAATCCCTTTTCAAATACAAAATTAAGTACAAAAGTATAACGGTAGTAGAGTGTAGCTGGTGGCACGTTGCTATTGTGAACTCAGCGCTTCAAGGAGCTCACAAAGGGCTGTGGCATTTTGCATTGATGTGCACCTGTGGGAGGCAGGTGCCTGAGATCAGGTCAAGAGAAAAGACATTTGATCTCTTTTCCTTCTTCTGGCTACATATTGAGATTTCCCTGTGGGTGGGGCCTCAGCTTGGGGTTAGTAAAAATAGAACAAAAAAGTGACCCTTGCTATACTACACATCCGTGTTCTCTGAGTAGTCAAATGCAAGTCTAGTGATGACATTTAGCTCTTACAGTTCAACACCAGCTTCTAGAAGGGTAATGTTTGCTTAAAATCGAACTCTCATTATTTTCATTTATAAATTAAATATTTATGGGCTACTTACTGTGTTCAAATCACCATGGCAGGTCCTAAGAGGAAGAGACCCTTTCCCTGCCCTCAAAGAAGTACCAGTCTGGTGAGGAAGATCACACAGCATCTAATTTAAATGGAGTCACATCATGAGAAGGGACATGAGAACAGGTGTATTAGTCTGCTAGGGCTGCATAACAGAATACCATGGATTAGGGGGCTTAAACAACAGAAATTTATTTTCTTACAGTTCTGGAGGCTGAAGTCCAAGATCAGGGTGCCACCATGATCAGGTTCTGGTGAGAGCTCTTCCTGGTTTGCAGATGGTCCCCTTCTCACTATGTCCTTGTGTGGCCTTTCCTCTGAATACAAGGAGAGAGGGAGAGAGGAGAGAGGAATCTCTTTAAGGTCATCAGTCCTTTCACATTGGACACCCATCCTCATGACCTCATTTAACCTCAATTACTTCCTGAAAGCCCTGTCTCCAAATCCATCACACTGGATGTTAGGATTTCAACATGTGAATTGGTGGCAGGCAGAGGAAGATACAATTGAGTCCATAACGACAAGGATCCCAAACCTTGATGAGGACTTACAGTGTGCCAGGCACTTGCCTCATGTTCTTACTCAGTCCTCCCTCTGACCCTGTGAGGTAGGAACTATCATTTCCTTCTATTTTACAGATGAGGAGACTGACGCTCGGCAGAATTAAACTGTTTTTCAAGACCACTCACTTCACAGAGCCGGGACTTGAACCCAGGGCTCTGGGAATTGGGGGAGTGTCAGAGGAGGTGCCCTGAGGATGAGTAGGGAGGTGGCTTAGGGGCACTCGGGTGGGTGGAGCAGCCTCTGGCTCTGCTTGTGCTGTATTCAGCTCCTCCCTGGCTGCACATAGAGGGTGTATTAGAAGCGATGATGGAGGCTGATGCCGTTGAAGTAGGTGGGTCCATGTTCTATACAGAACCACAGATTATTAGTCTTGCCCATTGGGCAGTAGGGAGCCATTGGTGGTTTTTGAGCAGAGGAGTGATGAAAGATTTTTGTTTCAGAAAGCTAATGCTGAGCACGGTATACACAGTTAACCTGGAGCTAGAGAAGTTACACAGCAGTTGTCATAACCCACACGGGGGCTGTGAGGGCAGAGGCAATCCATGAGAAAGGGGAGGTAGAATCAACAGGACTGTTTGGTTTTCATTTGATTTTTGGTTGTTGGGGGAGGAATTATAAATGTTCCAGGTCACTAACTAGATGTTGCTGCCATTGAGAGAGACAAGAAATACAGAAAAAGGAGCACATTTGAAGGATTATGTAGCGCAACAATTTCTTCACCAGTTTGTCATTGACTGGGAAATGTTATAACAAGTGTTTTAACCCTCTTGGGAAAGAAATGTATGTACTACTGAATATCAGAAAAGGACTTGAAGTAGCTAAATCGGTGTATTGGAGAGGCCTCTTATGGACCTTGATGAATCACTAGTGATTATTTGATTTAGAAAGTCAGTTAAAGCAAGGGATTATAAACTGAAAGAACATCTAGTAAACATTATGTTCTGACTTTTGATGTAGGGCCAATGCCTTGCCTTTTGTGAGTTTGCTGATGGATTCTCAATTGGTTTTCTTGCGTAAGCCTCACCTATAAAGCATTCCTGTGAATTTGAGCATCAGGGTCTTTAAAGAGGAGCCAGAGTGAAGTCGTTGGTAGGGCACTCTGAGGGGAAGCTCTTGGTCTTACAATTATCTCATGCTCGCTAATCCTAAAGGAGCTTTTAAAGTCATATGCCTGTACCAATCTTTTCAAAGCATTTAATTATTTTTCATATATATGACACTTTTTGTACTCTTATTTCATATATTTACACAGTAAACAATGAATTTGATCATTGCAATAATAAAATGAACAGGCACAAACATGTTTGGGTACAATTACTGCCCTTCTCTCAGTAAACACAGGAGAAGAGCCCACTAGCTGGAGTGTTTGGTAGGTGAGGAGCATCAATTTCTCTCCCTCTAATATTGGGTAATCTGGAGATGTAGGTGAGTGGAGATCGGCTGAGTTGCTACTGTGTGTGTATTTTGTGTGTGTGCCCATATATAAATAAGACAATTGTAGGCATCAGTTTGAGAGGGTAGTACCATATTTTCCTGAGCTACAGTCTAAATTTCTGATTCTGTTCATAGCAGTTACAAAAAAGAAATGTAGCATGTAGGACACATTCTACAATGAGAGTTTAAAATGAAACTGGTGTTAGTGGAATTTCTCATTAGATACAGTAGTGAAATGAAATGGATCGAATTCAAGAAAAGAAGTGGAGGGATCCAAGGGACTGTTGGATTCTTAGAGACGAGTAGAAGTGTTTCCTTTTGAAATTCAGATTTATATATGTCATTTCATAACTTATAACTTCTTAGATTACTAACGCTGTCAGTGAAAATGATCATTGCTTCAAAATGAGCCCACCTACTTTCTGGCAATGCTAAAAGCACAGCTAATTGTAGCTTCTAAAACAACCTGCACATGTAGTCCATTATAGCAGAAACTCAGTTATTTTCCCTTGATGACAGGATTAGCATTGATTAGCTAGCACAGGAAGAGAACGTGCTTGGCTTTGGAGAACACTTGGCTCCCCTTGCAGAGAGCCTGCATTTGATGGAGCGCTGGTGGATGGCTGGGCAGTGGGCAGAGCACCCAGCCAGTGGCTCAGTGGTAGGTTAACAGTGCAGGGGGCGGCCCAGGAGTACTGTTTGCCCACTGAAAAAGAGACCTAGCAAACATAAGATGTAACAAGTTCTCTGATGCATGCATGGTCCAGCAGCAATATTGACCTTCGCCATTAAGATAGGAATAGCTAGTAATCGGGAAATATCCTAGTGTCCTCTTCCCTCTCATCTGTTTTCCTGGTTTGCTTTAGTTGTTTTAATGATGGAGAGAGATCAAAGCTTTTAATAATTTGAATGGGGGCATGCTATCATTTTTTCTTCTTAAATTATTAAATATTTTAAACACACAAAAAAGTACAGTATTATTATAAACATTAGAGCTGTCCTTCATACTCAGAATTAACAAATACTAACATTTGCCATATTCACTCACCACTCCAGATTTTTTTTTTTTTTTTTTTTTAGAGAAATGAGACATTACAGATATAGTTAAGATCCCCTTTGTGTTCCAATGCACTGCCAGTTTCCTTGGTTCCCTCCCCACTGTCCTCAGGTTGGCATGTCTTTTCCATTCATATTTGCACATTTGTTGCACGTTTCTCTCCTTAAACAACATATATGTCTGTGTTTTTAAATGTACCTAATGAGGATCCTTTGCAGGTTGTATTTTTTCACCCAGTTTTTTATTTTTGAAGCCTACCCATGTTGGTATATACGTCAAATGTAATCTTTTTAACTGTTCAGCATAATGTTTATATCATATAAGTGGATGATGTACTTGTTCATTACCAGTAACTATTTAGCTGAGTTCCATTTCTTTAGGGTCCCTAACAGTGCTTCATGAACATCTTTATACATGTCTGACGTGAAAAACATTATCTGGGTATTTTACGTGTCTAGATGTGGAATTATTTGTTGGAAGAATCAGTGGTAATATATATTGCCAAATCTCTCGCAGGGCCACATAGATTTTTCTTTAACTGCGTCTCCTCTCATATATATATATATATATATATGTGTGTGTGTGTGTGTGTATATATATATGATGTAATTTTAGTTTTAAGATGTAAAAAGACTAAAACAGAAATACACTATACTGAAACAGCATAAGTAAGGGGTGTGTCTAATGGCATTTAGGGTCGCAGGGATTTTCCAGTTAGCCAGTTGTGTACTGACCGTACCTGTGCACTAAGGCATCGTGGGAGCATCTGTGAGCAGTTGAGAGCAGGGACCGTGCCTCTCATAAAAATTCCTGTGTGCAGTACCTGCAGAGCAGCACATGTTGATGACAAAATAAATGAAATTATATGGGGGAAATAAGACGTGGTTTCTGTCCTCGGGAACTTTCGAGTCTCGCTGGGGTTATACAGCGTACATGTATGAAAGATAGACACTTATGAAGCAAACTAAGAGTAGCAGAAAGTAAAATTCATAGAAATAGCTTAAATTCAACGGAAGCAGCATATGTTAAAAAAAGGAGTGGAATCAGAAACTACTCAGTGATACCCTTTTTTTCCTTCCTCCCTATGTTAGACCTGAAGATTTAGAGAAGCAAGTTACAGAGCACTTAGCCAACACACTGAAAAATGAAAGAGGATGGAGGAAAAACCCGAGCCTTCTGAGCATGTGCTGGGCCGGAGACACCGAGGCCTCGTGCTGGGGTGGGAGGCCAGGTACTCTGGAGTGTCCCGGACACCTGCCAGGCTCTGCTAGGGCTGCGCTACTTTACACAAAGCCCCAGACATGAGGAGCCTTCCATGCTGTCGCATATTTGGCGTTTCCATGCGCGTTTCATGCCATCTCATTCTCGGAGCTTACTGATGATTTCTGGTCCTGCGCCGTAACCCCTAGGCCCATAGACGTCCCTGAGCAAGGGTTCACGGAGGGATGCAGGTGTGCACCTGGGGGAGCTCTTGCGATGGGAGGGAGATCTGAGGTGTGTGGCATTAAGTTGATCACAGCAGGCTCAGGATTGAAGAAGTGGTTTTGCACCTGCAGAGTGTTTCAAGGAATTCCTCATAGGCTTATTTACCTCTGACATCCAGCATCTCAAGTCAGGACAGCATGTTAACTTCTTGCCAAAAGTCTCTTTACCTCCAGCTGTTGGATTTTTCACCTGTGGGAATGAAACGGCTGTAATGGAGGTTGACGGAAAAAATAGTTTTGCATGTGTGCGTGTTTCATAACCAAGTTTGCTGGAGCCAGGGCGTAAACTAGGAATTCTGGTTTCTTTTTGTGGACATGGTGTGGGCACAGGTCACAGAGAGGCACCATGGAAAAATCTGGATTGTCTTCAGGATTGGAATCGAGTGTGAAGAGGAGGGGGGAGGACGTGCACAGGTTGAGAGGAGGCGATCAGATTGAGGGGGGTTCAGGGCTTGCAGATGTGTGGAGCCGGAGCCGAGAAATGAGACGTAAAGCTGGTGAGGGCCCGACCGTTGGGGGACCGTGAGGGTCCAGTGTGGCAGGAGTTTGTTCTGATGCATGATGGACAGAGGCCGCTGGTCAGGCCAGATGGCACGTTACAGCATCCCCAGGGAAGGTGGCTTTTGCGGCAGTTTGGTGTGGACTGGAGTCTGGGGGAGGCCAGCATGAGATGTGGGGCCCGAGGTGGAGGCTGGTGTGAAGGGAACAGGGAAGGGGAGGAACAGAACGACAGGACCCTCAGCTCTCAGAGGCCAGGAGAGGACGAGGAGCTGGCCATCGTAGTGGAAGGACTGAGAAATACTTTCGGGAATGGAGCTTAAATTTGGTTCAGCAAAGCAGACCTTAGTTAATACAAGAATCCCTTATTTCTGTGAGGAGGTACTAGCGATGTCTTCGATTTTTCCTTTCTGAAAGGTTGACATTAGAATATAGAGTATTTTAGTTAGCAGGACTCTGTCTGCCAGCATTGTCAACTTAAACCACTTTGTTAGAGCAAAAATCCTAACGATGCCTCTAAGACTTTGCTACTCAGAATGTGCTTCGGGGCCCATCAGCATCATTTAGGGGCTTGTTAAAATGTGTGATCTCAGGCCTCACCCCAGACCACCTAAATGAGAATCTGCATTTTACTTAACAAGGCAGGATTTGAATGCAGAGTAAAGCTTGAGAAGCCCTGTTCCAACATGCTGTCTTCTTGTGACTTTTAAAACAAATTTTACAACTTAAAACATATTTATGGGACTTCCCTGGCCGTCCAGTGGTTAAGGCTCCAAGCTTCCAACGCAGGGGGCCCAGGTTTGATCCCTGGTCAGGAAACTAAGATCCCACATGCTGCGCAGCACCGCCAAAAACCAAACAAACAAAAATTTTTTTGATATATTAAGTTTTGTTTACTGAAAGGTTGTAATAAATGCCAAGAATACCATTTAAAAAGTGCTTATAGGCTCCACTGTAGAATTGATGATTTGGCAATAAATATGCATTTGTTCACTGTCAGTCTTCGCACTCCAGAACATCACCTTCATGCAGAGGGTCTTATTTCAGTGCCTGGAATAGTGTTTGGCGCATATAGGTGCTCAAAAGATATTTGTGATATTTCGAGTAAGTAAATGGATGAAAATTAATTAAATATTAGTATTTTATGTTACTTTTATATGCACATTTTAAAACTATGCCTTATGCTGATTAAATTAAAAGCTTTTCAGATTGTAAAGGAGATAAATGCTTATTTATTGACAATTGGAAAGGAAAAGTAGAAAGAAGAAAAATCACTCTTTACTCCCATTACCCATAGGTAAGATTTCAAAATATCTCCTTTTGTGAATGTTTTTGCATAGTTTGTCATACTGCACATACTACTTTGTATTCTGCTTTTTCATTTATGACAGAGTAACTGGTTTATTGCATGATTACTGCATGCCAGGCTTCAAACAAGGCATTTTAGATACTTTTCTCGTTTACTTATTACACCCATATAAAGCGGTATACAGTTGACTCTTCAATGATGTGGGTTTGACCCGCGTGGGTCCATTTATATGAACTTTTTTCAATAAATACAGTACCTGTATTTTCATTTTACGGATCTTTAAATATGTGGAAAAGTTTGTGTTCAGTTAGAGATCACAGTATGTTGAATCAAAAGAACTAGGGTTGAGTCCTCATTCTAGTCAAACTCTTTTAGTTTCTTGCCCTTGAGTGAGTCATTTAACGATTTCTTTGTTTCTGAGGCAGAGAGAGCTGTACTCGGATTTTTGACTGCACAGAGGGTCAGCACCTCTAACCCCCCTGTTGTTCAAGGGTCAACTGTAATTACATCAGATTTTCAAATGAGGAAACACAGGCTGAGAGTTTGTGTATCTTGATTACGGTCACAGTCAGTTCACAATCAAGCTGAGGTTTTAATTCAGGGCTATTTCCTAGAGCCCATGCTTTTTCAAACACATGGGAGCAAGCACTTCCTTATTTATACTTTTTGGGGGTAAAATAATATTTTGCTAGGTAAATATATCAATTTGTCTAACAGGCTGTTTTCATTCTAGCATAATGAACATCTTTCAGTAGAAATAATTTTCTGCATTTCATTTTTCTTCAGGTAGATTCTTAGAAATAATTTTAAGTCTCTTAAAAGATAAACAGAAAAATATAGAACTTTCCAAAAGGTTTGCACCAATTTTCATTCCCATCAGTCACTGTAAGTGTTGTGTATTTGAGTGCATATGGGCAAAGTAATATATCAGCTATGCTTCCTCAGAAAAAAAAATCCATTTAAATGTGTTTTCTTTTTGTTTTAAAATAACCTATTTGAGTTTCATGTCACATAATTTACTGAACTATTTAGCTGTCTCTAAATATCAGCTTCTTATTATATAGAGTTTTAGCATGACATTCATGCTGCTCTGCTGAAAACCTTATTAGTTTAATAAAGCCCACAGTTGAATAAGATGTATATTTACATTGATTTATATTTTCTTAAGTTGAGAATTCTTTTCATAAATCATTTTTTATGGTTATAAAATGTAGTCAACTTTATATTTAATATCACTTTTTTCTTAAAAATCGTCATCCATATCAGTCTTAGACTATGGTATAGTATTTCTTTTCTTTTCTCCTTCCCTCTCTTCCTCCCTCCTTCCCTCTCTTCCTTTTTTATTTCTTCCTGTAGCAGAGGGGCAGATGGTGTACAGAGAGGAAAGCCTGTGTGTGTTTTAACCACAACAACAGCAAAACCAACCAAACTCTCACTTATATGAGGCTTTATTTGATACTTTGATAAAACTATTGAAGAAGAAAATAAATATCACCCACTGTTAATATTTGGAATCATAAGAGATCATTATAAAATATAATAGCTCTATATTGGAGACAGGACCTACAGAGGAAGAGAGAAAGTGTATGAAAATGGAACACCATTTTATTCATTTAGCCATGTTTATTTGATACATTGCCTGGTTTTTTGTTTTTTTTTTTTTTGAGATGATCATATGGTTTTTATTCTTCAATTTGTTAACGTGGTGTATCACACTGATTCGTTTGTGGATATTGAAAAAATCCTTGTATCCCTGGGATAAATCCCACTTGATCATGGTGTATAATCCTTTTAATGTATTGGTGGATTCAGATTGCTAGTATTTTGTTGAGGATTTTTGCGTCTATGTTCATCAGTGATATTGGCCTGTAATTTTCCTTTTTTGTGGTATCTTTGTCTCGTTTTGGTATCAGGGTGATGGTGGCCTCATAGAATGAGTTTGGGAGTGTTCTTTTGTCTGCAATTTTTTGGAATAGTTTCAGAAGGACAGGTGTTAAGTCTTCTCTAAATGTTTGATAGAACTTGCCCGTGAAGCCATCTGGTCCTGGACTTTTGTTTGTTAGAAGTTTTTAAATCACTGTTTCAATTTCAGTGCTTGGGATTGGTCTGTTCATGTTTTTCTGTTTCTTCCTGGTTCAGTCTTAGAAGATTGTACCTTTCTAAGAATTTGTCCATTTCTTCTAGGTTGTCCATTTTATTGGCATATAGTTGCTTGTAGTAGTCTCTTATGCCTGTTTTTATCTGTTGTGTAGCTTTCCCAAATATCAGCACAGCATTTTTAATCTGGTGAAAAATGTTTTCATTCTGTTTTGAATAGAATCTCTTGTAGGTAGGTTTTATCTCTTACTTTTTGTATGATTTTGTACTCTGATAGTGCCTCTATTAGAGTAGAAATAAAAAATATAGCATTAGAGTTTAATAACTTGTGTGAGGCTAATAAACCAGTGAATTTAGAAAACAAATACATGTACTTGGCAAAATGTTATAAAGTTTTGCAATTTTGAAGTACTTGATAAACTGTAAGACATAATAGATAATTGCACAAGCAGTTAAGGGCTTGTGAGTGTGAATTGATTTTCTTAAATTTAATTAAGTACCCTATTCTGACTTCCTTAAACAAATGAGGTGTTTTTACATACTGCCCTTTTTCATTTATGCAAGGCTGCACACAGCCTGAAGGCAGTCATGCCAGTATCAGTAGGAAATTAAAGGGCTTTGCCATTCTGATTTGAATTACTTGTTGTTTTAAAAAGAATGATGTGATAAACATTTGAATTATATATAAAGCTTTGGTTAAAAGAGGTAACCTTTTTCTACCTCTTCTTCTGGAATAGCAATTAGTTTTAGTGTAACTTCATTTGAGTAAACATTGCTTTCTTGCTTTCTTTTTGTGCACTATAATCCTGTTTGTTAAAAAAAAATCATCACAGGAATTATCTTTTAAGGTACTACTTTCATGGGAAGTATCAGTGATTGCTGTTTTGGGTTTGGTTTTTGTCTTAAGTGGGCTTTTCAAATGCAGGAAGTTCTTTTGGGGCTTTGGTTGACTACAAGTATGTGGGTAAAAAATAGATTTGTATTTACTGTTGTAGACTATATTCTTAGTGAAAACCACATGTAATTATTTAAATTTCAAATTGTTAGAAATTAAATACAATTATAATATGACCATATCGGTACATGATTATGTAGTTCTTAAGATTTTTGCCAACTCAAGAGAAAATTTATAATTAAATAATAAAAGGAGTCTTAGTTTCAGAATCTGCCTTTATAATGTCACCATAAATAATTTTTAGAGTCCTAAAGGTGAACAATTCAAGATATATACTTGTAGAGCAATGTTTTAAGGAGAGCTAACGATAAAGGCAGGAAATCATTTTAAGCATCTTGTATATTCCAGAGACTATGCAAGTGTTAATCCCGTTGTCAGGAGTAGCTTCTTAGGTATGGTCTGCGCTTTTCTTTTTGTAGACCAATCCATTATTTGTTACTCTCATTCAGTAAATACTTATATTTTACCTTCTATATGCCAGCCATGGTTTAACGAATTTCTTCACTTAGTAAAACAGCTTGACAACATGAAAAGAAATAGTTTCACCCTTCACATAACTCAACATACAGATACCACTTTCTCTGCCTTCTTTTAGTTATTCTTTTCCTTGTTTGCACTCACTCCTTCACTCAGTCAGTCAGTCAGTCATTCCTTCACTCAGTCACTCAGTCTGTCACTCACTCATTTATTCAATAACAAATGAATGGTGTTCTAGAGGGAAGCCCCATGGTTAGGCACCATTCGGGGGGAAAAGCAGTACTAATGTGTGAGTAGCATTCTGAAGGGCAAAGGCTAAGGAGTAGTGCAAGCCCAGAGAAGGGCTCCAGCCTGACCTGAGGGACCAGGTAGGGTGGTCTGGAGCCAGCATCTTTTGGACCAAAGCCTGGAGGATTAACAGGATCCATTGAGGAAAGGGATGGTCAGGGAACCCTGTGTGCCAAAGCCCAAGGCAAGAGAGCATGATAGTCCCTTCTCATTGTTTTTATCTCGATTTGGAAATTTTGTAGGTTAGAGTAAAAAATGGAAAAAAAATGGGAACTTTAAAAAATTGTCCCTGCTTTTGTCTCAAGACAGACTTTTTATGTAGATACTTTACTTTCTAAATATCACCATGCTACATAGTCTGTCATATTCATTAGACCAGTGAATTCTAACTCATGTAATCATTTGGAAGTTAAAAGATGGGGGACTCGGGGCCAGACTGTTTTCCTTGGCTTTCACTTTGCTTTCTGGGTCTCTCCTCATCTCCCTCCTCACAGGCCTGGCTGTAGGGGTGCTGGGCCCCCCTTGGGACCCTGGGAGGGTAGCCCTCGGCTCCCCAGCCTCCCGCCCCAGGCCAAGCACTCCGCGGCTTCTGTCCCGTTCACCATATTTCTCTTCTGTAGTTGTTTCCCAAATCTCCCTCCACCCCAAGTCTAAGACGTACCCCTGAATCTGCCAGCTCTTCCTTTGCAGGATACCAGAGACGAGCCTAAAAAGTGAAGTCCTGTTTTTGCCACGCGATTGTAGAACCAGTCTGTATTTTAAATTACCACAGTGGCTTTGAGGGGGTATCTTGCCATGTGCAGGGGATGCATTCTTAATGTAGGGACATCCTAGAAATGCATCCATTGAAACGGTTGTGCATAGGAAGTTTCCATGGGACAGTTATCCATAGGAAGTCAGGTTCAAGGGCCCAGTTATTTTTTCAGTGGTGCGGAGAGGGGCTCATTAGTTGTATTAACCTGTAGATAACTACCACCTCAAGCTGTGGGGAGAGACAGACCACCCAGGCTCCTGCTGCTTCCGCCCCTATGTGGGGAGGAGTCCCAGAGTCTCAGCCTGCCCCCCAGAAGTCCCTACTGTAAGCTGATGGCTTCACTGCTTCCAGTGAGAGGCTTTCATGGCTTCTTGGCACCGGGCAGTGAATTACAAGGTCATTTTCTGATAAGATGCAAGACCACATCACAAGCAGTCCACGTAACAAAAGCAAGCAGCCACTGCAGTGGCTGTAAGTGCAAACATTGCTGAACATACCACTCCCTGGGGACTGGCGGCCTTCCTGGCCTGGGGATACCCCCAAGCTGAGTGGGGTGCCCCTGGGGCTGGCTGGTGGAGCACTAGAGACTCTCAAATCCCTAAGAAGGATGAGTACATGATAAACACAAGTCTGAACCCTGGATCTGTTCCAAAGACTCATAAATCAAGTCATAAACTGGATGACTGCCATGGTCCATGTTTTTGGAGACATGCTGTCCTTGAGATAAAGCGTCGCCCGAGGATCACACTTTGAATTGTGTCTGAAAAGTAAGAGCCTTTCTATGAAATTCACCACTGCTATCTTCTGATCAAGGAAACGAGCACGTTTATTTTTCTTAGTGAAAGCAGAGTCTTGAATGGGCTCAGGTCGATGATGATCTCATTTCTGGGAATTTTTTGGAACCTGTGGAGGAAGGTCCATCAGATGAAGTGTCATGAAGTGTAGACTTCATAGGAGATGGGTGGTTGGTTTATTAGACAGATGTGGATTGGGCTGCTGGATTGGGTTGGGGGTCCCAACCTTGGGGAGCTTTCATTTATTCAAACAAGTAAATGAATAATGAGATAAATAAGAAACAGTAAGCACTCTGCAGAGACTTAAAATATAGAGCTGCAACAGAGAGTGGTTAAAGGCTTATTAATATATTCTTTTAAGAAACACAAGAGAAGGTGGAAGTCCAAGTTGGCAAGTAGCCCTTGTCAGATTTCATCAGATCCGATATTCGAGGAAGCCTCGTTCATCCATGAAAAGTATGGTGACAAAGGATGACTTTGAGTAAAAATCGACCGTCTACCCACTTTCTGTCACCATTTATTACTGCAGTGTTTCTAGCAGCCAAACTGGACTGTGTCGGCTCCATGAAGAGCTGTGAGTGTTTCTCTCTGTAGCTCCAGTGCATAGCACAGTGCCTGCTGTATACTTCATCATCAGCAAATATATTTTGTATGGATGAACGAAACAATTTATTAGAGTTTTTCCTATAATACCGTGTATAGAAGAGGTCACTTTTCATTTACTTTCTTTTAAACTGCAGAATGTTATCTGGTTATGACTTGGGTATATGATTTTCAAATTAAAGATCTGTTTTTCTTAAAAAAAAAAAAAAAGTATAGTTTTCTCCTGGATAACTTTGTTGATGGAAACAAAGAGCAGCCTGGAAAACCCCCCCATTATTTCTCTGATAGTAAATTGTATTGCTTTTGTTGGGCCTGATTTCTTAATCACTCTCCTAATCATTTGACTTGGATAAACTTGACACTTCAGTCCTTCCCTGTGTAGGCTCAAAGGTGGCTGTGGGCTATGGGAAGCTGCTTTTTTTTTTTTTTTTATAGATTTATTTATTTTATTTATTTTTGGCTGCGTTGGGTCTTCGTTGCTGCGCGCGGGCTTTCTCTAGTTGCAGCGAGTGGGGGCTACTCTTCGTTGCGGTGCACGGGCTTCTCATTGCGGTGGCTTCTTTTGTCGCGGAGCACGGGCTCTAGGCACGCGGGCTTCAGTAGTTGTGGCACGCGGGCTCAGTAGTTGTGGCTCGCGGGCTCTAGAGTGCAGGCTCAGTAATTGTGGCGCACGGGCTTAGTTGTTCTGTGGCATGTGGGATCTTCCCGGACCAGGGCTCGAACCCATGCCCCCTGTGTTGGCAGGCAGATTCTTATCCACTGCGCCACCAGGGAAGTCCTGCGGGAAGCTGCTTTAAAATTGGAAATTTATCATGGAGAAGTAGAAGATGTGGAGCAGTGGGATGCATGCACCTGGGTACCTAACTCTTAGATCTGTTTGGGAGGATGATACTTGGTGAATGCTAAGTGAATAGATCCACTGGGATTCCTATGGAAGTGATTCTTTCTCGAAAAAACATACTGAATTTTATGTTCCAATTTGTAACAAGCTTCCAAAGGGAACATTCCACTGATGCTCTCCCATCATATATGTGACCTAGGGATGCTGTATGTAATACGTAAAAGAAGCATTTGTAGTACTTTTTAACTAAGATGCTTTCAGAATAATTAGATTTTCCTTTTGAAAAATATTCTTAACTATTGTAAATTATGTCAAGAAAACTCACTTCACATTTTATTTTCCTTGGCTACCATCTGAGGGAGTAGGGAACTTTTCTTTCTACACTTATGGTCTGGAGTTTTCCATCATCGCTTCTGAGGACGCTTATCCTTTTCTGCACATGGCAGATGCTCTCTTTAACCATGTTTGTTGAATGCATGGTGCAAGAACGAGGTGCTGAGAACGTAGCTGTTCTCCCTTGCTTTCACGGTGTGAGGAGAGAGAAAACTTTCCGTCTCTTTAGTCGGTGAGTGAGAAGAATTTTATGCTCTTCAGCTCAGGGAGGCCAGACATCCCAGTCTGGATTATTGCTGCAACATCTTCAGATTAGGGTTGAAGCCTCCAAGTAGCTCACTGGGAGCGTTTCCCATTTCTGAGTAGTGTTTAAAAAAAAAAAAAAAAGTTAGATCAATATATTTGGAAAACAGAAGTCATTGCAGAAGAATCACGTTCATCTTACCTGTTGATAGCACAGTGTACTCAAAGTTAGAGAACTTGAAACACGGGACAGTGAAAATTGAGCCAATCGTTCAGGACCCACAAGTACAAATCAAGTGAGGTCTGCATTCAGGTGGTTGACATCCCCTGAAATTTAAACATTTCAAGGCTTAATCTAGGTAATAGTGACTTCATGTTTTAGATTTTAACTCTGGTTTTATTAAACTCCTTACTATAGAGCTTTCTGTTTATTATTTTTCTTAGCAGTGTAGGGAGGAGTTAGCTAGGTAGAGGGAAGATTTCACTATTAAAAATGAAAAAACAATTTTTTTAATGAGATAATTAGTTCAAATAGCAAGAAAATGTGTGGTTCTTTTTGATGTCCTACTGGCTTCTCTTTTATTTTGAAGGGGATGCATTTAAAATCTTATTTACAAGGCTTATATAGGTAATATAAAAAGCAATGCCCAAATCATTTGCATTTGTTTTTGGAAAATAATCAGACTGTTTGGGGAGTAACCTCAAATATTAAGTGTCTTTCTTTCCTTCTTTTGGGGCATTTCTCTATCAGCCTTGTGTTAATGGTGCTCTGAGCCACAGCGGGACACAGCTAGTCGCTTAAGTGAATAGCTCACTGCCACGTAAGCAGGCTTTGACTATTTTGCTACAGAGTCGCCCCATTATTCTGTTTGATTGGCTGGATGATATATTCTGTTGAGAAATTGTATCAAAGAAACAACTGAATCACAGGGAGTATTTAGAACAAGTAAATTGACTTAAATGATGCACTTTTCTCTCTAAAAGATTAAATGTAGAGAGAATGTCTATGGTGACATTATTGAGGCAGAGATGATGATTAGTAGTGCAGCTTCAGTCGTGACTTTATTCCGCCGTGTACACACATTTATCATTGACAAAAATCACCTTTAATCTTATTGCCCTTCACAACAAATACTCATTTTTTTATTGTCTATACATATTGGAACAGAGTGTACACACAGCTTTTGTTTTCATATTAAATTCTGTCAGGGATTTTTCTAGGTTGTAATATTCCACCTGTTTTTTTTATGAGTCATTTTTTTCTATTGTAGACTTCTTTCCATTTTCAAAAAATTTTCAATTGTAGAATATACATAACAAAGTTTACTATCTTAGCCATTGTTAGGAGCACAGTTGAGTGTGTAGTACATTCACAGTTGGTGTGCATCCCATACCTCTTTGCAGCTTGCAGAACTGAAACTTTATATCCCTTAAACAACAGCTCATTCTCTCCTCCCCTGCAAACCCTGGCAGCCACCCTACTTCCTGTCTCTAAATTCGATTGCTCTAGGTACCTCCTGTGGAATCATACAGTACTTTTCGTTTTGTAAGTGGCTTATTTCGCTTAGCATAATGTCCTCAAGGTTCATTCATGTTGCAGCATGTGTCAGAATTTCCTTCCTTTTTAAGGCCGAATGATATTTCATTGTATATATACACCACGTTTTGTTTATCCGTTTATCCATCGATGGACACTCGGGTTGCTTCCACCTTTTGGTTATTATGAATAATGCTGCTAGAATATGGGTGTACAAAAATCTGAGTTCCTCGTTTCAGTTCTTTTGGGTATATACCCATAAGTGGAATTGCTGGGTCATATGGTAATTCTATTTCTAATTTTTTGGTGGAGCCATTATATTGATTTCCATAGTGGCTGCATCATTTTACATTCCCACTAACAGTGCACAGTGATTCTAATGTCTCCATATCCTTGCCAACACTTGTGTATTTTCTGCTATTTTGATAGTATCCATTCTAATGGGTGTGATGTGGTATCTCGTGGCTTTGGCATTTCCCTAATGATTAGTGATGTTAAGCATCTTTTCATGTGCTTATTGGCTCTTGTATATCATCTTTGGAGAAATATCTGTTCATGTCCTTTACCCACTTTTTAATCAGGTTGTTTGCTTTTTTTGTTGAGTTGTAAGAGTTCTTTATATAATCTGGACATTAACTCTTTTTTCAGGTGTGATTTGCAAATATTTTCTGCCATTCCATAGGTTGCCTTTTCCATAGGTTGCTTCATGGACTTAGCTTTTTTCTTCTGTTGACATTATTTTACTTTACTTTTAGAAAGAAAAGTAAAATACTGAATCAGCTTAGTCTCCTTAAAGCCCATTTTTGGAAATATTAGACAGAGCAGAGGATATCACTTGTCCTGTTAGCAAAAGTTGTTTCTGAAGGAATGGTGTGAGGCTTCTGGAGAAGCATTTAATGATGCCTTGATTAGTGATTGTACGAAGTTGACCCCCGTGATCCTCTGGGACCGTGATTTTTAAAACAGCATGGGTTACAGAAAAGGCACAGGCCTTTTAAGAGCAGTCAGGGTAGGGGGTGTGAATTTAGGTGACTGTTTCTTCAGTCCTCAGGTTTGAGATCTCAGGGCTGCAATGAGATGAGGTGACTACCATGGACTGATTAGGGTCACATGGCCCCGGATTTCCTTGGTAATATATGAAGTCCAGCCTCCCCACACATTTGAAGGGGAGAAAAGTCAACATTACATGAATATAGAACATTTTCAGAAAAATGGAAAATGCCACTATGTTTGGGGGATAAAATTACATTTGAAGAAACATATTTGGTTAGGAACTGTCTTCTTGTAATTATGCCCATTTATTTAATGGAAAAATATTCCTTTGAGAATCAAATGTGTACATTCCCTCCCACAGTGTTTTAAGAAACAAAATCTTCATCAGTCCAATTTTTAATCTGCTGGAGAAGCTTTGTTTTTTAAAATTTCCATGGCAATGTTCATAAATTTAGAAAAAGACCATCCGTTGCTTCTTTGTATTTTCAAATTTTCCTACCTTTGGGAGAGTCTTCATACAGAGAGAAAATTTTAAGCCATTTCATTACTGGTGGTTCATTTTCAAAAAGCAGACTATGGCAGTGACCATTAGAGTCCTTCTCATCGAAGGATTTCAAAAGACATCACCTTTGGGGAGCATTTTTATGTTTGTTTTTTAACTTTTTATTTTGAAAAATAGCCTACATCTTCCAAAGTATATAAAATAGTTTAGTCAATTACCATGTTCCAGTCAGCCAGCCTTAATCATTATCAAGTCATGGGAAATCATGTTTTATCTATACTTCTGGTCACTTTTAATTCTCCTATCTCGAATTATTTTTGAAACAAAGCTCAGTCATCATTTTATCTATAAATGCTATCATATACATCTCTAAAAAAAATAGTCCTTAAAATGTAGTATAATACCACTTCTATACCTAAAAAATTAATACTAATTCACTAATATAATCAAATGCCCATCAATGATCATTTATCTGATTTAATTTTTCTTTTTAATTTTTTCTTTTTCATAAGGAAAAACTTTCCATATAAGAATGTATACATATGTAAATATCACAGTGTAACTACTTACATCCAGATAAAGGATATTTCCAACATTCCAGCATCCTTCCTTGGGCTCCCAGTATCCCACCAATGGTACCAGTGTTCTGAACTCTGTCATCATTAGTGGTCAGAATAGTGGTTTTGAGCTTCATATAAATGGAATCATTCAGTATATACTCTCTTGTGTCTGGCTTCCTTCACTCAACATTACATCTATGAGATTAATTCATGTTTTTGCATTTAGCAGTAGTTCTTTTTCATAGCTATGAACTATTCCACTGAATGAATATGCTGCAATTATTTGATCTGTTCTCCTGTTGATGGACATTTGAGTTGTTTCCAGTTTGAGGCTACTAAGGATAAGACTATTAAAAACCATGCATGTCTTTTAGGGGCATAATAATTCAATTCTGTTGTACATATGTACTTAGGAGTGAAGTTACTAAATCGTCGATAAGCATGTGCTCAGTAGATCAGGCATGTGGGTGAGTTTTAGTAGAGCAGGTGCACAGCTTTAATAGATACTGCTAAGCAGCATTTGAGACTCCAGTTACTCCACATCCTCGTTACCACTTGGTATTATCAATCCTTATAACTATGGCCAGTCTGATAAGCATATAGTGGTATCTCATTTTGGTTTTAGTTTGTATTTCCCTGATAATGAGTGCTTTTCAGCACTTCTTAATATGCTTATTAACTTTTGGATATCCTCTCTTGTGAAATGCCTATTAAGACTGCCCTTTTTTTTTTTTTTTAATTCTTTATTTTTTATTTATTTATTTTTGGCTGTGTTGGGTCTTCGTTTCTGTGCGAGGGCTTTCCCTAGTCGCGGCGAGCGGGGGCCACTCTTCATCGCGGTGCGCGGGCCTCTCACTATCGCGGCCTCTCTTGTTGCAGAGCACAGGCTCCAGACGCGCAGGCTCAGCATTTGTGGCTCACGGGCCTAGTTGCTCCGCGGCATGTGGGATCCTCCCAGACCAGGGCTCGAACCCATGTCCCGTGCATTGGCAGGCAGACTCCCAACCACTGCGCCACCAGGGAAGCCCCCCCCCCTTTTTTTTTTTACTGGGTTGCCAGTCATTTTGTACTGATTTATGGGTGTTCTTTATGTATGTATTCTCAAGATGAGCTCTTTGTTTGATATGTGTATTTGCCTTTTTCAGTCTCTTATGAGTGACCAGAAATGCTTAATTTTAATTGTTTTGATATTGGGTAATGTAGGTCTCCAGCTTTGTTGATCTTCTTTAAATTTGATTTGGCCATTCTAAGTATTTTGCTTTTCCATGTAGATTTTAGAATCAACCTGTCAACACAGACACACACACACACACACACACGGATTTTGCTTGAGACAGCTTTGTTGGTCTTCTTTAAATTTGATTTGGCCTTTCTAAGTATTTTGCTTTTCCATGTAGATTTTAGAATCAACCTTTCGAAACGCGCACGCACACACACACACACACACACACACACACACACACACACACACCGGGATTTTGCTTGAGATTGCATTGGAGCTACAGTTCAGTTTAAGAGAAGATAATATCTCAGCAGTAATGAGTCTTCCAATCCATAAGAATTGTATATCTCGTTATTTAGGCTACTGGTTCACAACCAGGGTTGATTTTGCCCCAGTAGGATGTTTGGCAGTGTCTAGAGACATTTTGGTTGTCACACCTTGCGGGGTGGGGGGACGGAGGCAGTGGCTTGTGCTCCTGTCATCGTGTAGGTAGAGGACAGAGATACATCCTACAGTGCACAGTGCAACCCGCCCCCGCACCCAACAAAATTATCTGGCCCCAAATGTTAAGGATGCCACTGTTGCAAAATGCTGATTTAGAGTTTTCATTTTCCTTAGCAATGTCTTGAGTTTTCAGTGAAGCAGTGTTGCACATTTTTGGTAGAGTTATCCTTAGCTATTAATATTTTCATGCTATTGTGAATGATAATTTTCTAAGTTTCATTTTCTAATTGTTGCTAGTGTATGTGTATATATGTGTTTATGTATATGTGTGTGGATACATGCAGGATATTTGTTGTTTTATGTCTCTTATGTCCCAGTTGTTTTATATTTTACAAGCTCCCTTTCAGTCTCTTTTTTCACCCTTACATTTTTTTTATTGTTGTTGAAGAAACTAGCATCTTTGTCCTGTAGAATGTCCCACAGCTTGGATTTTGCTGATGGTATCAGTTTAATATTGTCCCCTGTCTTTATGATCACTGTCTGTATCCATTAATTGATTAGGAGCAGCTACAAAACGAGAGACTCTGATTCTATCATTTGCTTTTCATTTATTAGCCCAGGACATTTTTGTAAAGAGGCCCACCCCACATCTGATTGGTTACTCTGAGTTTATAGAGAAAAGGTGTGGTAAATGCTATTCTTTCCCCTTTTTAACAGTTTTCAAAATAATGAATTGGTTCTCTAGGATCCTCCATAGGCAACCAGTGAGTTGTTGAGTTGTTTTTTAACTAAAAATTATCATTATGAATTTATGGTTTTAAATTACTTGATATTTCAAACCATTGCTATTTTTACCTCATTGGTGATCAAATTGTTAACATCTTTGGCTTGAACCTCTTCAAGAGCCTAATGTAGTTTTTAAACTTCCTTGCTTTCTGTTATAACACAATATTCAAGGCTGTTGAACATTTCTTGCCCCTGAGCTTGAGTCAGCCATCTCTTTGTGGATCTTTTACTTAATGTATTTAGAGAGGGTGCCGGACCATGCTGTATACTACGGGGTGGTCATTGTTTCTAGGCTTTGAATTAACTTTATCCTTTTTCCTGTGCACAAAATCCTTGGTTTCAAAAAACACCAACGTACTTACGCATTGTTTTATCACAAACTACATACCCAACAGCTGTAGAATAATGGTACCAACTTGACTGGTAAAAATATGATTACTGAAAACAAAAGCTTTTTTTGCAATCTTTTGGGGTCTGTTTTTCAGGGTATTTCATAATAGGGATGTGCTGTCAGATTACTGTATTTTAAAGTCGTTTGGAATACTTCTACTCTGTGTGGTTATTTTACCAATTGGGTTTGCATTTAGGTACATTTAATTCACTTTACATTTGAATTTTTAGGGATTGCATTATTAAAATTTGATATTATGACATATACAATATTTACATGGTTCCAAAGTCAAATCTACAAAACAAGAGGTATATACAAAGAAGGTTCGTTTCTATCCTTGTTTCTTCTTCCCTATCCCTCCCTCACTTTGTAAGTATCCGTTAAAAAACATGTTTATGGGTTAACTTACCATTATTTTTTTTTCAATATTGCACGTATGTATATGGATTTAGATCCTCCCTTCTTTTAAATAAGTGAGGTTTTCACGAGGTGGTCTATTTCACTTGCCCCCCACCTCCTTTATGTAACTTCTGGTATTTAGAAAGGTTTGTCTTTTGGTTTTAATGCTTTACCTTTATACTCAACCTTTACCTGATACCTCGCTCCCCGCCTCCACCCTTGTGCTGGTCATTGGTTCCCAGTGTGAGCCTCTTCCTTCTCCGCCCCCCCGCATCGGTGTTGAAGTAATGATCCCCCCAGCATCAGTGTTGAAGTAATGATCCTTGTACTCTTTGGAAACCTTCCCAAATCTCCAAATTGAATACGTTTTATGTGGAAACACATGTGTGGGCCGCAATTGATTTAGAGGAGATAAGTTAATGTAGGATCACCTGGGTCATGTTGAGTTAAAAAAATAAAATAAAATCAGGTGAAGGAAACAAGTGAACCTTGTTAGATGAAGCTCTTACAGCACCAGGTAACGTTGCAGCACGAGGAGTCCTGCTTCTCCGTCAGTTCATTATCGAGTGGCTAACGCACCCAGGTGCCCTGGGGTTTATGGAGACAGTACCTCAAGGAGGGAAAAATGTTTCTCTGGGGCCGATTTGTCACTTAAATGAGAAGATAGTATGTGAAGTACTAAGGGCTAGGCTAGGGCACCATGAATCATTAATAGCCTGGGCTCTCAGAAACCTAATTTTAGTCCAGAACAAGAAGCAAATGTAGCAGCACTAGGCCCTCGATTCAGCGTCTTTTCATTTCTCAAATGGCTAATGGCTAAGCGGGCGAAGACGAGGAAGCTGGGCTGCTCAGCTCTTGATTGAAACGTTCCTGAAAGGCAGAGCTCTTTCATTCCTTCACTGATTCATGCTTGGTTGGATGCCTGCTGTGTGTAAGGCATAATGGTGAGGGAGAAGAGGCAGAAGAGAGCATTCTAGAGGGGACCCTCATACACAAACCAGGTTATAACGTAGCGGGTGGAAGCCTGTAATGGCACGTCCAGTCCGGGGAGAGCCCCGGAGTGGAGAGCTGACGTCTGATCAGGTGCAGAGTTGGGAGGATGGAGCCTGGGCCGCGTGCTTGGGGAGGTGCTGCTGGAGCTGGTTCATGGGTGTGAGCGCTGGTGCGGGATTCTTCACCCGTCACGACACCTTCCTAATTCTTGGAGGTTTAATACCCTATGCAGTGGGGGTAAACAAGCTCTTCTTCACTGTAGAATTTGAGTAGGTACCAAGCAGATGGAAAAAAATTGTAGCAGAGGGTTAACATTCCAAATCATTTGAGTTCCTGATCCCCGCCCCTGCCCCCAACATAACCCCCACCATCCAAGAGGAAAACGGATGTGCATCCCACTTGACCCTGCAGTGCTACCTCTAGTAGTTTATCCCAAGAATACATTTGGACTCCCTGCAGATTACACGTACAAAGATGTTCCTCTGAGCGTGCGGTATATGTGTGTACGTACGTATGCATATATCCATCTAAATGTGCACACTCTTCTTCCCATGCACACCTCCACCAAATACACACATGGTCACCTTGGACTTAAACTAAATCTCCAGTAGGGGATTGACTAAATACATTGTTCTTGGCTTTTTTTTTTTTTTTTATAATGACCATATATTATTTACATAATAACAAAAGCAGTACAATTATTTTTAAGAAGGCAGTTACAACTTGCTTTCTCCTTTAGCGCCATCCACAGAGATTTGGAATTTTGTACTGGTTGTGAATTTGAATGTTTATATTTTCATATTCTTTGAATTAGTATTAGTTTGACTTGGCTTCATATTTTTGGTTTATATATAAAATTGGATAATGACTGTGTATTACAGCAGGGTGATGACTGACTCTAGGGAGGTATTCTTAAAGTTCTTTGGATGGGATAAGTGAGTTTGCCAGGTCTGGCTAAGTGGTAAAACCCTTTGATCTACTCTGAAAATAATACTTAATTTATGTGTGGAAAGTTTTGAACATGTTTTGCATTTTAAAAATGAATATTAATATCATGATGTCACTTGTATGTGGAATCTAAAAAATGATACAAATGAACTTATTTGCAAAAGAGAAATAAACTCACAGACATAGAAAACAAATTTATGGCTACCAAATGGGGAAGGGGGGGAGGGATAAATCAGGAACTTGGGATTAACAGATACATACTACTACATATAAAATAGATAACAAGGACTTGTATAGCACAGGGAACTATATTCAGTATCTTGTAATAACCTATACTGGAAAAGAATCTGAAAAAGAATATACGTAGAAGTGAATCACTTTGCTGTACACCTGAAACATTGTAAATCAACTATACTTCAATTTTTAAAATTTATAAAAATTAAAAAAAAATGAATATTGGACTTCCCTGGCGGTCCAGTGGTTAAGACTCTGCGCTTCCACTGCCCGGGCTGTGGGTTCAATCCCTGGTCCGGGAACTAAGATCCCACATGCGGCACAGCCAAAAAAAATAAATACAATTTAAAAAAAATATTAATCATCTTCCTTTAGCCACGTGTTTTCAGATGTTGGATTGGTTTACTAAAGCAATGTCAATTATAATGTGACTTTCTTGTTCTCCTTGCTTTGAAGAATCAGGTGCGGGGGAGATTCTATGCTGGTGGACAGACCTGTGAACCTGTGAACTTCTTGCCTCTTTTACTTTTTTCTTAGGGTAATTTAATTGGCTTGAAGACCTTAACGACTTGTGTCCAATTATTGGGAATATATAGTGATCCTGATATATCAAATGTTTTTAAAATAAAATTTCACAATAAAAATAATTTTATTTTGTTTTCTTAACAGAAATCGTAGCCCATTAATGAGTTTTGGAGCCAGCTTTGTCAGTTTCTTGGTAAGTTGATGTGGGAAGAGGTTTTGGTGGGAGGGAAACAAATATGTAATGTATGTCTTTTAGTGGTTGTTACCTGCTGTACAGATACACTATTGTAGAAGATCTTTTACAGTTTAAGACTGGAATAAAATTTTTGCCTATTAACCAACACTTATGAGATACCCTTCCCTAATTTTAAAGATTAAATGCTTATATCTTCTAGAGCATTATATTTTTTCCAACCAAAATCCTTTTTAAAATAAAAATATAATTGAAAGACCTTTCCAAAAATTAAAACTGCATTAGAGTTGAAAAGAAAAAAAAAGTCAGACTTTGGATAATAAAGGTTTGCTTTAAAATTATTGAATAAATGTGGACTGGAAGACAAGTTAAATTAGCAGATTTAAAGTTTATCGGTTACTTTTGCATTTTTGAACATTAATATTTAGGAATTGAGAGAATAGGTTGCAGTTAGGTTTTAAAATAAATTGGGCAATGTAGAAAATTGGATGCTTTTAATTAGGTCCTTCCAAGAACCTGGTGTCCTGTCTCTGCCCTTGTAGCCCGTTCATCTCAGAAACCTCAGTTCTTCTGGGAGAAAGTAGCAGGTTTTCAGCAGAGAAGGGATCATTTTTTTTTTTTTTAACATCTTTATTGGAGTATAATTGCTTTACAGTGGTGTGTTAGTTTCTGCTTTATAACAAAGTGAATCAGCTGTACGTATACATATATCCCCTCCCTCTTGCATCTCCCTCCCACCCTCCCTATCCCACCCCTCTAGGTGGTCACAAAGCAAGGGATCATTTCTACCAGTCAAATGTGACCTGAAAAAATCTACCAGGATCAGGTGCTTGGAAACAAGCTGTCAGTGGAATTTTTCACTGGGGACAATAAAAAATGGGTTCCTTACAAGTGAGCCCATTGGAATTGCTGTCCCTGAAAAGATTGATAATTTTCAAAGTAGTACCTACTAGCTGATGTTTCATTAGCGTTTTGTGCTGTCCTTGATGAACCCAGGGATCCATGCGTGGGTAGAAAGTGCTTTCAGTGAGGCTGTGTTCTAAAAACTGAATTAAGTGGACCAGTCAGAAATTGTATAATTTTTTTTGTTACTGTGTTTAATAACAAAAAAATGTAGAACAGTAATTGCAAGGACATTTGTTACCATACATTTTTTCATGCTGGTGTAATAGAGGTATGTTCTTATTTCATATTGAGATTATAGGTTTTTTTTTTTAATGAATAGGGTATGCTGTAACATTCTGATTCTTTTACTGGCAATAAATCATTTAGATGGTTTTTCCCCCTAGTTTGGAGTTGTGTTGTAATAAATTGGCCTAAATTTTCAGACACTTACTGATTCATTCTTTCCTTATTTCTTTCTTGGAAGAATGCCATGATGACATTTGAGGAAGAAAAAATGCAGTTGGCATGTGATGACTTAAAAACCACAGAAAAGCTGTGTGAAAGTGAAGAGATTGGAGTAATTGAAACAATCAAGAATAAAATTAAGAAGAATGTAAGTACTATGTCTTTAAGTTACGAACTATGTGCTGCTTACTTAGAACATTGTTTATTTACTTGGTTTTTGGTGTTTAGAACATGGCTAAAGCACTAAATGTTTCTTACAGCTTTTGATTATGTAAAGCATGTTTCTTAAAGCAATAGAACCCCCTTTAATCTTTAGAGCTTTTCAGTGCATAGTCTTTTGGTATCTTAAAATTATCTTCTTCCACAGTGGACCATGCTGCAAGGGCTTTTGTAGGCTTTCATATATGTATTTCAGATATGTTGCATTGGCATAATTCAGGAATTTAGCTGTTACCTCCTTTTAAAGCCCAGGGCTCCCCAGCCTTTGGTTATAAATAAAGTCACAGTGATATCATAATCCACTTTTCCTGATTTTTCTTTCACCTTTCAGTGCAAAAGTTCTAGACTTTGAGAGGCATCCTCCTACCTCTGATGTTTCTGGAGCACCCAGGGGAGTCACATGGGTCACTTGTTTAGTTGACAAACCAGTCTGTCGGTTACAGTCAGCAGAAGCCACCTGTCATTTCTGCTCCTATATGTCACTCCAGGTGGCTTCACCTCTGCTCTTGCTTATGGTGTTCGCCATAAGGAAGCCACTGATGGGCCCAGATTCCTGTCTCCTGACACTCCAGAAGGAGAGAACACCACAGTTCTCCTTGATTTCTCGTTTCTCCAAACTGTACATCCGTCAGTGACCAAGTCCTGTTGACTCTTTGTTAAATACGTCCTGAATTCATCTACTTTCCCTGCCAATGCCCTAGGCCAGCCACTATCTCCACTTGCCTAAGACAAACCCTCACTGGCGTTTCTGCCTCCAGTCTCACTGTTCTGTAATTCTTCTCCAAAATACAGTCACTAAGATGTATTATACATCGCTGATGTATAATATAAATATAAATTTCATATTATATATTATAAATATAATATAAATATAAATCAGCAAATTATACATCGCTGATTTCATTTTCAGTGTCCCCGTCCCCTACCACTGCCATTGCACTAAAATCCAAACTCCTTAATGTGGCTGACTTGTCATTGACTTCTCCTCTGCCTGGAACATTCATCTGCCTCTTGACCTGGTTCATATCCATTCTTTAGTTCTTCCTAGATGTCATTTTCTCCAGAGACTCTTGTCTGAGCCCCCAAGCCTATTAGTGTGTCTCCTACAGGTTCCCATAGTTCCTTGTACTTCATCCTTCAGAGCATTTTCTGCATTACGTGGTCGTCAGCGTTCCCTCATTAGACTGTAAGCTAATTTACATGTCTGTGCTCAGTATCTAGTACCAGGCCCAGCACATACGTTAATAATCAACATTTGTAATGGGTCCTTGCTTAAAAAGCATTTTCACCTACAGTATCTCATTAGCCCTTCCAACAGCCTTGCAGAGTAGATGTTATTACAAGCAGAGAAAACAGAAGCATCAATAGATTGACATTTGCTTAAGCAAACAGGGTAATGGGTGCTGGAACTAGATCAGGAACAAGAGTGACCATGGTGAATTCTGCTAATCTAGAAAAAAGAGAAGCCAGCCATTTTGTCATGTATATTATGTATACTTTTGTCATATTTGGAAAAATCATATCATTTCTTATATCACTGTGAAAGCATATGAAAACTAACCTATTTTGTTCAAGTTTAAGAATGCACTGTTTTATTTCAGAGCAAATTTTCTTCATTTAGCATTCTTTACGATGAAAACCAAAATCTTATTAAAAAGTAGGGTTTTTTGGTTTTACTTTTTCATATTTTATAGAGGTAGTCACCTTTAGAGATTATGACTTAAATTTCAAGTTCAATTTGTGATTCATTCAAAGATAATTTTTAATTCCAGGGTGTTTTCTCCTTAACTAACATGTAATCAGTTTCCAACCCTCACATCTCGGTTGCGTGCACCAAAGGAATGAACCCTAATACTATCGGTCCTTCCTGAAGGCAGATGGCTGCAAAGTGGCATTTCAGGTTGTTTACCTGGGGCAATGTTTTGTACCTTCAGTGATTTTTTATTTTGGATAAGTAAGAACTTATGTTGTTTTCAGAAAGGTAAAACTCTGAAGTTGTGTGTGGGCTTTCATGTTTCCCATGAACTCAGTTTCTGTCATTTAGAGTATTTGTCTTTGAGTTACAAGCCTCTTCATCAATGTATTGTTAACAAAATAAAGCTGGACTTAATGGGGGAGGATAGAACTACCAGGCTCAGAGTGTAAATTTGGTCTTGGATTTCAGCAACTGCTGTTTCACACTCCCTGCATGAAATTATTTTGCACAATAAAGTAATAGTTGTTTGGAAGGAATATTGTTCTTGGGTGTGATTTATCGGTGTGTACTTTCTTCCCACCAAACAGGTTGATGTCCGAAAATCCACCCCTTCTATGGTTGATCGGCTTCAGAGGCAGATAATCATAGCTGACTGTCAAGTTTACTTGGCTGTGCTCTCATTTGTAAAGCAAGAATTGTCAGGTATGCTGAAGCATTGTTTTTAATGGCTTTTGCTATTCAGTGGACACAATTGGTAATACCTTTTATTAATTAATTAATTTATTTATTTATTTACTAAGAACACCTTGTATTTCAGTCTTTGAAAACATGTGGCATCTCTTTGGGGCGTGATCCTGATTTATTACTTGAGAAATTGAAACCACATGTGCTTAATGTGGGTTTAGTAGAGACGTTTTAATTCCAAAATCTGTTTTGTCCTCTTGTATCCAGATAGTCTGTCATACTTAGAGATATTACCAGTGCCTTAGACAGATTGATAGATTGATGGTATTTTTTTTTTCTTCTTTGTGGGAATCAAGTTGTGATAATAACCCTTTAAAGTGAAATATAACCAGTTTAAGTTACTCAGAAAATTGTTATTGAAGGCCTGAGTGCGTACTAGAGACTTCCTAACATACTTGAATGACCTACATTTTAACAACCCTTAATGAGGAATATAAACTGATTTCTTACTTAGTTTGCCCAAGACAAATGTTTTCCAGGATTTTGTAGCTTTAATATCTTGAGTGGCATAGACTGGAATTGAGGTTCTCAGAGCTTGCTGTAAGATTAACTTTGACACTAATTCTTCCTTTAATGTGGTTTTATGTCTCTGATGCTGATGGCAGAAACCTGCCTCTTTGGTAGATAGGATTTACTTGAAAGAGTGAAAATTCAAAAAGGAAATTGACTAAAATTCACAATGAGAAAAGCATTTTCTTCCAAACCTGAGATGAAAAAGGGTATGTTGCCGCTAAGTGATAACATACACTCTTCTTTCTGGATTACCGGCAGCCAATTTTCCTGTCCCTTTTCTTTCTTTCTTGTCTCTCTCTGTCTCCATCTCATACTTGAGGCTGCTTTGTTTCTTCTCTTTGGCTCAAGTCAGAAGTAGAATTAACTTTTATTGTGACCTCCAAAATGTGGGCTTCCTAGTAATTATCTTCTTTTAAAATGTGTTTTATGGTTGTACTATGGCCTTTTCCTTTTGATCCAATTTTTTTTTTCTCTTTAAGTCTCATCTCAGGACTCTCCCAATAACTATCTTACTTATATGGTTGAGGGCTCAAAGCTCATGTGAATTTTCTATAACACAGTGATGTAAAATCCCCCATTTGGAGTGGCACGCTCACGTACATGTAAAAGAGCAACGGGAGGAGCTGGACCTCTTTGGTCAAGACGGGAGCTCTGGTGTTTTCTGTGATCTTGGACTACTTTTTCCTGAGGCTCAAGGACTTTTCTAAGGACCTCATTTTAGCCATTAAGAAAATATCTGTTGAGAGAAAAGGATAAATCAAATGTAGTAAAATGGGGAATCAGGGTAAAGGATGTCGGGGAAACTTTATATTAATCTGTCCTTCACATGTTCATTCATGGGTCCATTCAACAAATAATGATAGAGCACATACAGTGCTAAGCACTGTGTTCCATGAGCAAACCCAGGCCATGGTCCCTGCCCTCATGAAATTAAGAATCATCAGTTAGTACTATTTATTTTTAAAATTACTCTGATTGTAAAATTACTAAATAATTGCTTTAGAAAATTTGGAAAATATAAAATAGTGAAAAAGCAAGTCATTTCTAATCTCACTACTTGGAGAAAATCACTCTTTATTGCAAATGTTCTGTTTTTATCTTTATCTTTCTTTAAAAAATTGAATCTGTGGTGTTCTGTATCCTACTTTTCCCTTTTAGATTATAATTCACATATTTTTCCTATAGCTCAGAGTTTCAAAATATAATTTTAAAAGCATTAGTTTATCATGTGAAGGTGCCATAATTTATTTAACCAGTTTCTCTTGGACATTCCCATGTTCTTTGCTTTGTTTTTTGTTGTTGTTTTAGTGAAGCTGAACTTAATTTTATATTTTACCCATAAACTGTGTTTCCTTCACAAATTACCTTCGTGACCTTTTCCTATTCTCCTAAAAAGTTGATATTAATCAGCTATTTAATCCTGTTTATCATAGCTTTTTTTGTGTTTTGTTTTCTTTATTAATTTTTATTGGAGTATAGTTGCTTTACGTATCATAGATTTTTAACAGCACTCTTGGTTCTTCCTGATGCCGTATAATTTATTGAATGTAATATGGATAGTGAAAGGAAATTAACAGACATGAGAACGTCAGGTTCTAATAAACACATGTAGTGGTCATTTGCTTTATGAATAGCTCAGTATTTGTCTCAAACAAACAGACATAACTAAAAATGTGCTTCATTTGCCTTTCAGAAACCGTCTAGGTTATAAAACTATGAAAAATTTACTCTTTGTTGGGATCCGTTTCTTAAACTTTGTTGATGGATAATTGTTTTGGAACAGCCCCTCCTTGGAGATGTTTGTTGTAGGTGGTTCTCCCCCACCCCTTGATCAGGTGGCCCAGAAGTGGGTGTGGGTACACACTCACCTGAGCTCCAGGTAGGAGTGAGTCTGTGTGAATTTGTTAGTGCTTCTGACTTTCAAAAGAGCTCCTGTACTTTGTCTTACTTGAATTTCTTTATAGTGAATTACCCCATCCTCTCTCTCTATTTTCCTATACTACTTTTTTAAAGATTTATTTATTACTTATTTATTTTATTTATTTATTTTTGGCTGCGTTGGGTCTTAGTTGCAGCACACGGGATCTTTTTGGTTGAGGCATGCGGGATCTTTCACTGTGGCGCTTGGGCTCTTCGTTGTGATGTGTGGGCTTCTCTCTAGTTGCGGCGTGCGGATTTTTTGTTCCTCTTCTCTTCTCTAGTTGTGGTGCACCGGCTCCAGGGTGGGTGGGCTCAGTAGATGTGGTGCGCGGGCTCTCGTTGAGGTGCGCGAGCTCAGTAGTTGGGGCATGAGGGCTTAGTTGCCCCGCGGCATGTGAGATCTTAGTTCCCGGACCAGGGATTGAACCCGTGTCCCCTGCATTGGAAGGCGGGTTCTTTACCACTGGACCACCAGGGAAGTCCCTTCTATACTACTTTTTAATTTACTCTGTTATCCAAAGGACTTTGTTGTTGTTGTTGTTGTTTTTTGCAGTGAGCGCATGTGAATTACTTTCGTAACAAAAAGTATTTATTTTTAAACCGACTTGATGGCTTTTGCCACCTTGTTTGTGTTTCCTGTATTTCCTTTGGGCTTGAAGATCGGCCCCACGTCTTACTATTCTTGGCATAACATACGCATAGTAAATTTTCCTCAAATGAGATTGTTTTCCTTGCTTCACAGGTGAGGACGTTGAGGCTGGATGATTTGTTTGAGGTTGAACAGTTTACACAGTGATGACAGAACCAGGACCTGAGCTGTGGGCTTCTTATTTCATAGCTGAATTCCTAGCATTCACAGTTTTCCCTTCACCTTCATTTGGTCACATGAACCACCAGCCTCCCAATGGCCCAGAAACCCGAGGTTCTCAGAGCCTTGTCCCTCAGCCCCCGTGCGCATGTGCGCCTTCCGTCCTATGGAATGAGCCCCAGGGAGAGTAGAACAACCTGCTTTTGGCCCGGATGCTTCTCCAGGCCCGGATGCTTATCCAGGCCCGGATGCTTCTCCAGGCCACATTCTCTACGATGCCCCTGGAGCGCTCTTTCTAAACCTTGTTACACCTGTGCTTGAGACACTTAGCTGTTCTGCAGCATCGCCTACAAGGAATAGTGCAGATTCCTTCCTCGGGTGGCATGGAAGAAACTGCCCCCTACCTCGCCGCCACCGCCTCTGGCTCGGCAGGGCTGATTGCAGGTCTCTGAGGCCCTGCCACCTCGGGCCTTGGTGTGCGCTGCCCTCTCAGTTTGGAACCCCTTTTGTCTTTCTCTTGTGCCTCCCCAGGTGCAGCCTGGGTCTACTCCCTTCATGTTCTCCTTCCTCACTGACTTCATCATACGGCCTCTGTTACTCTGCTTGGACCCTGTCCATAGACAGAGCAGTCGTCACACAACTGTACACATCTGTATTTACATGTCTGCCCACAGTAACAGATGGGAAACTTCTTGAGGGCAGGGACTGTGTCTACCTGCTATCTATCTTTTTTTTTCCTCCACATTTGTTGAGCACTTACTATGTGTCAGATTCTGGAAGGTGGTAGATGCTAATGGTCTAGAGATGAATGAGATGTAGCTCTTTCCCTGAGGGTACTGACAGTTTAGTGGGGGAGAAAGAGGACTAAATTCTCATTCAGGGTGATACTTTCACCACTAGACATTAGACATGTAAGTTAGTCGGAGAGGTTGCACAAGGAATGAGCAATTCCTAAACTCTGCTGGGAAGGTCAAGGATCCCTGATCCTGAACCTGAGCAGGGTTGTAGAGAATGGAAGTCCGTTGTCTTCTCTGTGTCCCTGGCACCCGATATGCTGCCTTTTCCTAACACATGGTGGGTATATAAATGTGAATTAAAGAGAGGGATGGAGGAAGGGTGACGTCATTCAGGAATGAGATGCATGATACTGAGCCCTAGGAAGCCCCAAGAATAGTTGGGATTGGAGAAGTGAGTCGTTCAGAAGTCTGTTGACTGGGGGTAAAGGTAATAATGAGGAGGTGGGCTGACTAGTGAAAACTAAATCATCTTTTCTTTTTTCTTCCGAAGTCTGTTATGTGGGTCACAAGGAAGGCAAAGCTGAACTTCCCTTCCATTATAGGACTAACCAGCCTCATCCAGGACAAGCAAACAGACAATGCTATGGTAGGGCCTCTCACCAGACATAATCCCTGCTAAAAAAAAAAAAAAAAAAATTTACAAAATTTATTCCAGGATCCATTTAGTTGTATCTTGATATTTTCATTTTGCAGACAACTCTTGCCCTTTCTAGGGGAGGACTCCCACCCCCGTTATGGGGACAGGGTTTCCCAGCTCTCCTGCATCTCTGGCTGGTTGAGGCTGCCCCTGACAGGGGAGGGTGGACGGTCTGTGGTTTTCTGCTCTCTGTGCAGTCCTCCAGGGACGCAGTCACAGTGGTTGAATGTTTTATGTCTGACATTTTAGAGGAGCCTATGAAAGCCTGTGCAGATTGAGGGGCCCTGTGTTCACCTGTTCTCTCTGCTTGTTGGGCAGAGGCTGCTCCTGGCCGCCTTGCTGGGCATCAGCTGACTGAGCGTCCCTCCCACTGGGGCCGCGGTGCTGTGGGCCCGGAGCGCAGCTTCTCCACCCGGTCCTCACGCAGCCTCGGCTCCTCCCGTCGGAGTCTGGCTGTGCTCAGATGTTTCGGTCACCGCACTGGGAACCTGGAGTAGGGCGAGTCCTGGGACCTGTTTCAGTGCAGAGCTGAACTTAAAAAGTGGTGAAAACAAAATCTGCTTCTCTCTAGGTCCTAACTTTGCATACATCTCAGTTTCTAATCTTCGATTAGTCAAAACTTTGAGTTCTATTTACCCAGCTCAAGTTCAGGGCCGTAAAGCTTGTTACTGTAGACTTGAACATGTGCTTTTAAAATAAATGTTAACATCTAAGCTCTTATCTTAGGCAAGAAATTAAGGATGTTGAATTAATTTCATTTTTATTCTGTAAAAATGGGTTTTTACCATGTTGGTTTTCTTTTCCTTTTGTTGATTGAGTTCGAAACAGTCGGCATGAATGGATTTTTATGTTTGCTTCCATTGCTGCCATTCTTTTCTGTAACTCTTCACCTGAGATCTGGATTACTGCAGCTTGTTTCCCTAACACTAGGCCCTTTAACCCCAGTCTTAGGGAGCCCCTGCTTCTCCCGAGCAGGCGTCCTTCCCTTAGCTGGATAACCACTGGGTGCATCATCCCTGCACCCATCCTTGGCCCAGCTTGTCCCCTGATTCACTCTGCCTCTGAACAGCTTTCCATCTGTCCCTTCATACTTACACTCCTGTTGCTCTCCCCTGGAATGCTGCATTTCCCTAAGTGCTTCCTCAATAAAGTGACAGTAGCCTGGAAAATACAGGATAAAATGGAGTTAATTTTTTCCCTCTAAATTTCCAGTTAGGCTTGGGGACAGGAGGGAGTAAAGTTTTCTACTGAAATCCTGCAATACTTCTTTTGCACTGTTAAATTTATGTATGTGCTTACTACGTAGAAAACAATTGACTGTCAAAAAGGAAATAAAGGGCAATTCACTCATAATCTCAACATTGTTTTCGTTTTTCTATGTATGACCCAGTGGACCATATAAATAAATATATGCATATATAGTCTTATGTTACACACATTTTTTTTTCACTTTTATTTTCTAATTTGGGCATTTGGAGGGCTGAGATTTATGTCTTATAGTTCATTTGTGTCCCTCAGGTGCCAAGCACAGTCCTAGGCACGTGATAGGAAGTTAGTAGCTCATTGACATTTTTAGGGTTTTGCAATTTTACTTTTCCTCTTTTTATTTCATTTTTTATCTGTAGCCAATTATTATTTCTTTTCAATTAGATTCAATTGCTTTTGTGTTCTCAGGACTATATATTTAGTTTCTTGATCTTTTTCTGTTTTTCTATTCAATCTTTGGCTTTTTGGATCATAAGTGAGAGTCACCTTTCTTGTCTGTGGGCATATTGGATTAACCTAAACACTTTGCTAGCATACAAAGAAGTGTCAAGGTTTTTTCAAACCTCTCTTTTTCCCACAATACTTCCATTTAGGAGGGAAAAAGTCATTGCGCCTCTTAAAGGCAGGATCTATGTCTTATTTCTCTTTGATTCTCCTAGAACAGTGCCTAAAAGTAATATTAGCACAGTAAATATTTTTGTTAAATTGTATTGAATAAAAGTAAATTGTTTCAGATATGTATTACTTTTATAACAATAAATTATACAAAATAGTACCGCCCCGCCCCCCCCCCCCCCCCCAGCAAAGCTTTTGTAGACTGGTTTATTTTACTTCTTCATCCTGTCATATAGCAATCTTTTCAGTGCACTTAGACTACAGGACATTCATCACCCAGAACTTGTGGGATAGTTGTGTTTTCAATTGTGATCCCATAGGAGATATGGTCATCGTTTGCCAGAAAATCGATACTTTAATTAAGATAGTAGCTTGAGTTAATGGATCAGGGGTCCCCAAGACCAGTGATTAGGAGGACTCAGAAGATAGTCATACTCATGGCTATGATTTGTTGCAGTGAAAGGATACAAAGCAAAATTAGAAAAGGGAAAAGGCACAGGGATGAAGACCAGAAAAAGTCAGGCCCAAGCTTCCCAGGGTCCTCTCCCAGAAGAGCCACATAGGATGCGCATGATTCTCCTGGCAGGGAATTATAACGACACCTGTGAAATGTAACCAACTGGGGAAGCTGGTTAGTGACTCAGCATCCGTAGTTTTTACAGGGGACTGACCATGTAGGTACCCCCCTGCCTGGTGCATACCCAAACTTCCAGAAGGAAAGCAGGTGTCCGCATAAAACATTGTTCATGCAAACTGTAGGCACAGTGAGCCCCTCTTACCGGTTCTGGGAATGATGGGACCCCTCCCAAATCCAAGTTCCCAGATACCAGCCAAGGGCCAACCTTGTAAACAGGCCTTTCAAAGGAGAGCAACAGGCCTGCTATGTTAATTCTTTTCTGCACATGCCATATAATCTTAGATCACTTTCAATTCAGGGATTGGACTTTTATAAATCAGATTTTATGTTATATATTTTATGTCATTCAAAAATAACTTAAAAAACGTCTTTCCCTGCTGTTCTAAAGGGCCTGGAAGCCTGGTACACAGTTCATGTTGTCTTCTGTTGTGCTTTGAGGTCAGAGTATCGGTACCATATTGGTAACGGTGCCAAGTGGACAAGCTCTCCTCTATAGTTACTAGAGAACTATTTTACAGAAAACTCCCTATGGAGGACCTTTTCCCCAGATATGTGGTGGTGATGCACTCAGACAAGCACAGATCTATCGACCCTCATCAGAAGGGAAAGATGTTCGCAGGAGAGGGTGAGGCAGGACTCAGACCTGAGAGGGGCCAGTGGGGCGTGGAGCAGCGCAAATCCCAGGTTTATCTCTACCTTTGCCTTTGTGGCACACATTTTCAAGGTGGCTGTGTTAAGAAAATTGGCCTAACGGGAAATAAAGGAAGTGGCTTTAAAAACAACAGATTTTCACCCTGTGGTGTGAATAGCTTCAGCTTTGCCACCCTCCTTCACTGGAGCTCTCTAGGCTGGGCAGTGGGGGAGCTCCATTGTCATACACCAGATAAAGCCCAGCCTAGCTAGGTGCGGTTAAGCCACTAATAGGCATTGAATAGAGATGCATTGGGGATTCTTTGCATTTTTGCATTTAACGCTAATGACTTTTTTGTTAATAAACTGGCCATTTGTTCACCCAATAAATATTAATTAATCCGTTTTGTTTTGCTTGTTTTATTTTTTGGCAAGTCGCCATTCTTGGTGCTTGGGTATAAATTTAGCAGCAAATTTAGATTTAGAAGTTGCTCTTGAGGAGGGATGAAACACAAGGTACGCAAATTTAAGAGTTTTATCCGGAAAGCTCCATAGTTCAGGTAGTTCAGGGATGTGGTAGAGGGTTTCACAGAATACGTGGGAAAAAAGTCAGATTCTAATGAGGCTTGCATTCATTCATTCATTCATTCAGCAGATATTAGATGCTATGCCCTCACCTCAGCGTGAGGGGCTCGATACAATGCACAAAATAATACATGGTTCTTGCCAAGTGGTCATCCAGACTAGTAAAGGGAAACAGACAACAAATAAGGAATTTAAGCCATATGAAGAACAGAAGGTTTCATGATGGATAATAATTTTTATTGTTTTTTAAAATTTTGTTTTTTCAGGTCATTCTTCAATATCTTTATTATTAATGTAGGAAAATTATTTTGAATCCTTATTTTTTCATGCTTTTCTCCCCTTCTCTTTATAGCATATATAAAAGGTGGGTGGATCCTTAGGAAAGCCTGGAAGATTTACAATAAATGCTATTTGGACATCAATGCCCTCCAGGAGCTGTATCAGAAGAAGCTAACGGAAGAGCCCTTGACTTCTGACGCTGCAAATGATAATCACATTGTGGCTGAAGGGGTGTCTGAGGAGTCTCTAAACAGACTGAAAGGTGCTGTGAGCTTTGGATATGGCCTTTTTCACCTTTGCATATCCATGGTGCCCCCAAACCTGCTCAAAATCATCAACCTGCTGGGTTTTCCTGGAGACCGCCTACAGGGGCTTTCTTCACTGATGTATGCAAGCGAAAGTAAGGACATGAAGGCCCCTTTAGCTACGTGAGTAGCTATATTGCAATGCTTTGGTAGATAATATAGTGTTGAAAGTAAGTGAACGACAATCAAAACCTTTATAGGAAACTTCAGGTAAAATGCTTGGTTGGTTGACATGCTGCCATGCCTTTCTGTCTTTTAGTGCAATGCCAGGGACCATGCTTTTGGTGGTGTTTATAAGTTGACTTTAGAGACCAGAGCACTGTTCTTAAGTCTCATGAGTCCTGTATTTTATTTTATTTTTATTTATTCACTTATTTATTTTTGTGGAAAGTCCCTCTTGACCATTTTCTTCTTTTCTTTTTAAATTTTTAAATTTATTTTTTTGTTGAGTCCTGTATTTTAAACATGCAAAATGATCATGATTTGTAAACAGTTTTTGTGACCCTGACCAGTCACTGAGATTGATAATCCTGATTTTTTGGACTTAAGGGGATATATATTTCATAAGACTTCTATGATTCTGAAATTTCTATTCTTATATCCTCATGTTGGGTAATTTTCCTTGATGATTCTGGTTGGTCCATTGGTCTCTTATATGTGGCTTGGATAGTTTGTGGTGTTCAACTAAATTGAGTTATTGTTGTTCAGACTAAACTTTAAATGATAATTATTTAAACCAAAATGTGTGAAGAACCCATTATAACCATCCAGAGCAAGGATTCACCCATTTCCTCATCAGTAAAAAATGATGTGATTCTTTTTCAATCTGGTAAATATCTATCACCATTTGCAGTTAGAATAATTTTATCAAATACTGGATGTCCTTTGACATTACACCACTTATCAGACTTTTTCCAAAGATTTTGGTATCACAGAGAACCTTAGTGTGCTGTATTTCTGCTTATGTCAGTATTGAGGAATTTGGATGTTATAACTCTTAATCAGCTGGTAGCTATTCAAAAGGTCATTAATTTTTTATTGCAAAAATATTCATGCCTCCACAAACTCATTATATTACACAATGGTCCTTTATTAATTTGACTTAACAGATTTGTAACTTGTGATAATTTGTCTTTTCTAATAATATTTTCTGAGAAAGGGATGAATTCAATTAATAATAATGTAAATTAGTCTGATCTCCAGAAGAGGACCAAATTTATGCACATGCTGGAAGGATACATTTACATAAAAATATTTGTTGTGTTGGTTAAACATTTTTGTCTGTTTGTTAAAGCCATCCCAGTGAATCTATTTTGTTTACTTAGTTTAACGTGGCTTTTTTTTTTTTTTGAAAGGGACACGTTTGAAGTGGGAGAATTTTAAGTAACTTATTGGTTTGGTTTTCAAATTGAACAGCCTCAGTGGCTAGAGAAAGGGCCCTTCATCCGGTCCTTTCACTTATTTTAACCCAATTTTGTACAATTTTGCCTGTGGTTCCTATATTTAAATTCAGTCTGAGGCTTACACTCTAACTTTTGTGAACACTGGCGAAAACATTTTCCCTTTGTAAAAAGTTAATGCAAAGAGTAATCAATAAGGGATAGTAAATTCATGGTAACCAATTACTGTTTCTAATTTACACGTTGATGAGTAAGGTGTAGAATTCAGAGATTTACATAAATGATACCGTCAGCAATCCGTCTAGAAGCCTCCGAAGAGCTACTTGCTTCTGTCACTTTATTCTCTTATCCGATGGGAGTATGCTGATTTATATGTTGTGCTCTGAAGTTGTGGCTTTCCAAATACTGATAAAACTAAGATGGGGAGCGATACTGATTTTACTTCTTCAGAGACTGCCTAGTGAGCTTTTTGGAAGGAGTATGTATTGGAAGAGCACACACTGACTTTTTTTTAAAGAGTGGAAACACTGTAAGAAAAGTCATCGTCACTCACGGTTTCTCTCCCTCTTCCTTCAGATTAGCGCTGCTCTGGTATCATACTGTAGTCCGCCCGTTTTTTGCCCTGGACGGCAGTGATAACAAAGCAGGCCTGGATGAAGCGAAGGAAATTCTTCTCAAAAAAGAAGCTGCTTATCCAAATTCTTCCCTCTTTATGTTTTTCAAGGGACGCATACAACGATTAGAGGTACTGTGCCTTCCCCATCTTTTAAAAAATAAAGCCTTCTGTTGATCGAATCTATAATTCTCACTTGGTGGAGGGGGTAGTATCACAAGGAGCCCGAATGTCATAGGACCAAGTAACATCTTGTTTTTGTGCCTTGCGTTGCATCATTGCTGTGGGAGCCTCTTCCAGGAACCCGGGGTGTTAGTCAGTTACCTTCTGTTGTGCAGCTGTGGGCGGAGCAGGGCTGGGGTCCCTTGGCGCTGATGAGACGAGATGCTGCACCCTGAGCTGAAGGCACAGGAGCCCTTGGGAGCGTCTTAGTTAAAGAACACAAGATACGTTGTTTTTCCTTCTCTGGAATTACTCATAATCTGTTTCCAGATGTTCATCCTGGCTGACAGTTGATTTATACACAAGTTATTGCCCGAAATGTCAAGGACAACAAAGCCTTTGAAATAGTAGTAGCTGGTATTATTTTTTCATGCATGTGGCTAGGTCCTGTGCCAGAGGTTTCACACACACCATCCCATTTGATCCTCAGAACAAGCCTGCGACAGAGATAGAAAATCATCCCCTGCATCTTACAGGAAAGATAAACAGGGATCTTAGCGGGCTTCACGTGACCTCCGAGGTCACCCAGCAAGTGAGGCCAGGCTGTCTCATTCCAGAAACACAATACGCCCTGGCCTTTGAGGGGGTTCTGCTTCTCTTTGCACTTCTTTTTTTTGTCTGCTTGCTCGAGGGCATGAGAATCTGAAGAAAAACGAACATTTTGTAAGAAATTAATCATGCATATGAAAGAAGGTGACTGTTAGGAGGTCTGCCACCCACAGGCTCACCAGTAGCTAGTAGTGCAGCAATGTGAGGTTTAACAACCTCTGCCCTCAGTTAACCGGGCGTTCTCAGCACACCCACCAAAAAAACCCACAAGTGCTTTGGAAGAGTTTTGCCTAGGAATGCTTTCATGAGCACAGGAGGTGATGCGTTCACTAATTTTTTGTTGGCAGTGGAGTGTATATTACTTCCCCAATAATTTCTTTCCTTCATGAAGTGCCTTCTTAAATCCGAGGACTCCTTACCTTTATTTATGGAAATTGTATTTTAAAGATTATACTAATAACTTACAACTGAAACACAACACAGAAAGCTCCCCAGGATCTGACTTATTTAAACCCATGTCCAAGTCATTTTTCTTCTCGTTACTTTGAGACTGTTTTTCTTTGCATTCAGGCTCACGTACCTTCAATGACATGGCTCTTTTTTTCTCTTGCTCTCTTTTTTTTTTAAATTTATTTATTTTTTATTTATTTTTATGGCTGTGTTGGGTCTTCATTTCTGTGTGAGGGCTTTCTCTAGTTGTGGCAAGCGGGGGCCACTCTTCATCACGGTGCGCAGGCCTCTCACTATCGCGGCCTCTCTCGTTGCGGAGCACAGGCTCCAGATGCGCAGGCTCAGTAATTGTGGCTCACGGGCCCAGTTGCTCCGTGGCATGTGGGATCTTCCCAGACCAGGGCTCGAACCCATGTCCCCTGCATTGGCAGGCAGATTCTCAACCACTGCGCCACCAGGGAAGCCCTTCTCTTGCTCTCTTAAAAATGTAGATCAATCTCCTGTGCAATCCAGTCTGCTGTTAGTGTGTTTTTCTTTCAAGCTCAGGATGACAGTCCTACATGTAGGGAAGCATGTTCAAGCTATTCAGGTTTCTCTACTCCCTTGGGCTTGTGCAGGAGGAAATAACCCTGTAAAAGGAAAATTTTAATTGGCTCAGCCGTCTCACTTCAGTGACCTTTTCTGAAATGAAAGTTGGGTGCAGGGTAAGTGCTTTCTTAGATGTGTAATGCCTTTCCTTTAAGAAATTGACATTCTGAATAACTCTGAACTCGACGATACTAGGTTTAGTGTTCAAAGGAGGTTTGCCTAGTGGGGGTGAGAGCCTGACGTTTACAGTTGTGTACAACACGGCAATGAGGCCAGAGCGTCAGGCATGTACTAGACGTCTCTCCCCTCACTCCCTTGATCAATGAATGCTCTCAATTGGGTTTTGAAACTGTTAAATAGAAGTGTAAAAGTCAGGATTTATATTTCATTATGCTTTCCATTTTCATTAATTTTTTATTTTAAAACAAAAATGCTGGGACTTCCCTGGTGGTACAGTGGCTAAGACTCCACGCTCCCAATGCAGGGGGCCCAGATTCGATCCCTGGTCTAGGAACTAGATCTTGCATGCATGCCACAACTAAGAAGTCCGCATGCTACAACTAAAGATCCTGCATGCCACAACTAAGACCCGGTGCAGCCAAATAAATAGACAAATATTTTTTAAAAATGCTTAACTTTTAGCAAAATTAATAACTTATTTGTTCTCCCAAAACTCTATTTGGCATGATTTTAGTTTGTCCACAAGTCATCCCTATTAGGGATGGAGTGAATGCTAACAGTGAGTGGTCATTCATTGTCGTTGGGATGGTTCTAGAAATGAGGAAGCCACAGCACCATCAAAGGATTCTTATAAGCATGGTTTGGGGAGGTACATAGTCACCATGAGAGCTCTCAGCAGACGTTCAGTCTCTTTCATCGTAGATCATTGGAATCTGAGTGCCAGTGGTAGTTGTTAGAACTCCTTTGTCATGGAGCAGCTTGCTTACCCAACAGATACTTGGTTTTAAGAAAAAAAGACTGAAAGACCTGTTACTGCTCTTGATAGGTGAGCTGTAGCCTGAGGGTCAAGTGAAGTGTGACAGTTGTTTCTGTTTGGCTCTTCCCAAAGTCTTAGAGGATAACGGAATTTTAGGGCTAACTTGAGATATTATTGGTATTATCTTCACGGTGCCTGGACACTGGCATTTCATTAATCTTCCCAGGTGAGCATGTAGGAAGGTATCAGATGGTGGCATCCTTCGTTTGCTGATGAGGAATTGCTCAGAGAGGCTGTGACATGGGTCTTGTCAAAGGCTTTTTGTAAGGCCTCTAAGCTCCCAACTCAGTTTGTGAAAACACACAGGGCTTAGTTGACAAATTTGTTTACAGAAAAACCTTTTTTCTTTTCAGTGAGCATTTAGGTTAGAGAGAGGGCGCCTTGAGATCTTTTTATCGACAGGCTCCAGGGAACATGGTCTGGGGCTCTAATTTTGGCAGGTGCATCATATGACACGGACTTAGCTTCTTCAGTGACTCAGAATCTGCAAAGTTATTTGAACAGCTGCTTTCATGTAAGCTTGCCCTCATACAGGGTGACTGGCTCAACACGGGCTAGTTAGTGTTCACTTTCTTTGTTATTTTCGAAACATGTGCAGGTGCCCACTTTCTCTTTTAGTGTCATGAACAGTTTTTTACATACTTTGCCCTTCATTGTTTGGGACAGTTTGGAATCCGTAGGGGAGGGTGGTCTTTAACATATCCACCCCTGTCCTGCCACTTACATAACCCTTGTGGCCGTGTCTTCGTTATTCCCCGGTGTTGTGGCCTGACTTGACATAGCAGTGAAGTTCTGTGCCATCAGTGGTACACGGGGTCCTTGTGCGTCTCAGGACGCCAAGCTTCTCTGCTCTTTGGGAGTCTCGGCCAGACTGCAGGAAGAGTTTTTTTTCTTTACCACCTTTGCTTCTCCCCACTACGTGTCTGAAGCACCCCCACCTCTGGCCCTCTCCACCCTCTTGTCTTACCCTCCTTACCTGTCCTGTCTCTGTTGACTTTTCCCATGTGACTTAGCATGTTGCTGTGAGGAATAAATGGGTTCACACAGCACTTAGCATGTGATAAACACTATCCAAGTAGTGGTGTGATGGTTGTTATTCTTACTGAGTGTATAAGCCTGGGAAGTAGTGTTACCAAATTTGCTCTCTTTTTAGGAGAAAGCACTTGTTTTGGTGTTGAGAGCTGTCAGTAGAGCTAGGCTTGTGATGGGTAAGATGCGTGTGTGTAGCTGGAGGGGCTATAGCTGCTGTACAGTACCCATGTTTACTTTTCCCTGAATTTCCATAATGCACACAGATGTTAGGAAGTTGACCCAAGGGTTATATAGTAACCTCCATTTAAAAATATGAATTGAAAATTATAATTTTGAATTTTGTATTTATTTTCATCGCATTAAACCTACAGTAGTGGTGGCAGTGGTAGTCCATTAACATACAAGTGATTAATGAGTATTTTTCTTGATTATTTAAAAGTATTAGGGACAAGTCTACATTTTAATAAACTTTGTAATTCTCTCTAGTCCTCTTTTTCTCTCTAAACAATACAGATTTGCACAACTCCCCTCTCCTCCCGTTTTAACGGTCTGTTTAGTATATAATATACAGATACACATGCTTGGTTTTGTGTGTATACATAGCTTCACATACATACTTTGTATGGTGTGACTAGTTATAAAACTAATTTTTAATATTAGTCTACTTATCTGTCTCTAAACGCTCAAATATTTGAATGAATGACAGTTGATGGACATATTCTAATGAAGTTGCTTTGTGCACTTTGGGAACTCTTATTTTGAAACCATCTTCCTAGCTTGGACCCATACTTTCTGAATATCCTGCATGCTGGCATCACAAAACCGCACATTTGCTTCTCAGGAGCAGAAGTGGGCCCAGCACAAGACCTGGCCCTCAGTGTGTGTTTGTCAAATGAACAGATGTGTCTGTTGGCAGGAAGTCCATTGATCAGTGTGAGTGATGGCGTTTCTTTAAGAGAGGAAGCTGGTTATCAAGGACTGTCTACTTTTCTTGGTGGCACCTAAACATGTTTCTGCTACCGATGCAGAAGACGATGGTGCAAGAATGTCTTGACGTCTGGTGTAAGAGGATGGCCTCCTAAGGAGGGTACCAAATCAGATATTGAAATTCTGATGGGCTGGCTAAAGATGTGTGACTCTAAAGAAATGAATTAAATAAATTTACAGGAAGTAAAAAGGAACTGGATATCGGTGAGGTCTGTGCTCATTGCTGGAGTGGCGAGGTGAGAAGGCCGAGCCGCTGTGCTCCCTGAGCTCAGCCTGGTGGGCCCTGTGCTATAACAGCCCCTCACAGTTACAGCGGAGACAGCCCTACTTCACGAGGACCAAGGGGGAGTGTGCACAAGGCCTTGAGGCCACACTGAGGGAGTCCTAGTGAACTTTACCCTGTGTGTGTGTGTGTGGCCTTTTCATACCATCTTTCTCGTATTCAAAGCTGCCTTGTTGGTTCTCTCTGATAAATGCCACCTTCTCACTGCACAGTCTGCTCTGGTTTGTACTTCTCCCCCCGGTCCTTGCTTCTGAGCAGTGTGTGTGATAGGATGTGGTTTCTCTTCCCCATGAATAATGTCTGCAGGGATGGCTTTGATGGTTGACCTTTATTTTGTCACCCTGGTGTTCCATCTCCTTGCTTTTTTTTTTTTTTTTTTTTTGAGGTGATTTTTAAAAAATAAATTTATTTTTATTTTTGGCTGCGTTGGGTCTTCATTGCTGGGCACGGGCTTTAGTTGCGGAGAGCGGGGGCTACTCTTTGTTTTGGTGCGCGGGCTTCTCATTGCGGTGACTTCTTTTCTTGTGGAGCACGGGCTCTAGGCGCGCGGGCGTTCAGTAGTTGTGACTCGCGGGCTCTAGGGCGCAGGCTCAGTAGTTGTGGCACATGGGCTTAGTTGCTCTGCGGCATGTGGGATCTTCCTGGACCAGGGCTCGAACCTGTGTCGCCTGCATTGGCCGGCAGATTCTTAACCACTGTGCCACCAGGGAAGTCCCAACCATCTCCTTACTTCCTATTACCTGCACGGTTCTGTGTGAAAGGCCTTTACGCTTTGACCCCAGTGTGCGTGTGTTCTGGCTCTGGATCTTCCTCCCACTCATCATTTCAGGCTGTAGTCCTTTCTCTCTGGACTTTTATTGATGAAATTACATTTTTCATTGGTGTTCCCCACAGTAAGCAGGAGGTCTGTGTTGCTTTTTAGCCCCTCAGTTCATGATTGTGGCAGGGACAGAAAGGTGAAGGTTGATCCCCTTGGTGATTAATTTATCAGACAGAGACAAGAGGCCGGAGGCCTGCGGGGGGTCATGGAGAGTAGGGGCCAGCACAGAAATGCCAAACCCAGGGAGATCTGTGCCCATGCACCCATCTCAGGGGCATATTGACTAATCAGAGCTGTTGGGTGGCAGCGTTTCTCTGCATCTGTTGACGAGCAAGCCTGCTTCTTGTATCTGAACAGCATGCTTTGCCAGCATGAGGTAATGTTGTTATTTATAGGATCAGGAAAAGGCAATGCAGGAAGAGAAATAATTCCCTGAAGTTCTGTTAATTGTAGTCTTCTCTTCCGAGCTATGTGGTTCTCTTTATTACTTCAGGCACCAGGAAATAGGGTTACCATTTATTCTCAGAAGGACACAAAATAAGAGATTGGCTTAATATGGTGTAGGAGAGGTGGAGGATATATTTGTCTTCACTTTCCATTGTGATAAATCCATATAGGTTAAATACATTTGCTGTTCTTTTAACTCTTATCTTTACAAGTTGTTGGGTTGAAAAGCAAGTAGAAGGTTAACATTGATTTATATCCCTAAGCTCACTAAATGTGCATAAGAGGATGAGTTTTCCCTTGCCTACATTAACCCTGGTCCTAAGGGTAGGGGTTAAATGCATGATCTATTGTTAGGTGTCCTTGACAGTAATACTGCTAAACCGATTCCGCTACTCAGTGACATTAATGCTGAATCACATGTGAGTAACTGGGTTGTCACAGCATGTCCTTCTGCATGCTACAGGTGACAAGGCAGGGCCTGTCTTTTTAAAACACATACATAATACTTTATTGTAAGATGTTAAGCAACTTCATAAAAATAACCCAGCAATAATTAAATTCTAAGCTGTTTTGTTTCAAGTTGTTTTGTGATCTTTAATATACACATATGAGACTTCAGGCAGTTTTGCTTACAAATCTAATGTTTGCATGTTTTAACATAGTTTTTGTAAATAACTGGTATGGAAACTATTTAGATTTCCATTGTGTTACTAATTTGATATTTCCCATTGTTGGGATATTGGGATATTTAACAGTTGTTGTTTCCCTATGATTTCCCAGTATTTCCCTGTGATAGAAAGTACTGCAATAAATATCTTAGCATATTTTTCCCTTTTATTTTCTTGAATTACTTCCTTTGGCTATAGCTCCAGTGGTGTCATTATTAGAATCAAAGAGTGTGAACAGCTCTGTAGCTTTTGCTAAATCATAAGAGATGATACTCAAGAAATAGTGAGCCAGAGTATAATCATTCATTGTTTTGTACATGGTATTAGCAGCAGTGTCTCATTGCGTAGTTTTATTTTTTTATTTCCATGATGATACAAATTAAAGCAGTTTAAAGATAGTTCTTAGACATTACCAGTAAGACCTCTCGTGTTTATGTATCAGAACACCCAATATTGTTAAGATGGCAGTACTCCCTTGATTGTGTTACAGATTCAGTGCAATCCCTATCAGAATCACAGCTTGCTTTTTGCAGAAATGTACAAACTGATACTAAACTCAAGGAGCCCAGAATAGGTGAAACAATCTTGAAAAGGAGGAACAAAGTTGGAAGATGTATACTTCATAATCTCAAAACTTACTACAAAGTAATCAAGGCAGTGTGGTACTGGCATAAGAATAGACATAAAGATCAATGAGAGTCAAGAAATAAACCTTTACATCCACAGATCAATTGACTTTTGACAAGGGCACCAAGACAGATTGATGGGCAGAGAATAGTCTTTTCAGCAAATGGTTTTGGGACGACTGAATTACCCACATGCAAAAGAATGAAGTTGGACGCTTACCTCACACCATGTATAAGAATTAATGCAAAATGGGTCATCGACCCTAAATGTAAGAGCTAAAACTATAAAGCTCTTGGGTTAGGCAATGCTTTCTTAGACATGATGTCAAAGGTGCAATGACAGAAGAAAAAATAAGTAAATTGAACTACATTCGATTCTTGAATAACATGGGTTTGAACCGAGCAGTTTCACTTATATGCAGATTTTTAAAAAAATAGTAAATACCACGGTGCTTACACCATCCACAATTGATTAAATCATGGACATGGAGGCACCACTATAAATCATGTTCGGATTTTCAACTGTGTGGAGGGTTGGTGCCCCTATCTCCAACATTGTTCAAGGGCCAACTTCAACATTACATCAAAATTAAACACTTTTGTGCTGCAAAAAGTACCATCAAGAAAGTGAAAAGATGGGACTTCCCTGGTGGTCCGGTGGCTAAGACTCCACACTCCAATGCAGGGGGCCCAGGTTTGATCCCAGTTAAAAAATAGGTAAAGGATTTGAAGAGACATTTCTCCAAAGAATATATGCAATAAGCACATGAAAAGATGCTCAGCATCATAAGTCATTATGAAGAAATGCGAATCAAAACCAAGTGAGGGGACTTCTGTGTGCCACAACTACTGAGCCTGCGCCCTAGAGCCCACGAGCCACAACTACGGAAGCCCGCGCGCCGAGAGCCCGTGCTCTGCAACAAGAGAAGGCACCACAATGAGAAGCCCGTGCACCGCAATGAAGAGTAGCCCCCGCTCGCCGCAACTAGAGGAAGCCCGTGCGCAGCAACGAAGACCCAATGCAGCCAAAAATAAATTAATTAATTAATTAAAAAAAAAAAGTGAGATGCTATTTCACCTCCACCAGAGTAGCTATAATAAAGACCACCCAATAACAAGTGTAGACAAGCATGTGGAGAAATTAAACCCTCATTCATTGCTGGTGGGAAAATAAAATAGCATAGACACTTTGGAACACAGTTCGGTGGTTCCTCAAAACGTTAAACATAGATTGATTATATGACCCAGAAGTTCCACTCAAGAGAGGTGAAAACATATGTCCATATTATTCATAATAGCGAAGAAGCGGAAACCACTCAAATGTCCATCGACTGATGAAGGATAAAAACTGTGTATCCATACAATGGAATAATGTTTAGCAATGGAAAGGAATGAAGTACTGATACATGCTACAGCATGGATGAACCTTGAAAACATGTTAAGTGAAAAAAGCCAGTCACAAAAGAACATATATCGTGTGATTTTATTTATATGAAGTCTCCAGAGTATGCGAATCTACAGAGGCAGAGAATAGCTTATTGCTTACTTGTGGATGGTGAGGGAGAGTATGGAGTAACTGTTAATAGGTATAGGGTTTCTTTTGGGGGTGATGAAATACTCTAAACTTAGATTATAGTAATTGCTGTGCTACTCTGTGAATATACTAAAAACCATACGTACTTTGTGTGGATTTTATGATATTTGAATTATATCTCAGAGATGTTTCCAAAACGTGTTGCTGAGGGTGTGTATTTTCTATATGAATATATATTCTCTTTTTCTTTGGATATAAACTGTTGATCCAATCAAGTCTGACTTCTGAGTAAGAAATATTTTTCTCAGGTATTTGCCCAAATTCTATTGTATAATGTAATCATAAGTTATGTTTATCATATATTTCCCCTCTACTATTACTGTCATTTTTGAGAACTGTCTTTACATTTTATTGTGAAAATTTGAACATTCAAACATGCACACAGTTTTTAATAGATTTCATTTTTTCAGAAATAAAATTTATCTTCTCAAACTGGGACACACAGACTATTTTGTTTTCTTCAGATTGTAAAATGATGTTTTAAAAACTCTTATCTTCTCATACCTCTTTGCGTGTGGAGATGGGTATGGTTTAATTCTGATACCTACGGGATTCAGGAATAGTAACATTAATTTAAGGGTATTTCTCTTCCTGTTATTGAACTAAATCCTTAAGATAGATGCAATCTGTTTTTGAAATATCTTTATTTTCCACCTTTTATAGATGTTTTAAAATGAAAATTACATGGTTTTGACAGTTGTGATTTTATATCTTAAATATAAGTACATCACTGTTGCCTTTAAAATATATATATTATTTAGTATTTTTATCCATTTGTTTTTCACATATATTCAGCTTTCAGTTTGTCAGGTTCTGTATATTATAGGGAAATTTTAATTGATATTTATAATATTTCTTATTCATTTCTGAGACTATCTCTTCATTTAGTCATGTCACTCTATCTCTCGTTACTTTATAATTTTTTTTTTTACCTACGTCTGTCCTGTCATATATATATATAGTAAACGTGGGTTCAGATAAAATAAGTATGTGCATGTGTACATAGTTATTTTGGATTAAGGAGGAACTAGGATTCAGGCCTTCTCTCTCAACCCAGTTCTCTTTTGAGCTTTTATTTGCTGATAAGTTACATATATATATACATTCTAAATGTAATATATGTGCAATAAACCGTGTATGTAACTTACTAGCAAATAACACATTTAAATATTAGTGTAAATATAAATATTTAGGAGGGCTTATTCTTGGGCTTTAGAAATAAACCTGATATTTTTTACAAATGAGTTGATTAATAGAATTTTTTTTTTTCAACATTTTGGAGAAGCAAGTCACTTAAAGTAATTAAACATTTGAATGTATTTTTTGGTTAGTCATTGTTAAGTACCCTTTTGAAATTAATTCTTTAATAACTTCTCTTATTTCTTCAATAATCTTAAGACATGTACTTACTTTTATATTCATCTTAGTTTTATATTGTACTTTTTCTCATTTCCACTTATTTTTAAACATATGATGACTATTTCCAGACGTGTAAATGTGGTATTACTTTTTATTATTTGTGGTATTTTTATAAATTTGTGTTTTCTTAATTTTTTTTTTTTTTAAAGCAAGTTTCTTTTTTTCTTTTTTAATTTTTATTTATTTATTTATGGCTGTGTTGGGTCTTCGTTTCTGTGCGAGGGCTTTCTCTAGTTGTGGCAAGTGGGGGCCACTCTTCATCGCGGTGCACGGGCCTCTCACTATCGTGGCCTCTCTTGTTGCGGAGCACGGACTCCAGACGCGCAGGCTCAGTAGTTGCGGCTCACGGGCCTAGTTGCTCCACGGCATGTGGGATCTTCCCAGACCAGGGCTCGAACCTGTGTCCCCTGCATTGGCAGGCAGATTCTCAACCACTGCGCCACCACGGAAGCCCTGTTTTCTTAATTTTATGATTGGGCTTTAGATTATCGTATGGGCTTTTATAGAGAGAAATTTGATTTTTTTATCAATACATTTTCTACTTCCATTTTATTTCTAGTTTTTCTTCATTTAGCTTGTTTTATAGTTCATTTTCTTAATACTTTATCATATTTGTCTTATTAGAATAGTGAAGTATTAGTATTGTTTCAGGATTCGGTTGTATTCCTTGAAATTCAGCTTGCATTTCATTGGTTAACTGAGAGTGTTTGGGGGGCTGTGATATTGTGATATAATAAGATACAGATCATGACTAAGGGCTCAGCTCTGGAGGCCGACTGCCCAGGCTGAGTCCTGGCTCCTCTACTTTGGCTGAGTGACCTTGGACGAGACGCTTAATCTCTTTAAGCCTCACTTCCCTCCTTGTCGAGGTGGGGCCCCTGGTTGGTACCTTGGGCGTAGTTTCCCTGTTGAGATTTAGGGAGGTGGTAATCTGGGAGGCGCGTGCTGTCCTGGGGCTCTGAGCGTGGGTCCTTGTTGGTGTAATGACATGACCACAGCCCTGCTGGGGCTGCTGCTGGGGTTGATGCATTAACAGCCACAGGGAAAGAGCTCATGCCCCGGGGGAGAGCAGGACCACATGGCAGGCAGGCATGTAAGCAGATGCAGATGTGGCCAGGCTTTGAGAAACATAAAAACAGGCCTATGGGAAGGGAAAGCATGGTGTGGCTCACCCATGGTGCAACCCTCACAGCTGGAAAAGATGACCCAGGAGTGGGGGTATTTGGGTTGGCTCTTGAAGAGTCTGTAGGAGTTTGCAGGTGAGAGATGAGAGCGTGGGAGATGAGCTTGCATTCAAGCCCAGATCCAAGAAAAGGCCAGATAATGGGGAGATACAAGCTCATTGGGGCTGGAGCATTTGGTGGAGAGAGGAAGGTGGAGTAGGGGTGACCCCAGAAGCAACAGATGATTTGATTTTGTTTCTCAATCCCAACCTCCCTTCTCATAGAGGACTTTCTTGTTCATACTTAATTGTGTATATGAAGCACACATGTTTTCCTTTGCTCTCAGGGTTGTGTTTATTGTTCTTGTTTGTTTCCGTTTCTGCTTGCTTATTCGGGGGTAGATTTTTCCTTAATGTTTGATTGAAAAGATGATCACTGTATTTTACTTGTCTGCCATTTTCAACATGGGTTCACATATCCACACAGGCAGTGTTTCATGTCTTTGTTCCTCACTCTCCTGAGGACAGTAAGTGTACAGCAAACTCCCATTGCCGGGTGGCACAGAGCTAGTTTTAGGAAATAGTGTTCCCTGCTTTTACCTACCCCTGTCCAGAGCTCATCTGTGAAATTCTGTATTTTCTCATAGTATCATATTGAGCTTTTCTGTTTTTCTTTATGATGTTGGACTCTCAATGTGTGGGCACCTTGGTTTCCTAAATCTGTGTGTTTCTTTGTTTTGCGTACTAGTCCTCATTTCTCTGTGGCTTCTTATAGAGGACTTGTTAGCTATGGGAGTTTGTTGTCATACTGCTTCAGACCTTCAGGTTTGGGCACGTAGCATTGTAGAAGGTGCACTGGACTAAAAGTCTGAAGATTTGGTGTTGGCTGTTTCGTGAAGAGTGAAAACCCTCTCTACTTCCACGTGGTCGCTCACACATCAATTTGGAAGAGCAGTGAGACCTCAGTTAAGCCAGTCTTCTCTGGCTCTGGTTCTTTACCTGGAAAATCAGGGGGGTTGGAACAAATCAGTGTTTTTCCAAAACATCTTACCGGGAGCACTGATTTGATGGACTAGTTAGTACATGTTCCATGTCATTTAAATCAGGATATCCTGGGGCTTCTCGGAGACTTTAGTTTTGCATCACGAGGGAGATAGAGTCTGCAAGTATGCCGTGTTTACCCAAGTTAATTGGCCAGGAAAATTCTTTTTCATACTGTAGCCTGTGAGGCTTAGAAGCATTCAGTAGAACACACTTGAGAAACACTAGGCTACATGATTTTTAAGATTTCTTCCAGCTTACAAATTGCATGGTTCTGTGAATATACTAAAAGCCACTGAATTGTACACTTTAAAAGGAAAGAATTTTCTCAAAGCTTTTCTAAAAAATTTTTCGTGGATCTTGAATCTTCAGAACTGTTAACTACCTGGCATTATTTCTGCTTTTTACAATTTGTCTTTAATTCCTCTTTGGAAAAACCCACATACCAGCTTGCCCATTTGACTTCCTTCACAGAGAATGTCATTCGGTTCTAGGAAAACTTTTCAAAGTCACTTTCCTGATTATGGCCTCTATTTGTTTCTCTCATAAAAGTCTGTATGGATATTAATCCTCTCCATCTATTTTCCAGGTTTATCTGTTTATCTTGAATTGCTGTCTTATTTTGAGTAGTATGACTCTTTGTAGACTCGTTTTTCTGTATTTCTATAGTCTTTGTTTTTCTGAGTTAATTCTTTGCATTATCGTTTTCACTGTTTAAAATTCTTTGATAGTGCCTTTAACATAAACATATTTCTTTTAAATTTACTGCTATCTTTCATAAATTCCTTCTCTGCAGTTTTAAAAGGCACTATAGTGTAGCTCAGCTCAAAATGGGCTCTTCCAATTCCTGGCTGGCTGAGCTTTCTGAGCCTGTGTCCTTGTCTGTAAAAAGAGGACAGTGCCTTCCCTGTCAGCCTTAAATAATGTAACATGGATACAGCTAAGTGCTAACTAAGCACATGGTGCTTGGTCAGGGCTTTTCCTATTTAGACAGAATCTTGTCTTGGTTGTAAATTCAGTATAAAGCACTTTCCATCACAAATTTTTGTCAAAATCATGTGCCTAACTGTTGAGAGACCAAGGAAATTCTGCAGCTGGTGCATTATTCTGTTTGGTTACATAACTCATTTTCCAAGGGGGTTGCTGTCCATTTGTGTGGAGGTGCTGAAAACATTACTACTGTATTCCATTATTTGTGGGTAATCAGAGATTTGTAGCCTGTTATGGAAAAGGCCTTCTGGGGGGATGCCAAGAGAACTAGAAAAAGCTTGTGTCCCAAAATGAACTTATAATCTAATTATGAAGTTAGCAGTGTCAATGCATGAAAAGGTAATTGTACAAGACAGTGACAAGGGCCAGATGAATGGCTGGTGGTTGCAGGTAGCTGACCACCACCAGCTCCCACCATGCCCACCCTGTTCCCTTTATTACCACCCACCTCATGTCTGCCCAGAGACTCATCCTCATTGGACACACGGCGTTAGGTGTCTTCCTGATTTGCTCCTTGTCTATCTCTCCACATTACAAGGAGAACAGAGGCTCCACAAGGCAGGGACTTTGTCTCTCTGGGTCACTGTTTATCTCAAATGCCTTGACCAGTGCCTGGCTCCTAGACAGGATGTGTGTGTGTGTGTGTGTGTGTGTGTGTGTGTGTGTGTGTGTAGTGAATGAACACTCTGGTCTCTTGCTCTTTCCACTTAGTTGTGCTGTAATCATTGTTCTATTTTTCTAGCTCCTGGGTTTTTGTCAGAATGGGAGCAGCCCATATATTTATGGCAGTTTGAAAAGTTTTCCTTAACTATGCAGAATTCATAGAGTCAGTGTTTATAGTAGTAGTAAAAGCTCCATCCTCCCCCATCAAGGACTGTGCGGTCATAACTCTAAAACCAAAACATTAAGGGAAAGATTGATAGAATTGATCATACATTGATCAAAAGATTCGTAGAATTGACCCCAAAATAACTTATATATTATAAAAAAATGATAAAGTTAAAAAATAAAGTTAGGAAACAAATGATTAAGTGTTGGTATCCTTAATTTAGAATGAGCTCTTGCAAAATTAGAACATATTAAAAGGGTAAATATAAACATACAAAAAGAAAAATAGTCAAAGCACCTAAACAGACAAGCTATAAAATAAGACATACAAATGGCCAATATCATATGAACCTCAGGATACAATCAAGGAGATGCAAATTAAAACAACACTGAAAAATGATTGGCTAGTATTAAAAACATTGTGTGTTGGAAAAAGTATAGGGAAATGGGCCTCATAAACCGTTGGCGCATATGTAAATTGGTAAAACCTTTGGGGCAGGTAGTTTAGTATTTATACACATTACTATACAATATAACTTAGGAAATAACCGATGCACCAGATATGTGAGTGCCCGCACACAGACAGAGACTAAACCTGCCCACCTTCATCACTGGTAAGAAAAACTCCAGGGGTGGGTGTTGAGCTGGGTGGGTGCTGTGATTTACCTGGCTTAGCTCGGGTACTCATACTCTCTCTGAGACCAGAAAATTTTTCCGAGAAGCAGGACCCTTTCCATTCCCACCACAAGCATGAGGGTGGAGAGGGGGCGAATGGCTCCCTGAAGAGAGGATGTCTCTGACAGTTAGTTGGTGTATTCGCTTCCTAGGGCTGCCATAACAAAGAACAGAAATTGATTTTCTCCCAGTCCTGAGGTTGGAAGTCTAAGCTCAAGGTGGGCAGGGTTGATTTCTTCCGGGGCCTCTCTCCTTGGCTCGTGGGAGGCCGCCTTCTCCCTCTGTCTTCGCATGGTCTTTCCTCCGTATGCACACACGTCTGTCCTCATCTCCTTTTCTTGTATAAGGACACCAGTCATATTGGATTTGGGCCTGCCCTAAAGACTTCATTTTAATACGATTACCTCTTTAAAGACCTTATCTCCAAATACAGTTGCATTCTGAGATCCTGGGGGTTTGGATTTCAACATATGAATTTTGGGGAGGGATACAGTTCAACCCATAACAGGTAGCAGTGCCAATGAGTGTCTCCTCCCAGGCACTTGGGGTTTTCCTCTTTCTTTTCACATAGATGTCACTGGTACCCTGGTAGCCTCCAAATATATTACCCGGCAGGTTCTCCCAGAGGACCCAGAACAGGAAGACTCACAGGCCAAATTAAAACGGGCTTGAATCACATGGCTTACTAAATCAATGTAAAACACAGCCAGGAGCGAGGGGGAAAAGGTAGCATGGGATAACACTCTTAGGATAGGGTGCAAGTGGGGTGGAAGGGCCATGCTACCTGGGTCCTGGGTACACGACGTGCAGTGTCCTGCTTCACTCTGCACATCAGCCTTCCTCACTGACAGGAGAGGGGGTACAAGGAGAGAAGGGCCCGTAGGTACGAGTTGCCCTGGGACAGTGACACACTTGATCAGAAACCCACAGGGCTGAGTACACTTGGCCACAGCTAATTAAATGGATGGACCGTCATGGGTTTTGTTGGTGTTTCTTGGGCAGAGGACACATGGTGCCCGGATGGGCATCACCAATGGGGGGTCAGATTTAAGACCTCATGGATATTCAGTTCTCATGTATAGTTAGTATTCTGACTATTTAGTGTGTTTTGTGTGTTTGGTCTTTTGAGTATGAGATATCTCTTCGCCCTTTCATTCTTCTAACACACACGTACACACAAACACACACACGCTCCACTTGCTAAGCACTTATTGTATTAATACATCTCGGGAATTCTGCCTGCGTCTAACAAACTCTTTGCTGACCAGTTACTTAAAACATCTTGAGAGAATGTGCCTATGTTTCACAAGCTTACTTGTCTAACAGAACTGAAAATTCTCTAAAGCAAACGCACATTAGCGCCATCCACATAGGCAGCTCCTTCCCCAGCAGCCGGGTCCACAGGAACGATGTTTGCAGTGGCGAACATCCTTCAGTTTGCCACTGCCCGGTGCTCTCAGCTCTGGGGTTTAACCCACAGAATTAGGTGATACCAGCATCATTTGAATATGAGCAGACTGGCTCTGAGCTTAGACCTTTTGTTTGTGAGTTAGTGATGTCATTCAATGTTAAATGCAACTTGGAGGTGGTACAGAAGGAAACTGCTTGCCTGGGAAGCGGAGTCTTGGCATTTTAAATTCAGGCAAGTCTGGAACTTGGTGTCCCTTTGGCACTAGAGTCTGGGCCAGGCTCCTGAAAGAACTTGGCTTTGTTTCCATGTTCACTTTTTTTTTTTTGCAGCCCTAGAAATGGAACCTTTTGCTAGGTAGCTGAATTGAGAGAATCCTCTTGGCTTGGTATTGCTAGTGAAAATCTTTGAGTGAAACAGAATGTAACATTAGTAACCCCAAGATTACGGTGCTAACTCTGAAAAATATTCATACTTACTGTGTCTTCATATTTGTACTTTGAGATCTTTACTTTCTAAAGACCTTAAAAATATATTAATGTTGGAATAGCTTCAGAATAACTTAATCTTTTTTAATTGGGTTGAAAATGTTGCCTGTGGTCTGTCCATCCCTTTGTATTACATGTTTCATTTTCCTTTGTCCCCTGTCTCTCCAGGCAAGAGCACACACTTGTATATTTGTGGTAGAATCTTAACTTAAACAGCTCCTAATTATACCTGCTAGATAAAATATGGAATTTCTCTATTTTTTTTTTTTTTAAACCTCTACGTGACCACAGGCAGAATTATAAAGACAACTTACATTTTCTAAAGGACTGCAGGGAATTCCCTGGTGGTCCAGTGGTTAGGACTCAGCACTTTCACTGCCGTGGGCCTGGGTTTGATACCTGGTTGGGGAACTAAAATCCTATAAACTGTGTGGCCAAAAAAAAAGGACTGAAGAGGATGAAGCAAACAAAACATAGTATAATAAGAAAAAAGTAACTATCAAGGGAACAAAAACAGAAGTTAAATTAATATAAAAAGTATTAGTTACCTAAATCCATTTATGTTTACCATATTGCTATATAAAAGATAACTCTCAGATCAGGATAAAAAAGACAAATCCAACAAACTAAATAAATACGCAAGCTAACTAAAAAAATTTAAATGGTGATACAAAAGTACAAAGTAAAAGAGTAGACAAAACATATCAGGCATACATAAATTTAAAAAATGACAGCAATGATAATTTAAGAATTGAGGGCAAAATGCATTAAATGGAACAAAGCTGGTTTAAAACCTTATGGTACTTGACAATTAAACTGTAACAGTCATAAAATTGTATATTCCTAAGAAATAGCATTTTTTTCTTAAACATAATAAGAAACTTGCAGAAACACAATTATGAGAAACTGACAACTCTTTCATTCTTAAAAAATCTATTTTATAATAAAATAGTCTCTGAGGTTTCTGTTCAGTTTTGCTATAATCCTAATACTGCTCTAAAAAATAAACATTACTAATTAAAAACAAATCTGGAATTTCTCCCAGGGTTCTGAAATAACTTGTGAGAAGCTGAATTGCTACTTACTGCAAGTCTTCGTCCTAAAAGTTAGAAAACAATATTGTGATTTATTTCCCAGTGCTATTAACAGGAGACAGGGTACCTATAGACAATACCTATTTTTTAAAGACAATGTACCTTTCCTAAGAGCATTTTTATTCACATGAATTCATTTATTTCAGCATCCCTGAGAGTATAAACAAAAATTACTTCCTAAGGTCCAAAATTGTGTAAGTTATGAAGTTGGCGCTGAAATCTGGTACTATTGACCATTATTTAACATTCTTCGTTATACTGTGTGCCCATTAAAAGAAAAAAATTACAGTAATTTAAACAAATGAATTATTCAGTTGGAAGGTATGGCTTTAAAGTGAACTATTTACGTAGTTCCAGAGCATAGAGAATATGAAAATAATTTCTGCCAGTCTGCAAGTTCTGGCATTATTCTGACACCAAAACTTACAGAGGAGAGCACTAAACAAACTCCTCTTCATTCTGAACGTAGAAATTCTAAATAAATATTAGCAAATCAAATCCAGCAACGTATTTTTTAAATGCCATATTACAACCTAGTAGGGCTTATTCCAAAAAGGCTCTCGTGGTTCAGCCTCAGGAACTGTATCCCTGTTATCCCCGGCATTAAGGAAGTCATTGATAAAACCATTCAGTCCTATCAATAGATGCCCAAATGGCATTTAATGAAATGCATTACCCAGCCCAGATTTTAAAAAACCAAACAAACTATTAGCAAATTAGAAAGGAAATCTCTCTATTTGGTAAAAATGGGCATCTACTAAAAACATGCAGCAAACTGTATTTAATGGTGCAACATTAAAACATCCTCTTTTTCATATTTTTTTATATACTATATAATAATGTATACACATCCTTTGTATTAGAATAAACCAAGGATACGTGCTATGCTTGCTTAATATACAGTATTTTAACTGGAGGTCCTACCCAATTACAACTGTCTATTGTAAATGAAGAGACAGCACTATCATTACTTGCAAATGGTTTGAATATCTCCCTGGAAAATCCAAGAGAAAAAGAGATTAAGAATTTTAAAAATTCCTGAGTATAATGATGTGACGTGTACAAAATCAACTTGCAAAAATCCACAGATTTCCTACATACCAGCAACATTCACTTGGAGAATAAAATGGAGAAACAAATCCCTTTTGCAGTTGCCATAAGTGTTATAAAATGCCTAAGAATACACCTATCAAGAAGTCCCGAGTAACTGGAAAAACACGCAGTATCCCTGTAGTGACAGCGCTGTAGCTGTAAGTCTTGCTGATTTTAATTTGGCAGTAAATATGCTCCGTTTAATTTGGCAAAGATTCGTGCTTTTATTCTTCATGGCTTCCTCTGGAAGCAGATAAAGCTTGCCAACATTTTTTTCTCCTTTTACCAGCAAGGAAACTGAGGCTTCAAGTAGTTTTTGTGACACAGTGTATCAGTGCACAATTCATGAGACAAAAGCCTGTATAGTACTAATTCTTGACTTCATACTAATCCATTTTCTATATTTTCTTCAGGGTATGTGTATTTCTTTAAAAATTAAACTGGGAATCGAGTATCAAATTGAGGATAACCCTCCTTTCTCTGCTGGGTTGTGGATGTTTTAATTTGTAACCATAAAGACTCCCACAGATCACTTTTATTCTGAATTGTTTTGGTGCAAAGGGAACTGTATTTCCACTATTTTAATGGCTGTTCATTGTACTTCCTTAATGAGTGATCAGACTACAAGTAGAATTAATTTTGTAGTTATGCTTGCTCCTGGGGTAATGCCGTTAAGCTCCATAAGTGGTCTCAGTACTTTCCAGTCCTATTCAAGTGCTTGTAACACAAAGAGCCTGGGACTTTCTTCACAGTTTCATCTTTAAGGAAGTATACTGTTCTAGTTTCCCAAGGCTGTTGTAACAAATTACCACAAAGTTTATGGCTTAAAACGACAGAAATTTATTCTCTCACAATTCTGGAGTCCAGAAGTCCAAAATCAGTTTCTCTGGCCCCAAATCAAGGTGGTCAGCAGGGCGCTGCTCCCTCCGGAGGCTCTAGGGAAAGTCCATTCCTTGCCTCTTGCCTCTGGTGGCTGCCAGCATTCCTGGGCTTGTGGCCACATCACTCCAGTCTCTGCCTCCATCCTCACATTGCCTTCTCCTCTGCTTGCGTCAACCCTCTCTCTGCTTCCCTCTTGTAGGGATACTTGTTGATCGCATTTAGCGCCCCCTGGATAATCCAGGAACTCTCCCTCATCTCCAGATCCTTAACTTAATCACACTTGCATCCCTCTCCCTGAAGAAAGCATGCAGTTGGAGCAGAATTTGAATACTAGTCAATTGCTAGCTCCCTGACCTTGACTGAGCACTTAACGTCGTTGAACGTCAGTTTCTTCATCCGAAAATGGAACTAATACATACCTATCTCAGAGTTTTTGAAAGGGTTAAGAGCAATAATGTTGATTCGAGTATTACTTGGCTTCTATTTTTCTTTTCTTGCATTCAGAGCTTAGCTTTGACTCATCTTGGTGGCTTCAGAGTCCAGTTCCATCCTGGGCACCCAGTAGTTGCCTGATAAATGTTCACTGAGTAGTTTTCTGTCCTCTGAAGGGCGGCGTGGCGTTGCACTGCCATGCACTGAACCCCAGCTAGGGTCAGCTTGGTATTGATGGCCCATCTGGAAATATCCTGTGGGTGATAGCTGAATGCCATTAACTTGGGAAACTGGGGAGGTGCATGCAAAAGCAGAATCCCTAACGCTAATCCCTATTCTGTGCAAATAGGCTAAATTGAGTGCATGTGTGATGCAGGGAAAGAAGTATTGATCCAGAAAGGGGAAAGTTAGAAATGGGAGTAATGAATGTCCAGATCTCTCTACACACACACATCCTTTTCATATTGATTGATTTTTTACCTTTGGTATCTTGGCTGTGTGCTCACAATCAGTGTAAATGTCTGACTTCTGAGCTGGGGGCCTGTTTCATTCCTGTGAGGTTCCCTTCAACTAGGTGTTGAGCTAGTTGAGAACAGGAATTAGTGATACAATGATGGGTATCTTCCGTGGCTACCTGCCGTATCTTCCGAGCACTCGTGGGTGGTGATACAGGATTGAACGCTACAGTCTGAACCTTGCTGACAGCAGAGTGAAGTGTTACTATGGGGCACGAACAGTCACTGGTCCAGCCATGGCCGTGGTTACTGAGTCACTTGGCTTCCAGTGTTCCTGAGTCACAGACTGTCTTGCCGATCTCCTTGCTGACTCATCTGTGCCCTGTGTGGAGTCCTGGGGCCTCCTGCAGAGACCGTGCATCACTCAAGGAGCTGAGGAACGTGGTGGGTCTGGTCTCAGGGAAGCCAGCAGCCCCTCTTCTAAGACCCTTCATGCCCCAGCCTGGCTGCGCTGGGGGACAAGAGGCAGCAGGGGCCTTGGAAGGGAGTCGCCTGGGAGTAGCAGAGGGAGGCACACAGGGAAGCACAGAGAGCAGGGCTGAGTGTAGGGTGGGAAGAGAGGCGCTGGCACCTGCGGGAGGGAGAAAGGAGCGCTCCTGGGCATGTGTCAGCGAGGGCAGGCTGTGTCGCATCTTCGGGACATTTAGGATTTATATTATTACTGATGTGTGATACTTAACGCCTGTCGTTGCTGCATTTACAGTTTAGTTTACCTCCCTTTTATCCTGATGGTGCCTTTTAGGTGCTCTTACCAGGTGCTTGTGGCATCAGATCAGCAGACTTTGAAAGAGATCTTTCATGGAAGAAAAAACTAAATGTATTTAACCAGGAAAAGGTGGGACAGGCATTTGAGAGTCTTTTGGGGTTCTGGACAGTGCTAGATGAATGCAAAAGTCGGAAGTGTAATCTGGATCCTCAGAGAATTTCTGAAGTGTTGGGAGAAGAGGGGTGATGACCCGAAGCATTCGGAGAACAGCACCGAGTTGTGTGGTAGAGAGTGAGGGGGTCCCGGAACGGGGAGAGGCTGAGGCTGGGCTAATGGACGGGCTCTGGGCAGTACTGACTGCCAGTCTCTCTGGGCCCGGTGGGTGTATGCAGGAGGATGAGATGCAGTCCCTCTCGTGTCGAACTTACCTGGACTAAGGAGCCAGATCAGCAAATCATTATATTGATAATACACCAAGTTCTAGTGCACATGTGCACAGAGACCGCTGTGGGAGAGGGTGGTGTGAGCCGCACCCTCACTGGTGGGTCCTTCTGCCTGAGCAGAAGGAGAAGTGATCTGTGCTCGGTTCAGCTCCCAACCAGGTAAGGGGAGAGGGGGCGTTTTCCCAGAAATCTTTAAATCGCTCTCTTCTATACTGCTTAATCTGCTTAACTACCAAGGGAAAGGATGCTTTTGAATTAGGATGCTCGTAATGTTAATGACAGATCTTAGCCAGTAACTGTTTTCATTTCTTCCTTAGTGTCAAATCAACAGTGCCTTGACTTCCTTCCATACTGCTCTGGAACTTGCAGTAGACCAGAGAGAAATCCAACATGTGTGTCTGTATGAAATTGGTAAGTATCGAATGTCTGTCCAGTCCCTTGTCATTGAAATAGTATTAATGCAATAGCTCCTGTCCAGCTGAATGTCCAGCTTCTTGTCCTGCAGTGTTAACGCATTCCTGTGCATGTTTTCATTGTTAATGCTGTTCAGTTTGTGTCTTTGTGAAATGCCTGCCGCCTTGTATAATAATAGGACTTTGTTACCATAGCGCAAGTAGTGGTACTTAATGAATTCTCATTACTTCTTTCTAATATTTTGCTCCTTATAACATTTAGATTCTAGAATGATAGGTAAAATTAAATTAATTGAGTAAAAATCATTTGTGAATCTTTTATTGGACTGGATATTAGAATTCAGAACTGTTTTCTCTTCCCTCCCACCAATGTTTACTTAAGAGAAAAATACGGCTTAGGAGAAAATTGGGCACATAGATTCCAATTCCAGCTCCTCTGCCAACTAACTTGGAGCCCTCACCCTCGTAGTAGCCCCTGGAGCTCAGGCGCCTGCCCTTGGAGCAGCTGCGTAATTAAGATGAAATTAGCCAGGTGAGCATGAGGCAGGGTGCCTGGCACATATGTTAGCTGCTTCCTCCTGCTTCTCCCCTCCTGGAGAGGAATTTATAGACAGACTTGGAGGCATTTGTTTGCCACTTGCTTGCCTGCTGTAGACAGAATTGTTTTCCTGAATCTTTTTTTAAAGAAGAGTGCAAACTAGAAGATTGAGAACTGCCCAGTAAACAGTATTATGTTTTAAACACCTGTTATAGCTTAGGGAGTGGAGATGAGGTATGATCCAGTGGGAAATGTATTTTTCCGTAAACTCTGCTGGAGCTCTGGTTAGTAGCCATAATGTGGAATGGAATGTGAAACACATTATCAATGTGATGTTTTGAGTCAGACCAGGCATCTCTGATTTCACAACCGATGAAACAGTATAGGACTTGAATGGAAGGAACTAGCTTCGATGTCCTTTTATTTCTCTTGTTTAGGACACTGTTATCTTTTTTCTTCTAGTTTTATTGAGATACCGTTGACACGTAACATTGTATTTAAGGTGTACAACATGAAGATTTGATACCTGTATATATTGTGAAATGATTATGGTGGCCTTTTTGTGTGTGTGCACCATTTCCAGGTCTGTGGCAGGGTAGAATGTCAGAGCGGAAGGAAGCTTGGAAATATCGAAACCCAGAACTAAGGACTTAGGAAGGTTAACTCAGGGTTGGGGTGGGGGGAAGTGGGAATAGCAAAGTCAGGACTCGGCCTCCTTACTCAGCTGTGGTGCTGCCTCCCACCTCTGTTGCGGCGTTTAATTCAAATTTTATCCCGATGTCCATTTTAGGATGGAAAGAATTAGCCCCAATTTTTCACTCTAAAATATGTCACCTTCATATCATATCCCATAGAATTTGACACTGAAGTTTCTGGAAGTGTGATTCCCCTCATCCCTCTAATTCAAATGGTAGGTCTAAGGTGACACGACTGCTTCATGGTGCAGCGGATAACAGAATTTTTTATGGAGGCAAATCGTGGACGGGAGAGAGCAATGGCCTTCGACCCTCAGTTCTTCCCTCTTATTAGCCGTGTGACCTTGAGCAAGTCACGAAGCCTCTTCATGCCTTAGGCTTTCTCCTTGGTCAGGTGAGGACACCGTCAGCCGCCTTTCCAAGACTGCACTAGGATTAACGAGAACTACATCAGGTGCCTGCCTGACACACAACGGGATGGCTCCGTGGATGGGAGATACCATTACTAACAACGAGGGATAAAATTCCTTGCTTCCTCATTGCTGCTGCTGCCCCCCCAGGATGCCAGCCTAACAGTGTTTTGCTCTGGGAGAGGTGGGGTCCTCTCTCTGCCCCTGCAGAGGGAAGGGTGGCAAGTACTTAATTTCTCACTGGTTTCCTCTCTACTTCTCAGAACAGGTTGCTAATTGACTGTGATCATAAATGCACAGGTGAGTGTGTGAGACTTCTCGACATGGTCACTGTGGATGTAATCTACTGGCATCGTCTCGTTCTCTGCGCCGGTGCCTGTTCTTGGGAGAGAAGAACCACTGTGCTTGGGTTGACTTCCAGCGGGGGGAGGCAAATTGGACGGTTTCCCTAGGAATTTTTACTTTCCTCCCTTCTATACTGCTTCATTGGTTGTGAAATCAGAGATGCCTTGTCTACTCAAAACATCATATTGAAAATATTTACGAGGGAAAAGGTACTTATGAAGTTTTCAGGCTGTTTACGTGGAGCCCTCACAGAGAAATTCAGCAGAATAAGACGTTTGTAACGTACAGATGGGATGTAAAGCATATTCCTTTAGGGTCCCGTACTAGAAATATCTCTTTCACAGGTTGGTGCAGCATGATAGAGCTGAATTTCAAGGATGCATTTTACTCCTTTGAGAGGCTAAAAAACGAGTCCCGGTGGTCCCAGTGCTATTACGCCTATTTAACCGCAGGTGAGTAGACCACGGTCTGCACGGCCACAGCGCGCCCTTCTCTGTCTCAGATCAGCTCACGTGCGTTGGCGGGTGGGAGAGTGATGGCAGAGGATGCAGAAGTTGTGATCTTCACCGTTTCCCACAGCGTGTGTTGTTTTGGGCTACAAGTAAACAGCAGCTGAAGAGCAGCTCTCCCCAGCCCATCTGAACAGCGGGGCAGTTCGGTGCTGCGCCCTGCCCCTCCCCACGTCCCCTCAGGGCTGGGTTGGTCACATGCTGGGTCCTGGAAATGCTTATTGTGAGCTTTTCGTTTTTGTCCATTTTGTCCTAAACAGTCTCAACTTACCCTTACCCCTCTCCTTTATTTTCTCAAATCTATTTTTGATTTATTAGGAATTTAAAGAATTTAACATGTCTTTTAAATCATGTTACTGTCTTTGTTTGGATTGTTAGTGCCCTGGTTACAGAGTTGCATGGATTTTGAGTAGTCTGTTCCAGCCTTGTTTTACTTATTAACCCTATTATAATTACAGTATGATTTTGCAGAACACAAGGTAATTCAACACTGCGTGTCATTATAGCAGAAACAACTGTAATGTCTGATAGGCATAGCAGTGTGTTTTGCCTTTTTACCCTTAAATGAAGAGATAAAGACATGATGCCCCCTGGTGGACAAAATAGCTGTCTGTGCCCTGAGCTACAATACGTGAAGTGCTGTTGTGATGCAGAATGGTCCAGGTGGAGATTGAAGAGACCCAGGTAGTTGTACATTTTCTGCCTCTCACAATGAGCTCTCCTTACACACCCATATAAGTGATTCTTTTACTTAAAATTTAAGGCTAATCCAAACATTATTTTCAATATCTTCTTATTTCTCTGAATATTTGGATTTAATAAAACGTCTCCTGTCATTCCATCCCCTTAACTGGTCTCTTTAAAACAAGATAGAATTAGAAGATGTTGACCAGTGTGTCTGTCCTGGATGTTCTGAAACTGCAGTCCATGAGCAGTTAGGATGGAAGGCCCTTATACTCACAGGCCTTCCTGCAAGTCCCGCAGGTATTAATCTGTTTTCGTATGGCTCTTATAGCTGATGTTTGAATAGGATTATTTTCAGTATCCCGCTTAGGATACTTTAAGGGTTGGTTTACAGAACTCACAGGCATCTCGGATGAAAGTAGCAGGCTTGGTGTGCACAGCACGTTGATGAATGAAAACAGAGAGGCTGCAGCACCCCCCAGCGGTCGTTAGGGTGTAATGGGGCCACATAGTCACTGTGGGCAAGTGTTTCTTTTTAATCGTTGTTGAGCATGGAACATGAAGAAATAACGGTACGGTGTGGGTGTATAGAGGAGCATTTATTCTCCAGATATTGGAAATCCCAGGATCATACCAGTTGTAGCAGATGATAAAGCGTGAAAGACTCTAGGCGCCACCTCTCCACGGGGGCTTCGTGCAGATGATGTGTGAGGAGCTCCACCTAAAGTGTACGCCGGCCCATCTGGTGGGCTGGAAGAGAAGGTCACTCTGTCAAGCACTCTGTCAGAGAAGGCTCCTTGAAGGAGCTGTCATTTGAGTTGGCCTGAAGGACAGGTACGTGTTATAGGCAGCGTCGGAGAAGATGGGCATTCAGCGACCAGAAACACTGCCACTGGGGGCTTAGTTCCTTGTGCTATTTCTTTTTTTATATTTATCTGTTTTTTTGTAAGAACATTTAAGTTCTACTCTCTTGGCAAATTTCAATTTTACAATACAGTATTATCACATGTAGTCACCATGTTATACGTTAGATCTTCAGACATTCTTCATCTTATAGCTGAGAGGTTTTTTTTTATTACGGTAAAATATACATAAAATCTATTTTAACCTTTAAAAAAAATTTTTTTTTGGCCGCACCGTGCAGCTTACAGGATCTTAATTCCCCAACCAGGAATCGCACCCAGGCCCCCAGCAGAGAAAGCCCAGAATCCTAACCACTGGACCGTCAGGGAAGTCCCTGTTTTAACCACGTTTAAGTGTGTGGTTCAGTGGCATTAAGTTCCTTCACAGCCATCACCACTGTCCAACTTCATTGTCCCAAACTGAAACTCTATGCTCATTACACAATAACTGCCCCCTCCCCAGCCCCTAACAACCACTGCTCTACTTTCTGTCTGTGTGAATTGGATTATTCTAGGTAAGCGGACTCAACACTATTTGTTGATTGAATCTGGTTTATTTCACTTAGCATAGTGCCCTCAAGGTTCATCCATATTGTAGTATGTGTCAGAATTTCATTCATTTTTAAGGCTGAGTAATATTCCATTGTATGTACAGACCATGTTCTGTTTATCCGTTCACTGTCAGTGGATGCTTGGGTTGTTTCCACCCTCTGGCCATTGTGAGTGATGCTGCTGTGAACACGGTTCTTTTTGAGACCCTGCTTTCAATTCTGTTGGGTATGTTACCCAGAAGAAGTTAACCGAAAAGCGTAGTCTGAATGGATGAGCCAAGCGTCCTCTAAGTTCTGTGTAGGTCTCAGACTTGGGATAAATCAGAGACACTCATGCTTTCAAACATCTGCGTCTTTTAAAGCAACTGTCTGTAACTGTACTGAGAGGAGGTGGTGTATATTCTTCAGGGTCTGAGGTATTAGTGTTGTAGAACCGCAAAGGTGATTCAGATCCTGATACTGTTGATGTTTATAACTCTCTTGTGTACCCACACTTGCTCATTCTTTTTTTTAATATTATGTGACTATATATAATAATGTTACCAGTTATCTGAGGAGACCTCAAGCTAGGGGCAGCTGAAATTATTCTTTTTAATTGATTTACTGTGTGACCTCAGGCAAGACTTTTAACTTTCCTGGACCTCTACATCCTCTGATCTATAATACGATGGAGTTGTTTTACAAGACAATCACTGAACTTCTTTCTGGTTTTGAAATGTTATAACACAACCGATGAGGTCATTTTGGATGGGTTCAGGCCACCACATCTGGACCAGTGCTGCTCTCATAACTGGGGGTGATCTCTCCTTTTGAATATTCAGCCTAATCCCACTTATTGCCAGTAGAAATCTTCTGCCTTTCCCATCACCTTGATGACCTCAGCTTTCTGCAAACCTTGCTGCTTGTGCTTCTTTGCCCCTTCCGTTAGCTGCCCATCCTCTGACATGCCATAGCCCTGTGCCTGGCTTGACCAAGCCCCAAAATGCGAGTATGGGACCACCCAGTTTTAGGACTACTTGAATAAAGAAGAAAGAACTAGCAAATCAATGGACATTCCAACTGGGGGTTGAAAAACAATATGTGGCAAAGACAAAAGCAGCAAAAGATTAACAGAAATGAATTCATCTTCATGGGAGTTGAAAAGAGGACGACGAAGAGTAGTTGGTAAAGTTTCAATGAAGGGATGGGACTGCAGCCTGGTGTGAAGTTTGGAGAAGGTAGCGAGCAGGTGAACCAAAGGAAATACGACTACGTCTTTGCCGGGGGCTCTGGATGGGATGAAGATAGCATGCAGACCATCAAAATCTTACCCCCCTCCAAGGCTCAGCTTGACTCTTAGTTCCTCAGAGCTACCCTAATCACTCCAAAGAGAAACCATCCCTTCCCTTGATGAGCTTTTCCAAAAGTACTTTGGTGCCAGGACTCCCAAGGCTCTCATCACTATATACATTGTAGCTCTGGACTGTGTGTCTTCTCTCTCCAGCTGAAATTTAAGTTTCTTCTGGGTGTAAACGTGTGTGTTTCTTCTTTGCATTCTTGCTGGCGGCTGTAGGTGGTAGGTGCCCAGTAAACATGTGTAGGACTAATTCATGACTTTCTTTCCAGGTGCAGGGGTATCCTTCTACCACCGTGAGGCTTTCACAGTCCTCCTGGCTCCTAAGTGTTCTTGCCTAGATTCCTTTTTCTTCCACTTTCCGAGTATGTGAGCTCTAAATGGACTGTAGTCTGTGATAATATCTGGGGGTTTTGTTACTGTTCAAGACTGTCTCCCCCAAAGAGGGCTAGGACTGTAGTTTTCCCACGTGTCCCCGCCCCCCGCCCCAAAGCTCAGGGAACCTAGCGCCAGGGAAATAGTTTTTTTTGTTTTGTTTATTTTTGGCTGCATTGGGTCTTTGTTGCTGCGTGCAGGCTTTCTTTAGTTGCGGCGAGTGGGGGCTACTCTTCGTTGTGGTGCCCAGGCTTCTTGTTGCGGAGCACGAGCCCTAGGCACGCGGGCTCAGTAGTTGTGGCACATGGGCTTAGTTGCTCCGAGGCCCGTGGGATCTTCCCGGACCAGGGATCGGGCCCATGTCCCCTGCGTTGGCAGGCGGATTCTTAACCACTGCGCCACCAGGGAAGTCCCAGGAAATAGTTGTTGAATCGGTGGAACGATGATCAGCAGGATGGTGTAGTCCCATGTGTAACAGTCTTTAAAAATATTTGCTCCCACTGGGCCCGTGAGCCACAATTACTGAGCCTGCGCGTCTGGAGCCTGTGCTCCGCAACGGGAGAGGCCGCGATAATGAGAGGCCCGCGCACTGCGATGAAGAGTGGCCCCCGCTTGCCGCAACTGGAGAAAGCCCTCTCACAGAAACGAAGACCCAACACAGCCATAAATAAATAAATAAATAAAATTAAAAAAAAAAATTTGCTCCCATTTTTTCCTTTGGTAACGTTTTCCAAGTATCATCAACCTAGGTGTCCCTTAGTGGCATTTTCCGCCTAATACTTAAAGATTACAACGATGGTTTCTTACAGTTTGTCAGGGAGCCACCGGTGATGTGGACGGGGCACAGATTGTCTTTAAAGAAGTTCAGAAACTCTTCAAAAGGAAAAACAATCAGATTGAACAGTTCTCAGTGAAAAAGGTATGTTGGAACCTGTTGATCTGGTGTGTCATTTATGATGGATATTTGCAACCATTGCCACCTTGGACAGGTTTTAAGAAATCATATGCAAAGCTGGCAACCTAATGCCATGCAAAATGCAGTTCACGACTGTGGAGAGAATTTACTCCCATGTCATTCTTCTGCTCTGAGTGCAAAGTACTGTTTGGTTGCAAATAATTAAAGCAGTTGTTTCTTTGAATGAATAGAGACATTACAGATCCTGTGGCGCTCATGAGCCTCCGGAGAGGAAGTGCATCTGTCTGAAGAGCTAGGTAGTCTCAGAAGAATGCAAATCAGCAGAACCTGGGCAAGAGATACAGACTGTTGGTTCTCATATAGTGAAAGCATCACATTCTGCCCTAATAAAAAACAAAAGTGTGCATCAAATATACCAGCAGAAGGGCCCAGGACTGTAGGGACCAAGCCCCTAATTTACTTCTGTACTTTTAAAAATACAGTTTAGCTGAATTACCATGGGTTACCTGACAACTTATATCCTGAATTTTCCATGTTTTTAGTTGTAAGTTTTTATTGAATGAACATTTAATGATTTAGTGTGAGTATAAACTAGATTGTAATGTGGAATGCCCCTGAGAGGACTGGGACTAATTAGAAAACTAAAACGTCAATAAAACTGTAACTAAAAGGCATCTAGTATTACATCCTCCATATAAACCCATCAAGTTATTATTTGTCACCCAGCTTTTTATAAATTTCTTTGACTTAGAATGAAACTAGATTCATTTCAGTTTAAAGTTTTCAAAATATATCCTGGATCTTGATAGTAGATTGAATTGAATAAGAGAAAGGCATATCTACCAATATATTAAAAATCAGAGAGCAAAATTTAGAGAGAAATTTTCATTTTTAACTTTGCGGGAGGGGATCGTTCACATCAAATATGAACCATGTATTTTTTAATGTCTCCGAAATTTTTTTTTAATCTGAATTTGGTTTTTTTCTAATGTTGCCTAATCATTCCAACTGCTTGCAGGCAGAGAGATTTCGGAAACAAACCCCAACCAAAGCGCTGTGCGTGCTGGCGTCCATTGAAGTGTTGTACTTGTGGAAAGCCCTCCCCAACTGCTCCCTCCCCAACCTACAGAGGATGAGTCAAGGTAAAAAACAAAACAAAACTGTGCACAGCAGCTTGTTCCTTCAGTGTGTCACTAATCTCCTCTGATTCAGAGAGTACAAATCTGTCATTCTTGGACAAATGGTGCGATGGTTGAAAAAGTTCCGTCACTTAGGTGATGGGAGTAGGAGGCACTGGAAGGGACAGATGTACTTGCCTTGTCCGCGGTGTGAGGCGATGCACACTGATCGTCAGGGTTGGTAATCCTAAAGCCATGCAGGTGGCTGGAAGCATATGTTTCCACCTGCCCCCCCAACAATGAAACCTCTTTTTTCATATGGACATCCATTAAAATGCACAGATATTAAGTGTACATGCAGTTCAGTGAGTTTTGACAAATATACACACTGTGGCATCCACACCATGATCAAAACATAGAACATTTCTTCCACCCCTGAGATTTCCCTTATGCCCCTTCTCAGTCAGGCCCCACCCATGGCACCCTCTGTTCTGATTTTTCTCTCCACAGATTATGTTTTAACTTCGTACAAGTGGAATCAGACAGTGTGTACTTTTTAGTGCGTGGCTTCATTTGTACAGCCTAGTGTCTGTGACTCCCACGTTGTATCTGTGTCAGTAGTTTGTTCCTCTCACTTGTTGAGTGGGATTCCATCGTATGGCTCTACCTGTCCCACGATTTGTTTATTCCTTCTCCTACGGGACATTTGGTTTGTTTCTGGGTTTTTAGTGATCGTGCGTAAAGCTGCTACAAACATAAGTGTGCAACATAAGTGTACTGACCTTTTGTGTGGAATTACATGCTGATTTCTCTTGAGTAGACACCAAGGAGTATAACTGGGAACCTACCTTTTTGATTCATATGTTTAAAAAATCATAAGACTATAAGTTATGGTAATAAAACCTTCACAAAGTCATTTTTATTATAGTGGTAGGAGAAGTTCATGGAGAGAATAAATCTTTGAGTAAAATAAAGCTTTACTGGTTATTAAAGAAATATTGTGGGCTTCCCTGTTGGCACAGTGGTTAAGAATCTGCCTGCCAATGCAGGGGACATGGGTTCGAGCCCTGGTCCAGGAAGATCCCACATGCCGCAGAGCAGCTAAGCCCGTGCACCACAACTACTGAGCCCGTGTGCCGCAACTACTGAAGCTTGCGTGCCTAGAGCCCGTGCCTCACAACAAGAGAAGCCACCACAGTGAGAAGCCCGTGCACCACAATGAAGAGTAGCCCCGCTCGCTGCAACTAGAGAAAGCCCGCGTGCAGCAACAAAGACCCAATGCAGCCAAAAATAAATAAAATAAAAATAAATAAATTTTTAAAAAAAAGAAATATTGTAACATTTCTTCTAAAGGTATAATGGCAGACATTTGAATGATATTTTATAGTCTGGCAGGTTATTTCCTTTGCTCTTCACTGGAACCCAGGGAAGTAGAAAAGGCAGACAGCATTGTTGTGCCCATTTTATGATGAGGAAGGCGAGACTCGGAACAGTTAGGTGACTTGCCCAGCTCCCATAGGAGCAAGTGTCTCTGCTGCTGGCCTGAGGATGGCACATTGAATAGCAAAGCTTTCAGCTCTCTACACACAGCTTCATATTCCTGGGAGCATGAAGATATTTAAATCATGCAGCTGGAAAAATGATTACATGGTGAGAATGCTGTGTTAAAACAAAACACAGGGACTTCCCTGGTGGCGCAGTGGTTAAGAATCCACCTGCCAATGCAAAGGGACACGGGTTCGATCCCTGGTCTGGGAAGATCCCACATGCTGTGGAGCAACTAAGCCCGTGCACCACAGCTACTGAGCCTGTGCTCTAGAGCCTGCAAGCCACAACTACTGAAGCCCGTGTGCCTAGAGCCCGTGCTCCACAACAAGAGAAGCCACCGCAATGAGAAGCCCGCACACCGCAACGAAGAGTAGCCCCCGCTCGCCGCAACTGGAGAAAGCCCACGCACAGCAATGAAGACCCAACATGGCCAAAAATAAATAAATAAATTAATTAATTAAAAAAACGAAACACGCACACATACAGTTATCCCTGTGTATCTGTGGGGGATTGGTTCCAGGACCCCCTACACGTACCAAAATCTGTGAATGCACAAGTCCCTCATATAAAATGGTGTAGTATTTGCATATAACCTACGTGCACTTTTCCATGTTTACTTTAAATCATCTCCAGATTACTTGTAATACCTGATATGATGTAAATGCTATATATGTAGTTGCAAATACAATGTAAATAGTATGTAATTAGTTGCTGGGTGTGCGGCAAATTTAAGTTTTGCTTTCTGGAATTTTTTTTTTTCCAGAATATTTTCGATCCACAGTTGGTTGCATCTGTGAATGTAGAACCTGTGGGTATGGAATGCCACTGACTGTTCATCCAAAAATATGATTTTATAGAAAGCAGTTACCTTTGGAAATGTAGTCTTATTCACATATATGCTGCTCTTTTCCAAAAGTGATTTAGTATTAATATTTTGGACTTATTCAAAAATAGTGGCTGTACAAAATTTGTCAGATTTCTTTGTAGTCACACTTGTTTTTGATCAAATATAGCGTTTTCCCTTGAATCACATACTTTTATTATCAGAATTCCCTGCAGATGCCTTTTGCTTATTTAAAAAAAAAAAAAAAGGTTCCCTCTCAAAGGTCAAAAAGTTCGTCAGTGTTGATATTCCAGAGCAACATAGTGCAACTCCGAAAGAAGTTGTGTGCAGAGACCCTGTAATTAGGGTAAGTGTATAACCCTCCTAAGGGAATTACTTGAAAGGAAACAGAATTTTCCCAGATGTTCAAGTTCTGCTCTGTTTAAAAAGATTCATAATTTTAAACCCATCCCTGGTTGTTGATGCAAGTCTGGAATATCTACCAGTGTCTACCTCAAAGGACCAGTAAGGAATTTTAGGTATTCTTTTTTTAAAAAATAAATTTATTTATTTATTTACTTATTTTATTTATTTATTTTTTAGTTTTTGGCTGCATTGGGTCTTCATTGCTGCTCATGGGCTTTCTCTAGTTGCGGCCAGCGGGGGCTACTCTTCGTTGCGGTGCACGGGCTCTAGGCGTGCGACCTTCAGTAGTTGTGGCATGCGGGCTCAGTAGTTGTGGTTCGCGGACTCTAGAGTGCAGGCTCTGTAGTTATTGTGCACAGGCTTAGTTGCCCCACGGCATGTGGGCTCTTCCCGGACCAGGGCTCGAACCCGTGTCCCCTGCATCGGCAGGTGGATTCTTAACCACTGCACCACCAGGGAAGCCCCTTAGGTATTCTTTTTTTTTTTCCCCCAATTGGGTTTTGTTTGTGTGTTTGTTTGTTTTATTAATTTATTTATTTTTGGCTGTGTTGGGTCTTCGTTTCTGTGCGAGGGCTTTCTCTAGTTGTGGCAAGCGGGGGCCACTCTTCATCGCGGTGCGTGGGCCTCTCACTATCGTGGCCTCTCTTCTTGCGGAGCACAGGCTTCAGACGCACAAGCTCAGTAGTTGTGGCTCACGGGCCCAGTTGCCCCGCGGCATGTGGGATCTTCCCAGACCAGGGCTTGAACCCATGTACCCTGCATTAGCAGGCAGATTCTCAACCACTGTGCCACCAGGGAAGCCCTAGGTATTCTTTTTAATGCACAAGTGCAGGATCATGTGTTTAGAGATAATTAAAACAGACATGCAAATATAAAATGGTAATTGGCAGGCACAAGAACGATCATCACTTAATGTGACTAAATATTCTCTGAGCTCCTTTCCAGCTGTCAAAATAAACAACAACAATGTGGCCCTGGGGAGGGAGGCAGGCTCTGGAGTGAACATGAGATAATTCTCTAATATTTTTGCTAAAAGTCCAGTTAAGAGATCTGTTAATTAGATTATCTCATTCTCCAGTGTTAAGCAGTAATGATCCAAATCAACTCAGTCATATAGAAAACAGGTGAAGATCTTTGTAGAGAAATAGTCAAATTCCGGGAAAAAAACAAACAAACACCTGATCGTGGGTGATAGCGGTCATCTGCATTGATTACACTCTTCCCATCAGGCCCACACAGCTTTGTGCACTCAGCTTATCAGAGTCCCTGTCTGTGACTCCCTGCATCAGCAGAGCTAGCTGGATTCTTATATCCTTGTCTTGTCATTTCATTCATTCCCTTCCTCACCCACCTGCCCCTCTCCACTGCATTCTTCCTCTGCGTTTTAAGGATGTTACCGTGTATTCTCAGCACAGCAGAGTGCTCCTATTAAAACCTAAGTTATGTGGTGGTGGTTCACTTCTGAGACCTTCTGTGGCCTCATCTTATTCAAAGTAAAAGTCTGGATCCATTGAGTGGCCTACGGTCTGTACACACGCCCCCACTGCCATTGCCTCTCACCACGCTCCCACCACCCCCCCAGTGCCTTTGCACTTGGCTGTTCTCTGCCTTCAAAAGCTCTTCCCACAAACATCCACATGGCTCCTTCACTCATTTTCTTCAGGTCTTTACCCACCTGTGGCTTTTTCAGTGGGCCTTAACCTGTACGTTTCCGACACACATGCATACCGCTATCTCCTTTCCTGGCTTTATTTTTTACCTTAGTTTGTACACTTCCTTAATACACTTATTTTACCTATCGTGTCTTTTGTGTCATCTCTCTCCTCCACAAAATGTTAGTTTCCTAAGGGCAGGAATTTTTTTCTCTTTGGTCACTGCTGTCATATAGTAGTTGCTCAGTAAATATTGAATGAATGAGTAGAGTTAATGAATGAATGAGGGGATGAATGAAGTACATTCCCCTTCCTTAACACTGCCGCTGCCTTAAGATCTTTTGAGTACTTTTTCTTTGGAGGTATTTTCCGCCTAGGTTTTTGAGGCACCTCCTGCTTCTATAGGTTTAGACTCTTCTTCACATTTACCTCTTTGCTACTCTACCCAGCTCTTCCAGTTACTTCCAGAACCTTTTCTGGAACCTTGAGCTCTCTCTCTCTTTCTATATATATATATACCTACATATACACATACATACACATATATCACACATATGTACATACATATATACATGTACATACATTTGTGTGTGATATACGTGTGTATGTGTGTACATATATTATTGTATGTATGTGTATGTTTCTATAAAGTCTTTTCAAATCTCAGTACCTTTATTGGTTCATAGAAATAATTACTATTTTTCCTCCTCTATTAGCTCCACTATGTTTCCAATTTCCACTCTTTTCATTTCCTTGGAAAACTTCCATGTTATCCTCCCAACATGTGTGCCCGTCCTCCGCAGTAGATGGCAAGCTTCTCGAAGTGGAGGGATCAAGTCTGATCCCCTCTCAGAGACTGGTGCAGTACCTCCTACAAACATGTGAAGGTGCTCATTGTGTGGTTTTTTGAATTAATATGATGCAATTGAAAGATACCAATAGACTTTATTTTTTAGAGCAGTTTTAGATTCAAGCAAAATTGGGCAGAAAGGACAGAGAGTTCCTACACACCTCAAACCCCCCCCCCCCGATGTGTACCCACACAGCCTCTCCAACCATTAACATCCCCCCCACCCCGTTGCGGTGCATTTGTTACAACTGATGAACCAACACTGGCACAGCATTATCACCTGAAGTCCGTAATTTACATTAGAGTGTATGCTTTGTTTCGTACATTCTGTGGGATTTGACAAATGTATCATGACATGTATCCACTCTTATAGATAGTATGATACAGAATAGTTTCACTGGCCTGAAAATCCCCTGTGCTGTACCTTCCAGACCTCTGGCAACTCACCACAGTTTTGCCTTTTCCAGAATGTTATGTAGTTGGAGTCGTACAGTATGCAGCCTTCTCAGATTGGCTTCTTTGACCTAGTAATAATATGATGCAATTTTGAGTCTTCTTGGCACCATGAAGTTTGATATCTTTGTCTTTCTTTGACTAAGGATACTTACTAATGGATGAGGAAGGGAAACCTTCTCAGTTTGAACTTGAATACGTTACTAAACAATGAAATGCTTAACTCTTGATGATATTTAAGGAATTAAGTGAACGTATTTCCTTCCTGCTGTTTTCGCTTCTCTTTAAGCTTGCCATGAAGTGGATGATTCATCTGTCGTTGGATTAAAGTATTTGTTTCTTGGTGCCATACACAAATGTCTAGGGAACTCAGAAGATGCTGTCCAGGTAAACTGTTCATGTGGTGTCATGGCTAAGGAAACTAAACTGTGAAAACCTACATATACGCTTGTAAATAAGAAAAAGGAGAAAGCATTACATAAAGCCAATCTCCCACTGCAGTGTGAGTTTCATCCACTTTATTTGATTAATGTCATCTTCTCAGATGCCAGAAGTTGATGATGGTTCATACTAGTTTTTAATGTGACTTCAGAGCCTTAGAATACTTCTTCACCTATGGGCTTCTTTTCTGGCACTAGCTGTTTATCAAAGATGACAGCCTCAATTGGAGGAGGAAGAAATGAGGAGGCAGACAATTTTGAAGGAGCAGAGTGAAGCCTCCTAGCTAGGTAAATACAAATATGATCAGGCATGTCAGCCTGTGTCCACTTTTCCTCCCTCTATAACTGCAGATTATTGATGCATTACTGAGGTGAGATCTAGAAAGTTGTTAGCTTAAGATATTCTGTGAACATATTATATGAAAAAGAACCATTCATTATCTTCAAATGTAGTTGGAGGGATTTTTCTGGTTTTTTTGTTTGGTTGTTTGTTTTTACAGACATCCAGGTGTTATTTTGATTATTCTTTGAGAGAGTTCATGTACTGTAGTAAGAGACTTTGGCTTTTAAATCCTAGGGTGTTGATACACTTGTATTATAATTTTAAATTAATTTTCAGTGTGGGGTATAATAGTTATTACACAGCTCTAAATAGCTTATTTTAGATCATATGCTTAAGTATCAGTAAGATACGGTCAAGACACCTGTCAAGAGATGGTTCTTGGCTTGTTTACTTTCTGTCTTAAATATTAAAATGGAATGTTCAGATTTGGAGGTGCAGATAAAGATGTTCTCTGCAATAAAATCAGTAGAGGCTGGTGTGTCAACTAGGAAAATAAGTAGCACAAATTGGGCTGACTGATGGGTAACATATACTGGCGCAAGTTCACCAGACAGGTATATAAAGGACTTATAAGATATGGATGAGAATAAATGGGAAGGAACAAAGATGCAGAAAAGGAGAAAACCTGATACAGAATACATATCCTCCTAAAGATGTGATGAGACTTAAGTAGGAAAATGAGCCTAAGTAGAGAAATGAATTAATTCCAAAAATATTCGTATTACTTTCAGTTCTTTCAGCGAGCTGTTAAAGATGAGTTGTGTCGTCAGAATAACTTATATGTTCAGCCATATGCTTGCTATGAACTTGGCTGTCTTCTGTTAGACAAACCAGAGGTAAGATCTTATCTATTTTCTTAAATTATGTTCATCAGCAAAACTGTGCAAGTGAGCAGGCACAAAACATCCTTCATTTAAAGTAAGTTGATTGAACATAGTGTTTTTTTGTTTTCTTTTCCTTGGTTTCACATACATGAATCCAAGAAGCTATTAATCCTATCTCACTGTGTTTAAGGAGGTAATCTCTTCCCTGGAATTAGAATGATAAATGTAACTTTGGGGACAAAAATTCATTTGGGGCAAAATCATTGCCTTTTCTAGAGTGGTATGGTATGATGTAATGTGGTTTATTCAGAGTACAGAATTGCATTGTGATTCTAGCTCTGCCGTTTATTTTTATTTAGTGTATGATATGGTTAAGTTATTTAACCACATACCTTCTTCGTAATCTGTAAAACAGGATAAAAAATACCTCCCTTGCCAATTTAATAAAGATTGTAGTGAGAATAAATGAGGATGGTGTGTAGGATTACTTAAAAATTTTTAGAATACCTTATAAATTTGACAGTCATCATTAAGATGAATATTTAAGCACAGTGGGGCAGTTTTTTAAAAAGTGAATTTTAATAATGCTGGATTTGCTTGGTAGCTTCTTTTAGAAGCTCAATTACATACTATTGACTGTATAAAATTCTAATTTTCAGTAAATTCAAGTCAGCCTTCAAATACATGGACTTTTTAAAAGTTGAGCTAAATCAACAGAAATATTCTAGCCTAATCCTTAAATATGTAGCTTATCTTGCCAAAGATAGGCTTTTAATTGGTAACTCTTTTCATTTGAAATTCTAATTTTACCAAAATAGAAAATGCAATTTTTATGAATTTTGGTAGAAACTTCTAACACCATATTCTTTAAGGAAATTTTTACTCTTAATGCAGCCTTAAAATATATACATAAACTACAAGAAGACTGGTCTGTCTCTTGAAAAATGAAGTTGATATTCTCAATCAGTAATGCCTTCAAAAAAACTTACTTCAAATAAACTTAAATTATCATCAATTTTGGGTTTTTTAGTAAGATCTTAAACTATTATACTCTTCTAAAGTATGATAGCCCTTTATAAAATAATAATGAAGATTATAAAAATTATTTATCAAGTAATGCCTTAATGTAAACATGTAAACAGCATTATATTAAAGAAAAATTGAGTCAGTATGCTTGAATGAGCACTTGACTCCCCTCTATGTCACTGTGAATTTTTTAAATTAATATATTTTCCTATTATAACATTTTCTGCTTGAGTGTATATAAATATAGATGTTAAGAGATAATGTGTTTTTCTTACATTCATAGACTGTAGGAAGAGGCAGAAGTCTCCTTCTTCAAGCAAAGGTAAAAATGCCTGAAAATGCTCAATCTCTCTCTTTCCAGTGACCCTTCTTATCCTCTGTAGTGTACTCTGGAGTCTGAATTCAAGAAATATTGTGAAATGATTGTCCTGGTTGGTATTTCTGGAGGGGAAACTGATAACTGAATCAGTGAGCAGTTGATTTTTAAGTGAAATTACACATGAAGCTCCTATGAAATTGCTCATCCTGCTTTATAAAAACTCTTCTCATTTGAGTGGGAAAATAACTGTTGATTTCATAACTGTGTTCTTGAGTTAAGAAGTTCTAACAGCGACTTCCATTGAGCCCAGCTTAAGACTACTGTCTCAGGAATCACATGAGGGAAATTTTCCAAAGACAGCATTAATAATGCTCAGTTGACTTTTTAAAAACGGACACAAAGTTTGAGGTTTGGGGAATAAGAAAAATCAAGTGAATGCAAAACCTTTGTTAGGAGTGTAAGGAATTTTACTTTGGGCAGTACAAAGCTTGGTGTGATTAATACCGTAGTATTACAGACAGCTTAGCTAATAATCTCTTTCTCTTGTCTTGCAGGAGGATTTCTCTGGCTACGACTTTGAAAACAGATTGCACGTCCGCATCCATGCTGCTCTGGCTTCGATGAGGGAATTGGTTCCTCAGTGACAGACCCGAAGTTCCCGCTCTGTCCCTCCCCACACAGGTTCTGCACTTTAAAAATAGAGGACACAGCTCTTATGAAGATCAGCTTTTCTTCTGAAAACCACCTGGGCCTGGGACACATTTTCTCAGTTAGGTTGATGTATTAAAGATCTCCTCTTTTAAACACATAGCTAAAAAGTAATAATGATGATGATAATAGTAATAATAACTAACCACCCGGGGAGAGGGTTAAGTGACCTTGTTCAAACATTTTAGTTTTGTGATTTATTATTTTTAAAATAAAATTCAACTAAATATTCAACCTGCAATCTTGTAGGAATGCCTACTTGAAGCACACATCTGACTGGGTAACACTAAGAGGTACCTGTAAAATTATTAACAGTATCATGACATAGCACTTATATTGTGTTTTGAAAAAATAAAAGTGCTTTCTAGTGTTTTACTTTATCCTCAAACTATTTCTGAGAATGACATAGCACAGATGTCTCCATTGTCCAGACAATGAAACTCAGGCACAAAAAGGCTAATTGACTTACTGCAATTAATTATTCCTGTTATTATGGAGTAATGAATAGAATGCAAGTCTCCTGACCACAGACCGAATATTCTTTCATTGTAAAAAATATATATATATGTTAATAACCCAGGATTCCATGTTTTCTTATTAAAAAACAAATACTCTTCAGCTGAAGTTGTCATCCTTATCTCCAGATTGTCTACAAAAATGTTTCAAAGGACAGACACTTTTATTCCTTTGACAGCCAATCAAGTGAAAGCAAACAAGATAGTTTTACAACCTAAAGTATAGCTATTTTGCTAAGTTATTAGAAGACCTAGTCTATAGACTGGATAAATAATACCTACATTTTTGGTGTTTCCTTTTCTTTATGATAAAATTGTCTAATTACCAATTTTTGGAAATCTTTCAACAAATTACTTGAAAAGGTTATTCTTGAATGAACATAGATTCTTTTGCCTCAGAATATTTGCTGATGAAGGATTCACTGGACTGTCTGTTGCCAGGATTTAATCATTTTCCCCTTAGCTCAGGTTATTGATATTGTAAACAGAGTTCAAAGTTATTTTTTAATCCTTCGTTGCTAATTTTTATTGTCACCTAATTTACCTCTTTGTTCAGTACTGCACACCTGTGGTTTTGAAGACTCTAAATACCTCAGTCACTTAAGAATTTCTGTCATAATTGTGTGACTAACCTGGCTCAAATCTTAAGGTTAGATATTTTTTTTAATTTACGTTGCAATAAAGAATATCATCTTGGGGTGTCATTTATTTACATATCCTTTTAGCTGAAGTATGATCTCATGCGACATCAGTACTTTAAAATATTTCTCTTCAAAACAGACATGGAAGGAGCAGCTAGAATGTTGGCAGCTTTAATCTACTTCATCTGGTTTTGAGGGAATAATAATTTCTTCAAAAGAAATGACTGTTCCTCACTGACTTTGGCTAAACTATCTTCATGTTTTCTCACTTCCAAAATGCTTATTTAACATTGACTTTCTTTCCAGCCTGACTGCTGCAGGGATTTTAGATGCTAGCCAGAGAGAAAAGATTTCTATCCTACTTGCATGAACGAGAATATCTAGAAGTCAGGTATCAATAGATGCCTTCTGAAAGGAAAAATTTATGTCTAAAAATGTTAGATACCTGGTTTCATCAAGGCTGAAGGGAAGAATGTTATGAATCTTTAAAATATGGCTCTTGCCATTTTGTTGTCTTTTTGGCTATAGTATATGTGGCAAACTTCTCAGTTATGGTTGTGGAACATTTAGAATCATGTTTGCTCCAGAGTTCATACTTAATTGAATTTTCAGTTCAAATGTTGTTTGAACTATTTTTCAGTATTGAGAGATTACATAAGGCCCCATACTTTAGAATGTTTTTAAAAATTCCTATATTAACTGCTTTAAAAACTTTTATTTCTCCAGAGAGATTTCAGGATTTCAAATAAGTTTGTGTTCAGTTCACTTGACTGAACACACACCATTAGAACACCATCCAGTAAGTCTTTGTTAATAGTATGTTTATAGGACAGGTGCATTTATAAACTGTCTCTTCTAGGTTTGATGCAGGATAGCCCCTGTGGTTTATCTGGGAACCTGGTGGTAAAGCACGGAGAAGGGGTAGACAGTGGTTCTGAAGACTCTAAAATAACAAAACCACGCTGTGAGTACACTGTACTGTTAGATTCACTGAAATCTGAGTACATTTTTTTTAGTTGAGTAATTCATAACGGTTCTGGCCTTCGTGCTGTGACTTATCCAACCTGTGAGTTACTGTGATCTGCCTGGAAACCTAGTTTGGTGTAAATTGCTCTTTACCCCTTGCTGATGAAGAAAATAATCATATAAGCAGAACTATTTGCATCTATGTGTGCTTTTTTATGTTGGCATCACTTCTTCCCCTTTTCCTGTTTTGGAGACTGTCAAATGGATCTTCTAATTTATGTGTCAGATATATTTTTGTATTAGATTGTGCCTATGATGAGAGAAATCTCTAATGTATATTTTATGTACTCGGAACACATTTATAATTTGACGCACTTTGAGGCATGGTCTAGTACTAATCATGTAATATGCATCTTTGTGATTAATGTGTTTAAGATTTTACTTTTACTGGGTTAGGTATCTTTTTGATTTTAGCACATGATAGCTAAGTATTTGAGTAAAGAGTTATTACTTTCAGATGTCACAGAAAATCAGAATATTTATTGTCTCATATTGTGTAAGTCAATTATTTAGAGAATTTGCACTTTTATCTTTCTGCCAACTCAAAGGATAACACATACATGATTTTTAAAATACATACACACACGCGTATGTGTGTGTGTGCATACATACATGCCTTTGCCGTGTAAACTTTCCTAGTTGATTGCTTCCTTAAGCAGATTGTGGTGGCAAGTGTTCAAATATGGCTCCTTTACCTATGAAGATATATGGTCACACAGTCATAATGTACTGTTTGGTATTTCTTTCTCTCTCTTTCCCTCCCTCCCTCCCTTCCTTCCTGTATATTTTGTGGAAAAAAATCTTGTTAAGCCCAGATCCTCCCAACAAGATACATAGTAGAGGGAGGGGACTTGAAGCTAGAAAGAGGAAATACAGAAAGAAAAGGACAGAGGAGGGGGGAGCAAGAGAATGGAAAGTTGGTCCATAAAAAATGTGCCCTTTCAGTTAAAGTGAGCCAAAATCACACAATTGGCTAACATGTGAAAACTAGCAAGGGAACTGAGCTCTAGTTCCTAGTTGACCGGGGTATTCAATAGAAGCAACACACTTGTAACTTAGCTGAACTCTGGATTACACTTACTTTCTCCTCCCATAGGCTAGTGGTTCTCAAGTTATAGTTTTACAAATTATCCCTGCTCTGAGATTCTGATTCAGTAGGCTCTAGGTAGGGCTTAGGAAGATATTTTTAACAGGCTCCTTGGCTAATTCTAATGCAGGTGGTCTACGTTAGAGAGACATTGCCCTAGGTTATCATCTTTTGGTAAGTATTTAGTAAATCTGAGAGAAGAGTCAAACATATGGCAAGGTTATGCCTTTTATGGGGCCACTGAAAAAAATGCTTCTAACCATTGGTTTTCTGAAGTAGGAGATTCCTGAGCTGAGTTTTAAAGGAGGAGAGGGATGCAGTCAAGTTAAAATGATGGCTGGAAGGATGTCTCAGGCCTTGGACCTGATGAGCAAAGGCACAGAGGTGACAGGTAGCATGTGTATTCAGGCCAGGTCTCTAGAAAGTCAAGTGGAAACCAAATGGTAAGATGAGATAGTTACACAGAGGTCACAGCATGATCCTTGGACTTCTATAGAGTAAGAATTTGAAGGGGGGAGGGGCAGGGAGCAATGGAGAACAAAGTAGATTTGCAATTTAGTTAGATCCCTAGTGACTGAAAGAGATGAACACAAGGACAAGATTGTAAAGCCACATCAAATCACAAGGGGTTTTAGAAATCAAAGCAGCACATAGTGGTTTGAAAATTTTTTGTTAGATGTTTTCACTGTAACAGTTTGCATTTCAGAGCAACTTGAACAGAACAGTCATTGCAGAAATGTGGAAAGAGTACAGGCTTGCCTTCTGAGTAACAGGTATTCGGCACAGTACATAACATCTAATTGGTGTTCAAGATGACCCACCAAGGTTGGTTAGGTGACACAAGGGTATGTGTCTCTCATTCCAGAAGTCACCATACATGGGATCTCTAATGTTTGTATTTGGGGTTCTTAGCTCAGTTTCATTACACCTTTGAGAGTTAAATATATTATAAACCAAACCCTCATTTCACTTGTTTACACTACCAAAGTGTGGTGCGGGGGCAGTGATGAGGACCAAAAAGCATACCATCTGCAGTTCTAACATCACACTTAAAGTCTAAAAGAGAGCATTTCTTCTTTACTGTGTTTTTATTTATTTATTTACTTATTTATTTTTGGCTAAGTTGGGTCTTTGTTGCTGCATGCGGGCTTTCTCTACTTGCGGTGAGCCGGGGCTACTCTTCGTTGCGGTGAGTGGGCTTCTCATTGTGGTGGCTTCCCTTGATGCGGAGCACGGGCTCTAGGCACGCGGGCTTCAGTAGTTGTGGCACGTGGGCTCTAGTCGTGGCTTGTGGGCTCTAGAGCGCAGGCTCAGTAGTTGTGGCGCACGGGCTTAGTTGCTCCGCGGCATGTGGGATCTTCCCGGACCAGAACTTGAACCCCTGTCCCCTACATTGGCAGGCGGACTCCCAACCACTGCACCACCAGGGAAGCCCTTCTTCTTTTAAAACGTAACCTTCATGAGAAATGGGGGCTTGTCTGCCACATAATGGGCACTCGGTAATAATTAATGGACGGATTAATATCCTCAAAATGCCGTGTGCAGCATAGATGTAGGCTGGGTCTTCAACATTGCCTATTGCTGCAAAGTGCTCTGGAAGTCTTAATTTTTTGTAACGTAAAAATGTTTTGTCAGATCTATGCCCTGATGATGTTATTTAACGGTTGATTTACAGTGATTCTTGTTGCCTTTTAAACACGTGGAAATGGATGACAGTGAAAGCTGCTTGGAGTCTGATCATCGTGACTGTGGTGGTATTTAATGCCCAGCACAAATAAGAGCCTGAATGGGTAAAAAAGCAGAGAGTATTTTAAAGGAGTCAGCGTTCCTTTACTTTGGTGAAACGGAGCTGAAGTTACACACAGGCCTCGTCGACTTTGCAACCTGCTCCTGACGGTATGGTTTGGGGAGGACACATCGTGCCTGAGGTATTGCAAGATCCGGAATTACGGAGAAACAGAAAGACTCAGGATCAATGCCAGATTCTCTTTCGGCAGGCGAGTTTCTCAGAAGTACTGCGCTGCATGATATTGTACCAGTGTGGTGTACATGGTGGCAGAAATTATTATTCAAAAAGGTGACTAGAGAGCAACAGATTATGGGGGGGGGGAAGAGTGGTGGTATGCGGTGGCAGCAAGATAGAACTGCCGTAGATCTGTTTCTCTTTCTTTCCAAGCCAGCTCTTATTTTAGACCGAGAGATTCAAAGCGGAGAGGCTGTCGCTTTGACCTACTCCCGGCAGTTTGGAAACGTCAGTTTCCCACGCTCCTTTGTATTCTGCCGGAAAAGGCGAAGCACGCCTCAGTGCTCTGCCGAGTTCGGGCTTTTGTCCCTTTCGGCTCCCTATTGGCTGGGGCCGCCGAAGCCCCGCCTCGTTCCGCGGCCGTCTGGAGCCTTCAGCGAGAGGGTGGGGCTTTGTGACGCAGGCGTGACGTTCCCCCAGAGGTATAAAAGACCCTGCCCGGCGCGCGGGATTCTCCAGGAGCCGCCGGCAAGGGGGCAATGAGGAAGTTCGTTAGAGCGTAGCCGGAAAGGAGAAGGTGGGGCGAGTCTGGAGAAAAGGCCCCCGACCCCGCTTGCGGCCCCGCGGCAGTTAGGCCCTCGCAGCGGAGGGGTTGGTGGACGGTTCACGTGTCGGGGAAGGTGGCGGCCTCCGGAGTGGGAGGCCGGCGGGTGCCCACACCGGCCAGTGAGGCAACCGCCGGCCAACGCGCGTGTGGCGGACTCGGGGGTCCGGGGTCTGGGTCGGCGGGTCCGCCGCCGCCACCGCTGAACTAGTCGGGGTGGAATCTGGACGCCCGCTCTCCCAGGTCTTTCTGCCCCCTCCACCAAGCCAGCCAAACGGCAGAACAAGCACAGACCCCAGCGTAGGTGTTTAGAAAGTGAGTCGTGGGTGCCGTTGACGTTTTCTGTGGCCCCGAAGCCCCTACTCTCGCATCTTCAGCCAGAGGCACCGTTTTCCTGCTCAGGCGTTACCCCTAGGTTAGTGGGTTTGGTGCGGGGTGTGGGGAATGTAAAATCTGTTAGTGTTTGACAAATGTGTTTTTGTCAAATACACAAGGAGAAGTTTGAGCAGAATTGGTAAGCTGTCATTTGAAACAACCCTCAACGTCGGTACTCATGACTTTATCCGTTGATGTAGTTGAGGATCGGTGTCACAGCGGGTCTCATCTTGTCGAGGACAGCTCTTTGTAAGGAGCTGCGTCGTAGGATGCTCCGCATCCCCGGGGCTGGGGCCCTAAAAGGCCCGCACCATTCACACAGCCTGGGGAGGGGGAGGGGCGCGGCAAATCGAGGATCGCTGCGTGGGCGCTCTCCCCACGGTCCGTAGCACCAGCTGCTGACTACAGAATGGGTGTTTCGTTAGCTCCGTCGTGGCTACCGGTAAGCCACTGTCAAAACATGACCCATCTCTCAACTCGCACTGGGGTGCAACGGATGTACTTAAAAATACATATATATATATGTATATATATATACACATGTATACGTCCATATACACACATACATATATGTATAAAGTATGAATGAAGTGAATATGTATCATCCATATAATTACCGCCTATGTCTCTTAACATTTAGCATGGGGACCTGCTACAGGTGCACTACTGGTGCTCCTGTTGAATGATACTCTGATAGTAAGTTTTCATTAGGCGATTGAATACAGTACCCTTAATTCTCAAAGGTTTTGCTTTGGCGGTAGAGATTCATTTTTTCCTGACCTTTAGGAAGATGAAATGTGCTTTTAAAATATTCAGCATTTTGCTATTAGTTGCTTTTTATTAGAGGTTGGCCCTTTGTATAACTGCTGTAACTGAACTGTGCCCCTTGGCCCCAACAATATTGAGATATTGTTGAGGACATGGTTCATTATATCACACTATTCTTCTCTTTATGAGGACCCATAGGGGAAATTTCTCCTGGGTCTCCGTGCCCAGAAGAGCTGTGATTCTCCGAAGCAACTGATATGGTTTTTTATCTCAGGAAACCTGAATCATTTAACCAACCATTTCCTATTATGTGATGGCTACTTGGTAATTCAGGGGGCTGATGTGACACTCCATCTCTAGTGTAGGACCTAAGGCTTGTATTGGGATACTACCTGTGGCTTCATCCTATTTTTCCTACCATACTTTTCCCCTTAACCACTGAACTGAGTTCCTTAAATATTTAATTTTCTTCTTTGTGTATATTTATAAGCCCTCTTAAATAATTTTTTAGAATGAAACAGGACACACATACACTGACACAGTTTAGGGTGGCAACCTCTGCAGCTAAGAGTTACAGGTAAGACTGTGCAATGCCCGTGGTACCACTTAAAATCCAGAAAGCCAAAAGAAGGGAGAGAGGAAAACTATGGCAGAGGTTAAGGGAAGATACGAGAAAAGAGGTATGGATGGTGGTGGGTGGTATAATACCGCAAGTTACTACTCAGATGAATATTAAAAACAAAATTAAAGTTAAAACATGTATACTTAAGGGTGATCAGTGTGTCTGGGGATATATTTAGAAAAGTCAGAAAAAATACATTTTCTTGTAGAAATTCTACTTTGTAACTCTACTTGATGAATGTATAGAAAAGCCAGTTCCCATATGGTTTGGAAGGCTGTTTCTTGGACACAGATAAATGAGCTCGATTTATATTTTTTGACATTTTACTGCACAAAATATTTACTGAATTTTATAGAAACAGGTTTTGTTTGGTTTGTTTTTGTTCTTTGTTTTTAATGTCATACTGGAGTCCCTGGCAGGGCTTTTCCCATAGATTTCTTTAATAGTACTAGATTGCTCATCTCCACATAGTAAGTTGTTGGTAGTATGGTTCTTTTCTTTTAAACTACCATTAACATTAGCCCATTTTACTAGAATAAATACCTAGAGATTAGAACTAAGGCTAGTGATTTTCATAGGAGATAGATTTGTTCTTAGAAGCTATAGTTAACTTGTAAGTTTTTAATAAAAAACTTATATACTATTTATAAGACTTTGTGTTTCTTCATTATAGTTGAGATTACAGACATCCCGCCAGAATGATTTCTGCAAAGCCCAGACTTGTCGTACCTTATGGCCTCAAGACTCTGCTTGAGGGAGTTAGCAGAGCCATACTCAAAGCCAATCCACCAAACATCACCCAGTTTGCAGCAGTTTATTTCAAAGAACTTATTGTGTTTAGAGAAGGTTTGTTATTGCTTTAGATTATATATTTGTTGCTTTGAAAAAGAAAGCATTTTAAATTGGGAGTTTTATGTATCTGATTTCCTGTATTTCTTTAGGAAATAATTCTCTGGATATAAAAGATCTTGTTAAACAATTTCATCAGATTAAAGGTAAGTACAATAAGTAGTAATAGTTTAATAAAAATCTAGTTATAAATTATTGCATCATTCCTAGCATACATTTAAGCTTAAGAGTGATGCTCACAAATATTGTATGTTTAAATAATTACACTGATGTTTAAGTAATCACACTGATGCTTTATTTTTATTATTGAATCAGTTTTTTAAAAAATCTGAGAAGTGACATTTTGGAGGATTCTAAATTTTAAAATAGGAAACACTCATCTTTTGCAAACCATTTGGTACAGTGAGACCTAGAAGAGTGTGTGACTCAAGCCCTTTGAATTGAATTGAATTGTCTTTGAATTGAATTTTGTGGTAATACTCAAATTATAATGAGATACATCACTTAGGAACATTGTAGAAACACTCTTCTTGGAAGATTATTTTAGTAGAAAAGGTTAATCACCCCTTTTTTTTTCTCCCCATGATGGTTTAAGTGCAGCCCAGCTTGGAGGACAGAACATTGATTAGGTGTCACTAACCATCTTTTCTGTTCCAAGAGTCTCTTTATGTAGTGAAGAGATACGTTTTTCATAGAAGGTGGTCTCTGGCCTGTCTCTGTGATGTAATAAGGCTGTATGTCTGCTTAGAAAAACTTGTTTTACGTGTATATATGTAAATGTCTATCTTATGTGAACATAACAGCATGAAACTGAGTTGAAGAAGTCAGAGGGGGAGAAAGGAAAAAGGTGAAGTTTACATGATGAACATTTGGGAAGATCAATATAAGCAAAAGAGGATATATTGGTTAAATCCCAAGGACAGGCACACATATCTAAAAGAATGGTAAGAATAGCTTTTGGAAGAATTTTGTGGAGAAAATGGTGACTTAAGGTGAATGTGAGAAATAACTAAATAATGCTACATTGGCTGACCAACATTTTGAAGTGACCATAGAAAAAGAAAAGGTAGGATCAGTGAGTTTTGGCTACTTTTCGGCTACTATGTTATCTATTAACATAGCCAAGATAGGGAGAAATTAGGGGTAGACCTAGGAAAATGTAAAAATCATGAGGGTTTGGATCTACAGTGAAAGAGACACCCAAAACAGAAAACAAGATTAAGAATAGCAAGAGTCAGCATTTCAAGGGGTAGGAGACTGAATCGCCGTGGTTTAGGAATATTTTATTGTCTAGTCTGGGTGCTTCCCTGCAGGGTCCTGATGGCATTCTCAGCTTACCAAAGGAAAGAGGTCTGAGATTTGCTTACCACCAGCAGGATATACAGACAAGTGCTGGAACACTGACCACTCTCCCCCTTCCCATGAGCCTGGTTTTCCAGGCGGTCAAAGTTATTATGGCCTTTGTACTTGTGTCCTTTATACCAGGAGCTATCTTTGAGAGGACTGGCTGTGCAGGATTGCTGTGTTTGAGAATGGTGATAAAGTCAGTGACTCTTTATCCACTGACTCTTTATGGTTGTAGGTAACTAAGTGGTAGCCTTTGAGGCTAATCTGTTTACTGAAGAGTATACCCACCATTCAGCTTAGCAAGTGGACTAAACTGATGTGGATTTTGGTCCAGTAAGGGTAACATCTTTGAATCTCAGGGTTCAAAATGAACAGACTGAACTAATGGAGCAGCCATGCTTTCGATGGAGGTAAGGGGTAGGAGATACTGCTGCCTTTCTCCTCCAGTAACTGGTAATCTTAAAAGTAGACTCACAGTATGGCTGCAGAAACAGATTGCTCTTTAGACAGTAGAGTAGAAACGAATGTTGCTTGTTCTTCCCCAAAGTTGGGGAAGGTAACACGAAGGTATGACCAGAAAATATAGAGTTCAGTGTTACGGTGTAATATCAATTGGGCTCATTTTGTCTGCCTTTTATTGTCATGCCAAATGGCTTCTTAATGGACTTCTTCATTAGTATATATAGAATGGATAAACAACAAGGTCCTACTGAATAGCACAGGGTTTAACCTGTGCTATGGTTAACCTGTGTTAAACCATAATGGAAAAGAATATGAAAAATAATAGATAACTGAATCACTTTGCTGTACAGCAGGAAAAAAAAAAAAAAGCACCAGTTATTAGAACTTGGTGATAGGAGCAAGAGCTAAACTACCATCCCTGATGCATTGGTCCCCACTCATCTCCCAGATATCAGATGTATCCCCCAAAGTTATTTCCAACTGGTTAGTTTGCTGCCCAGCAGCATTACTACCCAGCTGCCCGTATGCATGGGAAGTGTGGAGATAAGTATATCCTGCACATATCATTTATTTTCTTCAAACACTCCATTCTGGGATTTTTCCTAGAATGAGCCCCATTTTTGGTAGGCCTCATCATAGGACCAATAGTGTTTACCCATCTCCCCATTGCATTCAAAATTTCATGCAGAGGCAGGTGATGAAGGAGGGAAGAGGAAAAGAACCAGACATGAGACTGGTTTCACTTCTTCCTCCTGTCAGCTTCTTGTATGGAGCCTGTAGCCCAGACTGTACTAATTCTGATCTTTTCACCACTCCATGAAGAGGGCAGTGGTTTCTCCATGAGAGTGGTAAATGAGATCTCAACACCACTATCACCTTCCGTCCTCCTAAGCCTAATTGAGTCTACTTTCTAGTGTTATTCCCCTCTTGGCTTACAACAGAGGCAGGAAATAGCCACCTCTTTTGAAGAATCAAGAAGGCCTAGCCCACCCAGATCCCCAAATGAGTTACCTGTTAACTTTTCTAACTGATCCTGGACGTTCTTGGCATGGCCATATAGTAGTAATTATAGTCATGAACTGCTGCTGATCACTGAGCCCAATTTCAATTCTTATGTAGCACCGTAACAGTTATGCATATCATTAAATATTATCTTGAGTTATATATTCATATTAGTCATAATAAATGTTTTCAGTTTCTTATGCCAAATTCTATTTTTATGCCTTATAGAATTCATTACACATATTTGTAGCTATCCACTCTTATTAAAAAAAAACAAGAAATCTATTTCAGGACTATCCATACTAAATTTTATGAGGCTCTGGTGTACTCTGTACTTTGCTGGGCATTTTTTTCAAGTAAGGCTATACTGATTCCCTAAACAGGGATGAGTATTGTGTCAGAAGGACCCTCTTATTTCTGGAAGTCTTGTGTTTGCCTTGGCAGGGTGGTAATTTGTACCAAGGTTAAGAATTTTCACTTTTATTTTTGACTTAAAAAAAAGTTGCAGTGATTATCTGGCAATGTTGTTGGGAGTGGGGCTTAGGTCCTTCATGCTTTAACGATGTGGTAAGATTAATCACTTGGGGGAGTAGTCCATACTAAAGATCGCAAATAAATCACTGAGCAAATGGTATAGTCAAGAATTGGGGTCAGATTGTCAGACTAGGGACAGAAACACAGGGTCAGGATTAAGAGAGGAGGGGGCTGGGGAAGAAGCAGATAAGTAAAACCAGGAAAGCTAGGATGGTAAACCAGGCTGCCAAGGTGAGGTCAGGAACCACAAGGAGATGTCAATTACATGAAGGAAGGACATCTTCTTTCCTTAAGTATCTGACTCTGCTAGCCAGAAACTTTGATAGCTCCATATTGTTCCAAACTCTTCAGTGTTGTAGGAATACTTTTAAAAAATATTAAATAAGTATACTCTGATTTCAGATAACCTCTGCTTTTTCCTGTTTGCTCTGTTTATCTCTACCCATTGAAGAATTAATTTACTGTGGGGAAAAGGTAAATATAGTCTGGAGCAAGGAAGTCATTACTCAGTATTGAGTTTCCAAGGTTCATAATAAAAAAGCTAACACTTTGGAGTTTTGCAAGAGGCTGTTTTTTCTTGGAATTTCCGAAGCTAAGTTTTTTTGTTTTTTTTAAAAATTATTTATTTGTTTATTTTATTTTTGGCTGTGTTGGGTCTTCGTTTCTGTGTGAGGGCTTTCTCTAGCTGCGGCAGGTGGGGGCCACTCTTCATCGTGGTGCGCGGGCCTCTCACTATCGTGGCCTGTTTTGTTGCGGAGCACAGGCTCCAGACGCGCAGGCTGAGTAGTTGTGGCTCACGGGCCTAGTTGCTCCGCGGCATGTGGGATCTTTCCAGACCAGGGCTCGAACCCGTGTCCCCTGCATTGGCAGGCGGATTCTCAACCACTGTGCCACCAGGGAAGCCCCCGCAAGCTGAGTTTTGATTTAAGACTTAACATGACCAGAATCAAGTTTTTACTTTATATAAGCCATAGAGGAGGGAGGAAAAAAGATAAGATATAAGGCCATTTCCTGCTGCACAGGAAAGGGAAATGGAAAGTCCTTCTTGACAATGGGATTGTGGTGCTGGGGTGTGGGTAGTGCATGAAAAGTGCTAGCTGACATTGAAACTGGTGTTAAGAAAGGTAGGTGGAATTTCTGATCAGAATTCCCTAAGACTCAAGCAGATGGCTTGTTCTCTGCATTCCTGGGTGCTGTCTAGAAGAATGCATGCTTCTCAGAAGCTGAGTGGTTAGCATGGTACTGCATTTAGCACATCACCTGCTACATTCAGCTCCTACACTATAACTGTCATGATCAGACATTCAGTAAATATTGGTTGAATAAAATAATTGCATTTGAAGCAATGGATTAGAAATAATGGAGAGTCTTTCTCAGATGAGACTGAGATAATATTTCTTGTGTTCTATGGCCTGTGTGTGGCTTTTAGTGGATCCAGATGCGTTTAGATTGTCCCAGAGTGCTGACTAGCAAGTAATCCAGATGGGAAAAAGTGAAGTGACTCAACCCACTAGCAGAGAGCGAAGTGCAAAATGTTGAAGCTGGGAATAAAATAAAAACTGTCAGCTAGGCCTTAATTGCTAAAGGACCAAATTAGGAAGGGAATCTCTCAGTCCTTCAGTGCAATAAGCACACAGGCCACACCTTCCACAAAGTAGAAACTTGAGTAGTAAATACAGTGAAGTCAGAGACCAGCACTCAGAACCCAGGCAGTATGAGTTATGCCTCTACCAGAGGTAATTGAGAGCCACCAGAGAAGGACAACATGTGGATCAGAGCCAGAGCTCACCACAGCACTCAGATTCCCTCTTCAGACGTGGGGAGAACCTTTGAAAGAAAGCAATACCCAAAAAGACTGAATAATAAACCCAAAGCGACTTTTAAACTGGAAGGGACAAATATTTTTAACTAAGATCAAATAAATTTTGCCTTTGGGAAGTAAGCATTTTAATGCAATTTGAGATCAGCTAGAGAAAGTAAAGTAATGCTTTCTGGTATGTCTAAGTTATAGTAGGTAAATTTTGATCCCTTTATAAGACCATGGCATGCAAAGCTTTCTGTGAGCTGAATCTATCCTACCTTTGCAATTATCTCTCATTTCATATCTTCACAGACCTTATGCACCAGACTGACAACTTGTCATTTTCTGAAAATGCAATTTTGACTTTGATCATTTGATTTTGGCTTATGCTAACTCCCTTCAGGAGTTCCTTTCCCTCCCATTTCTTTCAAATCCTACATATCCTCAAAGTCCAATTCATTATTTCATTTAACAAATATTTAAATTCCTATCCATTGCCAGATACTGTGCTAGGAGAAATTGAGAGGTTTCAATTTCAGCTATGATGAAGTAGCTAATATTGGACTTACCTTCCTATCATAAATACCCATAAAAGCTGAAGAAGTTATATAAAACAAAGTCTGGATTCTTGGGAAATGGGGTTCACAGAAATTGAGCCCCATATTCACCCCAGTGTCATTTTTCAAATTCATGGGCAGGAAAATAGAGGCCAAGCAGAGACTGGAAGTCTCTCCAGGAAGAGAGAACAGAGAAGCAGAGTTTGGAGCTACTAAAGTGGCTGGGATTTGGGTGACAAAGCACCAGAGAGGAGGCATTTGCAGAGACGGATTCCCCAAAAGTCTGCAAAAATATTTCCTTTTTTTTTTGGGCCAACTCCTAAGCTGCTCACGTGTGGACTGTAAGGCTTGCAAAGGCTTAGCAGAGAAGAGCTGTTGGAAGACTGAAAGCTAGGTAGGGATTTCAGAAGTGGTACAGTGTCAGGGGAGGCTTTGGAGTTTGGGCACAGCCAAAGTGAAGAGACTTCTGAAACCCTGGCAATCCAGTTGAGACCCCAGGAAGGTCACACCCTAGGAATAAAGACAGTGTGCTAGGAGTAAGAACAAAGCTGAAATATGTCTATTTTAACAAAATGAAGTCTCAGGAGGATCAGATTTGCCATTATTAGAACAAGACCAACACCATTTAGAAGAAAATAATATAGTCAGAGTCTCTACAATGTGTTATTTACAATTTCCAGCATACAATTAAAAATTACCATTCATTCAAAGAAGCGGGAGGAAGTGACTAATAATTAAGAACTAAAACATAGAACACTCTGTAGAAGCAGACCCAAAGAAGCTCCAAATATTAGAATTACTACATAAGGACTATATAAGATGGAGAACTTCAACAGAGTAAGAATCTTAAAATAAGGAACAAATGGTTATTTCACAATTGCAAACGAAATTTTTATTAGATGGCTTTACTAGCAGAAGACAAAATTAGAAAGTAAAAAGCCATGGCAATAGAAAATATCCAAATTGAAGTAAGAAGAAAAACAATAAGACAGAGTGTAAGACACATTTGTGAGACATGATCAAAGGGTCTAATATGTAATTGGAGTCACAGGAGGAGAAAAGAGAGTAGATGGAAAAATATTATTTGACTGAAAGACATCAACCTACAGATTCAAAAAGTTTGGTAAACCCACAGCAGTATAAAAACAAAGAAATCCACGCTTCAGTATATCATGGTCAAACTGCTGAAAAAGACAAAATCATGAAAACAGGGCAAAAAGGCACATTACTTTCTGGGGAATAATCAGACAAATAGCAGATTTCTTAACAAACTACAGAAGCCAAAAGACAATGGAATGACATTTCTACAGTGCTGAAAGCAAAAAGCTGCCAACCTAGAATGAATATATATCCAGTGAATATATCCTTTAAAAATGAAAGCAAAATAAAGACATTCTCAGGCAGACAAAAGCTGAGAGAATCCACTGCCATCAGACCTGGCTCTACAAGAAATACTTCTAAAGAAGTTTATAGGCAAACAAGAAATAAAAAGGGAACTTCCTAAATCTGATAACGTGTATGCATAAAAACTTACAGTTAACGTTATACTAAATGGTGAATTTTGAGTACTCTCCCATCAAGATTAGAACCAGAACAGATGTGTCTGACATCACCATTTCTATTCAACACTGTGCTGTAGGTTCTAGTCAGTGCAATAAGGTGGGGGGGGGGGGAAGGTATACATATTGGAAAGGAAGAAGTAAAAGTACTTTATTCACAGATGACGTGATATAGAAAATCCAAACGGATCACCTTGATAAATCTTAACATATTTAAATACCCAATGAGAAAATGGATATTACATAATTCATAGAATAAAAACAGACATGGTGGGGGCCGCGCGCGAAAACGTGGGGGAGAAGCTGAGGCTGGAGTCGCCCGTGGTGGCCGAGCCCGCCGTCTACCCATGGCTGCTGCTGGTCTACGCCCTCCAGATGATTTTTATTCACCTTAAAGTTTGAAAATATCTGCATTGTCAGCTGGCCGAAGCGTCCACCAGCAGGTGAAGGGGAGTGGCGCCTGGAAAAGATAGGGACTAGCCAAGATTTATCTTTCATTGAAACTTTGCTTACTAGAGGATGTGGAGAATAAACAGGGAAGTAGAAACTGTATTTCCTGATGAGAGAATCACTAAGCCACATTAGCTGTTCTGAGCTACGTCTTACTCACCGTGACTGTAATTAAAACAAACAAACAAAACACTTTTTTTTGGCTCATCTGTAGTCCTGAAAACAGCATTGTTCATTTTTTTCCCGAGGCTACTCTTCCATTCGTTACAGAAAGATAGAGAAGATGAAAAGGCAGAGGGCTATGTACCAGATGAAGGAACAAGAAAAAACCCCAGAAAAACAACTAAATGAAGTGGAGATAGGCAACCTTCCAGAAAAAGAATTCAGAATAATGATAGTGAAGATGATCCAGGACCTTGGAATAAGAATGGAGGCAAAGATTGAGAAGATGCAAGAAATGATTAACAAAGACCTAGAAGAATTAAAGAACAAACAAACAGAGATGACCAATACAATAACTGAAATGAAAACTACACTAGAAGGAATCAATAGCAGAATAACTGAGGCAGAAGAACGGATAAGTGACCTGGAAGACAGAATGATGGAATTCACTGCTGCGGAACAGACTAAAGAAAAAAGAATGAAAAGAAATGAAGACAGCCTAAGAGACCTCTGGGACAACATTAAACGCAACAACATTCGCATTATAGGGGTCCCAGAAGGAGAAGAGAGAGAGAAAGGACCAGAGAAAATATTTGAAGAGATTATAGTCGAAAACTTCCCTAACATGGGAAAGGAAATAGCCACCCAAGTCCAGGAAGCAGAGAGTCCCATACAGGATAAACCCAAGGAGAAACACGCCGAGACACATAGTAATCAAAGTGGCAAAAATTAAAGACAAAGAAAAATTATTGAAAGCAGCAAGGGAAAAACGACAAATAACATACAAGGGAACTCCCATAAGGTTAACAGCTGATTTCTCAGCAGAAACTCTGCAAGCCAGAAGGGAGTGGCATGATATACTTAAAGTGATGAAAGGGAAGAACCTACAACCAAGATTACTCTACCCGGCAAGGATCTCATTTAGATTTGATGGAGAAATCAAAAGCTTTACAGACAAGCAAAAGCTAAGAGAATTCAGCACCACCAAACCAGCTCTACAACAAATGCTAAAGGAACTTCTCTAAGTGGGAAACACAAGAGAAGAAAAGGACCTACAAAAACAAACCCAAACCAATTAAGAAAATGGTCATAGGGACATACATATCGATAATTACCTTAAACGTGAATGGATTAAATGCCCCAACCAAAAGACATAGACTGGCTGAATGGATACAAAAACAGGACCCATATATATGCTGTCTACAAGAGACCCACTTTAGACCTAGGGACACATACAGACTGAAAGTGAGGGGATGGAAAAAGATATTCCATGCAAATGGAAATCAAAAGAAAGCTGGAGTAGCTATACTCATATCAGATAAAATAGACTTTAAAATAAAGAATGTTACAAGAGACAAGGAAGGACACTACATAATGATCCAGGGATCAATCCAAGAAGAAGATATAACAATTATAAATATATATGCACCCAACATAGGAGCACCTCAATACATAAGGCAACTGCTAACAGCTATAAAAGAGGAAATCGACAGTAACACAATAATAGTGGGGGACTTTAACACCTCACTTACACCAATGGACAGATCATCCAAAATGAAAATAAATAAGGAAACAGAAGCTTTAAATGACACAATAGACCAGATAGATTTAATTGATATATATCGGACATTCCATCCAAAAACAGCAGATTACACGTTCTTCTCAAGTGCGCACGGAACATTCTCCAAGATAGATCACATCTTGGGTCACAAATCAAGCCTCAGTAAATTTAAGAAAATTGAAATCATATCAAGCATCTTTTCTGACCACAACGCTATGAGATTAGAAATGAATTACAGGGAAAAAAACGTAAAAAGGACAAACACATGGAGGCTAAACAATACGTTACTAAATAACCAAGAGATCACTGAAGAAATCAAAGAGGAAATCAAAAAATACCTAGAGACAAATGACAATGAAAACACGACGACCCAAAACCTATGGGATGCAGCAAAAGCAGTTCTAAGAGGGAAGTTTATAGCTATACAAGCCTACCTAAAGAAACAAGAAAAAGCTCAAGTAAACAATCTAACCTTACACTTAAAGAAACTAGAGAAAGAAGAACAAACAAAACCCAAAGTTAGCAGAAGGAAAGAAATCATAAAGATCAGAGCAGAAATAAATGAAATAGAAACAAAGAAAACAATAGCAAAGATCAATAAAACTAAAAGTTGGTTCTTTGAGAAGATAAACAAAATTGATAAGCCATTAGCCAGACTCATCAAGAAAAAGAGGGAGAGGACTCAAATCAATAAAATCAGAAATGAAAAAGGAGAAGTTACAACAGACACCGCAGAAATACAAAGCATCCTAAGAGACTACTACAAGCAACTTTATGCCAATAAAATGGACAACCTGGAAGAAATGGACAAATTCTTAGAAAGGTATAACCTTCCAAGACTGAACCAGGAAGAAATAGAAAATATGAACAGACCAATCACAAGTAATGAAATTGAAACTGTGATTAAAAATCTTCCAACAAACAAAAGTCCAGGACCAGATGGCTTCACAGGTGAATTCTATCAAACATTTAGAGAAGAGCTAACACCCATCCTTCTCAAACTCTTCCAAAAAATTGCAGAGGAAGGAACACTCCCAAACTCATTCTATGAGGCCACCATCACCCTGATACCAAAACCAGACAAAGACACTACAAAAAAAAGAAAATTACAGACCAATATCACTGATGAATATAGATGCAAAAATCCTCAACAAAATACTAGCAAACAGGATCCAACAACACATTAAAAGGATCATACACCACGATCAAGTGGGATTTATCCCAGGGATGCAAGGATTCTTCAATATACGCAAATCAATCAATGTGATACACCATATTAACAAATTGAAGAATAAAAACCATATGATCATCTCAATAGATGCAGAAAAAGCTTTTGACAAAATTCAACACCCATTTCTGATAAAAACTCTCCAGAAAGTGGGCATAGAGGGAACCTACCTCAACATAATAAAGGCCATATATGACAAACCCACAGCAAACATCATTCTCAATGGTGAAAAACTGAAAGCATTTCCTCTAAGATCAGGAACGAGACAAGGATGTCCACTCTCACCACTATTATTCAACATAGTTTTGGAAGTCCTAGCCACGGCAATCAGAGAAGAAAAAGAAATAAAAGGAATACAAATTGGAAAAGAAGAAGTAAAACTGTCACTGTTTGCGGATGACATGATACTATACATAGAGAATCCTAAAACTGCCACCAGAAAACTGCTAGAGCTAATTAATGAATATGGTAAAGTTGCAGGATACAAAATTAATGCACAGAAATCTCTTGCATTCCTATACACTAATGATGAAAAATCTGAAAGAGAAATTATGGAAACACTCCCATTTACCATTGCAACAAAAAGAATAAAATACCTAGGAATAAACCTACCTAGGGAGACAAAAGACCTGTATGCAGAAAACTATAAGACACTGATGAAAGAAATTAAAGATGATACCAACAGATGGAGAGATATACCATGTTCTTGGATTGGAAGAATCAACATTGTGAAAATGAGTATACTACCCAAAGCAATCTACAGATTCAATGCAATCCCTATCAAATTACCAATGGCATTTTTTACGGAGCTAGAACAAATCATCTTAAAATTTGTATGGAGACACAAAAGACCCCGAATAGGCAAAGCAGTCTTGAGGCAAAAAAATGGAGCTGGAGGAATCAGACTCCCTGACTTCAGACTATACTACAAAGCTACAGTAATTAAGACAATATGGTACTGGCACAAAAACAGAAACATAGATCAATGGAACAAGATAGAAAGCCCAGACATTAACCCACGCACCTATGGTCAACTAATCTATGACAAAGGAGGCAAAGATATACAATGGAGAAAAGACAGTCTCTTCAATAAGTGGTGCTGGGAAAACTGGACAGCTACATGTAAAAGAATGAAATTAGAATACTCCCTAACACCATACACAAAAATAAACTCAAAATGGATTAGAGACCTAAATATAAGACCGGACACTATAAAACTCTTAGAGGAAAACATAGGAAGAACACTCTTTGACATAAATCACAGCAAGATCTTTTTTGATCCACCTCCTAGAGTAATGGAAATAAAAACAAAAATAAACAAGTGGGACCTAATGAAACTTCAAAGCTTTTGCACAGCAAAGGAAACCATAAACAAGACGAAAAGACAACCCTCAGAATGGGAGAAAATATTTGCAAATGAATCAACGGACAAAGGATTAATCTCCAAAATATATAAACAGCTCATTCAGCTCAATATCAAAGAAACAAACACCCCAATCCAAAAATGGGCAGAAGACCTAAATAGACATTTCTCCAAAGAAGACATACAGATGGCCACGAAGCACATGAAAAGATGCTCAACATCACTAATTATTAGAGAAATGCAAATCAAAACTACAATGAGGTATCACCTCACTCCTGTTAGAATGGGCATAATCAGAAAATCTACAAACAACAAATGCTGGAGAGGGTGTGGTGAAAAGGGAACCCTCTTGCACTGTTGGTGGGAATGTAAATTGATACAGCCACTATGGAGAACAATATGGAGGTTCCTTAAAAAACTAAAAATAGAATTACCATATGACCCAGCAATCCCACTACTGGGCATATACCCAGAGAAAACCGTAATTCAAAAAGACACATGCACCCGAATGTTCATTGCAGCACTATTTACAATAGCCAGGTCATGGAAGCAACCTAAATGCCCATCAACAGACGAATGGCTAAAGAAGATGTGGTACATATATACAATGGAATATTACTCAGCCATAAAAAGGAACGAAATTGAGTCATTTGTTGAGACGTGGATGGATCTAGAGACTGTCATACAGAGTGAAGTAAGTCAGAAAGAGAAAAACAAATATCGTATATTAATGCATGTATGCGGAACCTAGAAAAATGGTACAGATGAGCCAGTTTGCAGGGCAGAAGTTGAGACACAGATGTAGAGAATGGGCATATGGACACCAAGGGGTGAAAACTGCGGTGGGGTGGGGATGGTGGTGTGCTGAATTGGGCGATTGGGATTGACATGTATACACTGATGTGTATAAAACTGATGCCTAATAAGAACCTGCAGTATAAAAAAACAAACAAAACAACTAATACTAAACTTTCATTGGGTTATTTGTATGGAAATATGTTAATATAAATGTTTCAGACATTACATGAAATTTCTAAAAATCTTATATTTGTATTTGTATGGAAATATGTATGGAAATATGTTAATATAAATGTTTCAGACATTACATGAAATTTCTAAAAATCATATTTGTATTTGTATGGAAATATGTATGGAAATATGTTAATATAAATGTTTCAGACATTACATGAAATTTCTAAAAATCTTATATTTGTACTTGTATGGAAAGGTATAATGTTATAAGCAATAATCCTAGTTATTACTTTAAAATGTATATCTCAGAAATAACTAATTTTCTTGTCAACTGCATTATTATGAACTGTCATCAAATCTTTAACCGTGGTCATTTTTAAGTCTTTTGTCATTTACAGACAGTTCTGGGTGTACTCTGATGATTTTGCAAATATGTTCCTATAAAAGGGTTTCATCTTCAAGAAATACATGGAAAAGACTCTGACAAGTACAGGTTTCTGGTAACGGACTGTACTGCTGAACTGAATGAATAAGCATTTTCAGAACTCTAATGAAAAACTGATGAACTCATAAAAGTGCTAACAAAAGATCAAGATGAAAAAAAAAATTAATTACATGGGACTGAGTGAACTGATGAGGATGATAATTTTTGTGACTTTCTGTCTGAATTAAAAAAAAAAAAAAAAAATTCCACAAGGACTCAGAGGCAAAGAATATACAAATCAATTTTCACTGCAAAGTAAAGGAGCTGTTGTTACAGTGGAGGATTACTGGACTGAATGTCAATACTATGACATAGTATGAGTGTGTTTCATGTTTGGTAATTGCAATCATTGTTGCTTTTGTTGTGGTCATCCATGTACAATGCTTGGTGTCAGTCGATTTACCTCTTGTAAAAATAAAATACAGTGTGTGTGTGTGAGAAAAAAAAAAAAAAAAAAAAAAACAGACATGGTATCTAAAAAGCAGCATATACCACAATCCCCCTCATTCACGTTGCTTTACAACTTTTTTTTTTTTAAGATTTAATTTTTTATTTATTTTTGGCTGTGTTGGGTCTTCGTTGCAGTGCATGGGCTTTCTCTAGTTGTGGTGAGCAGGGGCTACTCTTCGTTGCAGTGTGCAGGCTTCTCCTTGCGGTGGCTTCTCGTTGCAGAGCACGGGCTCGAGGCACACGGGCTTCAGTAGTTGTGGCTTGCAGGCTCTAGAGCACAGGCTCAGTAGTTGTGGCACACGGGCTTAGTTGCTCCGCGGCATGTGGGATCTTCCCGGATGAGGGATCGAACCTGTGTCCCCTGCACTGGCAGGTGGACTCTTATCCACTGCGCCACCAGGGAAGTCCCTGCTTTACAACTTCTAACTTATGCCTCATATTAGTTAGGAAAGTACTCAGTTGCAAGTAACAGAAAATTAGCAGTGAAAAACAAGATATCTGGAAGGTGGTGTTCATTCTGCTGCTGATATTATAATAATAAAGCATCAATTATCTAGGTTCTCTGCTTTATCATTCTTAGCATATTTTGTTTGTAGCCTCATGCCACTGCTCTAGGCATTATATCCATGTATAAGTCAGGAAGGAGGAGGAAGTGGTGGCATCAATGATACTTTTTTCTTTCATTAAAAAAGTAAAATGTAAAAGTAAAAAGTAAAAAGCAGACTTCCACTTCTGTCCCATTGGCCAAGGGAGACTGATAAATTTCCTGATAAGGGAAATCAGAATGCACAGGGCTGGTTTACACCTGTACTCTGCAGGGGCTCTTTGACATCTTGGATGGGGCAGTTGTGCGGGGCCCCTTTCACACCTGCCCCTTCTCATTTAAGCTTAACAAAAATTACCTAAAAGCCACTGTATCCAATACATATTTCAGTCACTGCACTGATCACATTGTCATCTGTTTATGTGCCTCTAACCTTAATCAGACTGTACTATTTAGGAGATCTTATTCATTCTTGATTCCCTAGTGTCTATCACATAATAGGAATTAAGGATTGGTGACTAAAGAATGAATATAAGGAAGAGAAGAGAGGAAGGAGAGAAAAGAAACAGACCACCTACTTTATAGTCTCTGGTGTTCATCATTCCAATCAGTTCAACACACAATAGTTGGAATCTTCTTCTCTTTTAAACTTTTAAAACTATATGTACCTTACTTACTTCAAATTCTTGAGTCCAAGCACTCCTGTGAGTTCCCCTCCTGCAGTCCTCTCCTCTCCCCTCTCCTATTAATCACTTCTCTCATCTCCTATTATGTCCTGCTTCATATTCTCCTCTTGTCTGGGACAGCTTTCAGATTTCCCTTCAGTGCCAGAACATGCCTTTTTCCTTATTCTTCCCTGATCACGCCCCAAGCACCCCAAGTCTCCACGTGAGTTCTGCCTATTACAAGAAATATTGTATGCTTGGAATGTATCTATCTGATTGGTTTCATGGAAAATCAGGATTCTACAGTGAGTTTTAATCAGTCACTTTATTAAACTTAGAAAGAAATGTTTTACAGGAAGAAGTGCCTTCAGTGATGTATGTAATTCTGAGAGTTCATGCAGTTTTCTGTTTTTGTTTTTTGTAGTTTAAGTAAAACCAGATTACTTAAGTCATACTGAGTTCATCTTCATGAGGTTGACATGTAAGATCAACCTATAGCAAACCTAGTTTACAACTTTAAGAAATAGTTTTCTACACAAACGTAATCTCAATGTTACAAGTCAGCAATCTTTGGAACTGTTAAACAGACCTTAAAACATTAGAGAAAAGCTCTTTACCTTTTGTAATAATAGATATCAACAGGAACGCAATATAATTATGTATATGTGATAACTTGTTTGTGTATGTTTGCTAACATTCTGTCATGTATTCTAAACAAAACCAAATGGTTCATCTAGTGCTTTACATTTTCAAAAACACTGTTAAAGCTTAAGGTATTTGATCTCAATTTAATGTTACAGTGATGAAATATATCTATTAAAAATAGTATATATGACATATATGTATGTATGTATGTATATATAAAATACATATATTATAAATGGGAAAAAACACCGTGCATCTTATCACCCAGATTATGAAATTGCCAATTTAATTTTAATCAAAGCTGATTTAAAGATATGAGGCTTATAATTTTTAATTTGATATCACATTTCAAAACTTTTTTAAACTAGGTGTTGATTTATTCTTTCCCCATTTGTATGTGATTTACAGTTTATAGAACACTTTTAGGTGAATGGCTCCATTTAATCTCTACAAAACCTCCGTGAGGTCAGAATTAAAATCCCCATTTTGCAGACCAGGAGGTTGAAGCTCAGAACCGTTGACTTGGCCATGCATCTATTCAATCACAGTCAGGACTGAACCCAGATCTTCTCATACACCTTTTTACTGTGAAAAAGTTGTGGGGAAGGAAACAATATCATAAATTCTCTGATGAGTTGTTATGATTCATAATTATATAATGCTTTACCTTTCCAGAATGGTTGCTATTTAATAGGGGACTTCTAGAGGCAAAAATATTAAACCTAAAGATTAAGCTCCTAGATACGATTTCAGGTATGACAAGCCTGTGAGATACTTTGAAAAGGGCAAGTGGCCCTTTCCACAGAAGCTGAATTCCTATCGTGCAAGTGATGTATCAGATGAGTCCCATGCAGGCATTCTAGGGATTGCAGTGATCTAGTCCCTAAATTGGTTGGGTTCTTGAAAACTCTCAGGGGAAATAAATCATTACTTGGGGAATTTAGGTCCTTGTGGGGGAAAAGAGTGTTGTAGAGGCCTTGAATTGGTGTGTAGGTGTCTAGGTGAGTCTAGTGAGAAGTTGGGCTTGGGCTTCGTGGTGGCTCTCCTACCTTCACTGTTCCGCGGGCCTCAAATTCCTTTAGCGGTGGGCTGCCTGACCTTGCCCTCGGCCTTCCCCGCCAGCCGGCCCCGCTGAGGGCGTCTCTCCCCACACTCTTGCCCCTCTCTCCGGGGGCAGCTGCTGTTTCTCATTGCAGGTCCTGGGCTCTCGGGGCAGGGATTCTCTGACCTAGGTGGTCTTTGCACCAGGCATTGAGGATGGGGCTTTCTCAGTGTTCCTGTCAGTTTGTCCACAACAGCCAATCTCTGCCTTGTATCTGTGGTCTTGAGCTAGTGTTTCCTGCCTCTGCCCCAGTGGTAGGAAGGAGCCCTCTGTTTGCTGTTGATATAGGATTCCTCTCTGGCCTTCTACACTGCTTCCATCTTTCACAAAAGTGCCTGTGAGGGTGAACTTCTTGTTCACATCTTAGCCCACATGTGGCTTTCATCAGTTCATTAAGATTTTAGCTGATACCTTACCAGCTGGTATGGTGGTGACGTTTCCAGGCCCTGCCACAGATGAGAGGGTTCTGTGGCCCTTCTCTCCTTGGAAGGGCTGGTTACTCTTTGGAAATCAGATTACTTGACTGCCTTGGGACTCTGCTCTCTGATGGGCTCATAGTTATCATTTTGAGATTTATCTGGCTTTTCCTCATTGTGATGGGCATGACAGTTTGTGCAGCTTTATCTTAAGCGTAAGGCCAGGCTTATTTAAACAAAATTTCCCTTATTCCTCCAGCCAGAGGGTATCTTTTCCTCCTCTGAGCTTCCATAGGTCTTAATTGGGACCCTTGTTAAGTACTTACACTTTTAACCTGTAATATCTGTATATCTTATTTCCCCTAAGCTTTATGAGGTCTTGTCCTAATAATTTTTCCATCCTCAACAATGCCTAGTGTACAGTATTTTACACACAGCACAAGCACTCAGTCAAGCGTATTAGTGGGTAAAGGGCTTTGATTGGGAATGGGTGGGGAAGTCCTGAGGAGGTGGCTGGTTAGAAAATGAGGTCATTGTTCTAGAAGCAGAGGGAGGTAAGAGTAGATGTGGCTTTTCTTTTTGAAACTTTTTTTTGAAACTTTTCTTAGCATGTGAGCGTTTGTGTGGTATCCATGTCCAGAATCAGACATCTGATTCGAGTTTACAAAAAATCAGCCGCTAATGTGGAAGGAGACCCTGCAGGACACTGTTCTTTGGAAAAGCAGCTGGACCCATGAAGACATGTTTCCAAAGTTTTGACTTGAAGCAAATACGTTCTTGTAAGGCAAATTCTACTTTTCCTGCAGATTTCATGATATTAGGGAAATGCTTCCCCAAAGAGAGAATCCTCGGTAAAGTAAGCAGATGTGAAAACGTCTGATGAGGTTAAACAGATGTGTGAGTGACAAGCAGAACGCTGAGTCCAGATGATGTTACAGCAGTTTTCCAGCTCTAGGGGTTTCTGTATGTCATCAGTTGTCTTGACCTTCTAAGCCATGGTTATCTTCCTCCTGCCTGAGGATTCACTGAGCCCCACTTCTGGAGCCAGAGCTGTCTTTGTGCTGCTCGTCTGGGTCAGTACTTCGGCTGCATTATCACACCTCACCAGCAGGTGCTACCATTTTTAGAATAGAAAACATGACGTTTCCCAATGTAAAAATATTCTATAGTCCCCTAGTTTTCCAATTCATTAAATTGAACTTTATATACCAATTTTCTTAAACTGAAGAATGCCTTTAATCATATGACAGCATTTGTTTTATTACTAAGTTATGAAGTGTTTTTTTCTCTCCCCAGTTTTGTGTGGAAGTTTGGATCAGGAGCTTTTTCCATGGATGTTTTCAGCTTATTTTTAGGCAGTTATGATCTTTCTCCTGACGCTGACCAGCTGAAGGTGGTATCTGAGTGTTAGAGTCACTTATTTCTAAGGAACTGGACTGAGTTGTCTTTTGAGTGGATAAGGACAGGAAGGTTTTGTTGCCCACACTGAAGTTACAGATGTTGGAAACTAAAGCAAAACTCTTTTGTACTTGCGTATATATTGACATTTGAACGCTCAACCTATGCTTTCTTCATAATTCCTTTTTTCGGGAATATGTACTTATTAACCCATCTGACTCTTATTTTTTAGTGGAGAAGTGGTCAGAAGGAACGGCACAAGAGAAGAAACCAGAATATGTGAAAGAGCCAGAAAGAACATCTACAGTTTCCCAAGAACCTAAACGGATGGAAAAATCTACGGACACAGAGGAGGACAACATAACTGCACCGCAGTTTATCCACAAAACCACGCAGTTCCCGTCAGTCCATGCTGAGCTGCTCTCAGCGCCTGAGGACGCCACTGAAGTAGTTCGCGGTCCTTCGAAACCGACCACCCCTAAGAATGCCACCCCACCCTCATCACCGTCGCCAGCAGCTGTCTCACCCGAGTTGGCCTACGTCCCTGCTGACCCAGCTCAGTTTGCTGCTCAGATGTTAGGTAATGTTTCCTCTCTTCATTCGGATCACTCTGAAATTGTAATGGTGGATGTGGCAACAAGTATGCCTGTTTTTCCCGAGGAGATGCTGAGCTCAGAGGCTGCTGAAGATGATGTGGTGGCCACTCTTGTGCATTCTGGAGAGCTGGCAGCAGTGCAGGCTCTGAGCGAGACATCTGTCCATGTAGATTTGGGTTCTGAACCTAAAGACAATGAGGCTGAACCACCAATGGCTTCCCCATTCCCCTTGCAGGATGAACAAGAGCCTCCTGCTTATGATCAAGCCCCTCAGGCCCCTTTGCAGGCTGCTACTGAGGTGACGTCCACCACGCACGTAGCATCCATCTATAAAGATGAGCCTGTGATTGAAGGAGTTTCTGATGTTGAGCAAATACTGGAACAAACGGTTATCCCCTTTTCTGATCATGTTGCTCGTCTTAAAGGAAACGAGCAGTCACCACCCCTTAGGCCCATACTTATAGTAGGCAAGACAGCCTCAGACGTGTCTGAAAAATCTGTGGGTTCTGCAAACTTTGTGCAGTTGGAGAGTGCAAAATATGACTCCTCAGTACATGTGGAGGCAGACGGCTCTGCCACAACAGTGAGCTCTGAAAAATCTGTGCACCTTGCAGTGGACATCTTTGCGCTGGCCCCTGGCAGTGCTGGGCAGGAGGACTCATGGGAAAACCGTGCGTCCCAGGAGACGGAGGTCAAACCCACGCTCTCAGGGGAAGCTGCAAAAGTAGTGCGCTCAGGTGCGTCCGTAAGATCATCTAGTGGCCCCCAACCTCCTGTTCCAGAAGGTCTTAATGAACCAGAAATCGAACAAGAATGGGAAGCAGCACCTAAACAAGGTTTGACGGAGCCAGGTAAGATAATTACTTAAAAAATTAAAAACGGCGCTTCCAGTGACATCTATATTTCAGGTGACCATCTAGGTAGGCTCCCTGCAGATTGGTCAAAAAGATTTTTAGTAGTATTTAAAATGCCAAACCTATTTAAAGACTTTGTTGTATTTGAGATTTTACTCTTACGAGATGAGTGATTTTAAAGCGACATCACCACTGCTTGGCCTCAAAGTTCGGTCATCTAGCACTTTCGTGTTGTTTTGGACATACTATGTCGTGAAAAATGATAGAGCCTGTTGTCAGCTGTAAAACACGTTCATGTGATCTGGATACTCCTACTGCAAAACCATAACTAGGGGGTGTTGGTTTGAAATCTCTCACCTGTAAAAGTAAAATCAAATGACAACAAAGTATTTACACAGGCGATGGCATTAAAAACGTGAAAGAAATGGTGGTGTGTTTGACTGCTTTTGCGCTGAGGCGGGAGAACTCTGCATCCTGGTCTGGGGGCTGGTCAAGCCCTGACGTCCCACCTGGGAGCTTCCCGCAGCTGAGGGAGCGGTTTCATAGCTGGATGGAGAGAGGAAAGGTCAAGCTGAAGTTCTGTCACACAGGGGAGCGGGGAGGTAGCAGCAGCAGAAAGGATGGACGCGGCGAAGCTGGCCGGCTTCCTTCCATCGGTTCCCCGACAGGCGCCCAAATCAAGCTGCTTTCTTGGCTGCTGAACTATCGCTACCGCTTTCCTGTGACACAGACACGGTTTGACCTCCCATCTCGATCTAATTATGGCATTTGGTCTGCTCACCCTCCCAATCCATCTAGACAAGTGCAGGGGCCCTGATCCCTTTAGGGAGGTGGGACGTGCAGGAACCAACCCCGCCATTCCTTTTGCAGAAACTCTCTCACCCTTGACTCTTACCAGAGCCAGAATGATAAAGTGTTAGCACAGCAGGTGTTCAGAGATCAAATTCTGTCTGGCAGTGTGACAGGGATTCTGCACAGCCGGAAAGGCAGAGGGCAGCGTTGGAACGTAGTCTGTGGGGCTGGCATTACACTTGTGGCCTAAGCAGCACTTCCATCCCAAGTTACTGTTCTCAAGTGCTTCACAATTTCCAAAGCACTAAGGGTATTTCACAAAAACCTGAAGACTTGGCTTGTGCATATTTTTAATTAGCTTCCAGAACTATCAGTTGAAATCATCTGAAGCTATTGAAAACACAGCTTAATTGTGTGCATAGTGTTATTTTCTTTTCTGGGGAAGAAAACAAAGCTGCACTAGGGATGCACGCCGTGTTCAGAGGGTGACTCAGCACAGTTGGGCCAAGTGCAGCTCCTCCATCAGGAACCTTGGCTCCTCCGTCCCATCTTCTGGGACTCGTTCTCCAAGATGGCACTGTCTTCAATTAGGCAAGTCTAACTTGACATGGTAGATGCCTTGGTGTAGGTAGATGGACGGCACTCCGAGACCTCTTTTTACTTAAAGATCCACTGTGTGACCAACCAGCCTTCTACTGCCACCCAGGACCTATGAACGCAAGCCTTGCCTAAGAGGAAGCAGTGCTCTCAGGTTCCGAGTCCTAAATTATGTGATGTTTTGTGTGTGGTGACAAACTGATGGGAGACGATGCCGCCTGCGAAGGGCCAGAGGTCCTTGATTACGTGATCAAAAGATGACACCTAGTGCCGACTTCTTCCGTAAAGAGAACAATCACTGTGCAGACGCATTAATGCTTTTTTCAATGGCTTCACACACTCTTCAGTTGATTTTTTTGGTAGAGCCAGAAGTGTTGATTCTCCATTTCCTCTGAGGACCCTGTAGAAGCCATGTCTAAAGCTAAGTTCCCGGAAACAGCAACTGAGAATGAGACTGCTTCTCAGCCACAACCCTAGTGTCCGTGCCGCTGGCCAGCACAACACTGTTCTCGTTTTCTGACTGTAGAGAATCTCTTTTCTTTCACATTACCAAACACAATTTATTTAGCCCTCTCTATAGCATGCTTTATGGCACATATTACTACAGCTGTTTGTTTATATGTTAAAAAAAAAATTATGAAGACATTTCTGTGCATAGCGCCTGATACAGAGACCAAATCTTTAACACCTGCAAATTTTTTTTTTTATAGCAATAGCAGCAAGCGAAGCAGGACAACCACCACCATATTCTAACATGTGGACCCTTTATTGTCTAACTGATATGAGTCAACAAAGTCGCCCATCACCACCACCTGCACCTGGGCCTTTCCCCCAAGCAACCCTCTATTTACCTAATTCTAAGGATCCACAGTTTCTGCAGCATCCACCAAAAGTTACTTCTCCAACTTATGTGATGATGGACGACAGCAAGAAGACCAGTGCCCCGCCTTTTATTTTAGTGGGCTCAAATGTTCAGGAAGCACAGGATTGGAAGCCTGTTCCTGGACACGCTGTTTCCCAGTCAGATGCCTTGAGGAGATATGCTGCAGTGCAAGTACCCATTGCTGTTCCTGCAGATCAGAAATTCCAGAAACACACCTCCAATCCCCAGAATGCTAATCCTCCTCCAAGTGGACAAGATGTCCCCAGACCACAAAGTCCAGTTTTTCTTTCTGTTGCTTTCCCGGTAGAAGATGTAGCCAAAAAAGGTTCAGGATTTGGTGACAAACGTACTCCCTTTGGAAGTTACGGTATTGCTGGCGAAATAACTGTGACTACTGCCAATGTTCCCAGAGCAGAAACTTAAAACCGGCAGGTAAATTCTCTTCCCATGATACGTGGGCCTTAACACACTTGAGTTTTCAAGCAGGTTGATCTGTTGACCTAGAGGCTGAGGTATTTTAAGACACTGAATTGAGACACGCAGTGAGCGGGGGGTGCGCTCAGATCCGACGTGGTGATTGCCCCCACCTCCCTTACCACATTACTACTCAGCGCACGGCAGGCGCACTGCACCGCGGTGACGCACACCAAGGGTCCGGTGCCTAAAACACATACCAAGCAACCAACTCAGCTACCTCTGAAAACCTGGCGCTGTGTTTAGCCCTGTAGAAGATGCCAAAGGGGTGGATTAACATAAAGACAAGACATAGTCTCATGTGGGAATTTTATAATCTAGTTGGCAGGTTTAAGGGGCGGGGAGGACAAGGTGAGAGATTATATACGGAGCACCCAGTCAATGCGGTAAGTTTGCTCCCTTGTACAGTGAATACTTACAGCAGAATGGATAGGTTGGAAACACATTCATGAGCTAAAGGGACAAGTGGTGTTAACCATAGATCAGATAGTTTTATCACTCAAATATCATTAAAAAATTTTTATTCAACCAGTACTTACTACCACATGCAGCACTAGTCTCTCCTCCCCCACGTGTGTACGTACAGCAGAGCAAGCAAAACATGCAGCCACACCTTAGAAAAGTAAATGATATGTGAAGTATTGGGAAGAAAACAAGTAGGTACTGATCCAGGCCCTCTATTAGATGGGGTGTTCAGGCACAGATGTAAACTGACGTCTGTGTAGGAGAAGGAGCCCACAGCCAGAGGCCAAGGGCAGGAAAGAGCATGGGGCTTCGAGACTGTGCAAGTTGGCCACAAGGAGACAGGCTGGGAGGAGCTGGGGAGAGCACATAAGGTGAAATTAGACGTGAAGAGGGGACCACGTAACTCAGGGCCCTGCCTCCCAAACGAAGAGATTGGGACTGAAAGTTCAGTGGGGAGCCAGAAGAATGACAGCAGCTGCACGTCTGATGGACAAAAGCTAGATTTCAGTTTTAGGCAGGTTCAAGTACCACAGTTAGTTACCATACTTAAGGAGACTCTCTTTTCAAAATATCTTAGGACTATGAGCATTTACCTACTCATACCCTTTAGACTTTTAGTGGAACTGTCAAAATGGCCGTTTTTGGCATGAGGTGCTAGGCTATTTTAGTGCAAATGCACAGATAACATAGTTAACAGCTTAGTAGAAGAGCAGGAGGATAGAACTTGCATTTCTGATCATCCACTCATTTTACATGTTTAGTTTTATGATTAAACAAGTCACTATTTACATTATTCCTAACAGGTGCTGAAGATGACATTGTTTGAGTTGACCTTCAAGGTGGAGTCTGCCACTGAGCGTAATATATCAATAAACTTCATGCAAGCATAAAACCTTGTCGCCTTGCTTATTTTATAATTTAGGCGGTGCACAAACATCTGAACACAAAAGGTCTTAAATATTTTCCGACTTGTGATATGACACAATAGCATTTTCCAACTCGTATACATTGTAAAAAAAAAAAAAAAAATTAACCTTTCCACTCTAGCAATTTTCTACCAAGGTATTCCACTTGATAATTCTGTATTTGGCATTCACACCAAGTGAACACAGTGGTACCTTGCTCTAATACTGTATTTACCCAGAAAACAGTGAGTGCTAACTGCCTACTTAGCACGTGAGCCCGGGGGTGAGCTCTCTGGCCCCGGGAACCTTGGCAGCACAAGGACTTACTTTCTTGTAAGGACACTTGACAATTTGGCATCCTATTAAGTGCAGCATTAGTATATTTCAAAGTTTAAAAGAGACCACACTGTTTTAAACATTCTAAAGCCTTTATTTAGCATCAGGTAGATTATTTCATTATAACACTTGTTAACTTCAAGACAGCCATTAAAATAACTTACTGGCAGCTACCTAAGGCCCCCTGGAAGCAATATCTCAGTCTGGGGTTGGGTGGATAAATACCGTAAGATTAATGTACCCCAATTAAAGGGGCAAAGCTACTGTACAGTAGGTCTCCATACATATCTTAAGTACACAGGTGCCTTGCAAACTTGAAATGCACAGGACCTCCTTCTATATAGTCTGATACTTATAATACATGAGTACAACTTAATTTTTCTGGTGGCATTTGCCACTGGGAGTTGAAGCATTTAAAGGTTTGTCATTATGTAATGATGGTGACTAAAATCTATATTTCTAGGGTATTTTTGTGAATTGCTAGGTTTTATACATATTTTCAATTCAAACATGTACAATTCAAACATTTTAATTATAGAAAATTGTAAAAGTAAAATCAGAGCACTAAAATAAGCAAATGAAATACCTTTTCTGTTTAGAATTTTCAAATCAGGAATATCTCTTCTCAACATTCAGGCATTTTTTTTTCTTTTTAGAGGTGGGAAGGGGTAAAATTGAGAGGATTAGTAAGAAGAAAAGCCATCTTTTCAAGGCAGTCTTTACAAAATGGCATAACCTCTATATTTGAGCATATAAACATCATATAGGAGAATTCTAAACATTTCGAAGTTAAATCTAAAACATTCAAGCATGACAGCCTAAAAATATTCAAAATAACTTGATTTGGGTTACTATATAATTCCATAAAGCTAAAGTTACATTTAGGTATAAACCTTCAGTAAATATGGCAACAGCAACCATCAAAAAGCATATTCTCCAACAGTTTCCCATACCTCTATATAAAACAGTATTCCAAATAAGCGTGTTTGGATGGCAAAATTACCCATTTTTCCAAAGACTTTCATCACCAGTATCCACCTTATGCCCTACTTTTGTTGGGTGAAATGCAAGTTATCATGAGAGGATTTTTTTCTCTTTTTAAAAGATGAGTAGAAACCAAAGAAGAAAATTTTAAAACACAGGTTTAAGTCTTATCTGTAGATTAGCCAAATGCCCCAACTTGTCTATGTTTTAATAAATGTCAGGCAAATTGAAGTAGTTTCTGTCCCAGTAGCTGCCCGAGTAAAGCCAGTCCTGGGCTCCGCTGTAGGGATTAGGACCTTGATGGAACCACCTGTTTAAAGAGGAAAGACAAGATTTATGGGGGAAGCTGTTTCTGATCACAGGGTCCCTGCTGCTTCACTAGCTTGCAGACTCCCCTACTGCAGCGATTCACTTTGTTCTGTGAGTTAGGGATTTCCAAAGAGACTTCTAAGTGCTTTTAGAGAGCATGTATATAGAATAATTTTCCGAAGTATGTAATGAGACCACCCAAAAGGTTTAAGGATTTTTCCACAGCATTCAGCAACAGTACTTGTCTAATTGTTCACCTCGGCCCATTCCCTAAAAGCATTCTATTAAGCAATGGGGAATAAGGAATTAGAATACGGAAATTAACTTTTACCTCTTACCTACAGTAATATGAAGGTGCCTGATTCAGAGTAAATGCCACCCCACCACCAAACTCTTAGCTTCATTTTACCAATGAGGAGCTCAATGTCAGAGAAGTTAAATAACTTGCCCAAGCTAGTCACTGATATCAAAGTTGTTAAAGACCATGATTTGTCAAATATACTGTTACACATAATCCACTGAAATTAATCTGATCCAAATCTTCCTGGGTCTTCATTTTCTCTATACTAATAGAGATTCATAGGCTGCATCTAGCTTTTAACATCTTTCAAATTCTAGAAAGAGCTGCCCTAATTTTCTTGCCCTTTAAAAAACAAGTCATAGGGCTTCCCTGGTCGTGCAGTGGTTAAGAATCCACCTGCCAATGCAGGGGACACAGGTTCGAGCCCTGGTCCAGGAAGATCCTACATGCCGCGGAGCAACTAAGCCTGTGCGCCACAACTACTGAGCCTGCACTCTAGAGCCCATGAGCCACAACTACTGAAGCCCACAGGCCACAATTACTGAAGCCCGCACGCCCTAGAGTCCGTGCTCCGCAACAAGAGAAGCCACCGCAATGAGAAGCCTGCGCGCTGCGACGAAGAGTAGCCCCTGCTTGCCGCAACTAGAGAAAAGCCTGCACACAGCAAAAAAGACCCAACACAGCCAAAAATAAATAAATTCATATAAATAAATAAATAAATGAACCAAGTCATCCATTTTCCACATTCCCAGCTTTCTCTGGGTAATGGAAATGAAAAATTATTTGTTCAAAAGGTTCAAATTTCAATTTGTATAATATTTTCTAATATGATTTAGTTTTCAGTAATATTTATGAAAACAGTTTCATATGTCTTTGTCATTCTTTCCAAATAAATTGCCTCTAAAAATATTTAACAATTAGAATGAGCTTAGATTTGTTTGATAAGTCCCAAGTGGTCCTATTAATCACTGCAGCAGCACTAAAAACCCTAAGACACAAAAAATGCTTCAGATTAGGCTAATTCCTTGAAGACTGATATAATAAATGCCCACTAGGCCAGATTTTCTAGAATATTACATATATTATTTTGCTTTTGGGACTTTTCCCTAATTAGAAAATTTAGAAGTCTACTTTAAATGATCAAGATATTTGTGTTTCAGACTTTGGTAACCAAGCTGGAAATACTTTAAGGAACCACTGTTTGATCAAAGTCACAGAATTTTTGTCTAATATGAAGTATACAATTTTACTCCTTTTGGTCTCAAAAGTCCACGTAGTAAAAGCACTTTTGTAGTCAGGCTTAGTAAAATCAAGCACTTCAGAAAATCAGGTAAATCAAAATCAAGGTAACCAAAAATAATTCTAAAAATTAACCAAGCCTCAGGCCTGTGCCACAGGATTTCTTCCACACAAAGTGGACAACTGGAAAGTCAAGTGCAAAGAGACTGTGCAGAACAGTAGATTCAATAGCAAAGAACGTTTTTTTGTTCACACATAAGCCAAATGCTCTAAAGGCCACGTCTGTAAGGCCTCCCTTCGGGGAGCACTTCTTGGAGAGAGTTGCAACATGGCACTAAAGATGGGCACCTCGGATCTGAAGGTCTGATACTAGGGATTAGAGTTTCTCTCAACATCTAGTCTCTTAATTTCCAGCACTCACGTCTGGAAAACTCTGCTGCCATCAGCGTACCCCCTCCACATACAAAAAAGTCCATGCTGTCTTTTCAAAGTCTTATTAAACATTTTAGGCAAGCAGAGGCAAAAGAAAAGGAGGGAGGGGGGCGAGGAGATATCTTTGTTCTTTGTTACCCTTTAGTCAGTGTTTCTGAGTCTACAGAGTCTGTGGGTCTATGTCAGTAAAATAACATTAGATAAAATATTAATTCTGCACGATGCTTGCACTGGGGGAAGAGGTGACTTCATCAATTTTTTTGGCCTCACCACCCACCTTCTCTTCAAATCCTGTGTCTATCGCCAGTCCCCCCACTTTCTCCCCACATAACCCCACTTATTAAGGTCTCTGGGCTCCTCTAGGAAAACAGGGCAGGATCACAAGCAGCCATTTCCATATGCAGGAGCCACAGTTTAAAGCCTGAACAATCCCAAAGCTGGAACTCTTTTCAAATGAGTGAAACTGGTATCAACAGGAAAGCCAGCTTTTAGTGTGGAAGAATTGGGGACAGGTTACAGTAAGGTTCTGGGTTTGATTTCTGAGGGCTGGTTTCAGCTCTACCAGGCAGAACATGTTCCTTTACAAACTGCCCCATCCCCACCCCGACACAAACTGAACCAAGCTGTTCAAAAAGCACGTTATCAGCCAGGAGAAGACCCATCAGTGAATGCCACCTCTCACCACTACTGGAAAAAGACTCCAAGCACATATTCATTTGGACAAAAGGTCAGTAGGGTCATTTTTAAGGTCTGTATATTCACATAAGAACTACTGATGCTAAGAGACAGCAGTGGAAGCAAGCATGTGTTAAGGCTCCCAAGTGGAGCTCACAAACGTAGCTTCTAGTTTTTATTTTCAGGCTACCACAGAGCTGTCTAAAGCTCCTTGCTTTCTGCACGTAAGACTTTACCTGACAGTAATACTTTTCTCTTACTTTGCACACTTGAAAATGTGGCCAGAAAAGTAAAGGAGTTAATAATTAGAAATAGGGAATCCCCTGGCGGTCCAGTGGTTAGGACTTGGCGCTCTCACTGCCGTGGGCCCGGGGTTCAATTTCCTGGTCGGGGAACTAAAATCCCGCAAGCTGTGTGGTGTGGCCAAAAAAACAAAACAAATTAGAAATACGGTACAAAGTGGGTTTTCCGCAAAAGAGACTAGAAATAATGATTAAAATCAAATCAAATCTTTTAGAAGGGATTGCAGTATAGCAACGTGCTTTTGGTTTTTGTGGTTCTTTCTAATCATGGTCTGCGGCATACTTGTCCTTGAGCAAGTTTCTTAAATGAAATACACCAGCATTTGGTTTCTTCACATACAACGAGGGGACTTCCAGACTAATGGCTTTCCAGTGGTTTCCCAGATCCTGCATGTGTGTGGGTGGGAGAAGGTGAGCCCTGCCGCTCAGCTCTTGTCCCACCCGAGCAGCCTGGTGGCCGTGTGTTCTATATTTGCAGATTCTTTACGTGTTCGTTGGCAAAAAAGATTTTGATGCTAACAAAAAAGTCCAAAAACCACTGGACTAGATGCTATCTAAGGTCATTTCTAGTTCTAATAACTGTGTAAGACGCAAAAGGGCTACAAAAAAATATCTACTAAACTGCTTGTGAAATTATGCCCATATTGGCTCTGAAATTTAATAACTTTGAAAAATGGGACAACGGTTTCTATTACATAATATAAATGTAGAAAATGTTTTTATTCTATTCCTATTTACAAGAGATTCTATTACTCAATACAAGTGACTAAGTAACTCCTGATTCTTAAAAAGAACAAACTTTCAAAACTTGCAAATTTTATTGCCCAGTTTCTGTTGCTGAATGGAATCCAAGATGTCACTTTAACAAATCGTATTTCCACGACATGTCAAATCCCTTGTGTTTGGAAGAGTAAAGGCATTGTCTAAATATCCTTGATACATGATATATGTATAAGCTAATAGCCCTGTAATTTTACTCATATATAAGCAAATGGCTCTGAACCTATTTCATGCCAAAATCTGTAACTCTACCTTCCCTCTTAAAAACAGAAGGGACAGTGTTTTGCTGAATAAGAAGGAAAGATAGTTTGCTTAACTGACACTTACCTGTGGTAATCGTGTAGGAATATTTTAACCTTAACTTCCAAACAGTCCTTTTTCTTGGCACACATGCGGCCCTTTCAGCTTGAACTTAGTCAGTGGAAAATACTTGACAACTCGCAGGGCACAGTGAGCCAGGCTCTGCAGTCCCATGTCTGCCAGCCGCCCCCCCCCACCCCCGCCCCTCATCGCACCTCGTCTTCCACTCCTCCTCCGACTTGGACCTGCTCTTGCGGGCCGCTCTTTGTTTCTCCTCAAGGCGCTTTTTTTCTTCACTAGCTTGATCTAGAGTCAGCACATCAGTGAAAACCGTTACTCTACACATAGAGGCTGCCAGGCACAGCACTCAACACAATCTCTTCATGGAGTCAGGTAGCAGCACGTCTCCATTTTATCAGAACATGAACACCATGAAATTTATCCTGGCAAAATTTTAACATATCCCCAAGTTCACACTCAAGACCCGGTCCTCTCCTATAGCTTTTGCCCTTAACAACCTCTGCATTTACCCAAGGTGCCGGCTTATTCTTAAGGCCAAAAAAAAAATCATGTTAAAATGCTTCAGTGAAAAATTCGGTGGAAAAACTGAATACACGTGAAAATTTTCTAAATTCTTAGTGAGACCTCACAGAGCTCCTCCAGATTCCATTCGTAAGAAATTCAAACCATTTTCCAAAGCGCTGTTGCACTGTCTCACTGATAATTCACAGGGAGGGTCAGTGTTTAGTTAGGGCAGGGTTTCTCAGCCTCGGCCCTGCTGACACGCTGCACCCCATGATTCTTCGCGGGGGGCTGTCCTGGGCACGGCAGGACGTTAGCAGCACCCGGGCCCCCATCCACCAGATGCCAGCATCAGTTCCCCAGATGTTTCAGCCAAAGTCTCTAGACTCGGCCACACATCCCCTGGAGGAAAAACTGTCCCCATTTTGAGAACCACTGAATAAGAAGAAATTTAACAGCACGAAATAAAATGTCAGAATTAACCAAGGCCAAGCACTTCTTTGAGGCTCACAAGGTGCTCTTTAAATTCTGAAATACGTAGTGAAATAACTAGTCAGAATATAGTTAAAGTTGATAAATGTGATATTATTGTCCCAAATTCTCCTCTGATATGTAAGATATGCCTCTGGTCATATGTATTACATTAAATTAGGGAGTATCACTGAGACAGTGAAATATGAGCTGCTAAGGTCCACCTCAGATTTCCAAATTTAAAACCAAAGTTTCTGAATTTAAATTGAATTTTAATTTTAAAAAAAATTTTAGAGACTTCCCTGGTGGCGCAGTGGTTAAGCCTTCACGCTCTCAATGCAGGGGGCCCGAGTTCGATCCCCGGTCGGGGAACTAGATCCCACCTGCCACAACTAAGGAGCCCACGTGCCACAATTAAGACCCAGAGCAACCAAATAAATAAATAAATACTTCTAAAAAAGTCTCTAAGAGAGACTAAAGATGGTTGTGCTAACGTACAAAATGCTAAGTGCTAACATACTAAAATACTGACAGTGACCCGGAGTAAAACCAACCACCCTCCTCAAAGAAATCAATCTTCACTGGTGCCGCTGTCAGGTGCTAGTTACCTATTTCCCCATTTTCCATGGCTCTGATGTCAGGACGTAGCCTGCAGTCTGTCTTAGGAATCACACTCTCCATTTCCTTGTCTACTTCATTCAAAACCATTGCAAAGCTAGTAAAATTATACATCTGAAAAGAAGAAAATGTTCAAATTAACATATACCAGGGCATAATGCAGAATGAAACCCTGAAGGTAGAAACAGTTGACAATGACCCCCTGTTCGGTGGTGACGACGGTCGGCCTTTCTCAGATCACACATCTCAGTGTTTTCACCCAAGTCTGCGCCACCTGTGGGAATCTGTCTCAAAGAAACCCCCCCAGCAGGCCTCCCAGCATGAATATCTTCCACCACCATCACCTCGAAGGAGAGTTACAAGCAAACCCAATATTCTCCATTCTTCATTTAAACCCTTACTTGCTAGATCTGGCTGCGCCACCTTGTATTTAACGACAGTCAGTCTTGCTGCTCAGTAATTGTTAGGGAAGCCCCCCAAAGCCTCACGCCAAGGCGTCTTGGCCAGCCAGACACCAGGAGGCCTGGGCGGCAGGAATGCCCCGTCCCGGGTTAGAAGCCGCAGAGGGACAACTTAGGAGCTTTTGATGACCACCCGCCTCCTCCTGGTCCCGCCTGGGCCGGGGAAAAAGCACCATCAGAGCCCAGTAAACAGGAGGCCGCACTCAGCACGCCCAGCCTCACCTGGGTCGAATTGGCAGGCCGTGGGGCTATTCGCCACAGGAGGACGCTCCCAGGGATGACGAACACACTCTCGGAATCTGGCATTGGCATTTCATCTGACTCCTCAGAAGCGCTCATCTGGAAGAACCAACAGATGAACACAACAAATGTTTTCAAAAGAATATACTTACAAATTGTAAAATAAGCACCGCTGACTGCACAGCATTAGGATGTAACCGTACGAGGGCCGGGGCACCATGACCTTCTCGCTCTCACATCCTCACCTTTCAGCACAGGCCAGGGAGCCAATAACTGCGGGCCTAGTGAGTAAGCGCTGGGAGCCTCGTGCGCCTTCTGTGTTGTCTCATTTAGGGGTCTGTGCGTTCCAGCCATTACCATCACCATCATCATGCCTTTACTATCATGTTGTAATATTTTTAAAGTTTTTTTTTAAAGCCAAAATAATGCATTTAGGTATTGACTGGAACATTATGAGAGCAAGAAAAGGTTAAATTCTTGGAGCATTTAACTAAATTCATCAACAACACAAACCAGTAGGGATCCTGAAAGCATTCTATAAAAAGAGGACTTAAAACCATGTAAGGCTAGGGGCTTCCCTGGTGGCTCAGTGGTTAAGAATCCGCCTGCCAATGCAGGGGACACGGGTTCGAGCCCTGGTCCGGGAAGATCCCACATGCCGCGGAGCAACTAAGCCCGTGCACCACAACTACTGAGCCTGCGCTCTAGAGCCCGTGAGCCACAACTACTGAGCCCGAGTGCCACAACTACTGAAGCTGATGCTACGCAACAAGAGTAGCCACCACAATGAGCCCACACACAGCAACGAAGACCCAACACAGCCAAAAATAAAAAAATACATAAATTTATAATAAATAAATAAACAAACAAAACAAAAAGATGTAAAGGGTAAAAAAGAAACTAACATTTCCTCTGGCTGCACCACCCCCCCCCACCACCCAACCTAGCAGAGCTGCTAGCAGCTCTCTGTATATTTAGTCCTTACATAATAAACCCATAAAGTGTTTTTTTTATATAATTTTTTAAAAAAATTATTTATTATTTATTTATTTATTTTTGGCTGTGTTGGGTCTTTGTTGCTGTGTGCGGGCTCCTCATTGTGGTGGCTTCTCTTGTTGCAGAGCACGGGCTCTAGATGCGTAGGCTTCAGTAGTTGTGGCTTGTGGGCTCAGTAGTTGTGGCTCACGGGCTCTAGAGTGCAGGCTCAGTAGTTGTGGTGCACGGGCTTAGTTGCTCCGCGGCATGTGGGATCTTCCCAGACCAGGGCTTGAACCCGTGTCCCCTGCATTGGCAGGCGGATTCTTAACCACTGCACCACCAGGGAAGCCCACCCATAAAGTTTTACATATAAAGAATTTAAGCCTTTGGAAGGCTAAGTCATATTCCCAATGTCACAGTTACCAAATCTAGAACTACTGGCTGAGATATGCAACTTTAAAAACAGCAGCAGGGAAGGGACAACACTGGTGACAAGCTCCCCAAGGCATTTAAATGCGCTCGGGAACATCAGAAATCCACGGTGGCCGGTGCACACGGGAGGCGAGAGCAGACACAGGGTGAGCGTGAGGCTGGCTTCTCTCTCCAAGGGGCAAGGCCGTTTTCCTACAGAGACTGACCGGGGATTTACGGGACACGAGGGGGATTTTCTGGAATTTCGCCAAGGCCCTCCTCTGCCACCCCCCACCTCTGTAAAAGGAGGACGAGGCCATATCTTCACCAAGCTGCCTTGTGCTGGCTGAGCCACTGCCCAGGAGTTCAGGTCGGGGCCTGGGATCCTGGAGCATTCCTTCTCCAGCCCCGTCAGTCTTGGGGTCGCTGCAGAGAAGCGTCAGTGCACCTCCCGGAAGGAAGGAGAAGCAGCGGAGACCCAGGTGGAGGAGGAAAGCGGACTGTGCCCGGAGATGGAGGCAGAGGGAGGGGAGAAGGGCCCAGCCGGGGAAGTGCCACTGCCGTCAACTGCACCAGCTGCTCTGTCCCTGGGACCCTGGTAACCTGTTTACAAAGAATGCCACTCAGACATACACCTTCTGTTTTTGAGGAAGGTTAGGGCTTCCTAACCTCTTGCATGTGTAAGAGTCACCTGAAGGGCCCCAGAGAGCTCGACACGGCGGGGTGAGGGGAGCCGGGAGCTCTGAGACGGTGCTTCGGTGGCCGGTGTGATGCTCGGAGCAGAGGGGCCTGAGCTGTCTTCACCAGGAACCCCTGACCTCCGTCAACTCATCTGACACGTGGGTGCTACTGCTGTACCCATTTTACAAATGAAGGTGCTGAGGCGGAGAGAGGGTGGGAATCTGCCCGAGACTGAACCACGCAGAAGTGGGAGAGGCAGGATTCTAAGCAGAGCTCGTGCTCTGAACCGTGATGGCTGTTACTGGAAAGTGATCAGTCCTCCGGCGCTTCCTGTCCAAGCAGGTGCAAGCTCTCTTCAGCTCAGCCTGCTGAGCGGTCCAGCCTCCCGGGGCCCCGCGACGAAAACCTGTGGTCTCACACGGGGAGAGTCTATCGTTAAACTGTCCCGTTAGGAGAACGCTTAGTAAGAGGAGGACAGCCGTCCAGGAATGAATCCCTTAACTGCGATGCGCTCAGCTTCAGGGGTCTCGGATACAAAAGAGGGCAACACAACTGCTGCAAGCATGAAAACGTACGCGATCGTTCTGGGCGAAATTTCAAGTATTCAAATGATCTCAACTGCTAATGCACTTAAACAGAAAGGAGGACAAGGACATTGGTCTCACTAAGATGAACTCCAACGTTCCAAAGCAACGTGAGTTCTATGCCGCGTGTATAACTAACAGCACAGCACACACCCATACTCCACGGGAGATTATGTCAAACATTCCCGACCAAGGCAGATAGCTGGTTCATTAAGAAGGTTCAAGGAGAAAAATTACATGCATTAGCACCAAGTATAAAAGGTCACACTGTGACCCACTAACAGGCCACTTCCAAAAGGATTAGTACAAATTTAAAGAGTCCAGTGATTCCTTCGATACCACCTTCTGGGATGTTCACCTGTTTGCTGTTCTTCTTCTCTTCAGTATTTTTCTTATCATTTTTTTTGTAAGCATCAAAGGTGGCAGGGTCAACACTGTATAAACATTCTGTCCACTTCCCATAGAGGGCACAGAGCTTCTTTTTGCTGTCAAGAGAAACTGATGTTTAGCCAACAATTAAACCAGCGTTTTGCTGTAATTGAATATTATTATAAAGATGCTTACAAATCAGATTCTTTAAAGAAATAAATATTTCCTTGCAGAAGAAAGAGTTTTTCAATTTACTGAAATGCTTGTTTCCTAGGTAATGGCAGATTTTAATAACAACATTTTATTTAGTGAACGACACCTATACTAGTCAGCATTTAAAATGGAAACTTTACCTTTTATCTTGAATGTAGCCTTCAACTTTGTGTAACTCCTTACCAAAAAGGCCGCATGGCTTAAAATTCAACACACATTTGTCCGCAGTCCTGTAAAGGAGATAGTGAGCTCAGGTTACCGTTCAACACAGAAGCCGTAGGAGAGAGCAGTGACTGTGATAACCTTTCTAGTAGCAGCTGCTGTTTACTGACTTTCTAACGCATGCCAGGCTCCACACAGAGTATCATAATTAATCCATAATCAGTACCGGACCCACCATGGAGAAAACGTAAAACAAGGTTCATAAAAAGATAAGGGACTTGTTGCTATGGCATGAATGTTTGCCCACCAAATTCATGTAGTGAAGCCCCTAGTTGCCCACGCGAGGGTATTTAGGAGTAATTAGGTCATAAGGGTGGAACCCTCATGAATGGGATCAGTGTTCTTCTAAGAAGAGATACGGGGAGACGATCCTTCCCTCTGCCATACAACGATTTGAGAAAACGGCCAACTTCAAACCAGGAAGAGGGCCTTCACCCAGCATTAATCTGCCAGCACCCTGACCCGGAACTCCCAGCCTCCAGAACCGTGAGAAATAAATGTCTGCTGTTGAAGCCACTCGGCCCATGGTGCTCTGTTACAACAGCCCGAGCCGACTAGGACACTGGCCTAAGGTCACAGAGTAGGATTTGAACCCAACTCTTTTCAACTTTCGTGTTTCTCCCGCCACCCGTCCCCATGTGACCAATGCAAGCTAATCAGGATCAGCAAAATGAGCTGAAGGAGGCGGGAATGAAGATTCCCCAAGGCTGCAGAAGCTCTGAGTTCACCAGTCCCCCCTAATCGGAAACTTTAACATAAAATCTGTTCATTAAATAGATGGGCTTTATTTACTCCAGAGCTATACTGCCTGGTTCTTAAATTATCATCAGGCTGTACTAGAACTTTTTGAAAAAGACTACTGGCACCCTCTGATGACAACTGAAGGGATAGGGGAGGATGATGAAGCATCTCACTTGTGGTTTGTGATCTCCACGTTGCCGTACTGCTCAATCCAGAGTTTCCCCACAATGATGTTATGTACACAGCAGGTAGGATTTGTCCACGTATATGCTTCATTGTGTCTAGAGAACAAAAAGAAAACCAAAGCCCAGAAAAATAAGTGAGAAGTGTTACTCTGTTTAAAAAGTGCATTTGCCTCAAATGTTATTACTCAGGATAACACATCAGACTGCTGGAGATGACTAAAGTTTAAGACCGTAAAAACTCTGCTGGTGTTAATCACAGTAAAATAGGTATCATCTGACTACTCTTATTGTTTCTTAAAAGGATGCAAAAGCTTAAGAAAAAAATTCTATCTTTCTACCAAACTCCAAATTAAACTATGTACATAATCATCTTAAGCATTCAAAAGTTTGGTGAAAACATAATAAACAAAATTAAATTAGAAGTAGAAAACAGTCTATTTAGTACTTTCTAGTTCACCAAAGGGAAAAACTTGTGTATGTAAGCTCCAATTTTACACATCCTTTGCTTTTGAAAACATTTGTTTTACATCTTTGTACATTTATGTCTAAATTTATTTTTAATTTACAAACAGTAAAATTCACTTTTCTTGGTCTATCTAGTTCTGTGAGTTTTAGTGCATGTGTAGATCTTTGTAACTACTACTATAATCACAATATAGAACAATTCCATCACACCATCCACAAATTCGCTCATGCTGCCCCTCTATGGTCAAACCCTCCCCCAACCCTAGTCCCTAAACAACTCATTTGTTCTCCATTGCAATAGTTTTGCCTTCTCCAGAATGTCATATAGGTGGGATAATACACCATGTAACCTTTCAAAATTAGTTTCTTCATTTGTATAATGCATTTTAAATTCTACTTATCAATAATTTGCTCTCTCTTATTTCTGAGTAGTATTCTACTGGATGGATGTATCACAGTTTAACCATTTACTCACTGAAGGATGTTGGGTTGCTTGGTGACTATGATTAACAGTACTATAAACATCTGGGCACAGGTCTTCGTGAAAACGTTAAGTCTATTCTCCAGAGTAAAAACCTAGGAGTGGACTGCTGAGTCATCTGGTTAACATAGGGTTAACTCTGTAACCCTATGTCATCTGGTTAACATAGGGTTAACTCTGTTCTCCAGAGTGGCTCTGCCATTTTCGATTCCCCCCAGCTATATATGAGACTTCTGGTTGCTCTACATCCTTGCCAACACTTGGTACTGTCAGTTCTAAAAATTATTTTGATTTTGGACATTCTAATAGGTGTGTAGTGGTATCTCACTATGATTTTGTATTTCTTTAATGACTAATGCTGTTGAGCATGTTTTTGTGTGCTCGTTTGTCATCCATGTATCTCTTTGGTGAAGTGTCTGTTCACATCTTTTGCCCAGTTTCTTATGGGGTTGTTTGTCTTCTTATTGTTTTGAGAATTCTTTACACATTCTAGATACAAGTCCTTTGTTGATAAATGATTTGCAAATAATGTTTATCTATCTATGGCTTCTCTCCATTCTCTGAAGACTGTTTTTCACTGAGCAAGAGTTTTTCATTTTGATAAAATCTAATTTATCAATTTTGTCTTTTCTAGACCGTGCCTTGGTATTATATCCATAAGATGTCATTGCCTAATCCAAGGTCATAAAGATTTTCTCCTGTTTTCTTCCAAAAGCTTATAATTGTACATTAGATTTCAGCCTATGGTCTATTTTGAGTTCATTTTTGTTTAAGCTGTGAGATGTAAGTTGAGGTTCATTTTTTTAACATACGTACTTCCAACTGTTCCCACACCATTTGTGGAGAGGACTATCCTTCTTCACGGAATTGTGTTTTTACCTTTGTCAAAAATCAACAGACCATGTTTCTGTGGGTCAGTTTTTGGACTCTATTCTCTGTTCCCTTGATGTATGTGTCTATCCTTTTGTCAGCACAACATTGTCTTGATTACAATAGCTTTACTGTTAAGTCTTAAAATTAGGAAGTGGGAGTCCATGAATTCTGTTCTTCCTTTTCAAAACTGTTTTGGCTGTAGTGTTTCATTTGTCCTTCCATATAAATTTTAGGATCAACTTCTCTTTATGTATCAAAAATCATCCTGGGACTTTTAAATTTAGATTGTGTTAATACAGATTGCTTATAGATCAATTATGGGAAAACTAACATCTGAATTACATTAAGGATTCCAAGTATAGTGAGACATAGTATGACTCTCCATTACTCATAGTCTTTGATTACTGTAATCAGTGTTTTATAGTTTTCAGCATGTGGAACCTGAACATATTTTATTATCTTCATCCTGCTATCGAGCCTATCCCAGTTATTATTTTTGTTATTGTATTTTTTCAGTACTAAAATTTCCAGAAATACTTTCATTTCTTTGCTCCAATGTCTTTCTATTCACTTTAAGAGTGTTCATCTTTATGTCATGGAGCATAGTTATAATATCTGCTTTAAAGTCTTTGACACAAATTTCAATATCTGAGTCACTTTGGGATTAGAGTCTGTTTATTGTTTTTCCTTTCTTTTCTCTTTCTCTCTCACACAAGGAGATCATAGAGTACTTGACTTTCTCTGACTTATTTCGCTTAGCATAATGTCCTTGAGGTCCATCCATGTTGTTGCAAGTGGCAAGATTTCATTCTTTTTTATGGCTGAGTAATATTCCCGTGTGTGTGTGTGTGTGTGTGTGTGTGTGTGTCTGTATGCCACAATTTCTTTATCCATTCATCCAACAATGGACACTTGAGTTGTTTCCATATCTTGGCTGTTGTATGGAATACGTATAATAATGCTGCAATGACATGGGGGTGCAGATATCTTTTTCAGTTAGTGTTTTTGTTTTCTTTGGGTAAATACTCAAAAGTGGAATTGCTGGATCATGGTAGTTCCACTTTGAATTTTTTGAGGAACCTCCAAACTGTTTTCCATAGTGGCTGCACCAATTTACATCCACCAACAGTACACAAGGGTTCCCTTTCCTCCACATCCTCACCAACCCTTATTTCTAGTCTTTTTGATACTAGTCTTTCTCACAGGTGGGAGGTGATACCTCATTGTGGTTTGATTTGCATTTCCTTGATGGTTAATGATGTAGAGCATCTTTTCATTTACCTGTTGACTATTTGTATGCCTTCTTTGAAAAATGTCTATTCAGATCTCCTGCCTACTTTTTAATTGGATTTTTTTTCTTGCTATTGAGTGGTATGCATTCTTCATATATTTTGGATGTTAGCCCATTATCAGATACATGATTTGCAAATATTTTCTCCTATTCAGTAGGCTGCCTTTCATTTTGTTGATGGTTTCCTTTACTGTGCAGAAGCTTTTTAGTATGATGTAGTCCCACTTGTTTATTTTTGCTTTTGTTCTTTTTGGTATCAGAGTCAAAAAATCATTGCCAAGACCTATGTTAAGGAGCCTACCGCCTATGTTTTCTTCTAGGAGTTTTATAGTTTTCAGTCTTACATTCAAGTTTGTAATCCATTTTGAGTTAATTTTTGTGTATGGTATAAGAGAGGGGTCCAGTTTCATTCTTTTGTATGTGCCTGTCCAATTTTCCCAACACCATTTATTGAAGAGACTGTCCTTCTTCTGTTGTATATTCTTGCCTCCTTTGTCGTAAATTAACTGACCCTATTTGCATGGACTTATTTCTGGGCTCTCTATTCTGTTCCATTGATCTATGTGTCTGTTTTTATGCCAATACCATATATTTTAATTACTATAGCTTTGTAATATAGTTTGAAATCAGGGAGCAGGATGCCTCCAGCTTTGTTCTTCTTTCTCAAGACTGCTTTGGCTATTTGGGGTCTTTTGTGATTCCATAAAAATTGCAGGATTGTCTATTTGTGTGAAAAACGTCATTGGAATTTTGATAGAGATTGCACTGAATCTGTACATTGCTTTGGATAGTATGGACATTTTACTAATATTAATTTTTTCAATCCATGAGCACAGAATTAACAATTCCATTTACAACTGCATCAAAAAGAATAAAATATGTAGAAATAAATTTAAACAAGGAGGTCAAAGACCTGTATATTGAAAACAACAAGACAGTAATGAAAGAAACTGAAGATGACACAAATAAATGGAAAGGTATTTCATGGCAATCTTTTTTCTATTGCAAAAGAAGAGAACTTTCAACTTAACCTAATGTCTAAAATGTACCAATGTGATTGTTATTTCAATATTTCTCAAAGTGAATTCATTTTAAAAGATGGTTAAACAAAATATTATTACCATGATATATAGAAAGCTTGTCTCATAAGAACTGTCAGGCAGTGATTAACTCCATTTTATCTTAAAATAGATCCAAACAAACACCACAGTCAAACATCAAGTTAAACTTTTTACACGTACCTAGGATGATTAACAATGGCTATTGCCATGTTTCTCAAATTCTTTTACATGATGGTAGAAAATTTACACTTCATAAAAGCAGTTTCTTTGTCTCCACCTTTTGAACAACAAGGTCAAGTCTGTGTGCAAGTGTATATACTAATGAGTAGGTACATATGAAAAGAGTTAAAGGTGTGATTCTGACTCACTCAAGGAGCTCCAATGTGATGGTTCCTTTGGGTTCTGCTTCTACGCTCTTCCCCCAGAACTTCAGTTTGGGATAGATTGAGCCATGAAAGATGAAATCATTGTTTAATCCTTCAGCATGAAATGCACTAATGGGTGGATGATGGCTGACCTGCTCAGAGATGAGTCTGAAACCAAGGTCATCTCTTAAGATTTAAAAAACAAACAAACAAAAAGAGTTATTGTTATATAATAAACTGTTATCACAGAATGTATACATTACTGTCATTTCAGTGAAAAAGCAATGTTAAAGTATTAAGGAAATGGATTTGACGAAGTAAACAATCCTTTGTTATCATCCTGATGGAAGGACAACATGCGAGCAATTGCACATATGCAACCCAAACAACTAAAACCAATGTTATTATAAACCTAGCTACTTAAACACATTAAAATAAAGAACACCCACATGAATTTGGATGATTTTCATGAATTGACAATATTAGCCATGTAAATTTAAAACTTATCATTCCATTTATATTAAGATTGAAGAATCTAATGTATCTCTTTTACAAACATCTAGGGAATAAATGAGATCAAAACTTGTGGAGGGAAGAGAATGATTCAGAAAAACTAAAGCCAAATGAATTCCCTAACTGGGTGTAAAGAAGCAAGCTACAGCAGGAAATGCAACTCTAGATACATTCATTGCCTGTATGCCAACAGTGTAAGTTTATGCTAATATATTTTATATGGTTATTGAAAATACCCAATCATGCCTTATGGTCTACATAAGGAGAAAGGATGGTAACTAATCCCACAAGATCAGGAATACTGAAATCCTTGTAATGGTTCATTTTATGTATGTTTTCATATTTTTGACATAATTTCTAAAATAATAAATATCATAGAAACAAACAAAATTGTTAACTTTCTTCAGTCATACAAAATGTTGGTAAATGCTCAAAAAATATACATTTTCATTTGAAGAGCTATATAAATCATGCAAATTCAACTATCCACCTGGAATAGTGTGAAAGATCTTACCGAACTAATTCATAAGTCTCTCCCAGAAGTGGGTTGAAAGGCTTTCCAGTACGTTCCCACTGAGAAGCAACAGCAGATACAGCAAATGCAGCTACACACTGTGGGACAGAGCATTAGGAGAAGTTAAAAATAGCCTTGCTGGCTCCTCATTCTTTCAGGAACTGAAATTCTGCTGAAAATAGTAATTTACAAAATGATTTTGAGGAGTTTAATTACTTTGTATTTTTAACATGGCTTAATAAGCAAACTAATAAGCAAACGTGGATATTCAGAATGAAAATTACTGAGACTCTTCCTATAGATCATCCCAACTGTGGGTTTTATAACACCCTGACAGTGCTACAAATTCTCTCAAGGACTTTTAAAAACCTCTCAAGTCCTAAATTACTCTTAATTCCTTTAAAATTTCTAAAAAGTACATCACTTTTAGGATGGGGCAAAGAGATAAAACTAAACAAGTTGGTATCAAGTCCAATGAGGTTGGGAAAAGCTAATATATATAAATGAAAGCACAGAAAGACTCCATTTAGAATGCTATTGCCTTGCTGGAAGGAGAAGAATGTATCTACTATACTCTCCCTGTGTCTAGTCAATCCATATACATCACATGAACGCCTTCTCTTCAGAGGAAAATTAAAAAGTGCAATTCCTTGTTGTCCTTTGTTTTAACCTATAGTAGTATGTGTATATTTATATACACACATAAGCATAAATACACATATTTATCTGTGTATCTGTTTATCTATTCCTTCTTGGAAACACTGAGAAAGTCTGAAAGAAAGGTTGAATGTTTTTACCCTAACACAATGCTACCTTCTAAAACAAAGACTCAGAAACAGCTCACCAACATCCAGGTTTGGTTTTGGACCACGTTCTGCTTCTCCTGCAATTCTCGTTGGTCCTTCCACTATGGTGGCGCTCTGACTAGAGGGTGGCGGGGAAGGAACACAGACGACACTCCAAACACACTGACTATGTAATAATAACGTTTGCTAACCTCACACTGGACTTAACATGAATTCTGTGTATATGTGTTTGGGGCGGGGGGAGGGGAGAAGGTGGCAGAGAAGACTTCCTAAGACTTAAACCTTTCCCAGTGCTTGCGTGACACATACCTGCATCCTTTCCACAGGATCAGCAAATGAACTGGCCTTGTGGATGAGGTACGTATGCTCCATATATTCAGTGAGTCGCTGGAGGAAGCTCAAAGGCTCGTTAAATATAACTGGCATGGTGATCTTGGAGAGTTCCTATTTAACAAGAAAATGGAAACTGTGATGTCCAACATACACAGCAAACTTACATGCTGCTGTCTCTACATAACATGTTCTGGGAAAGGAAGTCACAGAAAACAGCAAATTTAATTAGTATCAGTTCAATTTCATAAATCTTCCCAGAGCATCTAATGATGTGGAGTATATTGTTCAAGGCCTTGAAGGAAATACAAAGACTACCCAAACATTCTCCTTGGCTTCGAGGAGCTTGCAATCTACTGGTGAGCAGTGAGATGATGACTATTAATAAGTCTGCCTCAGATCAGAATTAGGAAATGGCATATAAAGGTCATGGGGACACAAAGACCAAAAATCTTCATAGTGGGCTAAGGAGCAACCACATATACCATTTTCATGGATAATTTTTCAAAGGAATTTCAGACTGTTTTTGACTGACAACATTGAGGTTTTCTGAGAACACTGATCCATTATACATTGTGAACTGGGGTCCTAGAAGGCTATTGTGTATTTCACAGGATAGGTTTTAAATTCTATCTGCTAGAATGACACAATCACAGTAGACTTCCAAAAATAATTTAATGATTGGGCAGGGGTCCTCTGACCTGAGTTGCAACCTTTCAACTCTGCTTACCATATCCTGCCAGCAAACAGTCTCACCATGAGATCTTTAACAAATTCATTAGGTAACAAACTTATCTTGGTTTTCTCTGGAATAGTCTGATGATCTTTCCAACCTTCCACCTACTACTATTTACCTTTCCGGTGAGAATCACATCTTTCATGAAGCCTGCTGACTAAAGTCATGATCACGTGAACAATCCCAAGGTGCCATTGAGGTTGAATGCCACCTGTCTCGGCTCTGACTTTCCCCCTCTAAACATCCACATTCTTACAGATATGCACAATTAAAAATAAAGTAACCTTCACAAAACTACTATCGGAATGCATTAAAAAAAAGCTGATTCATTACCATAAAATACTGCAGACCAGACAGACATGTAGCAGGTCAATGTAATGAAAAGAAATGGTAGGTTTATTGCTGCCTCACTGGGAAGACAAAGGAGAACTGGACTGTATAAGGAGATGAAGAAAAGAAGGCTTTACTGTATACACCCTGAGATCTCAGTAAATGCAAAAATTCACTGCTGGGGCCAAGTCAAGAAAGCTGTGACTGCCAAGGCTTTTCTTAATTGAGATATCTTAGACTCTCTTTCTTCTACTTAAAAATACCTTCATGAGTTTTTTCTTAAAAAAAAACCACAAAAACTAATAGAGGAATATGTAATTTTCAGTCACGGAAGTAAAGACATGAAAATGCTCCTCTCCTCAGAGGCAAAGCACCTCCAATAGTTTGGGATACAATGCTGGGTATTTACACACACATGTGTGTACACACATATATCTTATTGGATTTTTTTAATGCATGGGATCTGCTCTATGTATTGGCTCATCACTTGCCTTTTTTTGCTGTTCCTGTGTTCAGAGGTCTTACATACATGTACATTACACCACCGAGTCCATCAAGTTCTTTGTAATTGCTGCACTGCGCAGTGGTAAGATGTCAGAATCAGACTGAGTTCCTCTGCAGGCTTTCTCATTTACTAGATGTGTGACTCTGGCCAAGTTAAACTCTGCCAGTTTCCTTATCAATAACATGGCACTAATATAACAGTGTATATAACATAATTACTACAAAGCATTGTTATAAGACTAATATTTGCAAAACACTTAGACCAGTTCTGGGCACATTAGTAAATGCTATAGGTATTTGTTAAATTTTTTTTTTAAAGTCTATCTACAGATATACCATAAACTATTTAGCCTTATCCTTTAGAACATGAACAAATATGGTTTTAAAGTAAATTTCTGTTAAGTGGGATTTCTGGGTCAAAGGTGTGTGCTCATTGAAAATTTTTACAGTTACTACCAAGTTGAATGCCTTCAACCCTTCAACCCTTTATCAATTTGTACTGCTACCAATGCTTCTGGGAAGTCAGATTTTCTTTTAACATCAAAGGGAAGGGCATTACTTCCAATCTGTTCATTCAATCATGTTCACTTTCTTTACACAACTATTTAATTCAAAAATAGTCAAATGTTGTAATGGTGCTGAGTAGTTCATGTATAACTCTAGAACGAAGATTAAAAGACATAAGTATTAAAAGTAACTATAACTATGATAATTTGCTAATGGATACACAATGTAAAAAGATGTAAATTGTGACACCAAAAACATAAAATGGCAGGGAATGTACAAATGTAGAGCTTTTGTATGTGTTTGAAGTTAATTTGTTATCAGCTTAAAATAGACTGTTAAAACTATAAGATGTTTTACATAAACCTCATGGTAACTACAAAGCAAAAAACCTATAGTAGATACACAAAAGATAAAGAAAAAGGAATTTAAGTATACCAACTACAGAAAATCATCAAATTCACAAAGGAAGAGAGGAAGAGGAAAGGAACAAAGGAATTACAAAAAAAACAGCCAGAAAACAATGAACAAAAGAGCAATAGTGAAACCACATCTATCAGTAATTACTTTGAATGCAAGTGGACTAAATTATCCAACCAAAAGACATAGAATGGCTGAATGAAAAAACAGAAAACACCAAGACCCAACTATGCTGACTACAAGAAATTCACTGCAGCTCTAAGGACACACACAGATAGAAAGTGAGAGGACAGAAAAAGATATTCCATGCAAATGGAAACAAAAAGAAAGCAGGGGTAGTTATACTTCTATTAGACAAAACAGATTTTAAGCCAAAGAATGTAACAAGACACAAAGAAGGTCATAATATAATGTAAAGGGGTCAATTCATCAAGACGATATAACAATTATAAATATTTATGCACCCAAAATAGGGACACCTAAAAGCAAATATTAACAGATCTTAAAAGAGAAATAGACAGCAATACAAGAAAAGCAGGGAATTTCAATTCTCTACTTTCAACAAGGGACAGACATCCAGACAGAAAATCTTAGTAAGGAAACAATGGGTTTAAACAACATGTTAGACCAACAGACCTAAGAGACATATACAGAACATTCCATGCAATAACAGAATACACAATTCTTCTCAAGTGTATATGGAACACTCTCCAGGATAGACTATATATTAGGCCACAAAACAAGACAATAAATTTAAAAATACTGAAATCATATCAAGCATCTTTTCTAACCACAATGGTATACAATTAGAAATGAACTACAAAAAGAAAACTGGGAAATTCACAAATACGCAAAAAGTAAACATGCTACTAAACAACCAATAGGTCAAAGAAGAAATCAAAAAATATCTTGAGACAAATGAAAATGGAAATACAACATACAAAACTTACAGGATGCAGCAAAAACAGCTCTAAGAAAGAAATTCATGGCAATAAACACACTAAGAAACAAGATCTCAAACAGCCTAACTTTACACCTCAAGGAATTAGAAGAAGTCCAAAATTAGTAAAGGAAGGGTAACAAAGATCAGAGTGGAAAGAAATGAAACAGAGACTAAAAAGATAAATGCAACTAAGAGCTGTTTCTTTAAAAAAAAGAAAGATAAAATAGACAAAGCTTTAACTATACTCACCAAGAAAAAGAGAGAGAGGACTCAAATAAGTAAAATTATAAATGACAGAGAAGATACTACAACTGATGCACAAAGGATCATTAAGAATGCTGTGAACAATTATATGCTAACAAATGGACAATCTAGAAGAAATGGATAAATTCCTAGAAACATATAACCTACCAAAATTGAATCATGAAGAAATAGAAAATCTGAACTGATCAATTCCTAGTAAGGAGATTGAAGCAGTAATCAAACACCTGCCAACAAACAAAAATCCAAGACCAGATATCTTTACTTGTGAATTCTGCCAGACATTTAAAGAAGCATGAATACTGATCCTTCTCAAACTATTCAAAAAAAACAGAAGAGGAGGGAACACTTCCAAACTCATTTTACAAGGTCAGCATTATCCTGACACCAAAACCAAAGACAAAACCAGACAAAGAAAAGAAAATTATAGGCTAATATCCCTGATAAACACAGATGCAAAAGTCAAGAAAATATTAGCAAACTGAACTCAACAATACATTTAAAGGGTCATACACCATGATCAAGTGGGTTTTATTCCAGGTAAGTAGGATGGTTCAATACAAGCCAATCAATAATGTGATATATGACATTAATAAAATGATGAATAATCTCAATAGATGCAGAAACAGCATTTGACAAAATTCAACCTCCTTTCATGATAATAACTCTCAACAAAGTGGGTATAGAGGAAGCATACCTCAACATAATAAAGGCCATATATGACAAGCCCACAGCTAACATCATACTCAGTGGTGAAAAGCTGAACACTCTTCCTATAAGATCAGAAATAAGACAAGGATGCCCACTCTCACCACTTTTATTCAACATAGTACTGAAGTTCTAGCCAGCGTAATCATGCAAGAAAAAGAAATAAAAGGCGTCCAAATCAAGAAGGAAGAAGTAAGATTATCTCTATTTGCAGATGCCATGATGTTATATGTAGAAAACCCTAAAGACTCCACCAAAACACAATTAGAACTAATACTTGCATTCAGTAAAGGTGCACGGTACAAAATCAACATACAAACATCAGTTGTGTTTCAATTCACCAACAACAAACTATCAGAAAGAAAAATTAAGAAAACAATCCCATTTCCAATTATCATCAAAAAGAATAAAATAGTTAGGAATAAAATTAACCAAGGAGGTGAAAGAGCTATACACTGAAAATTGTAAGACATTAATGAAAGAAATTGCAGAAGACACAAATAAATAGACAGATACTCTGCACTCATGGATTATAAAAGTTGTTAAAATGTCCAAACTACCCAAAGTGATCTAAAGATTCAATGCAATCCTTATCAAAATTCCAATGGCATTTTTCACAGATATAGAAAAAACAATCCTGAAATTTGTATGGAACCACAAAAGACCGTGAATAGCCAATGCAATCTTGAGAAAGAAGAACAAAGCAGGAGGTATCATGCTCCCAGATTTCAAACTGTATTACAAAGATATAGTAATCAAAACAGTACAGAATTGGCATAGAAATAGACAGGCAGATGAATGGAATAGAATAGAGAGCCCAGAAATAAACCCATGCATTTATGGTCAATTAATTTTTGCTAAAGGAGCCGAGAATATACAATGGAAACAATCTAAGTGTCCGTCAGTGGATGAATGGATCAAGAAAATGTGGGTGTGTGTGCATGCATATGTCTATGTGTGTACGTATATACACATGCACACAAATATATACATACACACACACACACACGATATTTCTTGGCCTTACAAAAGAAGGCCATTTGTGGCAACATGGATGAACGTGGAGGGCCTTATGCTAAGTGAAATAAACCAGATAGACAAACACTGCATGGTATGATATCACACATATGTGAACCTTCAAAAAAAAAAAAAAGTTGAACCAATAAAAACACAGTAGAAAGTCGCTGCCAGGGGCTTCAGGGTGGGGAAAATAGGGAGAAGTTGGTAACAGGGTATACACTTTCAGTTATAATATGAATAAGGTCTGACGATCTACTGTATAACATGGTGACATGACTACAATTGATAACACTGTTTTGTATAGATGAAATTTGTTAAGCGAGTAGAACTTAAATGTTCTCACCAAAAAAAGGATACATATGTGAGGTGCTGGATGTGTTAATTAACTTGATGGGGGGAATCCTTTCACAATGTATACATATATCCAATCATCTTGATGTAGACTTTAAATATTTGTCAATTATATCTCAAAAAAAAAATCCACCAAGATTGTCTCTCTAAAGCAACTTGGCTATACAGAATATGCATATAGAAATAAAACTGTTTCAAAATAGCTTTTAAAAAAATTTTAATTTAGCACCTACTAGGTGCCAGGCACTGTTTTAGACACTGGATTAAAAGTCTCATTATAGCCAATTCTGACCTGGAATGCCCTACTCTCTTCCCTTAACTCTTGTATCCCCTCTCCAGTAGGATTTCAAGAGAGTTCAAGTCTCTCCTCCTCGACTATTCCAGTACTCACTGATTTCTCGCCTCTTCCAGCTCCTGGAGCACCAGAATCTGTATCGCACAATTTAGCATCTGATCACAGATTATACAGCCTGCTGCTATGTCAGGAGTACTAACCAGCTTATCTTGCTAACTACACAGTAATACAATTCCTGAGGGGAGGGATAATATCTTATACTCCGCCTGCATCCTCATCACCTCAGGGAGAGCAGAGCACATTGCAGGCACCCCTGCCCTATGTGCTCCTGTATGCTTCCACTGCCCCCTGAGTTTAATCCTATTTGGGCATTTATCACAGTGTATTAGACTCTCCTGACTCTTTCACTGGAATACAAACTCCCTGAAGTCAGAACCCTCTTGTTTAATGATGCACATAGTTCACACAGCAAAATGAGTAAAAAAGTAGGTTACAAAGCAACATGTTCAAAAATATTTTAATTTTGTAAAATACATGTTTTATAGACAAATATTAGAAGGTAGTAGCACCAAAAAGTTAACAGTGGTTGACTGTAGGAGTTGGTAGTCCAGGTAATGTAACACTTTCAGCCTGGCAAAAGGAAGGCATGGGGAAGCCGACATCCCCACACCGCAGAAAGCGGACGCCTTACGACGTACACGCTGACACTATGCTCATCATAAAAGAGACAAGAGAAAAGCACGACGGGAAAAGAGAACAACAAAACATACTCAGGTTAGTCCAGTCCTGGGTTCCAGAGACAGTAGAGCGTTAAAGGAGTGCCTTCTGAACAGAAGGCACAACGGTGGCTGCCAGGACTGGGGGGTAGGGAGGTGGGGAGCTGTTGTTTAAGGGGCGCAGAACGTCAGTTCCACAAGATGAAAAGAGTTACATGGGTGGTAACGGCAGCACAATGTGAATGTACAAACGCCACTGAACTGCACGCTTAAAAATGGTTAAAATGGTAAATACTGTGTTCTGTGTTTTAGCACAATTGAAAAATAAAAGAATGGGCTCTGAGAGCACATGCCCCTTGCTACCTGACGCTTGCATCACTATGAGTCCCTCACCTCTCCGCCAAATGGGGGCTTCATTATGTACCTCACAGGGCCTGTCAGGATTAATCAGTTCACACAAAACACTCAGAACAGGCATACGTTAAGTGAGCAATAAATGTTAGCTATGATCATTACTATTAATAGTACATTCAAGATTGCCAAGTCCTCCAAGGCCGTGTAGAGGCAAGGCGGCTTTGAAGGCTGGGATACCTCATCCTGTCGCCTGGGCAGCCGAGCTGCAGAGAAGGCACTCAGATGGCAGCGTGGCTTGAGTTCCAACCTTAAAAGGTGAAGAAGTGAGGGAAGGACACCTGTTCCCCCTGGAGCCCCAGCCAGAAGGCATCACGTAGTCCCCGCTGCTGAGGCTCTTGCTGCTGGCTGGCTGTCCCGTGCAATTGCCAAGATGACAGGGGTTCACCAGGGTGGCGACATGAGCCCTGGCCCGTGACAGTATGTGACGTAAATGATGCCATTTCTGGCTCTGCTCTCTTGTTCTCTACATTTCGCTTTGTCATGCACAACAGCAGGGTGAGATTTATTTTAAAGGAATTTAAAGGATTTATTCATTAAAGGAATGAAGAACTTTACCTAAGTTTGATTCTGAACTTTTTTCCCTAAAAAGTACTAGACTGACTATTAAACACTCACTGAGGGAATAAGAGACATGCTGCGGGGGTGACAAGGCGTTTGGCACTTCTGTCATTACGGCGGCTCAAATGGGAATCCAGGCCTAGGGACTTATCTTTCATCTCTATAGCGACGCTGTATACGTTGCCATACTCTCACATAATCTCCCTGAGAAAATATGCGAGCAAGAATGGGACAGTCACGTTGTCCACTAGCCACTGGCTGCTCACCACCAGTTGGCTTGACTTCATATGAGTCAGCAAGTCAATGAAATAGTGGTTTGTCAACTCTGGAAACCAAGGTACAAAGGACATGGTTTTATCACCCATTCAATGGGCAGACTATTTTTTAATCATTTGAAAAGCTCCCAAAATTCTGAAAGGGTCTTTAAATCCAATTTTATAATCTAGAATAATTTAAACACCTTCCTGCTTCTTTTAGTAACTCAGAATGTAAGCATTCAAGGAAATGAAAAGGCACATTTGTGGCCCAGGTAATAGACACAGAGTGGAAGGGACAGAAAAAGGCCTGAGGGAACATATACACATAGATCCAGATGGCCATAAAAACCACCTTGACTGCACAGAAGAGTCTAACATGCTATTTAAAATACAGCAATGGACCTGCAATTTTTTGCCTCTGTTAGTCTGTACAATTATTGATATTTTAATTGTTAAAATCTACAGTTCCCTGGATATGTAATGAAAAAACTCGGTGATACAAACTATATTTCATTCCCTCTTGGAAATTCACAGAGACACCGTTTTTACTTACAATACAATGAAGTTTGGTATTGGATTCGTTAGATACTGTATACAACTACTTAGTACTGCATATATTCCAATAATAGGAAAAGCAACAATGCGTATTATGAAGGTCAAGTTTCAGGAAGAAACATGAGCTAGAATACTTTTATCACTGAGAGCTTCAGTCAGCTGGAAAAATTAAATATTTATGCCAGGCAATTCTATCTTGTGACCCAGCTAAAAGCAAAGTTTAAATGTATCCATACAAATTAATAGCAACTAATGATGAAACTGAAGAAACTCTTAATTGCAGTTGCTCATCAGCTGACAAACTGAGAAGAAAACAAAGAGAAGGCTGCTTTGTCACTCGAGCACTATATAAACAAACAAGGCCAAGTGTGATCCCCACTGAAGTGGAAAATATCTTATATGGGTAACGCCGAGCACCGTAATGCCTAACTGTGCAAATATTTAAGACCTGGGTTAGAGAGAGCAGCTCAGCTTCGGTCTTAAGCTAAGTCTGCCAGTGGGCAGGGTCCTCACCCAGGTGTGCGGCCCAAGCACTAAGTGGGCTTCTAGGCTCTTCACTGATGGGCAGGCGCTGGCAGCAGCCTTGGCTCTGTGCCTTGGATGTGCCTTCTGTGACACCAGCTTGGCACTGGATCCTCCTTCCACAACAGCCCCAAAGATGTAAAACTTTACCCTTCTTACATGTAAGGGCCTTGGAGGGCCAAAGGTCTCTTTCCCATCTTGGGCTACTCAGTCCCTTCCCTCTCCACAAGATGTCTATCATCTATTAGTTTACCATTGCATGAGAGGTTCTTGCCATCTGAATACACTGATCATGCCCAAAGCAGTCACACCAAGACCTTGCAAGTCAGCCCTTGGGGACCACTCTGGTCGAGCAGTCTGAACAAGCCTGCTGCTCTGACGCCTTTTGCTGTTGGTTACACCACTGTTCCTCAGCTCTCACAGACCAGCCCCAGAGAACACAACACCCAGAAGCAAAGGAACTATGCACAGGAAAGGGGTGTCTGCATGTGAACCGAATGAACCGCACTGTGGGCAACTGGGTGCAACCAGTGGTAAAAACAGGGAGAAAAAGACAAGAAAAGCTTTGAGGGAAAAGACAAACAGATATTCCTTTCCTAGTCTTCCTGTCTCGTAGCTGAATTTTTTCAGAGTTGGGAGGCCGTGTGAGTCCTCTCGAAGGACAACCACTAGGTGGGAATGTGGCAGGACAACTAAGGCACTGGCTGGAAGCCTGGACCAGGTCCACGGTCTCCACACTGTAGTCACTCAGGGTACCCCGTGACTGTGGGCAGGGATGGATGCTTTAGGGGAACCGATCTGCAGGTGCTCAGCCTTCACACGCACTCCTGCCTAAGAACTGACAGGCCAAGAACGCACTTGCGTCGGACGTCACGCTGTTGCTGTTTTCCTACGTCTTCTTATAAAATCGCCCTTCTTTTACTTGGGGTGGGGGGGAGACACCCCTTACACCATCCTGAATTCTAGTATAGCAGTCTTGCTCTGATGCGTAAAAACCTTCAGGGCACCGAGTGAAGGGAGGTTTAGAAATACAGTACTGGTACAAGGAAGCCTCTTAAATCAAGGCACTGTTGCTCTGCAGGACGGCTCCCCGACTTTCCTGTTTTCGTTAAGGCAGAGACCTGACATCGGAAGCTCTTCCAGTCACCTCTCCCCTGTTGGGATATTCTGATTTCAGATCATTATAGAGTGAGGTGGTAGAGATGACAAATTTTGTTTAACTACTTTGCTTCTTCTGCCTCCTGTCTCTTAAGTCAGTATTTATAACGTACCAGTTTGGGCAAAGCTCCAAATCTTATCTAGAGCTGTATCTGGCTTATATTTAGAATTCAAGAATGGGACAGTTGTCACAGTGCCATATACCAATGTGTTTATCTGAGCCCAAAAATAACATCACAGCCCTGACAGTGAGCTGACCCGGGATGCGTCTGGTTGTGAGGTCATGCGGCAGACATTCTGCATCAAGGGGATGCGATGAATCTGAGGTTTTGAGGGAAAACATTTAAAGTGCATGGTAAGATAAAAAGCATTTCATGAAAAAAGATTATATTGGCAAGGTGCGTTTCAGGGAAAATATTTCAATTTTCCCAACCCCTTCTCAATATTGCGAGGTATATCTGAATGAGAGGACACAGTTACAGAAACCGAAGTTGAGAGCCCTGGTAAAGCTTCTCCACTCCATTTCCCAGAGACCCAGATGCCCATGACGCCAAAGGAAGGTAACAAGACCTCTTGCAAGTTAGAGTTTTCAAATGTTTCCAATGACATGGAAGGAAGTCCTACTGAGTTGCCAATTTATGGATCATAAAAAATTATTTTTGATGGATAATATATTACTATCCGATTTTTGACATATAGTCAGGAAAAGGTCAAAGAACTGAATGACATTGCTAGATACTAAAAAAAACACAGAACTCCTACTTCCCATCTGTCTATTAATATGAGCAAGGCTTCTTAATCCTTGAATCTATTAAAAAAAGAGAACTGTTACTGAAAATCCTGTCTCATTCTAGCAATGTGTGATATTCATTCTCAGATATCTCAGCCAAAGTGAAAAAATCCTTTTTATGAATAACATTTTAGCTTTTATGTTATACTTTCATAAATTTTGTAATGCTTGTTATTTTGATCACTCATGTAAGAATAACTTAAAACTTTTAGTACTAAAGTCTTATGGCCATAAAATATAAATTTTTAAATTTTAATTTAAATATGTATTCTTCTGATAGTGAAGTACGATAAGGTAATCAAAATACCTTCAAAGATGAAAAAAATTAGGTTAGGGTAATATTCTATAGTAAATATGGAATGGAAATAGGAGTTAAAGGAGCAAACTAGAACTATAACATTTTCAACTCTTATATTCAAGTCTCTATGGAATTTGGTTGCACTGGATACCTTTCTGAATGATACAACATTTTCACTTTAATAACTCGGTATTTAAAATATAACAGACCTTCTTCACCCTCTTATAATAATCTAACACTAATATTCTATGACTCCAAGACATTTAGCAGACGTGGTCTCAGGTGCAGGCGCCTACTCAAAATTTGTGCCTGGACGCCTCGTTTGCCTCACCCTGGTGCTGGCCCTGGTTTCCAAAGTCACTAAGTATGGATACCCATGACCTAGCCTCTGGGTGTGTCCTGCTGACAAATCCTAAAGGGATGGGAGAGAAGAGGCGAAAGAAAACAGGGGAGACAGAAGACAATGGGATTATGAGACTAGAGTCCTTTAACAAAAGGACAATGGGAGTAAGGAAATAAGGAACAAAGAATTCAAATTACTAACCAACATCAAGTATTAATTCTGAGATGGGAATCTGTTTGGTAAATGCTTCAATCACAGAGAGATTTAGGACTTAATTCCAGTTATGTATTCATTTCATGTAGTATAACCCAACATTTGGTAACATAATCCTGTCCAAAACAGACTGGGAGAAAAAAGGGTGCCATAAGTTTTGGAAATCTAAGTCTCTATATTCATTTTAGAAAAAAAGCAAGTCAAATGTGTATGTATGTGGCAGTGGAGGATGGAGCAAGGTGAGCCCGGCTGGAGAAGGTGCTGCAGGGCACCGAGGCCCAGGATGACAAATGCCTGAAGACACTGACTTTCCTACCTGAGAAAGATGAAGTTATACCTCGACCATACATGGCAGGTAAGCACCTATCATGTGTTCTTAAAAGCCATGTCTTAAGGGATTAATGATACTATGCCATAAAACTGTATCATCATAAATGAGGGGCACTGATTTCTGAAAAAGTTGGCACCAGACCCCAGTTGAGTGTAGAACTGGGAGGTTTCCAGCAGGATGCCCACACTCCCCACTCTGATCTCATATGCTCCTCAAGTCGACAGAGACATCACGAAAAGCTATGGTTCAATATCAGATTTCCTCTGCTACTTTTAAGACTTATTATTATAAAATCAAGAACCTGGGAATGTGAAGCTATGGGAAAAGCCAGCTGAAGGGTATGTCCATGGCTTCTGTAACTGAGATTTACCCACACAGAAAGGACCTAGAGTGAAGTATTTGGATTATTAAGTGTAACAGAATCATGAAAATGCAATGGGGGGGTTTTAAAAAATGCCTTCACTTTGAAGTTAACTGTAATAAAATCTATGGATACTAATATCTTCTAATTTTTTACCTATTTTCCTCGTGGTTGGGGGTAGCAGGAGGCAGATATAAGAGGGGTCAATACCAAAAATTATTTAAAAATTTTTATTCTGGTGATGTTATTTGCTTTTCTCTCTCAAGATACACCGCACTTTAAATCTCTATTGTGCTCAACACTGACCCTCTTGGACTGATTCCTCTGCCCATGAGAGGGGAGACATGGTGCCCCGAGAACAATAACTTCCAAATGCCAGATAACTGCCTTTCAATCACATTAATAAATATTAATAATTATTCATCTAGAATGTTAGTCTCTTATAAAACCTCAGGAGAAAATACTTTCCCAAAATATTACCTCCCCTGCAGCTCTTTCTCTGTGATTTATTCAGAAAGTTCTATAGATACAAGTTTCAAAACATTCCACGGTGCCCTTTCAACCCAAACAGCTCTGCTTTTATGTGCTTTATTTTGTTTATGATTCAGCCTGTCTATTTGCACAAACAGTTCCACACCTAAAAATAAAGGTAAAACCATCCTTCTAGAGAAATAGGGCATCTTTCGAAGTACGACAGGCAGAAGCATGACATTACTTCCCGTCTTTTAAAAGAATGGATAGTTTCCATTTAGACAGAATGCTTGCTTTAGACATAAACTAGACGATTATCAGTCACTAGCCTGAACAAACTCATGACAATACCACTAAATCCGACACCCAGTGAGACAGGAGATAGTAGGTGACAGACTCAAGCAAGAGAAATACAGAAAGCTGTACTTTCCACGATTGCCAAAAAGACTAAACCACATCTGCAGTTTTCATACCCATTCTGTTGACTCAACAGCCTTAGACAAATGTGGTACCAATTCTACAGTAACTGTGGGTTTCATTCATTAGCAGCTTACAAAATCAATTTAATGAGTTGGAATCAGCGTTAATCTAATATAATAGAAAATATCATTTACTGTAAGGATGAGTATTCTTTTGTGGAACTGGTTTTCATTTTAAACACACATGCATATGTACATATTTACATACTGGATCTCAATGATAAATATGTTTACTAAGGGCTTGAAAAATATTAACTCTGTAGGATATAATTTTTTGTCCTGAAAATTTCAGTTCTTAAGAGACTAGTATGTATAGCTATTTTATTTAAGAATATATACATTTGTCTAGGTACATTTGGTTTGTCCTGATGAAACTTAATATAATCAAAATGGAATTAGAGCCCAGGTATTCTGATTCTCAAGTGTGATTAACTGTTGATAATAATGTTGAGCATTAAGCTAAACCAGGGTCTGTCCTGGCCATTTTATATAAATTATCTTATTTATCTCTCAATACAGCTATAAGGTGCAAATTACTCTCCTAACTTCACTCAGGGAAACAAGGCAACTGGCCTAAGGTCTCACAGACAGGAGGCGGCAAGGCTGGGATAAAGCCCATTATTCAGCTACAGATCCTTCTCTCCATGCAGTAGGATCAGAAAATATTTGTTTAAAATAAATGTTTCTGGAATTAGCTCCTTGGAAATTACATTTAGGAAGTCTCAGATGACATTACCCCATGTAGAGAAGAGGGGCATTTGAAAAATGCCAACGTGTGCACACCAGCAGCCAAAAGGATTTCAGGCATCAGAAAGAAAATGTTTAGAAAGTGACTATACTTCCCAGTACAAGGAAAGTTCTTGGAGTACTCAGGCTGCACATTAAATTGCAAAATTAAGAAACATAATCTCTAGGCAGATTCTTTAGCAGTTCAGGACTCACATGTTTTAAAATTTTCATCATTCTAGTTGGTCAAAGGTCATGCTAGAAGAATTAAGAGAACTTTATTCAGAATCCTAGCCTGACTGTCGTCAGGGTGGTGACGTGGACTACTATTTTAAAGGGAATCTAAGGATTTATATAATAGTAAATTTTGCCATCCGTTGCCCTCCCCCGCAAAATCAGATCCACCTGCACAGATAACTAAGCTGGGACACATTCCAAATATCTAACATACACCACACTTACAAGGTACCAAACATCTAACATACACCACACTTACAAGGTACAAAAACCTGCTCTGTGCACAGAAGCGTAAGTGGAATTATATTCTATACTGTGGGGACTGCTCTTTTTGAGCCTTTCTGGGTAACTCTATAGGGAAATACAAATGTGGAGCCTTTTCTTTTTCTACTTTCTTACAATGAAAAGTCACATTAAAGTCATATTAAATGGCATAAAAAGTGGTTCAAATTCTGTGAGGAAAACCTAATATAAGACTTCTCCTAATTTCTGATTCTCAAAAGTTTTCACAAACATTGTTGTGCAACACTTTTATGCCAACATTAGGATTCCCTTCTAAAGGATATGCATGAAACACCTATCAGCTTAATATTACAGAACTGACAGTTAATTTACCATTCCAATACATTTTCTGAGGATGCTCCAGATGCTGAAGTCATTTCGGGAAAACATAGGGGAGGGCAGGCTTGTTCTGAAAAAAAGAAAACAAACATAAAGACTTAATTTTAATACCACTGGCATTAGGAAAAAAGCTACTGTCAATAATCTGAGAGCCACAGGCATACATGTATAGAGACACCATAAAAACGCACAACATGTACATATGGCCAACAGGTACATGAAAAGATGCTCAATATCACCAGTCATTAGGGAAATGCAAATTAAAACCGCAATGAGATATCACCTCACACTTGTTAGAATAGCCAGAAAGACAAGGGATTACAAATGCTGGCGTGAATGTGGAGAAAAGGGAAGGTTGTGCACTGTTGGTGGGATTGTAAGCTGGTACAGCCACTACAGAAAACAGTATGGACGGTCCCCAAATAATTTAAATTGAACTCCCATATGATCCGGCAATTCCACTTCTGGGAATGTATTAAAAGGAAATGAAAATACTAACTTGAAAAGATGTCTGCACCCCCATGTTCACAGCAGCATTATTTACAATAGCCAAGACATGGTGGTATGAAATCAATCATTTAAGAAAATGTGGTATGTGTATCTCTCTCTGTCTCTCAGACACACACACACACACACACACACACACAAAGGAATATTATTCAGCCATAAAAAATGAGGAAAACCTACCATTTGCAACAAAACTGATGGAACTTGAAGGCATTATATTAACTGAAATAAGTCAGACAGAGAAAGACAAACACTGTATGATCTCACATGTGGAATCCAACAACAAAAAACCAACATCAAACTCAAAGAAAAAAGATCAGATTTGTGGTTGCCAGAGGTGGGGCTGAAGAGAAAGGGAATTGGACGAAGGTGGTCAAAAGGTACAAACTTCCAATTATCAGATAAATAAGTACTAGGGATGTGATGTACAACATGACTATAGTCAACACTGTAAGACGTAAGATACACCGTAGTCGTTAAGAAAGTAGGTCCTAAGAGTTATCATCATCAGGAGAAAAAAAAATTTTCTTTTTATTTTATCTATATAAGCTGATGGATGTTAGCTAAACCTACTGTGGTGATCATGTCACAATATTGTGAAATGTAATATACATGTAACTCAAACCATCGTGCTGTGCATCTTAAGCTTAGTGATGTGTATCAATTATTTCTCAATAAAATTGGAAAAAATGTGCACAGACAGGATAAAATAGGGTCCATCTGGGCTTGTATCCCTATTCACTGCTATTTTGGGCCCTGAAAAGTTCCACAGCAGATCAACTGGCCCCACGTCTTCGGAATCGTGCTGATCCGAATCCTCCTAATCCTCCTGTGTTGGTGTCCAGCTGCTTAAACCACCTCAGAAGTACACTGTCCTTTCACGTGCTGGCATATCTGACCTGCTGTTTGGTCCAAGACAGACCTATCATACTCTGATACTCAGTAAATTACTCTAGTAGCTGTTAAATAATGGAAACAAAAAATGTCATTACAGAACCTAGCTTCAGGTTTTTAAGAAATTAATTGTATCGTATCAGTACTTTCCCAAAGATGCTGATGTTGGACCAAACTCAGCAACTCTGGATGGACTGGAAAACCCTTTGCAAATTAACCTCTACAGAAGGAGCGTTTCCAGAGCCTCTGCAGGGGTAAGGAAACAGCCAAGAGAAGGGCGGCTGTCGGTGGCAAAGGGTCTGTGGCTCAGAGGAGCAGCACACTGAGCTCAGGCATCCTGAGGCCTCAGCACCACCGGGGGCAGGAGCGGGAGGTGGCCGGAACAACTTCCTGAAACACCGTTATAATAATGCCTTCTTTTTCATTATCTTAGGTTCTGGCCAAGGATGCTGGTTATCCAGGTGCTGTTTGAAATATACCCATGTACCTAAAATATTAAAGAAAATGTTAAATTAAAATTTTTATCTTCTAAAGCATCTCTATTCTATAAACTGATTAATTTGAATTACAGGAGTTCATCAAATTTTAAGTTTTTAAATAAATAATATTTTAAGATCCTCTGTGGTAAAATCTTTCTGATTTTTCCTTTTCTTAGGAACACTCACTGCTCATTTGGTAGATTCGTCATCTACCCAATCTGCTGGATAAGTGGCCACAGATGGTATTTAAATCACATTCTCTACAATCCAAGACTATCAATCTCAGTGACATGAACAATTGAATCCAGGGACAGAACCCTTGCCATTACCTACCATTTACACGTAGAATATAGTTTCAGAGATGCATATCAACTAAATTTTTCATCTCTTGTCTATTATAAAGTCAGTCAGAAATGTAACATATTATCTAGGAAGTTATGAGTCCAAAATAAGTTTTGTGAAGACTGAATAAGGGGCTCTAATTCCCCCCAACAGATGCTTACATTAAATGCATATGTATACATTACTATTCTGATTAAAGGCAAGAATAGCAGAAAAACAAGAAATATTTTGGAAGCAAGAAAGCAGAAGAGACATCCAAGCTTTATTTTTATTCTCAATTTAGAAAGCACCACAGGGTTGCCAGCCAAGAATCCCACCCAGAAATAGCCTGTACTCATTTTTGCGCACATAACGCTTTGTGGTGTTCTATGAAAATGTAATTACTCATTAATGAGGCCAGATAATCTGCAACCTGAGTTATCTATTCTGGAACACAACCAGAAAGCAGAGGTGAAGGGAAAGGGCCATCACGGAACCCGTGCTGTCTTCTTGCGTAGGACACGCAGAGCCAAATGCAAACCCTCCTTCAGACCACATGGTGCGTAACACACTGACGGGAAGCAGCAAGAGAACACCAGCCCACACGGCCATGCAGGAGCCGGGGCCCAAGTAAACGACCACAGGGCTGCTGACTGCATCTAAATCGATAGCATGAGGAGGCTGCCAAAAGAACAGAGCCAGAACATTCCCAAGGGCAGCTCTGCAAAGGTCAGACCACAGCTGGGATTCAGACCCATGTGCCACTTTGAAAAGGAGGACTCATGAGAGGCCAGGCAAAGGTGTCTGGAGAACAGCTCTTATAAGCAATGGCTGAAGGAAACGTGTGGTCTAGAAGAAACAGAAGAAACTGGAGGTCTGGGAACAGGGGACGTGACGGAGGTGTCAGGGCATTTAGAGGACGGGGCCGGGGGGCAGGAGTAAAGGCATCCGCACACCCACAGCCCCACCGCAGTCCCTGCACCCCTCTGCCTGCTTCGTCTTTCTCCACGGCACTGATCATCACGTGACGCACTGCAGGGCACCCCTGAGTATCTGCTGACTACGTCCCCCAAATATAGTACATAAGCTTCCGGAGGACTCGCGTTTCATCTACTGCTGTACCTCATTGCCCAGGACAAGCCTAACACAGGGGAGGAGTTTAAGTATTTGTTGAATGAGCTTTGGAATGTATAAGGCCTTTTGGTATACATTATCGCTTTCAAAAAGAATACGGTTTATCTTGTGCTACTGAAGACATTAGGACTAGGACTCTTGGTGGAAGTTACAGGACACCTAACGTAAAGCTAACATAAACTTAATATAAATATAACATAAAGCTAATATAACAGCTACCATAAAGTATAACCTGTCTTATAATTAATTCCAAACAGGGGAGACAAGAGAGTCTCAACAAGGAAGTGTTTCAAACAGATGCTGGAGGATCCCTTTCAGTCACGGCCCAGAAAGGCATTCCTGCACTGGGTGGGAAGTTGGTCTCCATGAGCTGGGCCAGGGATGTTGCTAAACATCCCACAGGAAACAAGACAGGTCTCCACAACAAAAAGTTATCCAGCCTCTAATGGCAGCAGTGCCAAAGTTGAGAAACCTGTCAAAGAAATACAACTAGAGCTTCATAGATAATTTTAAATTTTGTAGTGGCTTTATTAAAAAAAAAAAAAAAGTAAAAAGGAACAAGATAAATTAATTTTAACAATATACTTGATTTAACCCAATATGTCCAAAATATCAGCACTTCAACATGTAATCAATATAAAAATATTAATGAGATATTTTATACTTTTTCCCATACCACGTCTTCAAAATCCAGTGTTGATTTTACACTTAGAGCACGTCACAAGTTAGCTACTAAATTTTTAACAAAGTGAAATGTAGTCTTACCAAAGCAATAAAGTTATGTTTAATGGCAAAATATTTTATACTGCTTCGTTTTTACAAACTATGTTACAAAATTAACATAATAAACCTATATTAATTAAAATTAAATAAGACTACAAATTCAGTTTCGTGCTCACACTAGCCACATTTCAAGTGTTCAAAAATCACCTGTGGCTACAACTGGACATAATGGATTTCTGTGATTACTTCTGAAAACAAAAGGATAGGAATGCTCTCAGATTATGGAGGAAGATCAAAAAATTACTCAATTACAAGAGTCTAAAGTCAATGAGAAGCAAAACAGTCCACAGCCCAATCATCAAGAAAATGCTAAATCTGCAGTATTATTTAAACTAGAGAGAATAGATTTTTTAAAATTAGGTAGATTAAAATTTTTAAAAATGATTTATACTGAAAAGGATATATTTCTATATTTTAAATTTTCACTCCTTCCATGGTGGGGCGGGGAGGCGGGTAAGAATTCCCTAATGATCTTGGATGAGGAGATGCTACTCCAGGCAGAAAACAGAGCAGTGGCAGGCAGGCCTCAGAATTCCAGGCTGAGAGCACAGATCAATTATTCTCTTCCCTTTGAGTTGATCTGAGAGTCATTATCCTGAATTCTATGCTTCCTTTTTCCCTTCACACAGAGAGAAAACACCCTGTACCAGGGACTGAGAGTGATGCACCCCGGCTCTATTTTCAACCATACAGATGCCGCTCTGACTACGGACACAACGACACAATGACTGGTCTTTAAGGGAAAGCTCCCGTCCCACTCGCTTCATCTCCGTGATGCACGCGGCTCACCCGGCTGCCCTGCCACTGCACCACCGACACAGGGTGTACACAGACCCCGAGCTGAACCACGTTGACTTGTGAAGCGTGACTCACAAATGCTGTGCTGGGATCCCTTTGCTCCAAACACACTGCGCAAGTTCAGGAGATCACTGGCCCCCAGGTCTTTGGGAGATGCTTTTTTTTTTTCTAAGATTTTTTTGGTGTGGACTATTTTTAACGTCTTTATTGAACGTGTTACAATACTGATTCTGTTTTATGCTTTGGTTTTTTCGGCTGCGAGGCATGTAGGATCTTAGCTCTCCGACCAGGGATCGAACCAGCAGCCCCTGCACTGGAAGGTGAAGTCTTAACCACTGGACGGCCAAGGAAGTCCCTGGGAGATGCTTTTTTTTTTTTTTTTTTTTTTTAACATCTTTATTGGAGTAAAATTGCTTTACAATGGTAGTTTCTGCTGTACAACAAAGTGAATCAGTTATATGCATATATATCCCCATATCCCTTCCCTCTTGTGTCTCCCTCCCACCCTACCTACCCACCTCTCTAGGTGGTCGCAAAGCACCAAGCTGATCTCCCTGTGCTATGCAGCTGCTTCCCACTAGCTATCTATTTTACATTTGGTAGTGTATATATGTCCATGCCACTCTCTCACTTCGTCCCAGCTTACCCTTCCCTCTCCCCGTGTCCTCAAGTCCATTCTCTACGTCTCTGTCTTTATTCCTGTCCTGCCCCTAGGTTCATCAGAACCATTTTTTTTTTAAGGTTCCATACATATGTGTTAGCATATGGTATTTGTTTTCCTCTTTCTGACTTACTTCACTCTGCATGACAGACTCTAGGTCCATCCACCTCACTACAAATAACTCAATTTCATTTCCTTTTATGGCTGAGTAATATTCCATTGTATATATGTACCACATCTTCTTTCTCCATTCATCTATCGATGGACACTTAGGTTGCTTCCATGTCCTGGCTATTGTAAATAGTGCTGCAATGAACATTGTGGTACATGACTCTTTTTGAATTATGGTTCTCTCAGGGTATATGCCCAGTAGTGGGATTGCTGGGTCATATGGTAGTTCTATTTTTAAAGTTTTTAAAGGAACTTCTACACTGTTCTCCATAGTGGCTGTATCAATTTACATTCCCACCAACAGTGCAAGAGGGTTCCCTTTTCTCCACACCCTCTCCAGCATTTATTGTTTGTAGATTTTTTGATGATGGCCATTCTGACCAGTGTGAGGTGATACCTCATTGTACTTTTGATTTGCATTTCTCTAATGATTAGTGATGTTGAGCATCCTTTCATGTGTTTGTTGGCAATCAGTATATCTTCTTTGGAGAAATGTCTATTTAGGTCTTCTGCCCATTTTTGGATTGGGTTGTTTATTTTTTTAATATTGAGCTGCATGACCTGCTTGTATATTTTGGAGATTAATCCTTTGTCAGTTGCTTCGTTTGCAAATATTTTCTCCCATTCTGAGGGTTGTCTTTTCATCTTGTTTACGGTTTCCTTTGCTGTGCAAAAGCTTTTAAGTTTCATTAGGGTCCATTTGTTTATTTTTGTCTTTATTTCCATTTCTCTAGTAGGTGGGTCAAAAAGGATCTTGCTGTGATTTATGTCATACAGTGTTCTGCCTGTGTTTTCCTGTTACGAGCTTTATAGTGTCTGGCCTTACATTTAGGTCTTTAATCCATTTTGAGTTCATTTTTGTGTATGGTGTTAGGAAGTGTTCTAATTTCATTCTTTTACATGTAGCTGTCCAGTTTTTCCAGCATCATTCACTGGAGAGGCTGTCTTTTCTCCATTGTATATTCTTGCCTCCTTTAGCAAAGATAAGGTGACCAGATATGTATGGGTTTATCTCTGGGCTTTCTATCCTGTTCCATTGATCTATATTTCTGTTTCTGTGCCAGTACCATACTGCCTTGATGACTGTAGCTTTGTAATATAGTCTGAAGTCCAGGAGCTTGATTCCTCCAGCTCCATTTTCCTTTCTCAATATTGCCTTGGCTATTCAGGGTCTTTTGTGTTTCCATACAAATTGTGAAATTTTTTGTTCTAGTTCTGTGAAAAATGCCAGTGTAGTGTGATAGGGATTGCACTGAATCTGTAGATTGCTTTGGGTAGTAGAGTCATTTTCACAATGTTGATTCTTCCAATCCAAGAACATGGTATATCTCTCCATCTGTTGGTATCATCTTTCATTTCTTTCATCAGTGTCTTATAGTTTTCTGCATACAGGTCTTTTGTCTCCTTAGGTAGGTTTATTCCTAGGTATTTTATTCTTTTTGTTGCAATGGTAAATGGGAGTGTTTCCTTAATTTCTCTTTCAGATTTTTCATCATTAGTGTATAGGAATGCAAGAGATTTCTATGCATTAATTTTGTATCCTGCTACTTTACCAAATTCATTGATTAGCTCTAGTAGTTTTCTGGTGGCATCTTTAGGATTCTCTATGTATAGTATCATGTCACCTGCAAACAGTGACAGTTTTACTTCTTCTTTTCCAATCTGGATTCCTTTTATTTCTTTTTCTTCTCTGATTGCCATGGCTAGGATTTCCAAAACTATGTTGAATAACAGTGGTGAGAGTGGACATCCTTGTCTTGTTCCTAATCTTAGAGGAAATGCTTTCAGTTTTTCATCATTGAGAATGATGTTTGCTGTGGGTTTGTCATATATAGCCTTTATTATGTTTAGGTAGTTTCCCTCTATGCCTACTTTCTGGAGAGTTTTTATCATAAATGGGCACTGAATTTTGTCAAAAGCTTTTTCTGCATCTATTGAGATGATCATATGGTTTTTCTCCTTCAATTTGTTAATAAGGTGTATCGCATTAATTGATCTGTGTATAATGAAGAATCCTTGTATTCCAGGGATAAACCCCACCTGATCATGGTGTATGATCCTTTTAATGTGCTGTTGGATTCTGTTTGTATTTTGTTGAGGATTTTTGCATTTATGTTCATCAGAGATATTGGCCTGTAGTTTTCTTTTTTTGTGACATCTTTGTCTGGTTTTGGTATCAGGGTGACGGTGGCCTCGTAGAATGAGTTTGGGAGTGTTCCTCCCTCTGCTATATTTTGGAAGAGTGTGAGGACAGGTGTTAGCTCTTCTCTAAATGTTTGATAGAATTTGCCTGTGAAGCCATCTGGTCCTGGGCTTTTGTTTGTTGGAAGATTTTTTTTTTTCTTTTTAAATTTTTATTTATTTATTTATTATTTTTGGCTGTGTTGGGTCTTCGTTTCTGTGCGAGGGCTTTCTCTAGTTGCGGCGAGTGGGGGCCACTCTTCATTGCGGTGCGTGGGCCTCTCACTATCGCGGCCTCTCTTGTTGCGGAGCACAGGCTCCAGACGCGCAGGCTCAGTAGTTGTGGCTCACGGGTCCAGTTGCTCCGCGGCATGTGGGATCTTCCCAGACCAGGGCTCGAAGCCGTGTCCCCTGCATTGGCAGGCAGACTCTCAACCACTGCGCCACCAGGGAAGCCCTGTTGGAAGATTTTTAATCACAGTTTCAATTTCAGTGCTTGTGATTGGTCTGTTTATATTTTCTGTCTTTTCCTGGGCCAGTCTCAGAAGGTTGTGCTTTTCTAAGAATTTGTCCATTTCTTCCAGGTTGTCCATTTTATTGGCATATAGTTGCTTGCTGTAATCTCTCGTAATCCTTTGTATTTCTGCAGTGTCAGTTGTTACTTCTCCTTTTTCATTTCTAATTCTCTTGATTTGAGTCCCCTCCCTTTTTTTCTTGATGAGTCTGGCTAATGGTTGGTTTATAGATTCTGTTTATCTTCTCAAAGAACCAACTTTTAGTTTTATTGATCTTTGCTATTATTTTCTTCATTTCTTTTTCATTTATTTCTGATCTGATCTTTGTAATTTCTTTCCTTCTGCTAACTTTGGGGTTTTTTGTTATTCTTTCTCTAATTGCTTTAGGTGTAAGGTTACGTTGTTTATTTGAGATTTTTCTTGTTCCTTGAGGTAGGACTGTATTGCTACAAACTTCCCTGCTAGAACTGCTTTTGCTGCATCCCATAGGTTTTGGATCATCGTGTTTTGTCATTTGTTTCTAGGTATTTTTTTATTTCCTCTTTGATTTCTTCAGTGATCTCTTGGTTATTTAGTAGTGTATTGTTTAGCCTCCATGTGTTTGTATTTTTTACAGATTTTTTCCTGTAATTGATATCTAGTCTCATAGCATTGTGGTCAGAAAAGATACTTGATACGATTTCAATGTTTTTAAATTTACCAAGGCTTGATTTATGACACAGGATATGGTCTATCGTGGAGAATGTTCCATGAGCAGTTGAGAAGAAATTGTAGTCTGTTGTTTTTGGATGGAATGTTCTATAAACATCAATTAAGTCCATCTTGTTTAATGTGTCATTTAAAGCTTGTGTTTCCTTATTTATTTTCATTTTGGATGATCTGTCCATTGGTGAAAGTGGGGTGTTAAAGTCCCCTATTATTGTGTTACTGTTGATTTCCCCTTTTATGGCTGTTAACATTTGCCTTATGTACTGAGGTACTCCTAGGTTGGGTGCATAAATATTTACAATAGTTATATCTTCTTCTTAGATTAATCCTTTGATCATTATGTAGTGTCCTTCTTTGTCTCTTGTAGTAGTCCTTATTTTAAAGTCTATTTTGTCTGATACAAGAATTGTTACTCCAGCTTTAATTTCCATTTTCATGGAATATCTTTTTCCATCCCCTCACATTCAGTCTGTAGGTGTTCCTAGGTCTGAAGTGGGTCTCTTGTAGATAGCATATATATGGGTCTTGTTTTTGTATCCATTCTGCCAGTCTATGTCTTTTGGTTGGAGCATTTAATCCATTTATATTTAAGGTAAGTATAGATATGTATGTTCCTATTACCATTTTCTTAATTGTTTGGGGTTTGTTTTTGTAGGTCTTTTCCTTCTCTTGTGTTTCCTGACTAGAGAAGTTCCTTTAGCATTTGTTGTCAAGCTGGTTTGGTGGTGCTGAATTCTCTTAGCTTTTGCTTATCTGTAAAGGTTTTAATTTCTCCGTTGATTCTGAATGAGATCCTTGATGGGTAATCTTGGTTGTAGGTTTTCCCCTTTCATCACTTTAAATATGTCCTGCCACTCCCTTCTGGCTTGCAGAGTTTCTGCTGGAAGATCAGCTGTTAACCTGATGAGGATTCCCTTCTATGTTATTTGTTGCTTTTCCCTTGCTGCTTTCAATATTTTTTCTTTGTATTTAATTTTTGATAGTTCGATTAATATGTGTCTTGGCGTGCTTCTCTTTGTGTTTATCCTGTATGGTACTCTCTGCACTTCCTGGACTTGATTGACTATTTCCTTTCCCATGTTAGGGAAGTTTTCAACTATAATCTCTTCAAATATTTTCTCTGACCCTTTCTTTTTCTCTTCTTCTTCTGGGACCCCTATAATTCGAATGTTGGTGCATTTAATGTTGTCTCAGAGGTCTCTGAGACTGTCGTCAATTCTTTTCATTCTTTTTTCTTTATTCTGCTCCCTGGCAGTTATTTCCACCATTTTATCTTCCAGCTCACTTATCTGTTTTTCTGCTTCAGTTATTCTGCTATTGATTCCTTCTAGAGTTTTTTTTAAATTAAATTAATTAATCAATTAATTAATTTGGCTGCGTTGGGTCTTCATTGCTGTGCGTGGGCTTTCTCTCGTTGTGGCGAGCTGGGGCTACTGTGTGTTGCAGTGTGCGGGCTCCTCATTGTGGTGGCTTCTCTTGTTGCGGAGCACGGGCTCTAGGCACGCGGGCTTCAGTAGTTGTGACACGCAGGCTCAGTAGTTGTGGCTCGTGGGCTCTAGAGCGCAAGCTCAGTAGTTGTAGCACACAGGCTGAGCTGCTCCGCAGCATGTGGGATCTTCCCAGATCAGGGCTTGAACCCATGTCCTCTGCATTGGCAGGCGGATTCTTAACCACTGCGCCACCAAGGAAGTCCTTAGAGTATTTTTAATTTCAGTAATTGTGTTGTTCATCACTGTTTGTTTGCTCTTTAGTTCTTCTAGATCCTTGTTAAATGTTTGTTGTATTTTCTCCATTCTGTTTCCACGATTTTGGATCATCTTTACTATCACTACTCTGAATTCTTTTTCAGGTAGGTTGCCTGTTTCATCTTCATTTATTTGGTCTTGTAGGTTTTTACCTTGCTCCTTTTGTCTGTAACATATTTTTGTCATTTCTTTTTTTTGTTTGTTTTTTTTGATGGGTGGTGCTGTATTACTGTCAACCTTACTAGTTGCTTGGCCTGAGACGTCCAGCACTGGAGTTTGCAGGCAGGTGGATAGAGCCGGGTCTTGGTGCTGGGATGAGGACCTCCAGGAGGCCTCACTCTGATTAATATTACCTGGGGTCTGAGCTTCTCTGTTAGTCCAGCAGTTTGGACACAGAGTTCCCACCACAGGAGCTCGGTCCCAACCTCCAGCCTGGGAACCAAGATCCCGTAAGCTTCGTGGCGCATTAAAAAAAAGAAAGAAAGAAATAAAAGAGCAGTACAATATCAAAAAAACACAAAATTCGAAAGATAAGAAATATATTAGGAAAAATAAAACTATAATTGAAACACCTGTAACAAGGTAAAATAAGACCACAACAGAAAATAGAAAAAACAAAGGTGGCGGGGGGGGGGGGGGGGAACAAGCCAAAAAGCGAGAACAATAACAAAGTATAAAGAATAAAATAAAATTAGAAAAATAAAAGATTAGGAAAAATAAAAATATAAAAGAATCAACAACAATGAATCAACAAGGTGTAACAGAACCCCAATCTAAAAAAAAAAGAAAAAGAAAGAAAAAAAAAAGAAAAAGCCTTGGCTATGCAGGTTGAGTTTAGGCGGGGGGGGGGGGGGAACTTAGGCAGGGGCGGGGTTTAGGGTGGGGCGGGGCCTATGCTTAGGACCTGCGGGGAAGGGGAGAGGCAGCACTTGGAAAGGGTGGCCTCTGGAGTGTGGAGTTCTGGAGTTTGGAGGTAGGGCGCTGAGTGAGGGTGTGTGGGTGGGGTTTAGGCCCAGTGCGTTGGAGGGGGTCTCAGAGGGGGTCTCTGAGTGTAGAGGTGGGGCCCTGGGTGGGGGTGTAGGGGCGGGGCTTGGGCTCGGTGCAGCAGGAGGGAGGCTCTGAGGGCAGAGGATTAGGACCAGGAGCCCAACATGTTCCCCGGTACCTAAGTAGACAGGGAAAGCACTGGCCCCGTTCCTTTCCATTCCTTCATGCCCCTCTCCCACTGTCTCCCCCAGGGTCTCGCCCTTCACCACTGGACCCCTAACTGTGGGTGGGTCCCACTGGGTGTAGGAACTCCTTCCCTCCCCCAGCCACCCCTCAGGGGTGCCGGTCCCAGAGGTCCAGCCTTTACTTTTGCTCCCCTTCCCTCCCTCCCACTCCCTCAGGACCCACGCGGCTGGAGGGGGCCTAGGTGGGCAGAGGATCAGGCCCGGGATCTCAGCAGGCTCCTGGGGGTCCATGGAGGCAGGGGAAACCTGGCCATGCTCCCTTTTGATCCTCTGCCCTCCCGATGGTTCCCCAATTTCCCCCTTCGGGCGTGGGATCCCTTCCCCTCCCCCAGCCGCCCCTCAGGGGCTCCAGTCCTGCCCCACCTCCACCTCTCCTCCCCCTTCACACCCCCCATGTCCTACCCAGTCGCTGGGGGTTCCTCCCGTCCCCTTAGGTGTCCATGGTCCCCCATCGGTGCCTGGTAGGTTCCCTAGTTGTGTGGAGACGTGAATTCCGCGTCCTCCTAGTATGCCATCTTGACTCTGCCCCCTGGGAGATGCTATTGGACAGCAGCCACCACACGGGAGGCTCAACCTGATGGAACCCTGCAAATTCATGAGACTTGCACAGACCCTCTCAACCCCCCTGCCCACACTGCCTTCTGCTCCTGCCTGTGGACTAGGAGGTTTGCTTGTGAAGACCCTCTGAAAAAGAGTAGAGAAGGATTATCACAAAGGCAGGCGACATGCAGCTTCGGCTGCAATTGGCCAGCAGGTGGTTCAGGTCTGCTTCTGTCTTCACGAGGCCAGTTAGCCCTTCTGGGTCTCAGGAATGGGCATGGACATGCCCCACAGAAATGCCAGCACATGCAGGTGGGGGCTCTCACGTGAGGACAGGAAAGAAGCACGGGAAGGGACCCAGGGCCGCAGTCCGTGCTCCTGCCCCGGCCTCCCTGCATAACCAGGGGCCAACCTCCAGCCAGGGGGCCATGGCTGGACGATCTGCCTCAGGGGGCAGCTATGTGTGCACTAAGAAAAGGGACAATCCAAGATGGACCTAGAGATTGTTCTACTGAGTGAAGTCAGACAGAGAAAGACAAATACGAATGATACTGTTATATGCGGAATCTTAATAAATGGTACAAATGAACTTATTTACAAAACAGAAATAGAGTCACAGATGTAGAAAACAATCTCCTTGGGGAGGGATAAACTGGGAGATTGGGATTGACATATATACACTACTATATATAAAATAGACAACTAATAAGGACATATTGTATAGCACAGGGAACTCTGCTCAATACTTGTAATGACCTATATGGGAGAAGAATCTAGAAAAGAGTAGATATATGTATATGTATAACTGATTCACTTTGCTGTAACCTGAAACACAACACTGTAAATCAACTATACTCCAATTAAAAAAATAAAATTAAAAAAAAAAGAGCCTCCTGGAAATGAAGTTTCAGTTTCTTACCTGCACATCCATTTTAAAGAATTTTTAAAATTCTTTGTTATTTTGATAAAGTACAAACATATTAAGGTGAAAACATTCATAGTCATTGGTGATATCTGCCCACTGAATTAGCTTCTCAATTTGTAAGAGCTCCTGGTATATTATAAATATTCTATTCACCACCTATATTGCAGATAACTTTTTCCAAGTCTAACACTGGTCTTCTGATTATGTTTATGGTATAATCTGACAAAACCAAATCTACCTACCTGGGAAGACTATACATATTATGACCATAATGTATACATGAAACTTTAAATAAACAGCTATCTTCCAATATTTTCCATATGGACAAGATAAAAACACTCCACAATTGTATTAATAGTCACTCCAGAAAAAAAGGTACATCCCTTCATTCAGGGGTCCCCAGTCCCTGGGCCATGGACAGGTACCAGTCCGTGGCCTATGAGGAACCGGGCTGCACAGCAGGAGGTGAGCAGCGGGCGAGGGAGAGAAGCTTCATCTGTATTTACAGCTGCTCCCCATCGCTTGCGTTACCGCCTGAGCTCCGCCTCCTGTCAGATCAGTGGCAGCATTAGATTCTCATAGGAGCACGAACCCTACAGTGAACTGCGCATGCGAGGGATCTAGGTTGCTCGCTCCTTATGAGACATCTAATGCCTGATGATCTGAGGTGGAGCTGAGGTGGTGATGCTGGGACCCACTGGGGAGCAGCTGCAAGTACAGATTATCATTAGCAGACAGATCTGACTGCACAGAGACCATAATAAATCAACTGCTTACAGACTCATATCAAAACCCTATCTACGGGCTTCCCTGGTGGCGCAGTGGTTGGGAGTCTGCCTGCCAATGCAGGGGACACGGGTTCGAGCCCTGGTCTGGGAAGATCCCACATGCCGCGGAGCAACTGGGCCCGTGAGCCACAACTACTGAGCCTGCGCGTCTGGAGCCTGTGCTCCGCAACAAGAGAGGCCGCGACAGTGAGAGGCCCGCGCACTGCGATGAAGAGTGGCCCCCGCTTGCCACAACTGGAGAAAGCCCTCGCACAGAAACGAAGACCCAACACAGCCATAAATAAATAAAAAATAAATTAAAAAAAAAAACAAAACAAAACCCTATCTACCCTGAGTGGCAAATGAAAACAAGCTCAGGGCTCCCACTGATTCTGCATTACAGTGAGTTGTATAATTATTTCATTATATATTACAATGTGATAATAATAGAAATAAAGTGCACAATAAATGTAATGCTCTTGAACCATCCTGAAACCATCCCCCCCCCCCCACCCCTGGTCATGGAAAAATTGTCTTCCATGAAACGGGTACCTGGTGCCAAAAAGGTTGGGGACTGCTGCCTTAATTCATAAACTTTTATAATCTCATTCTTACATTTTTAGAAATTTAAGTTCTAAATCAAAACCGAGTCAAGACACAACAGAAATAATCTTCTCAAGTATTTACTACATGGAAGTAAATATAATTAAATGGGGAAACAAGTATGTGGTTAATTTTTCAAATTACAATACATTATTATATTCCAGGTGAAAGAATCCACAGATAAAGAACAAGCTAGTCATCTACTCCCACCTCCAATACCAACATAACAGCCCGAAGTGCTCCCTTCCATACTTTTCTCCTTGCATAAGCATATACAAGTACATAGATTTTTACTGACATATTACCCTACAGGTCACATTATTTTTTCACTAAATAATAATTTAAGATGATACCCCTTCAAGTTGATAGATATAAGTGTATCTATCTTTCTAATATCTTTATGCACAGGAACACATACACATAACTTTGTATCATGCACCCTGTTTCTAATGCAGTCTTTCTCCCCCGTTTTGTTCTTTTATGCTTGTCACCCCACTTCCTCTGCCACCACTGTACTACACTGTAACCCATGGTAAAAACCTGGTATGTATTTTTCTATACTTTTTTACATTTTCTCAAACAGTCTTAAACAGAGCATGCATGTGTGCACACACAAAGCGGCTTTCTGACTTTAAAATTCCAAAATAGAATACCAGTTATATACACTTCTTTACAGTTTGCTTTTCCCATTCAGTACTTCGTGGAAATTTGTTCGTCAAATGGTAAACTAATTCTTTTAATGAATGAGTAATATTCCATGACGAGAATACTATATATCAAAACATATTTTGCCATCCTCCATGAAAGCCATTTACTGTTTTCACTCTTCTGCCAAAACAAACAATGCAGCAAAACCACCTTAATACATTACATTCCTAATTAAACCTGATGCTTTCATTTCTATGGGGTGGAGAACCAGGGGTCAGATTGCTGGGTCAAAAAGTATCCCTATTTTACATTTCCAGGGACGTTGCCAGATTGCTTTCTGAAAAGGTTTTTAACAATTTCGTATTTCACCAATGATACATGACAGCACTTCTTCCACCTCCCCACCAGCAGCAATTGGTGTCAATAGGTGCTCTTACCCAAGTTTTGTCAGTCTGACTAGAAAGTGATATGGCATTGCTATTTTGCTTTTCCTTGACTACCTGTGAGTCAGAACACCTTTTCATATTTTAATGACCATTTGGATTTACACATCTATAGACTGTCTCTTTATATCATTTGTAACCACTGGCTTTTTTTGTGCGTCTATTTGTAAGAATTTGTTGATAGCGACTACTAATCTTTTGTTTGTCTTTTTATTAATCTTTCATTTAGATTGCCAATAGAATCCTCTGCAGGTTTAAAAAAACTTTTACAGTGAAATATGTCTTTCATTTATTTTTTTAATAGCTTTCAGGTTTTGTGTCTTGGTTAAGGCTCCCCCAACCCCAGAATTTTTTTTTCACCTGATGTTCTAATTCTTTAAATGACCGAAATACACATGTATGTCTCAAGACCCTATTTCTACATCGAAATAGCTCAGTGACATTTGTCCCTGCCTGGTCTCTGTGCCCTCTCACCTCTATGCCTTTCACAATGCGGCCTGTGAAGTCACCCAGTCCGCTTTCTTATAAGACAGAGGAGCTCTCTCTCCAACATTTCTTTTACCCATGATTGCAGGAATCTTAATAGTCTACATTTTTATTTAGTTTGAGTCCAGCTTCTACCTCCTTTCCAAAGACCCTTGATCACTGATCTGTATCCTTCGGGGAGAACAGGAAAACTTCAGGTTTTTTTAAAGCAACATTTTCACAAATGCTGTGATATCACACTATCCCTGAGCTAGTTCTACTAGGATGAAGTATTTGAATACTAACAGCTAACATTTAGTAAGGGTTTACTCCATTTTAGACCCTGTGTTAACCACGTAACATGCATCACCTCATTTAATCCTCAAAGTAATTCTATAAATTAAGCACCCATTAAATAATTTGTCCACAGTCACAAATTTAATCAGCAGTAGAACTGGAATTCTTGAACTCCAGATCCTCAGCACCTGGGTTTCACAGCACTGCCACTTTGCATAAACTTGAACAAGTAACTAACTACTCCAAGCCTCAGTGCTTCTGTGTAGAGAATGACGATACCATTTCACACAGTCATGGTGAGGTTCCAATGAAACAGTGCACACAGAGTAGTGCTTTTTAAACTTTGGGTTCTATTCATTGGTAGTCTGTAAACTCAATTTAATGGTTCATATAACCGGCATTTAAGAAAAATGAAATAGAATGTCTAGCAAGCGTAAGTACTATAAATGAAAATTCTGTTCCAATAATACACACACCTGTATACATATATACTATGTAGTCAAATATTTTTTTTAAAAATATTATTTTTACTATGGGACTTTGTCAGTGATGTACAACATTCAGCCCAGTGCCTGGAAGATAGAAACTCTCAACATAAAGTAGATATTGATGTCATCATTAACTATTTCAGGGAAAAAACATCTTATTTTTCTGTTTGAGTTGTTAAAGATTTAAAACTGCTACTATGTCCTGGAGGGATAATTTACTTTTACTAATTACAGTTTCAAAGGATGACATAGAAAAATCACTGTTTATTGGACAATATTCATAACAATATAAACATTTACACAGAGAAATAGGTAAGAAGTACTTCTATTACCCTAGAGGAAAGTAGAAATGTTCTGACATGTGTGCTACTCCCCCAGCAAGGCTTTGAACAGGATGATGGAGGTTTAGCCACTGTGATCAGATACATGCATAGCCTCAGGACATTTTTCAAACTCCAGAGGCTTGCCCCAGAACCTCTGGTTCTGGGGCCAGGGGAATCTTAAACATAGTTCTTTAAAAAGACTGTGGTTAGGGCACAATGAAGCAACTTGGGAGGGACTCTTGGTAAAGTCCCTTTCTTGTCATTTAGTAGCTCTTGGTATTCCTTGTTTTAATGTCACACAACCTGGGTGAAAGTGCTAGAAAAATTATGTCCAAATAACATTTTTCATTTACTCAAAATGATAAAAGGGAATATACTAATAAATCCCAAATATAATTGTACTGTGCTTTAAACATTCCACTGACATTATTAAATGGTATTAAAACTGTCTCCTGTCTTCAGACTTGAGGATACTTCCCTTCACCAAACACAGCCTTGGAGACCCTACAGGCATGGCTCCTGCACTCAGGTTTCTCTTTGGCATCTACTTGCGGAAGGATCTCAAACTCAAAGATGCTGTCTATCAGCAATGGGATTTTACAAGCAACTCCAATGTGCTAATTTAAAGCACTGAGGTTGGCTGGTGTTCCACGCTCCACTTAAATTTCACAATTCTTACTTTTCCCTATCTTCATTCATCCCCTCTGTTATTTCTGTACACATCTGCCACTCACTAGACTGTGATTCCCTCTGAGGTCAGGAACTATGTCTTATTCTCCTCTGCATGTCCCACGGTGTGGAGTACTTTGCATGTAACAGGTGCTGAATGTTTTACCTAATGTCTCATAAATTAAAATGGGCCACAGAAAGAAAAACAGCAAAAAAAATGAGAGCTATGGACAAGCAGCAAGTGAGGCATGAAGAACACAGATAATCAAATTTTCTGCCTCTAAGTCACTTCTTAAGAAAACATTTTCAAAACCAAATTCCTTAACATACATTTTCAGGTGCATTTAACAACTAAACATTTGCTCATGTTATTAAATATTCTGAACGGATCATCATTTTTAGCAGAATATTCATTTGGATATTTAGAAAAGCATAAAACAGCCTAATTCTAATCTTTGATTCAATATCAAAAGAATGAACTAAATATCTAAGAAAATAATTTCATAGAGAAGCAGACTTTAATACAGCTGTAATTGTAATAATGAAAACTTGTTATGTGTAGTGTATTATGTGTTTTGTACTTATGTGTGTATATCTATTTGCAATTACTAGGTGCTTATCACCTCTCCTTTTCAGCTATCGGAATTCTTCTTCCCCTCTCCCCCAAATCCTTCCTTCCACAAGTCCCGATTTAAATATAACCCTAATGAACACAGCTTGCATTTGAATCTAACCGTCTTTAATTTTGACTGTACTACTACTGATGTTTACTAAACACCCAAAATGAAACAGTCTTCCAAACTAGGAAGCCATTGGAAATAAACTATAAAATTATATTCACAGAATTGAAGATTAGATTTTAAAATGATGTTACATGAGTAAATTATCATAGTAATAAAAAGCCTCATTTTCACAAATTATGTATAATCTTACATAGTTCATCTGGAATATAGTTTGCAAGTCTATTCTTTTAAAAAGGTTGAAAAGAATATAATGTGCAGAGAAGCCTAGTAACCTCAACGCTGATGGATAAACATATTCTTACTTACAAGTCATGTGAAAAGTATCAAGTTGGTTTTTTGGAAATATACCACTTCTCTCTATCTTTTCTTCCTCCTGGTTAGGACAAAGAACCATAGAGAATGCAACACTCTTACTCACCCTGCACTCATTACTTAAGAACATGCAAGGCTGCTGTTGAGCATTTACTTAAATTCTTATTATGTTAGATTCTAAGCTCTGTTGAACCTGCAGTTGGAACATAGCAGGTACTTAGTAAATGTTGCTGAGACAAACTTTATGCCAGTTGAGTTTCTATTAACTAGGGCTCTAGATTGAGTAAACTGTCCCACAATGCATTTATCCTATAATTTTTCCATAATAGCAATCAAAAAGCATATTTGTTTACTCTCAAATAAAATGTTATATCATTCTCTTTAAAAGATACTGAAGAAGTTAACTTGAAGAACACACATCATCAGTGATACTAGAGAGAACCAAGGATAGTGGTTAAAGTTTGGGGGAGGCAAAGATTTCTTAGAGAGGACACAAAAAAGCCCTAACATAAAAAAGCAAAATTATAAAGTGGATTTCACCAAAATTAAAAACTTCTGTTCTAAGAAGGTATTAGGATGCCTGTTCATTATTAAAGAAATGGAAAGGCAAGCTATAAACTCAGAGAAAATATACATGCTACATACATTTGATAAAGGATTATATCCAGAATATATAAAGCGCTCCTATAAATCAATAATACAAAGATATATAACCCAATTTAAAATGGGCATAACTCTCAGACACTTCACAAAGAGAGATATAACAATGGCTAATAAATCCATGAGTAAGTGCTCAAAATCATTTAGGAAATGTAAAATAAAACCACAGCACAATACCATGTTACACCCTTAAAGCATCAAATGTTGCTGAGGATGTGGAGTAACAAATTCTCACATACTGCTAAGAAATGGTACACTGACTTCGGGAAACACTAGAGTAACTTCCTATAAAGCTAAATACATACCCTCTCTAGGACCCCAAAATGCTACTCCTACAAAACAAAGTGAAAAACTGTCCGTAAAAAAGATGTGTATAAGAATGCTTAAAGCAGCTTTATTCATAAAAACTCCCAGAAGACTGGCATCATTATACACTTTTGCAGTCTTTTTAATGTCTGGTTTTACAGAAGATAGCTGGGTTGCTCATAACTGCTTCTGCACTGAAATCTCTGATACTACACATCACGTAGTCTCTAGAAAACTCCACTGTGCACTTATTAGTGAATGATAATAAAAAAGGCTAATGTCTTAGTAATATCATGAAAATTGTTTTAACCTTGTGGTCCCCCCTGAAACAATGGTCAGAAGACTCCACTTTAGAGAAGCACTGGCAAAGACAGTCAGCAAAAGGGCCCTCCCCTTTCCTCAGCATGTCTTTGGGAAACTTTAGAACAATTAAAAAAAAAAATCATTCAACAAATATGGATTGAATTTCAACTACTGTGATTGGTTTTGTGAATAACAGGAGGCTGGATCACAAAATTTTCAAGAATGTTTACAGTTGAGAAACTTCAGTTTCAAAATGTTACTTCATTTCTGGATTCTGCTTTAATACTTTAACATTTAAATCTGGGTATAAAACAAGTTCCTTTGGCCTTGCAACTCAAAGAATTTCAGCTTAAGTTGATGCAATCTGATCTTATCATTATGAAAATGATACTCTCATTCAACCAAGGAAAACAATGTTTGACCTCCAAAGTTGATATATGTCCACCATCTTAAAAATACTATTATTCCTCAGTCATGGAATAGTAATTAAAATCGTAGTTGTAATATATGTGGAGATTTAAGATCTTCAAAGGCATCTTATTTATACGAAATAGTCCATAAGTGTAATATATCAACATCAACACAAAATAACTAAAATATACCTATACAATTAAATTCCTAAAATCTATCTATCCCCATTTCAACAGAAGCAAGCTTGGACGGGTCTTAAAAAGAGAACATATCACTTACATCTCTTTTCTTGCATGACTGATATTGTAACGTACCTTCCACCAATTTCCAGGCTTGAATTCGGACAAATAGAGGAATTGCAAGTTCTCTGCATAACCAGGATGTCATCTGAAGCCTGACAGAACCAGTACCTAACTTAGGGCTGAGTCAGACATGCAGGTGATGGGGTTAGCTGGACAGCCGGGTATTTAACCTGCTCCTAGATATCTTCAACTGAAATGAGCCCAGGTCTTGGGAGCAGGTCAGTACAAGTCTAAGATGAGATCTCTAAGACTAGTCAGATGCCTTTTTAGGTACTATGCATCCTTTAAAAATCCAACAACTTAGTTTCCTATTTTAAGCTTACTGTGATAACTTTATGTAATTATCTGATATTACTATCTGATTTTGCTGTATATTTAAAAGATAATTTTTCCTTTTGATCTCAAATTATACAAAGCCTATGATTATTGCTTAATAAATCTGGCTCTTCACAAGAAAGAGATTAAGGTGATTGATTATGTGTCCTTGTTTTATAAGAGGTATTACTTGTTTTGATTTTAATAAGTTAAAAATGCATATTCAAAATTTCAAATTGCTTTTCAAATTGGCTTTCTAAAATTTAGAATTCACTGTCCAACTTCAGTAACACAGTAAATTTACTTCCTATTCTTGTTAGTTTATTACCATTACTGGATTAAGAGGAAAGCCTACAGAATCATCATCCAAGCCAACATGGACTGATGAAAACATACCCAGGAACCAAGTCCTTCAGCTTAAAGAGAAGCTGTCCCTTTGGGCAGCAGGATCTCCTCACTTCAAGCCCACTTCATGGTGTTCAGCACAGTTGGGAAGAAGGCAGGACACACAGAAAGGCAGACCTTACTTAACCTAGGGGCAGGGTGTGTATTCTTTTCTCACCCTTATCTCAAAGAATAACTAAGACTTCATGCAATGGGGGGCTGGAAGAGATGTAAACGAACCAAAGTGAAGAGAGCAGGTCATGGTAAGGTCATCTTGACCTAAAGGAAGAGGTCTTAACGGCCGAGAACACTGACGAAATGCAGGCTGTGTGCAGTACAGGTCAGAGCCAGTTTCTTCGTCCCTGTCTCACCTGAAGGCTGACCTAAGCCTCTTGCAGTGTGGACAGCTAAGGAGCAGAGAGGAATAGAGGTAGTGAGCACAAATCTTCCACTAACACCTCCCACATTCCAGAAAGGGTCTGAGGCTGTTTTACTGCTATTAATTTTGTTGGCAGGAAAGGGGAAAGAAGCCTTTCCTGACTACAACAGAATTTTCTTGGACTCTACACTAAGAAATGTCCTGTCTTGGAACCTGGATGTGCTCCAGCTGGATTGGGAGTCTGGCAGTAGGCAGTGCGAGGTATGGCGAGACCTTGGAGTAGATTTGAGTGCTTGACGCCAACGGTTGAGCCCTGAACGCAACTCTGGAGCGAGGCTATTTCTAACAGGCTACATGTCACCTGGAACACTGCAGTCAAGGACTTCAGATCCCTGAAACAAGAGCCTGGGGACCATGCAAAACACAGTTAACAAGAAGAGAAGACACAAAGAGAAGCAGAGATGTACTGAATGATAGACGTGTCCCTCTGCAAATACCACTCTGCCTCTTTCTGTGGCTCTGAAATTTTATAGGTATTTCCCTTTAAACCACACCCGTTTTTCTAGAATGTATATAACTGTTTGTGATCTGCTTTAGGCAGTTCAATAGCCTGATTTAACTTCCTTTTAAAATGATCTGAGATCTTTTTGACTGCTTATCATCAGAGGGTTAGAATTTCTAGGGAGAGCTGAATTTCTAGTTCCTTCCTGCTCTGTGACACATAATACCTCCATGGGTGTTATTTGACATATATGTCAGTTTCCCTTCTTTTTCCTTTCTGATTGCTCTGATCATAGTGAAATATCTGTACTGCAAAGAACAGCATTCTTCCTCTTTCCTAAGAAGGCTTCTTCTGCTAGGAAAGATTACACAGTGTCCTAAACCACAACAATCACATTGAAGTAGTGTACCTCACCTTCTGAGATTTTCTTGTTCTTTCCGATAATATAATGTCAATCATAATCCTGAAGGAAAACAGCCAAAAATCTTGGTCTTCAAAAATAATAAGAGAATGCAGTTATTGAGGAGAAACAAATAATTTCCATGAAAACATGACACCTTTAATCATTCCTGCATCCTTTAGAGTATTCTGCTTTGGTAGGAAGTTGGTAGACCATGGAGATTATAGGAAGGGAAATTTTTATCCGGTATCTGGTTTGAAATTGGCAGAACTTTCAACGTGTTCATGTGTTCTCTTATGTGTTCCTGTTAATACAAGTGGAAATGTATAAAGGCCCAGAAAACAAGTTCCATGTTCACTTTAATTAGTAATAGTGCCTAGCTCTGAGCCCAGCGGATGGGTGCTTAATAAATGCTTTGGGACTATGATGTTAATTCTCTGTAAATTATTACATAAAAGAAACAAATGGAACTGCATTAATTAAAAGCTAGGACAAATTGTTTTACATTCAGAATATAAATCTAGGAATTTGTCTAGGAATAGAAATCTCTGTTATTCTAAATATCTATGAAGATTCTAAATTTTAAGAAAAGAATGGAGGCTCTGAAGTCAGAATACCTGGCTTGCATGCAGGTTCTATCACTTACTTGCTAAGTGATCTTGGGCAAGTCGATTAAACTTTCTGTGCTTCGATTTCTTCATTTGTAAAATTGAGGATATATCTGCCCTACCTGTAACTCAGAGATATTGTGAGAATCAAAAGCTATGGAGTTTGTTAAAGTATCTTATATACATCAATTTATAATCCAAGTGTAAACTGTAGCCATTAATATTATGCATAATATTGTAAAGAGCTCTGCACCTGAAGTTAACATGGTACAGTCAAAAGACAGGGGCTTTAGCGACCAGTCAGACCTAGGTTCTAGCATCTTGCTACCGGACTGTGGTTTCGTGGGGTGTTGCTTGCATCAAAGATGAAGCGGCTGAAGCGCGGACAGGTTAAATGCTGACCAAAGCCAACAGTTATACTAAGCCACAGAGCCAGAACCAGATGCAGAAGGAAAGTGCATAATGTTGATGGTTCTCCACTGTCTTATGATCATGGTACACCTTCACCTACTAGAATTTTTCACAATATCCTTAAGGCATTCAAAGACCCCAAACACCAAAGCACGAAAGTAAAACAACACTGTGAGGAATCTATGGTTATAAACTCTCTACTTGCTTCACCACAGAAGTCTGTTTTGCTGAGAACTGTTAACTGCCTCAACTGTGCTCTCTTACAGCCCAGGAAGCACACTATTTTACTCTGGCACTGGTAGGGCACTAGACTCCATCTCTTACCTCTTCTAAAAGCTGGCTGTACCCTGCTCTTGCACAAGTCACATCACCTTCCCCCATACATCGTAACAGTGCACAGACGTAGTGACAGTCACCTACGTTTTCCACATTTGTCAGATGCAGAGGCAATGCTTCCTGCTTGAGAACCAGGATGTATAATTAACATGAGTCACTTCCAGAATAACAAGGAATTGGCTCTGAGAATACTCTCTATGGCAGAATGGCAGCTCATGCTCAGATTTCAAATCCTGACTGAGTGTGGTGCTACATCAACACGACTCAACAGCAGGCTATATCCCACGATTAGGATCTATCACATTCTACAAACAATGAATGTGTTTTGGAAAGAGTGGTGTATAAACCAAATTTTCTGAAGATTTTAAAGGTACAAGGCAAACAAACAGTTAAAGTATCTTTATGTTTTAAAAACCATCACTTCCCTAATTTCTATCTTGTAAATGCTTATTATTATATATGGTGTTTTCTGAAAGAGGAAAATCCTCCTGTGTTAACAAGCACAGCAAACAATACTGAAGAACTCTATGTCCCCTGAGGCAGTTTCTCCTTCAGCCAAAATTCAGGTTGGCACGGCTCCAATGGGAGACACTTCAATGTATTTGTACAGACCAGATCCCACAAGTCATCAGAAGTCAAGATGCCCAATCTATGAATTATTGTAATTAAGAAACGGGCAGAGTAAACACAGTAAGACAGACCATTAAAAGACTAAGCTATACTGGCAGATATTTCCCAGGCACTCAAAACCTTGTGTTCAGGTGTGGGGAAGGGAAGGAGGGTGCATCTTCAAACAGAGCAAGATGCCAAGCAAGAATATACGTTTTATTAAATATTGAACAACTTCTTTATTTTGACATCCTGAGGATTATAAGTCCATATAAAGCAAACTTGAAATAGAAATTGGATATTTACCTAAGAGATTCAAAAAGCCTAGGGATTGAAAGGAGAAGTAATGAGACCTCTGCATGGGGAAAGTAGTATTAAGGGACTAAGGAATGAATAACAGAGCTTCAAGGCTCTAGTCACCTCTTGTTTACACTTCTGACAACATAAGCTTACAGCCAGCTTTTCGGAGGCCAGCCACACCTTTGTAATCTTCATGAAAAGAAAAACTATGTTTCAATGTAACCATTACTATGAAATGTCCTTATAAAATATAATGGAAATCAACCATAGGAGGCAGTTTTCCTTATTTTTTATTCAAAAGGAAATAATCGTATTCCAAAACGAACACTTTCATTTCAGCTACCTGTTACCCAAATTTCAGTTTCAAAGGCCAAAGTAAACTTCTAAAACCCATCCAAAGATCTTTTCTTATGAGTTAAAAGAAAGAAAACAATTCTATTTACTCACTTTTGCTTAAGGTTTATCAACTTTCTACTTATAACAGCACCTGAGATTTAATGAGTTGAAATCACTATGACTCCTTTGTATAGATTATTTCATTTAATTATCACCACAAGCCAACAAGGTGGGTCCTATTATCACACCCATTTTACAGAAGAAGAAGTTGGGTTTCAAAGTGATTATAACTTGCTTAAGGTCAGGAACATGGTAGATATGGGATTCAAACCCAAGTAGCTCTTAATAACTACACTTTTCTAGTTCACTTATATTTTTTTCAAAGAGCATATGGTGGTAAGAATTATGTGGTAATTACCTGCTATGTGGTAGGAATTAGAGATTTTTCTAAGAATTATCTTCCCTTTTGACAAATCTGGAAAAAATATTTTCAACTCATATCACATACAAAAAGCTAGTAATGATATATTACAGAGCAGCTGAAAATTGGTAAGTTCAATATTCCTAGAGAAAAATGGGCAAGAAGTATTAGCAATTCACAGAAAAAGAAATACAAATCGATCTTAAACATACAAAAAGATGCTCAACCCTCCTCATTTCAGAAATGGACACTCCATAAGAATAGGGGCTTGGCTTGTGCATGATTGTAACCTCAGCACCTTGAATAGAATGTGGCATTAATAGGGGCTCAAAATATATTTGTTGAATAAATAATTGGGTACATATATATTTTTAAAAAGCAAGGGCAAGAATTGTATGCGTGCATTTTCCATCATTAGTGTGAACAATATTGTATGTAATAATGGTTGCATTTGGGGAAAGGAAGAGGAGTGGCTAGTTTAAAAAGTGGGAGTTAAAATTTGCAAAATATACCCTATTACATTTCTGAATTTTGAACCACATGAATGAATCACCAATTAAATATTTTTTTTAAAGAGAATCATCTCTAAACACACACACATGTATTTTTTCAAGGGTTGTTGAAGAAACACTCAGTTGACTCATGTCAAAACACATGAGACCAAAAGAACTGGAATTAGCATACATTAAGCAGATAAAAAAGCAAGGTTGTAAGGGTCTTTTATAAGAAACAAGGGAATATGAATAGATCTTTGTATTGCTTATATTAAAAACAAAATAACTGGAAAGATTATAAAAATAGTTACCTTTGGGGAAGGATGGAAACAATGTCGAGGGGACAAGAAACTGGATTTTTCTAAATACACCTTGTTTTGTATTTCTGACTTTGAAATCATGTAAATATTGTACATAACTATAAAAAATTAAGTCAAAAGGGAATCCCTAAAACTTGAACGCAAGTGAAACAAATGAACCTACCTGTTTAACAAGTTAGTTTAACCACACAGAAGGGAACCACTGCAAGTGACCTTCAAACACACCATTGACTGTACATCCCAGATGGAATATATTAAAGGATAAAAGGAACTAAAAAGAAATTGAAAACTCTTTTCAACAATCATGCTGTTAGTACCAGTATTTGTATATGAGTGTATGTGTCTGTGAAACAAAATAGTAGAATAAAGCAAATATGTAACTATATTAACATCATTAGGAACCATGAAATACAAATAAACATCAAAGGAATTAAGGGAAAAACCCCATAATCCAGAATTTAAACTGGAAATATATGGGTATGAACTCATGAAACATTTTCCCTTAAGAAAAAGGACCAGTGACTTTTTTACCTCTATCCAATGAAAAGGACTGAAACCATGGCCAACTTGCTATCAGTGAACATCCTTACTACCCAGATTGTTACATCTAAATATTATTTCCCACTAAAATAAAAAACATCTAAATATAATTGCCTACTAAAATGATAAGTGGCTTCTTAGAGAAATAGCTGATTCTAGGTCTGGGGCAGGAAATATACCAGATAAACCTGAAACATCTCTCTGTATCAGAAAGCAAGGCAGCTATCAAAGGCCACAGGATTATACCTGAAGCAACAAAAAAAAGCCAACTGGGGTCCTGTCAAAAGGACACAGAAGCCAACATAGAGCGGCTTCCTCTGACCAAAGATGGGAAAAAATAATTATAATAGATTTAAACAATCCAATTCGTGTGTTCCTACACCATCTTCAAAGGACGTTAGGGAACCAACATACTCTGAAAAGAGGTAATGGGAACTTTTTTCTTTACAGAAGAATTCAAGCTCATGAAAGTAGAAGGAATGACAGAAATGTAATATGACCATTTTGCAGCCCTTATTAAAATGAGGATATAGACACTGATCAACAATGGCTGCTAAAATCATTAGGCTCAAGGCTGTTGGGCACCATTATCATGGCTGTATCAGACTGACACTGCCTGAACCCAGGAATCAATCTCAACATTACAAAAAGAAGGAAAATCAGATAACATATGCCCCCAATGGATGTAATAGGAGGTACACCTTCGGTAAGTGTACGTACGAAGTACTCTGTGCCAAAACAATTCAAACCTAAATCTGACTGAGCCTCTCTATTAACCATCAGTTTACAGGAAATTCAGGAGTTAAAGATTGTGTTAAATGACACCATGGGAATGCAACCAGCAACATCCAGACTGTGGATTATTCTACAGGACAAATGACCAGGTTTCTTCCACAAATAAATGGTAAGGAAAAAATGAGGATGAGGAGAGGAAATCTAAACATTTTTTAATCTCTTAAGACTTAAGAGACAAATAAACCAAATGTAGTATGCGGACCTTCTGGATTTTTATTATTAAATGACTTTTTTTTTTTCTTTCTTTTGGTTGTGCCGTGCGGCTTGCAGGATTTTAGTTCCCTGACCAGGGATTGAACCCACGTCCTCAGCAGTGAAAGCTTGGAGTCCTAACCACTGGACCACCAGGGAATTCCCTTAAAATGACATTTTAGACCCAATTAACTAAGTGACATTTATGAGACAATCAGGGAAATGTGAATACTGACTAAATATTTGATGACAATTAACACACTATTTTTTAAGTGTGATAATGGGACTATGGTTTTAGAAAATAAAAGTCCCAGTGTTTTAAAATGGATTAAAGACCTAAATGTAAGGCCAGACACTATAAAACTCTTAGAGGAAAATATAGGCAGAACACTCTTTGACATAAATCACTGCAAGATCTTTTTTGATCCACCTCCTAGAGTAATGAAAATAAAAACAAAAATAAACAAATGGGACCTAATGAAACTTAAAAGCTTTTGCAAAGCAAAGGAAATCATAAACAAGAGGAAAAGACAACCCTCAGAGTGGGAGAAAATATTTGCAAATGAAGCAACCGACAAAGGATTAATCTCCAAAATACACAAACAGCTCATGCAGCTCAATATGAAAAACATACAACCAAATCAAAAAACGGGTGGAAGAGCTAAATAGACATTTCTCCAAAGACATACAGATGGCTAAAAAGCACATGAAAAGATACTCAACATCACTAATTATTAGAGAAATGCAAATCAAAACTACAATGAGGTATCAACCACCTCACACTGGTCAGAATGGCCATCATCAAAAAATCTACAAACAATACATGCTGGAGAGGGTGTGAAGAAAAGGGAACCCTCCTACACTGCTGGTGGGAATGTAAATTGGTGCAGCCCCTATGGAGAACAGTATGGAGATTCCTTACAAAACTAAAAAATAGAGCTACCATATGATCCAGCAATCTCACTCAAGGGCATACATCCAAAGAAAACCATAATTCGAAAAGACACATGCACTTTGATGTTCTCTGCAGCACCATTTACAATAGCCAGGACATGGAAGCAACCTAAATGCCCATCGACAGATGAATGGCTAAAGAAGATGTGGTACACATATACAATGGAATATTACTCAGCCATAAAAAGGAACGAAATTGGGCCATTTGTAGAGACGTGGATGGATCTAGAGACTGTCATACAGAGTGAAGTAAGTCAGAAAGAGAAAAACAAATATCGTATATTAACGCATATATGTGGAACCTAGAAAAATGGTACAGATGAACTGGTTTACAGGGCAGAAATAGAGACACAGATGTAGAGAACAAACGTATGGACACCAAGGGGAGGAAGTGGCTGGGGGGGGTGGTGGTGGTGGTGGTGGGATGAATTGGGAGATTGGGATTGACATGTATACACTAATATGTATAAAATAGATAACTAATAAGAACCTACTGTATAAAAAAATAAATAAAATAAAATTCAAAAATTAAAAAAAAAAAACGAAATAATGCCATTTGCAGCAACATGGATGGACTTAGAGATTGTCATACTGAGTGAAGTAAGTCAGACAGAGAAAGACAAATACCATATGATATCGCTTATATGTGGAATCTAAAAAAAATGGTACAAATGAACTTACCTACAAAACAGAAATAGTTACAGATGTAGAAAACAAACTTATGCTTTCCAGGGGGTGGGGGGGAGATAAATTGGGAGACTTGGATTGACATATACACACTACCATATGTAAAACAGATAACTAATAAGAACCTACTGTACAGCACAGGGAACTCTACTCAATACTCTGTAATGGCCTATATGGGAAAAGAATCTGATAAGGAGTGGATACATGTATATGTATAACTGATTCACTCTGCTGTACACCTGAAACTAACAACATTGGAAATCAACTATACTCCAATAAAAATTTTTTTTAAATTAAGAAAATACAAGTCCCAGTGTTTTAAAGATATATACAAATGAAACAATATATCTTTGATTTGATATATTATAATTTTAAAAATAATTTTTTTAATTATGGGGGGATGGGAGATGGAGGAGGTCTGCAGATGAAATAAAGTTGCGCACACGATAAATGTTGAAGATGAATGATGGGTATGAAGAGTTCATTATATTATCCTATTTGTATGCATGTTTGAATATTTCCATGAAAGTTGAAAAATGGGATTATATGCCTGAAAATATATTCTTTATTTTTCTTCATACCCTAGGCAAACAACAAATTCATTAGCTGTTTGCTATTTTGTTCATTCAAGCATATCTTTACAGATTATAGCTGCCCTGGAAATCTGCTCTCATTTGCCCCTGAAAACCACTGATCTAGAATAGACAGAATGAGCCCTCGGAGTCAGGTGAATGTGCATCTCACCATCATCTGCTTACAGAATGCTAAGCTCAAAAGAGTCTCTGTTTTTCCAACCGTGTTTGAAAGAGCCCCAGGCCCCAAAGAAGTGTTTTAGGGGTCGGAGGCAAGATCAGGAGACGGGCCTTGGCCCCTGCTTCCAAAAGAGCACCTCCTCTTCCATCCGCTTTTAAAACTTGGGCGGGAAGAGGTGAATTCTATAGAAAGACGCCGCCGTTTTCCTAGAGTCTTTCCTGGCAGTAAGTTCAGTAAGTCAACTTTGTTTTGTGAAAATAATTATTATGAATCTAGACTCACACCACCTTTTTCCCCCCTTCCTAACATACCCGAAGTGACCCGCAGCCTACCAGCTTGTTACTCCTAGATAAGGTTTTTGGTTATCGTTTCACGTTATCCTCTGAACTCTTTGCTGAATGACTAGCCCCTCACCTGCCGAGCTGGCACTCCCTCTCACTGGTCAAGGAATCTCCAAACGCGTTTTTGGGGAGAGACGGGTGTCACATGTAGTCAGAGTGGCCTGCCGGCTTTTATTCTTCTGCTTTAGCTCCTGTCATCCAACCTGCCAATCTGTTCCAGGCGTCCAGTCTCTGTGCCCTCTGATGACAGACACCTGCAGTTCTAGGACTGCGGGCAGTCTGCCCACGCTGAAGCCCAGCAGGACCCTGGCCCAGCCTCTATGTCTCCCAGAGGATCCAGAAGCTTCTCCCTGCTTCCTGGTCCCTAGCGCTCTTCTCACTTGGGCTGCTGAGACAGGCTGGGGTCCAGCTTGTTAAAGAGCGAGGCCCCGCAAGAGAGATGTGTGAGCTTATAGTGATACTTTTTTTTTTAAATTACAGCCCTCTGCTTTCCAGAGCAAACAAGTACTCTAAGTCAAAGAGTAAGGTGAGAGCACAGAACACGGCGTCTCTGGAACCACTGCTCCCTCCAGCCCACAGGCCCTACCACAAATCTGGCTAGTTCTGGGCAGGGCTCTTACCCCTAGGTCCTTAGATGTATCTAGATCCCTGGTCACTACATGACAACAAGGAGTTCCCCTAAATATTTCCTGACAGACAAGGGTGTCTTTCTGCCCAGGACACTGGAGGACCTCTGAGTGGGGTGCCTTGTTAGTAACTCTATGCCCTGACCTAATCAAGCCTGAAACCAGATGATCTGTCTCGTATCTGTAGGGAGATTTCAAAACTAAGGTGGGTTTGTACTAGTCATTAAATGTATCGGGAGTTGAATAATTTTTATTTACAACTAACAACATTTTCTCAATATAATCCTACTTCTTGGAAGATACTGTCTTAGCTTATATTCTCAACCTTTTTTGTTTGACTTCAACTTGTCAGTATATTCTTCACACACAGAAGACAGCTGTTATTTGGTCACCTAACAATTCAATTCTAAAGCAGTCATGAAGGATAAACAAAGGGTAAACTAAGCGAGCATCTGGAGTCGTAATCTACCACTTCAGCAAACTAAACCTTTAAGATTCTTAGCCACATTTATGAAAGAATGCAAGGCTTTTATTCAGGTAAACACATCAAGAACAAGTACGTTAATTAGAGTCAGATAAAACTTAGTCCTTATCACATTTCTGTTGTAAGAAACCCTTCCCTATTTTAAAATTGCAAAGATATTTTTATATTTTCTTGTGAAAGTTTTATTAAGTTTTGCCTTTTCACATTTGTGTTTGGTTCATCTAGAATTTAATTTATATTTATGAAATAGAGGTCCATTTCCTTTTAAATTTTTTTTCTGTATTAAATGATTCTCCCAGCACCACTGACCTAACAGTCTGTTCCTTCCCTCCCCGATCTGCTATGTTGCCTCTGTTACATATACCAGGTTTCCTTATATGTCTGAGTCTTGAGACCTTTTACTTCCATTCTTCAGGTTAGTCTTGCCTGCAGGACAATTCTGCACTAAAGATTTGCAATCAGTCTTGACATTTGGTCAGGCAAATGCCTTCCCTTCCCCAAACCAGGTTCTTGAGAGGTATCTTGGCTCTTCAAAGCCCTCTGTGCTTAAAGATATATTTCAGAATCCATTTTTCAACTTCCAAGGAAAAGGACTTGCAATTTTAATTAAAAGTACACCAAGTCTACAGATGAATTTGGCAAATCATATTTATGACACTCTTCCTTCTTGATAAGTGTTATATCTTTCAGTAAGTTTTATTATTACACTTTTTTTGGCTAAGATTTATTCCTAGGTAAGTGACTTTTTAATAGCTACTCTAAAATCTTTCCCCCGCCCAGTTTTAATCGCAGTTTCTGTCCATTGATGGTGCACAAGAATGTAGTTAGCTGATTTTATATAAAAGCAACCTTGCCAAACTTTCTAACTATAATAATTTGTCTGTAGACATCTACGGTTTTATTTCTAAATTTCAGAGGTGTGTTATGTCTCTGCGTATGGCCTCCAAACAATGGTGAACAGAAAAGATGATGGCAAGCATCCCTGTCTTATTCATGACAGTAGAAGAACTGTTTTTAGTATCTCATTATCAAGTATTTATCTGTTGTAACTTCTAACCAGATTAAAGAGGTTCTCTTCTATTTGTGACTTGCTAAGACATTTATATTAATCAGGAATGACTGTTTAAATTCACTGAATGTTTTTTCTTTATCTCTTAAGATGATCATATGCTTTTCTCTTTTAATCTATTAATATTGGGAATACAATTTATAGAATCATAGCATGGCTCCAACATTTCAGATTCTGACTAATCTGTTCTATGCGAGTATCTTTTATGGATACAGTATACGTCCAGATGAGATAAATATCAACATCTTCACCAATTACAACAACTTGGGTCAAACTGCTAAAAAGTTAAAAGATGAGAGCTCGGAATAAATGTCATAAATTAGGTCCAAGGGCAGAGAACCGATCCTATGGAACACAGACCAGCGAGACGACAAGAAGCCCTGCCAACATACACCTGACCAGTGTGGTGAAGGCTAATGTTCCACAAAGCAACTCAATGTATTTTCCGGAAGAAAAAAGTGCCATCAAAATGGAGCATTTATTTTGTATATTCTCTACCTCCAAAGTATTTTTGGTTCTAGGTCTTAAATAAAATCCTAATTCTTTCTATTGATATTTCTCTACAACTAACCTAAAAGCCCAAAGACATGTACAGCACCACAGTAAAGGTCACTGGCCAGCAGAGTACATGGCCTATCAATAATTCAGAGTGAATGAAAAACATAAAAACACTTTTTTCCTAGGTCTAACCATATTAAAAGACATTGTAGAAGTTTTCTACACTTCAGTAAGGTAGAAAAACCATTTTTTCAAGATTTCAGTCAGCAATTACAAGATTTTCAGAGTGAGAAGAGAACTCAGTTCCTTTAGCCCAAACTTTTATTTAAGAGATGACTTAATTTACCTAGCTTGTTAACAGAAGAATTATTTTGTTGGTAATTATCACATAGGATGGATTAAAGATCCATAATATCTGTATTTTAATTATCATACAAATAAACTCAATTAGTCTGGCATAGTTGGTTTTATATTAAATTAATATGACATAGGCCTTATAGCTTATGATTCTCTGGGTCAGAGATTTTTCAAACTGCACCCCATGATGTCACCCTATGACAATGGGGTAGAAAAGGAAACAAGAGGGCAGAGGTTATTTAGAGCAAATTAAATCATTTTTGAGGAGAAAGAGAGTAAGCAGAGTTAAAAGAGGTCATTTCTACTGAGTGTTTCCCATGTGGCAGGCACTCTCCTAGGTACTCTTGTGCTGACACATTCAACAGGAACAGAAACAGAGTCTGGGGGAAACCTGCTGTTCCATAATACATACTACAGAAAGTAAAGCTTAAACACTTTTGTTGGCTAAGGACATGAAACAGATATGGTGATTCCAACTGCAGTGGGAAACTGGGGAGGAGGGGACAGACCTTCTCTACGGGACCCTCATCAGTCTCTGAGGGCGGGTGAGGTTTTAAAAGTTTCCATACTAAACTTCTGTTGCACGAATGGTTCCATGGCTAAAAAACAACAATGGTTGAAAACCCTAGCTCTATCTTATCAGCAAATTAGTTAAGCCATGATTTAATATTTTCCATAGGAACTATAACATGTAAGGCTTCTCTTTTCCCATTTTAAAATATGCATTTCTTGTGCAAATCAAAACGACGATGAGGTACCACCTCACACCAGTCAGAATGGCCATCGTTAAAAAGTCAATGAATAACAAATCCTGGAGAGGGTGTGGAGAAAAGGGAACCCTCCTACACTGTTGGTAGGAATGTAAGTTGGTGCAGCCACTATGGAAAACAGCATGGAAGTTCCTCAGAAAACTAAAAATAGAATTACCATACGATCTAGCAATCCCATTCCTGGGAATATACCTGGACAAAACTAGAATTCAAAAAGATACATGCACCCCTATGTTCACAGCAGCACTGTTCACAATAGCCAAAACATGGAAACAACCTAAATGTCCATCAACAGATGAATGGATAAAGAGGATGTGGTATATATATACAATGGAATACTGCTCAGCCATAAAGAAGAATGAAATAATGCCATTTGCAGTGACATGGATGCAACTAGAGATTATCATACTAAGCGAAGTAAGTCAGAACGAGAAAGACAAATACCATATGATATCACTTACATGTGGAATCTAAAATATGGCACAAATGAACCTGTCTACAAAACAGAAACAGAAATCACGGACATAGAGAACAGACTTGTGGTTGCCAAGGGGGAGGGGGGAGAGAGCGGGATGGACTGGGAGTTTGGGGTTGGTAGGTGCAACTATTATATTTAGAATGGATAAACAACAAGATTCTCATGCACAGCACAGGGAACTATATTCAATATCCTGTGATAAACCATAATGGAAAAGAATATAACAAAAGAATGTCTGTATGTGTATTAACTGAGTCACTCTGCTGTACAGCAGAGACAGCCACAACATTGTAAATCAACTCTACTTCAATAAAAAAAATAATAATATAAAATAAAATACGCATTTCTCTCTTTTACATTTTATAATCCATATTCTTCCCATCTCCCCAAATTTAAGTGTGTATATCCCAAGGATAGGTGGTGATGTGGGATGAGGGAGAAATGTAAGATTTTTATGGAAAAGGTAGTAAGTGGTGAGTAAATTATTTTTCAGTATTCAAGAAAACAGAAACATATGACAAGGTCAAACACAAATTTCACACGACTTTTAAAGATAAATAGAAGGCTTCAAATAAATTTCATGATCACTTCAGGCCATGCAACATACATTTGCTTTTCTAAAATATCACCAAAGTTACTGTTAACTCAAATTACTCTTAATGTTAATATAATAATTGCCCATTATAATCACAGATTACTGACAGTGCAACTTAGGGCGCAGGCAAGAGGAACCTGATAACATTGAATACTCTACCTGTGTTCCTATCCCAAAATGAAACTTTTAAATTGTATGTGGCATATGCCCTGTTTACTTGTTTAGAGAAGAGCTTTATGAAAAAAAAAAAAAGGCTTTTAAAAAAACTCCTATAATGCCTATTTTTTTTTTAAATGATTATTCTATGTTTATTTTTATTTATTTTATTTATGGCTGTGTTGGGTCTTCGTTTCTGTCCGAGGGCTTTCTCTAGTTGTGGCAAGCGGGGGCCACTCTTCATCACGGTGCGCGGGCCTCTCACTATCGCGGCCTCTCTTGTTGCGGAGCACAGGCTCCAGACGCGCAGGCTCAGTAATTGTGGCTCACGGGCCCAGCCGCTCCATGGCATGTGGGATCTTCCCAGACCAGGGCTCGAACCCGTGTCCCCTGCATTGGCAGGCAGATTCTCAACCACTGCGCCACCAGGGAAGCCCGCCTATTTTTTAAAATAGGAAACTGTTATGTTTTTCCACATATTTGAATGCTGACAATTTCCTAAATTACCCACTTTTAAATAGCTGAAGAATATTTTATTACATTTATAGGATTCATAAGTTGCATCTTGTACATCAGTTTAACTTTTCTGGTTATGTCACTATCTAGTTGCACTGTGGTTTTTCTTAGTGACCTATCCTCATTCCAAATTTTGAACAGTTCCATCTTAACTTTCACATCTGTGTCATTCTGGGTTTGACTAATTAAAAGGGAACACAGAATGTATGAATATAGTATAATAAATTTCTGTCAGATGCAAAATAACTCTTGTTATGATGCATTACAGCACACACACAAAAGGGCTCCTGGGCCTTAAAAGCTGAGAAATCCTCCTCAGCCACAGGCTATGACAGCATCTAATAAGCACGGCATTCCTTCAGAGACCTTAACGATTCTATGCATCTTTGAACATTCTAAACACATGTCACATGTGTTCTCACTAGACTGTAATGAGGTATGTGTTAAACGGTTAAAGGCTGTCTTCTGGGCTTCCCTGGTGGCGCAGTGGTTGAGAATCTGCCTGCCAATGCAGGGGACACGGGTTCGAGTCCTGGTCTGGGAAGATCCCACATGCCACGGAGCAACTAGGCCCGTGAGCCACAATTACTGAGCCTGCGCATCTGGAGCCTGTGCTCCGCAACAAGAGAGGCTGCGATAATGAGAGGCCTGCGCACCGCGATGAAGAGTGGCCCCCACTTGCCACAACTAGAGAAAGCCCTCACACAGAAACGAAGACCCAACACAGCCATAAATAAATAAATAAAGAAAAATTAAACTTTAAAAAGAATATCACCAAACATTCCGAGAAGCAACTGGCCCTGAATCTGATCAGGGACCACTTCTAAAAAAAAAAAAAAAAAAAAAATAAAGGCTGTCTTCTTTTTAGACATTGGGAGACCTGACAGGTTTCCTGATAGGTACCTTATGCCCTGCACAGAACTGAGACCCTGACCACAAAGCAGCTGACAGTAACTACAGAAGAGGGGAAGGGCCCTCACAGCTCGCCACATAATCTGCAATGGTAAACTCCATCAAAAGATAGCCATCAACGAGCACGTTTAGAAGATACCCTCTAACCAAAGAGAAGAAAACTCTGGTTTGAGCTAGTTACCTAAGACTCACTGATCTTTTCAAAATAAGTACAAAGAGAAACATTTTTTGTTAACAAGGGGCAGATACATATACATCAGAAGTGATATGTACAATTTTTCAGTAGAACAATAGTTGAGACCAATTGTAGCCAGACTCATGGTACAGAAATGGGGTTAGAGCTACACAAATCTACAAATATTAAATAAAAAAACCATTCTGTAGAAACTAATGGTTAATAACTACTTATCCCAAAAGGGCTCTTTACAATGACAACAGGATTTATTCTTCACCGATAATTTGATAAAATATTGTACCCTATGAATACCAGCATGCACACATGGCACTGTGTCTATAAACCTGTGTGAAACCAGAGAACTCTAGTGTCTGTGACATCTCATTAATCTGGGACAATCTCTAGGACTAAATCATCAAGCGAATAAAAAAATACTAATGTTATTAGACAGTACAAAATGGCTATGTTCAACAAACCCTGGGTCTTAATAAAAGTCTCTGTGTAAATGTAACTAAATTGTATCAACAGGCAGGCAATATTACCATCCGCTCTCAATAAAACCAACAAGAAGATCAAATGACTAGAAACTAAAATAGCGCTGGGAGGCAGAGTCATAAAAGATGTATGCTGAAAAGAAGAACCCCGCATGACTTTCAGTAGGCAGTTCTGAAGAGCCTTTCTAAATCGCCAGCTGAAGGATTTATGTTCCCCTAAAACCATGGTAGCTAAAACCAAGTGTTGTGCTTAGTTCCTACAATTACAGATGATGTTCTTCTTGTAATGGACAAAGTACTTAAGCTGAATCCTTTCTTTGAGGTGACAGAGCAATATAAATATTCAATAGAGAGAAAAAGCAAAAACGAAGAGAAGGCATACTTTTCTTTACAAAAGCAAATGCACTTGATAATAAAAAGGCAGCAAAGTTCACTGTTAAAGGCCATCCTACCTGTGTTTTTTGATGCCATTGGAGAGAGCATCTCCACCGCCACAGTCTTTTCCTTCGGACATTCTGTGCTTTCTACCCCTCAGGTGCTCTCCTTCCTCTTCAAAGCAGTGCGCGGTCACTGCTTCCAATCTACTCAGGGACCGTCCGGACTCGGAATCTGTGGCAGAGCAGGTTCACAGTCAATGAACTGAACTTTGGCGTGAGGCTTCCGTAACAATGGATCTCTCCCTTAACGCATCAGGCTTTGAAACTTAAGCAGCCTACTTTGTCCTTCAACAATCCATCTGTTAACTCCTCCTCAGGGATTTCAGAGAACCTGCACCCAATAAGGCTAAAGTGGATTTAGAAAACAGATATAGGATTATATAAACTTACAACTGTTAGATTTTATACACTAAAAGAGACGTCCAAAGATTACCTAATTCTTTAAGAAATTATATTCAGTGGTTTTCCCCCTAAAAAAATTTCTATTTTTATCTTCCCTTTCAAAGCACCTTAAGCATAACTTTAAAAACACAATCAATTTTTTAAACTCACGTATAAAGAAAAAGCTACCGTGGCTGTACTTGGGGGAAGCATAAATTACATCTGATACTACAGACACCAAAGCAAAGGTAATTTTTAACTACTTCAAAAAACACTTCTTCTGGTATTATATTATTTAAATTCTCAAGAGCTGAAGTCTGAACTGGCCATATAAAATCTAATTATCAGGCGGGTGTTTTTAGGATGGAAATGCCACATTCCCAACTGCCTATGCATTCAGTGTGGAGCCATCGGCCTGTTTGGGAATAATAGGACAACTTATCTGCGTACAATATGCTACAGTTTTCAGGCACACTCACATCCTTCACCTCCTTTCAGCATCTCCAGGGCGCTTTGGTGATGGTGAGGAAGGACCACGGGGTTAAGAAGTATGCCCGCTTACTTGTTTAACGCTCTACATATTTCAGTTCACAGTAGCAGCCATCCAATCTCCAGAAAACTTTAAATGATGCCTATGTTTTTATTAAAATGTAAATTCCAGGTAACGTCTAACTTTCCGTAAGCAGATGACCATACAGGCAACCGTCCTCTGCTCTAGGGAAGCACTCACACCCATTCAAGTAACCTCCCTTAAATAAAAGTTTCAACTATCTGCTTAGTGTGTGTTATAGCTAAGATGTTCAGGAAATAAAATTATTTAGTACTTTCTTTTCCCCCGACTGCATTCTAATTCAGCCAAAATCATGGGCTCTTATTTTTATCACATTAGGTTCACTAGTAACAACTGTTGGACAAGTACCACTGCAGGTTGGACAACACCTTGAACTCTGGACCCTCTGAATGGTGTAAGTTACCTGCAGAAAAGACTCAATGCTAGGGAAGTTATTTTTATCTTCTGTAAATATAACTTTACCAGAATTGAAAATATAGCTTTGTTGCGACATATACCTTATAGCAAAGAAAGAGATATTTTAATAATAAGTTTAAAGCAATATTTATTTTTCATTGTCAATTTTGGCAGGCAGTGACAATATCTTATTGAAAAAAACTGAAGACTTGGGAGATTGGGATTGACATATATACACTAATATGTATAAAATGGATAACTAATAAGAACCTGCTGTATAAAAAAATAAATAAAATTCAAAAATTCAAAAAAAACCCCCAAAACTGAAGACAACCTGCAAAGCCAGTAACAGGGGACCGTCATCCATTAGATGAAATACACAGCTGCTAAAATCACAATTACAAAAGCAAATTAATAAAATAGAAAAATACTTTTAACATAATGATAAGACAAAATAATCAGGATACCATTTTACAACTCTAAAATACAAGCAAAAAAAATTAATTTTATTCTGCCTTAAAGAAAGATCAATCTGGTTCAGGTAAACAGATATCTGTCCAAATGAGAGCAGTGAAATGACAGAAGTTTGTCTAGGGCACAGTGAGGCAAAGAGGGGAAGAGTCCATTTGCTGGGGTAGGCAAAGGGGTATCAGGAAAGGATACAGGAGAGGTGGTATTACCTGAAAACTGGCTTCGTCTCTCTTGGTGGGTGTCAAGCAAAAAGACACAACCAAGCCAAAGAGTGGGAGAAAGGAGGACTTATTACTTGCAGGAAATAAGGAGAACACCGGGGATCTTTCCCAAGGCAGTGTCTCCCCAACAGCAAAACTGGGGAAGTTTTACACTAAGGGTGTATGCATATTCATGAACGGGCCCGGGCAGTATATGCATATTCATGAAGGGGTTTTGAGCAGAGGAATATTCAAAATAGAATTGAGGCAAAGGTTGACAGAGTCCAAGCTTTAGCTGATTAAAGTCATGAGGGTCAGAAAAGGTCAACAGTTGATCTGGTGGTTGGTTGCAGGCTCAAGAGGGCGCGGTTTGAATTCTGTAATAAAACAGCTCAAGAAAGTGTTTCAGGCTAATCTTTACCACTGAAAACAGAACTGGGAGTCTTTACAACTGATTTATTATCTTTGCTACTGTAACTTCTCTTGCCTGATAACAGTCCTGTTTGTTCCTGCATTATTTTGTTCCCTCAAGATCATTAATTACTGAGACCTGTTCAAGGGCAAGCATTGTGGCCAGGCTTAGATCACAAAATGGTTTAGGCTAAAAATGGCTTCTCTTATGTCAAGAAAGCCATGCCTGGTTCATTTTCTTTGGGGACCCCCTACCTTATCTGCTTACAGTGTACCACAGGTAAGTCTCAAAACAATGAGAATGGTGCTCAGGTGGAGGTGAGGGAAGAGTTGTTCAGAGGAAGCGGCATGAGCACAACCTGAACCAAAGAGGGTGACAGTGGTCTTGGGGGGAAGATCGGGTGGTTTTTTCACTTTTACATTTTTAAATTTGTTTCATATGAAAAAATTAAGGATTTAAAGAGCCAAACAAAATAATCCTATCTGCATTGGTTAGTATTATTCAAGATGCATTATTACTTTATAATTTAGATGTCATGAAAACCAAAATGCACTGAAGCAAAAAACCTCAAGCACTCAAGCATTTATTAAACATCACTCTGGCACAGGATACTGTGTTTGCTATTTAAGGGATGCAAATCATAAGACAGGGACTAATCCATTTCCAAAGAAAATTCTTAACAAAAAGCAGATATACAATAAACACCAAACAAGAGATAAGGCAGTAAGAACTTCTATGAAGCAAAGACTTTACTCAAAACAAGATTTAAACTTACCGAACACAAGCTGAAGACCTACTACCTTCATCCAATCATAGGAGCGCTGTGCTTACCCCTAGGGACACACTATCAGGTGGCAGTACAGACCCTTATCATTCCCCTCCCCTCCACCCCAAGGGTAGCAACTTGACTTCCTCTCTGCCCCCTCTCCTAGTCTCTCTCTCCCTGTTCATCCACCTCTCCCCTCCCCCCAACCCTTATTTCTCTCTATCTTGCTCCCAACCTCCTTCCAGCTCTAATATAATCAGGCTATGCCCACCCTTCCCCTAAAGGGCTCTAGTGAAGGTCACCAATTACCGCCATACTGCAAAGATAGTCCAATGATCATTTTTTAATTCTTATCATGACTCGTCCACCACATCTGATACTGCTTACTTAATTCTTCCCCTCCTTTATCTGGTGCAAGGCATGGTGGGTGATTCAAAGAACAGTGAGATCTGGTCCCTGTCCATGGTCGAGCAGAGGTAAACTGTTTTGTGAAGACATGAGTTCAGTGAATTACTCCCGGTGCAGCAGCATAAGTCTGGATGGGGTCAGTGGGCCACACAGGAAGGAACAGCCAGTTTCACACAGTGAAGGACTGGGTGTCCAGGGATGATTGTGACTGATGGCTGAGCTAAGTTGACAAGGAGTAAGACTGAGGGTGGAGGAGAGAGTTACAGTAGAGAAACTGTTCTAGGCAAAGGGAGCGGCATGATCCAAGGCAGGGAGGAAAGAAGGAGCATTCAGTAAGGTGGGAGGAGAAGACGCAAGAAAGGAGTGGTGACGGGGCGGCTGGCGGGAAATGAAGCTATGAATCAGTCATGAAGCTGACTACTCAGGATGAATAAAAATCAATGGCAGGCAGTGGGACAAAGAGGGTATAAAATGAAGCGGGAATGAGGTAGTATCCCATTCCATGCCGTGAGGTTCTTTCACCTGCTAGAGGCAAATCGCCAGCTCATCTCTGAGCATCCTAGCTTCAGAGGCAAAGAAGGAAACATGATCAATGGCATGATTTACAGTGTCCTCGAGATAAAAACTAACTTGTTGATTAAGAACAAAAGCTCAGTTACTTCTAGTACTACGTATACAGTGAGACATAGCTTGGACTTACTTTGTGGGCAATAGGGAGCCTTCCTTAACTTCCATGCCTCCAATGCACGAGTGACGCCAATATGCCTCCAGCAGAGCATCATTTCATTTGGAGACCCACGGGTCCAGATATATTTAAATTCTAACGTGTTTACCTAAGTAGCAAAGCACAGTCCCTGTGGAGGCTTACTGATTAAGATGAAGCCTGACCATAAGAGTAATTTTTTTTTTTAATTTTTGAATTTTATTTAATTTTTTATACAGCAGGTTCTTATTAGTTATCTATTTTATACATATTAATGAATACATGTCAATCCCAATCTCCCAGCTCATCCCACCACAACCACCCCCCCCGCCACCTTCCCACCTTGGTGTCCATACGTTTGTTCTCTACATCTGTGTCTCTATTTCTGCCCTGCAAACCAGTCCATCTGTACCATTTTTTCAGGGTTCCCCATATATGCGTTAATTTACGATATCTGTTTTTCTCTTTCTGACTTACTTCACTCTGTATGACAGTCTCCAGATCCATCCACATCTCTACAACTGGCCCAATTTCGTTCCTTTTTATGGCTGAGTAATATTCCATTTTGTATAAACGTACCACATCTTCTTTATCCATTCATCTGTCGATGGGCATTTAGGTTGCTTCCATGACCTGGCTATTGTAAATAGTGCTGCAGTGAACACTGGGGTGCATGTATCTTTTTGAATTATGGTTTTCTCTGGGTATATGCCCAGTAGTGGGATTGCTGGGTCATATGGTAATTCTATTTTTATTATTTTAAGGAACCTCCATACTGTTCTCCATAGTGGCTGTATCAATTTACATTCCCACCAACAGTGCAAGAGGGTTCCCTTTTCTAAACAACCTCTCCAGCATTTGTTGTTTGCAGATTTTCTGATGATGCCCATTCTAACTGGTGTGAGGTGATACCTCATTGTAGTTTTGATTTGCATTTCTCTAATACTTAGTGATGTTGAGCAGCTTTTCATGTGTTTCTTGGCCATCTGTATGTCTTCTTTGGAGAAATGTCTATTTAGGTCTTCTGCCCATTTTTGGATTGGGTTGTTTTTTTAATATTGAGCTACATGGGCAGCTTATATATTTTGGAGATTAATCCTTTGTCCGTTGATTCGTTTGCAAATATTTTCTCCCATTCTGAGGGTTGTCTTATCGTCTTGTTTGTAGTTTCCTTTGCTTTGCAAAAGCTTTTAAGTTTCATTAGGTCCCATTTGTTTTTATTTCCATTACTCTAGGAGGTGGATCAAAAAAGATCTTGCTGTGATTTATGTAAAAGAGTGTTCTTCTTATGTTTTCCTCTAAGAGTTTTATAGTGTCCAGTCTTACATTTAGATCTATAATCTATTTTGAGTTTATTTTTATGTATGGTGTTAGGAAGTGTTCCAATTTCATTCTTTTACATGGAGCTGTCCAGTTTTCCCAGCACCATTTATTGAAGAACTGTCTTTTCTCCATTGTATATCCTTGCCTCCTTTGTCATAGATTAGTTGACCACAGGTGCGTGGGTTTATCTCTGGGCTTTCTATCCTGTTCCATTGATCTATATTTCTGTTTTTGTGCCAGTACCATATTATCTTGATTACTGTAGCTTTGTAGTATAGTATGAAGTCAGGGAGTCTGATTCCTCCAGCTCCGTTTTTTTCACCCAAGGCTGCTTTGGCTATTCAGGGTCTTTTGTGTCTCCATACAAATTTTAAGATTTTCTGTTCTAGTTCTGTAAAAAATGCCATTGGTAATTTGATAGGGATTGCATTGAATCTGTAGATTGCTTTGGGTAGTATAGTCATTTTCACGATATTGATTCTTCCAATCCAAGAACATGGTATAGCTCTCCATCTGTTTGTATCATCTTTGATTTCTTTCATCAATGTCTTATACTTTTCTGAGTACAGATCTTTTACCTACTTAGGTAGGTTTATTCCTAGGTATTTTATTCTTTTTGTTGCAACAGTGAATGGGATTGTTTCCTTAATTTCTCTTTCTGATCTTTTGTTGTTAGTGTATAGGAATGTAAGAGGTTTCTGTGCATTAATTTTGTATCCTGCAACTTTACTAAATTTATTGATTAGCTCTAGTACTTTTCTGATGGCATCTTCAGGATTCTCTATGTATAGTATCATGTCATCTGCAAACAGTGACAGTTTTACTTCTTGTCCAATTTGGATTCCTTCTATTTCTTTTTCTTCTCTGATTGTCGTGGCTAGCACTTCCAAAATTACGTTGAGTAATAGTGGCAAGAGTGGACATCCTTGTCTTGTTCCTGATCTTAGAGGAAATGCTTTCAATTTTTCATCATTCAGAACGATGTTTGCTGTGGGTTTGTCATATATGGCCTTTATTATGTTGACATAGGTTCCCTCTCCATCCACTTTCTGGAGAGTTTTTATCATAAATGGGTGTTGAATTTGGTCAGAAGCTTTTTCTGCATCTATTGAGATGATCGTAATGGTTTTTTTTCTTCACTTTGTTAATATGGTGTATCACATTGATTGATTTGCGTATATTGAAGAATCCTTGCATCCCTGGGATAAATCCCACTTGACCATGGTGTATGATCCTTTTAATGTGTTGTTGGATCCTGTTTGCTAGTATTTTGTTGAGGATTTTTGCATCTACATTCAGCAGTGACATTGGTCCGTAATTTTCTTTTTTTTGTAGTATCTTTGTCTGGTTTTGGTATCAGGATGATGGTGGCCTCATAGAATGGGTTTGGGAGTGTTCCTTCCTCTGCAATTTTTTGGAAGAGTTTGAGAAGGATGGGTGTTAGCTCTTCTCTAAATGTTTGATAGAATTCACCTGTGAAGCCATCTAGTCCTGGACTTTTGTTTGTTGGAAGATTTTTAATCACAGTTTCAATTTCATTACCTGGGATTGGTCTGTTCATATTCTCTATTTCTTCCTGGTTCAGTCTTGGAAGGTTATACCTTTCTAAGAATTTGTCCATTTCTTCCAGGTTGTCCATTTTATTGGCACAGAGTTGCCTGCAGTAGTCTCTTATGATGCTTTGTATTTCTGCAGTGTCCGTTGTAACTTCTCCTTTTTCATTTCTAATTTTATTGATTTGAGTCCTCTCCCTCTTTTTCTTGATGAGTCTGGCTAAAAGTTTATCAATTGAGTTTATCTTCTCAAAGAACCAGCTTTTACTTTTATTGATCTTTGTTATTATTTTCTTTATTTCTATTTCATTTATTTCTGTCTGGTCTTTATGATTTCTTTCCTTCTACTAACTTTGGGTTTTGTTTGTTCTTCTGCAGTTCCTTTAGGTGTAAGGTTAGATTGTTTGAGATTTTTCTTGTTTCTTGAGGTAGGACTGTATTGCTATAAACTTCCCTCTTAGAACTGCTTTTGCTGCATCCCATAGGTTTTGGATCATTGTGTTTTCGTTGTCATTTGTCTCTAGGTATTTTTTGATTTCCTCTTTGATTTCTACAGTGATCTCTTGGTTATTTAGCAGCATATTGTTTAGCCTCCATGTGTTTGTGTTTTTTACGTTTTTTTCCCTGTAATGGATTTCTAATCTCATAGCGTTGTGGTCGGAAAAGATGCTTGATATGATTTCAATTTTCTTAAATTTACCGAGGCTTGATTTGTGGCCCAAGGTGTGATCTATCCTGGAGAATGTTCCGTGTGCACTTTAGAAGAAAGTGTAATCTGCTGTTTTTGGATGGAATGTCCTATAAATATCAATTAAATCTATCCGGTCTGTTGTGTCATTTAAAGCTTGTGTTTTCCTTATTAATTTTTTGTCTGGATGATGTGCCCATTGGTTTACGTGAGGTGTTGAAGTCCCCCACTATTTCTGTGTTACTGTCGATTTCCTCTTTTATAGCTGTCAGCAGTTGCCTTATGTATTGAGGTGCTCCTAGGTTGGGTGCATATATATTTATAATTGTTATATCTTCTTCTTGGATTGATCCCTTGATCATTATGTAGTGTCCTTCCTTGTCTCTTGTAACATTCTTTATTTTAAACTCTATTTTATCTGATATGAGTATTGCTACTCCAGCTTTCTTTTGATTTCCATTTGCACGGAATATCTTTTTCCATCCCCTCACTTTCAGTCTGTATGTGTCCCTGAAGTGGGTCTCCTGTAGACAGCATATATACAGGTCTTGTTTTTGTATCCATTCAGTGAGCCTGTGTCTTTTGGTTGGAGCATTTAATGCATTCACGTTTAAGATAATTATCAATATGTATGTTCCTATGACCATTTTCTTAATTGTTCTGGGTTTGTTTTTGTAGGTCCTTTTCTTCTCTTGTGTTTCCCACTTAGAGAAGTTCCTTTAGCATTTGTTGTAGAGCTGGTTTGGTGGTGCTGAATTCTCTTAGTTTTTGTTTGTCTGTAAAGCTTTTGATTTCTCTGTCGAATCTGAATGAGATCCTTGCCAGGTAGAGTAATCTTGGTTGTAGGTTCTTCCCTTTCATCACTTGAAATATATCGTGCCACTCCCTTCTGGCTCGTAGAGTTTCTGCTGAGAAATCAGCTGCTAACCTTATAAGAGTTCCCTTGTATGTTATTTGTCGTTTTTCCCTTGCTTTCAATAATTTTTCTTTGTCTTTAATTTTTGTCAGTTTGATTACTATGTGTCTCGGCATGTTTCTCCTTGGGTTTATCCTGCCTGGGACTCTCTGCACGTCCTGGACTTAAGTGGCTATTTCCTTTCCCATGTTAGGGAAGTTTTTGAATATAATCTCTTCAGATATTTTCTCAGGTCCTTTCTCTCTCTCTTCTCCTTCTGGGACCCCTATAATGTGACTGTTGTTGCGTTTAATGTTGTCCCAGAGGTCTCTTAGGCTGTCTTCATTTCTTTTCATTCTTTTTTCTTTATTCTGTTCCGCAGCAGTGAATTCCACCATTCTGTCTTCCAGGTCACTTATCCGTTCTTCTGCCTCAGTTATTCTGCTATTGATTCCTTCTAGTGTATTTTTCATTTCAGTTATTCTATTGTTCATCTCTGTTTATTTGTTCTTTACTTCTTCTAGGTGTTTGTTCTTTAATTCTTCTAGGTCTTTGTTAAACAATTCTTACATCTTCTCAATCTTTGCCTCCATTGTTTTTCCGAGGTCCTGGATCATCTTCGCTATCATTATTCTGAATTCTTTTTCTGGAAGGTTGCCTATCTCCACTTCATTTAGTTGTTTTTCTGGGGTTTTATCTTGTTCCTTCATCTGGTACAAAGTCCTCTGCCTTTTCATTTTGTCTATCTTTCTGTGAATGTGGTTTTCCTTCCAGAGGCTGCAGAATTGTAGTTCTTCTTGCTTCTGCTGTCTGCCCTCTGGTGGATGAGGCTATCTAAGAGGCTTGTGCAAGCTTCCTGATGGGAGGGACTGGTGGTGGGTAGAGCTGGGTGTTGCTCTGGTGGGCAGAGCTCAGTGAAACTTTAATCCACTCGTTTGCTGATGACTGGGGCTGGGTTCCCTCCCTGTTGGTTGTTTGGCCTGAGGCGACCCAGCACTGGAGCGTACCTGGCTCATAAGAGTAATTTTCAAGTGATAGATCTCAGTGCTGCTGAGGTGATAATTCAATCTTAAAACATCAGGTTTTTCAATTTTGCCTGCACAAACGAATATCAAATAGGCCAGACCTTATCTACCATTCAGTGTTTCCGGGCAATACATTAATGCCTTAGTGGAAAGCATAAAGTATTGGAAAGAGCGTGCTTAACACCTCATATATGGTGGTTATAATAGTAAGAGTACTGTACCTGCTTTAAAAAGAAACAAATGGGGGGGAGGTGGGGAGTTACTGTTTAGTAAGTACAGAGTTTTATTTTGGGATGATGGAAAAGTTCTGGCAATGGACAGCAGTGCTGGTTGGACAAAAATGTACTTAATGCCACTGAACCGCATGCTTAAAAATGGTTAAAATGGTATATGTGTTATGTTTATTTTACCACAATAAAACCAAAACCAAAACCAAGTAAAACCCAAAACAAATAAGCAAAAAAAAACCTGTCAAGCCAAAGCCAAAGACTATCATGCTGGATGCATGGTCTATATTCTGGTCCTGTCATCTCTCACCTCAATGCCAGTGATGAAAGAAAGCCACACAGACATGGAGCAAAATTGGTGGATTTTTATACAGATGTATTTTTGAATACAACAGCAGAAATGTTAACAGTATCCACACCTAGATTTCAGACAAAATTAGCCTTTCATTTTCCCTTTTATTTCCCACTGCATTTTCCCCTTACAAACATCTGTGTTTCTATACTAAGTAGAGCCACACAAAATTTTCAGGATGCTTCAATCCCTCCCTGAAAAACAGGGTAAGGGATTTATAAAATAGCCTTACATTATTCACTGAACTTTAAATGGGCAGTTAGGAAAATCTGTATAGCCCTATGTAATGACTATACATGGAAATGGAATACTTAGTTTGTACTTACTCGTGGGTTTGTTTATTCCCATCTATTTCCAAAAAGGATTCAGGTGGTTTAATTACTAATTATATTTTATATAAAAAGTGTCATAACAACACTCTGAAAAACAGGCTGTATTTTACAAGATAAATGCTCTAGCCTATGCACAAGCATTTAAGGTAGATAGAATCTTTGCCTGATTAAAACAGTGGCATTAATAGAAAGTTTGTTCACAGATCTCTGGTGGCCCAGAAACTTAAAAGCTCTGTCCACATTGGGACTTAAAATAATTTCAAACACATTTCAGATTGAACACTATCCCATTTCAACCAAACAGCATGGAGGCCAATGGCTGTGACTGCGTTAACATGGCTTTAAAACTTTACTCATGAAGTTGTATGAGTTAAATGTGCACAGCTTTTTGTATGTCAACCATACCTCAAATAAAGTGGTGTAAAAAAAACTTCAGCATTAAGAGGATCATTACCTTTATCCTACTTTTTTGACTTTTTCCTATTACAAGGCTGAAAGAAGAGGTCATAAAATTAATAATATAAACATGCCAACAATTCTTATGTTATGCCAATAAGTATTTTTTTAACATGACCTCTAAAAACTAACTTGAGAACAAATAGTACAAAGGAGCAAGATGTGGAAGGACTGTGGATAATGTCCAAATAACCCCTCCCCATTACTTAAGGTAACAGGAAATAGTCAGAAGGCACACACGCTCAATTTAATACCTTCATTGTTTATGGTTTCCCAAGAACTAGGCATCTTCTAAGAATGTCCAAACTAACCCCAAAGTAACCCAAGCTTAAAATATCAGTGCCAAATTTTTATTTAGCTTTAATGTACAATCTTGTAAACTCAAAAATAACGTAGTAAATACAAAGAACACAAGGAAAATAAATTAAACCTACCACATTTAAAATAAACTGTAAACAGAAAATCTGGGTGAGTCCAGAAGGGGCTGCCAAGAGATTGCTACAATAACCTACCGAGGAAGTGACAAAAGCTTGAAACAGAATCTTGGCAGCAAACAACAAGAGTCAGAGACATTCTAGACATATCCTCCCTGAATGAGGTGCAAGGTCACAATCAGTCAAATGGTACAGTGTCGATTACGACAGTTTCTTAAAAGTACTGGCTTTTCCCCAAGTAACTAAATCTACTATTGTTTTCCCCAACTTGCAAAATCTGCACATGTAACTGCAGATGAAGAATTATTCAAAACATTGTGTGTGGGCTACCGAAAATCTTATGTGTATCTGTTTTGGATGACTAAATCCAGAGCTTCCCAATTTCTCTTGTTGACATCTTTAAAATCATTTTCAAGGTCACCTATGCATTCACTCTACAAAGAAAATATTCTAGAACTAAAGACCAGTTATAGAATAATCCACAGTTATAAAAGAAAGTTCTTTCATGTGACTTCAGTTTAATAAATCAACACTTACCAAATACCTACCATGTACCTGGTAAAGAAAGGGCTCGTTGTTGAAACAGTTTAGAAAGATTAATGAGATATGGGTGGTGCCCTCCAAATAGTCAAAGTCTAATCTAGTGGAAGACGTGCAAGTAAACATATGTTTATACAAACTGTGGGAATACTTGAAGAAGTCACTCTTAGGGGAACCAGGATAAGTTTCCAGGCAAACTTTCCAGGCAGAGATGACATCTGAGCTGTAACGACGACTAAGAATTTAAGGCAGGAAAAGAGAATACCAGCTGTAAGGGGAAGAGCAACAGTCCCACGGCCTGAAAGAACAAGGTGTGTGTCTAAGAATATCTGGCATAGCTAGAGAGGAGAGTAGCCAGAGGGAAAAGATGTGGTCATCAGAGATGAAGCTTAAACGTGGGTCAGATTACAGAGTTTATACTGAATCTGTAGTAATGGAAAGTCTTTGGATGTTTTGCCAGGGAGTGATAAGATCCATTTTAGACTTTACAGATAACTCTGACGCATCAGTGTCCCATGGCCACTGTAACAATTAGCATAACTTGGTGGCTTAAAACAACAAAATTTTAGTCTTTCATAACTCTGGAGGCCAGAACTCTAAAATCAGTTTCAATGAAAGAAAACCAAAGCGTTTGCAGGACCACCATCCCTCTGAAGGCTCTAGGGAAAGTCCATTCCTTGCCTCTTGCCTCTGGTGGCTGCCAGCATTCCTGGGCTTGTGGCCACATCACTCTAATCTCTGCCTCCATCCTCACATTGCCTTCTCCTCTGTGGGTCTAATCTCCCTCTACCTTTCTCTTATAAGGATACTTGTGACAGCACTTAGGTCCCACCCAGATAATCCATGATGATCTCACCTCAAAATCCTTAACTTAATCCCATTTGCAAAGATCTTTTTTTCCAAGAAAAGGTTACAGGTTACTGGGATGGGTAGGTGAATGTATCTTTGGGGGACCATTTTCCTGCCCACCACACCTGACAACATGCGATGCAGAAGGTGGGCTGGCAGCGACAATGACCAGAAGCGGGAAGACAAAGTCTGTGGGCTCAGAAGTTGACCTAAGGCACTGATAGTGAACACTGGGGCAGAAAATAGGCAGAAAGAAGAAGACAACTACATACTTAGATATGGGGAGGGTGTGAGGCAAGGGGGTAAGAGATGACTTTCACATCTGTAGTTTGCATGGTGGGTAGATGATGATGCCATTAGCCAAGACAGGGCATATACAAGGGGGCAGATCAAGATGACAAGTCCATTTTCCACTATACGGAGTTTGAGATGCTTTGGGCCAAAGTGAGACTTTTCAGTAAATAGGTGGAAATCCTCCGAACATCATTATCTGCCACAGCCAACTGGTCTTCAAGTTCAGTCAATGTAGCCTTTAAAATGTATCCCCAAATTTTATTCACTCAAATATCTGAACTCCTAACAGGTGCCAAAGTCTATGCAAGTTGCTAGGGATGCAAAGTTCCTTAAGGGATTTACAGTCTGGTTGAGTGGCAGGACCGACAAAAAAACATAAGCATACAAAATTTCAACCACAGGAAATGCTATGGGACTATGATGCATGGGGAGCCTACAGCAGGGATTTGATCAAGTCAAGAAAGTCAACCAGGCTTCCTTGAGGAACAAAGGTCAGGATATGTATTCATTAAAGCAATAAAGGGAGGAACTGAAACTTTCCATTCTCACTTAAGTTGCTTTTATGGAAATTCCTGTCACCTCTCATCTAGGACACTAGGACCTCAAATCAATCTTTACTCCTAAAATAGTCATATGCTAATAGAATGTAAACTCCTAAGTAGGGACCATGTCTTATTTTCTTTGAATTTCCAATTCTTAATATAATGCAAGAATATTATAAAAATTCCACAATGTTTACTAAAAAAAAAACTTTATAAAATATTCAATACTAATCTGACATCACTCTGTATACTTAACCACGTTTGTCGGCTCCCCACCACTTAACAGGCTAAAATGAAAATTCTTCAGCAGAATCTTATCACAAGACTCATTACAAGCTGGCCCTAAATTACTTTCTTGGCTTCATCCCATCACTATTTCTCAGCATCCAATACACTCACCCCTGCTTCAGCCATAGTGCATTTTCACGATGTCTTTGAAAACTATTTTTCTCTACCTTTGCGTGTGTTGTCTTGTTCCACAAAGCATATCTGACCACCATCTTATCCGTCTGGAGAACTCCTTCCTGACTCTTCACAACACCCCTCAAGCATCACTTATTCTGTGATGCTCTCCCCAACTTTCCCAAGCAGTTAGCTGCCTCTCCTCTGAATTTCTGTAACACTCCTTACGTATGAGTTGGTGACGCTTATTCATTTACTTGTTCAATAAACATGTATTGAGCGCCTCCTTCTCTGTCTGTCTAGCGCTAGCGTAGGGTCTGGGATGCATCCGTGCACTAAGCACAAGGCCTCGCTCACTGAGGAGCTTATATTCTACTTGTAGAAGATCTACAAATGAATGAACATGATGTGTGAAAGATGCTGTGTTTATTTTGTTTTTTGGGTTTTTTTAAAGGCAAGAGAAAAAGGATAGAAAATGATACAGTGAAGGTCTTTCTGAGCAGAAAAAGGAAGGAAGTGGGGGAGTAAGCACTGTAGACATTTGGGATGAGAGAGCTCCAGGCAGAGGGAAAGTGAAGGCCTAGAAGAGAACACGCTTGGCAGGTCCAGGAACTTGCATTGAGGCCAGTGATGGAAGGAAGTAAGTGAGGAGGACAGAGCAGATCTCAGAAGGTGGCAGATGGCCAGAACGAGGGCTTCTGGCTTTTATTCCAGCCAGGAAGCAAAGCCATTGGAGGGTTCCATGCAGGGAACTGGCATGAACAGATTCACGTTTGGAAACGATCACTCTGAATGCTGTATTTAAAATATTGCTGGAGACGAGGGTGCAAGCAGAGAGACCAGTCAGAAAGCCCCTGTCAGAAACCAGGTGAGAGATGATGGGGGCCTGGGTGGTGGGAGTGGAATGATGAGAAGTGGTCAGATTCTGCTCTATGTTGTAGGTAGAGCTGACAGAATTTGTTGATGGACTGAATGTGAATGTTGATGGACTGAAAGACAGACCCTCCATCTACCAAAATATGGACCACAGGAGGGGCAGGCTTGCGAGCAGAAATCAAGAATTCTCTTCTGGACATTCTAAGACACTTTGGAGATCCCATTAGATATTTAAGTGAATGTGCCAAGTAGATAGTTAGACAGGAGTCTGAAATTCAGGGGGCAAGACTGAGTCTAGAGACGTAAAGTTTTGGACTTAGCAGAATTTGGACAATATTCACAGGCATGGGACTAGATGAGGTCATGCAAGGCAAGCTGCTCAAGCTTTAGTGTCCATATGAAGCCCCTACGGATTTGAAAAAATGCAAATTCTTATTCTCTAGGTGTGAGTTGGGGCCTGCAGCTCTGCAGTTCCAACAAGCTTCCAGGTGAAGGTGATGCTACTGACCCTCAGACCACACCGAGTACAAAGGATCTGAAGGGCAAGTGCAGAAAACAAGGCCTGCACCCCAAGACACGCGAACGTCTAAAGTCAGGAGGATACAACACGACAAGCAAAGGGAACTGAGAAGTAAAATCAAAAGAGACTGGTACTCTGGAAACCAAGTAAAGAAAGTGTTCCATGAAGGAAGGAGGAATCAACAACTTTAAGTGCCGGTGAAAGGTCGACAAAGATGCGAACGGAGAGAGGACCACTCAATTAGGCAGCTGAGTATGTGACAGTGGTGATTTAGTCAAGAGCGGCTGCAGGGGAATCGTGAGAATAAACATAAATAGAGGCTGTTCAAGAAAGAATTCTAGGAGAGGAAAGTGATGTGGATCAAAGGTATTTGTATTCTGAAAGATAAGATAGCTGATGGGCATCAGGAATAACTGATTACCTGGGAGAGAGAAGGAGCTACATTAATGTCCTGATGTAGGTCAGAGGCATTGGGATCCCAGGCACATACGGAGGGGTTGGCGTCAGTTAGGGACATAACATTCTTCGATGTAGAGAAAGCAGAATATGTCCACACATGTACACAGCCAGGTGAGTGAGTGGAAACATGAGGAGTTTCTCAGTGACATAAATAATGTCCTCCGATGGAGCAGGACAGAGGATGAAGGTATTAGAAATTTTAAGGGAGAAAAGTATGAAATAAGCAGGTAAAAGGAACTGACTAGAGAAATGGAGTAGGACTGCTGGGCAGCAAAAGGGCACCACAGCAATTAAACAGCTGTGAGTCTCAAGCAAGAGCTGCCAGCGTGGCCAGTCACCTGAGGACAGGTCCGGAAGGAGGGGAGGGATGCGCTGGGTGAGCACAGTGCAGGGAGAGAAAGGCAGGGGGGTGATTCTATGACAGCCCACGCCATCTGAGCTGGTAAGGAGGGAATGAGGACACAAGTGGAGGGAGGAACAGTGAAAACATGGAGAAGACACTGTGGTTGGTCAAAGAAATGTTGGGATCAGGGTTTTTAAGAGAATGGGTTGAACGACAGGAGACAGTGGTTAGATTGCAGGATGTATAAAACTGAGATGACGGCGTAGATATAGTCATGGAGAACGGCAAACTCCAGGGGCTGATCTCGGGAGTGAGTAGCTCCGGTGGGCTGGAGGCCCAGACCCTTTTCACATCACATTGTGCCCATCTTTCCATGCTCAGCCTCTTCCCCTGGACTGACTACGAAACCCTGATTCAGGGACTGGATCTTGTTTCCCTTGGTAGTGCCATGCCTGGCAAAGCACTGCACACAGTGGGCACTGGGTAAGTGTGTCTGGTTAAGGACATGCTCTCAATGCTAAGGATAGTACAAAATGCACATGGTTTTACAGTGAATGTTTTAATGGAGACATTAGTCTCCCAAAAGATTAACCTGAAACCTAAAGGATAAATTACATTCACCTACAATTCATATACACTACGAGTAAGCTGCTGGATAATTTTTTAATGTTATAAACACAAAACGAGAGTAAGAGCCCCTGGCACCACTTAGATGTCCTCCAGAGTGTTGTAACATATTACATACAGAAGGTGTTTAATAACAGCCATACTCTGTGGTACTCAATTTGCTGCACATCATATCAACCAATGAACGTGTTTCGTACAGGGCAACAGAGGAAATACAAAAGTTAAGACAACAAGGTCTCTGTCCTTAAGGGAAATGCAGGGCTTGGGGGAAGATGAGGAAGAAAGACACAAAAAGTTATGTAACAAGACAAAAAGGGCAAGAACAAGGCAGTATGGCTAACTGTCAAAAAAAAAAAAAAAAAAAAAAAAAAAGGACCAGAGAAAAAAGTGCTGGGAATACAGAAGAGGACGAGATCTCCAAGTCCTAGGCAGGTCCAGACAAGAGTAAAGACTCACAGAAAAGGCCCAGATAAGAACTGTACAGGTTATTTCAAAACTAAACTGTAGAAGAGGACACTGGGCTCGGAAACATAAAGAACAGGGTGCAGCCTTTGCTAAAAGGTCACGGTGCTCTTCGGCTTTCCTGCCAATACCTCTGATCACCTTGGTCAAATCCTGCGTCTTCCGTGTGAACTGTCAGCAGAGATGTCATTTCTTTTCTCAACTATTACCAGTTGTATTTATTGGATTAAACATTATTTCACATGGGTCATAACTTCCTACGTTACTCTCCTCCAGACAAAACCAAAGTCGTTATTTTAACACTTTCCATTCTGAAACCTTTGATTTAAAAAGACGTGAGCACCTACTCTTGCCAACTGCTGAGAAATGCTAAAGCTGGCTTCAATTTCGTGACATAACTTTCTACTGGTTTTACCAATCCACACTATTGGATTTGTATGCATTATTCATGCACATTTTAACCAAAATAGCATTAAGAGGAAAACCTAGCAAGAAAGCCTTTCTTGCACAACTGATCTCAACATGTTTCTAAAAAGGAAAATGAAGAGACAGTAAGAAAGACAATACATTTTGAAGTTTTAAAATTCAAAAGGCAGGAATTTTAGTGAAACTGCTATCTCAGACCAGTACTAAAGAATAACAGCCATTAAGTTATTTAACTGGTAACAAAACTGGTAACCGTTTCAAAAATAATGCCTTAGGAAATTACTGGACATTCATAAAGCCAAGCACCTTTAATTTTCTCCCCCTTAGCTACTTTTTCATTTCCCGCCCCCCCACCCCCACCGGGAGCAAGTCTCATACCTCCAACTTGATCATAAATTCCTCAAGAACAAATTTTGTCTTTTAATAACATCTCATCCCAGCTCACTCCTCTGTCACCCACCCCTCCTCTTCCACACAGCATCCAAAGTGGCGCATGCAGACCATGTGAAATTCGCAAGTGTTACTGATTCTTTTGTGCTCTTTACTGAAAACCAATATATTTTTAGGGAGGACAGAAATATCAATGACATTTGTTCAACAACCTGCATTCAACAAACATTTAGAGACCAACTCTGAGTCTATGCTAAGTACCTCAGGAATATAAATAGATAGGGTCTCTACCATCATACAGAGACAAGCACAATATAACCAAAGGGCTATGAAAAAGGTGTAAACTGAAGAAACACAAAAGAAGAAACAATTAATTCTGCCTGGGGGAGTCAGGAAAGGCTACCCAGGAGAGCTGATAATTTAGAGATATCTGAGAGCTCTGATAGGAGAAGGGGGTAGCAGCAAGTGAGGGTGAAATGGAAAGGGCAGAACGATGGAAGGAACATGTAGAAGGAGCTGCTTTATTCTTCCCTCAAGTGGTACCTTCTACATATTTCTGTACTTTACTTGCTGGCTAAATGGAATTTCTCCACAGAACTAGTTAGCCTCTAGTTTCTCATTAAATCTTTTGCTTTAACACGCATGAAGCTTTAGCCCTTTTCCCAGGAAGTGCTCACTCACAGGTAGTAATATCAGAAACCTCACTCGATTTAACCATTTCATTCCTTAAACACACACACACAATGAGGACAAGATGTGATGCTTCGTTAGATTTAGTTCCTTCTAATCATGTTACACAATGGAATTCAACCAAATTGTGAGAAAGAATCTGTTTGCTTTATGGAATTTTATGAAATCTTAAGTCATTGAGCATACTGGAAAAAAATTTAAATAATCAAAAGATCCCATGGGGCTGGAAAAAAAATACACTACACTGTAGGCTTATATCAAGTTTTGTCCCACCCATTGTATTAGATTTTCATTGATCCTGCTTATCTAAAAAAAATTTTAAAGGGAAATCAGGAAGTCACATGGACTTAATTTTAAAGGAAGTAAAACAAGTTGTAACCGACTTTAAAAAAGCAGTTTAAGCATTTCGTGAAAATAACTTAGAAATATTTTAAGAGAAGTATCTTTAAAAACCTTTTTCTCACATCTTTTAAATACTGATATTAGGATAGGCTTGATTTAATCTATTATTCTGATTCAGCAATTAAAAAAAGCTTTAAATGAAATACAGGTTTGTATACTTGTTCTTGTTCTCTCTTACCTCTGACCCAATAGCCTCCGTCACCGCTGCGCTGTGAGGATGGAGGAGGCCCGGTGTGGCTGGAGCCCAGCGAGTGAACGAACGAGGGACAGGCAGGGTGTGGGTCACGTCAGGAGCCTTGAAGGCCCGCTAGGGAGTCTGGATTTTACTCTAGGTGCAGTGAAGAGCCACTGAAGGATCTTAGGCTGGGGAACGCGATGATGTGATTGTCTACACAGCATCAGTGTGGGTGGTGTATACGGTGTGAACCTCAATAAGGCAAGGCTGGAAGCACAGTGACCAGTTAAGAGGCTGGACAAGAGCGGGTGCAGCGCAGGTGACGGTACTGCGAGCGAACAATGGGCAGCCCCTTAGTGTTCCAGGCACTGTTTTAAGTACAAATATTTATTAGTTTATTCCTCCCAATAATCCTATGACCTACTTGCAGATGAAGAAATGAGGCACAGTAAAGTGAAATCATTTCCCAACGGGTACAGGAATTGGTAGAGCCATCACTTATCAACAGCCTTCCAGCTGCAGCACCTACACTTTTAACCAGCACCCTGTAGTAACAGAACATATCAATAGATGGATTCAAAGTATGTCGCGAAGGTAGAATGGACGGACCCTGGTCTGCGTTTCATGGAGGTGGCACATGAATGCCATGAATTACTCCCAGGTTTACATCTTTAGGAAAGGAAAGAGGTGCCATTTACTAAAATGAAGCAAACTCAAGGAGGAAGAAGACCTAGGAGGAAGATCAAGAATTCATCTTTTATTTATCCAGCTAACAGCTGAGTATATAAGTCTCTCACAAGAGGTTAGGGCTGGAGAAATAAATTTGGCAACTGTGGTAGTCAGAACAATGGCCCCCAGTGACGGCCGTCCTAGTCTCTGTGGAACCTGCAGATGTGTTACCTTCCACGGTAAAAGGACTCTGAAGGTGTGACCGAGTTAAGGCCACTGACATGGGGAGGTTACCCTGGATTATCTGAGTGGGTCCACTGTGATTGCTATGGTCCTTATAAAAGGGAGGAAGGAAGGTCAGAGTCAGAGAGAACGGAAGATGCCAAACTGCTGGCTGTGAAGGTGGAGGACGGGGCCTTGAGCCAAGGAAGGCAGGTGGTCTCTAGAAGCTAGAAAGGTGAGAAGGCAGATTCTCTCCTAGAGCCTAGAGGGAACAAAGACCTGCCAACACCTTGACTGCAGGACTTCCGACCTCCAGAGCTCAGAGAATGAATCTGCATTACTTAAGCCACTACATTTGTGGTCATTTGTTATGGCAGCGATAGGAAACTATTACAGGAATTTTAAGTTAGCATTTAAGATAATGTGGTATTGTAATAGATAGGTGAGGGAGATTAAGAGGTACAAACTTCCAGATGCCTAGACTTATGGGGATCATTTTTAAATGTACAGAAATATTGAATAACTATGTTGTGTAACAGGAACTAACGTAGTGTTACAGGTCAATTATACTTCAAAAACAAATAAAAAAACCCACAGAAAAAGATGAGATTCTTGGTTACCAGAGGTGGGGAGTGGGGAGAGGGGGAATGGATGAAGGTAGTTTCAAAAGGTACAAACTTCCAGTTATAAGATAAATAAGTACTAGGGATGTAATGTAGAACATGGTAAATATAATCAACACTGCTGTATGTTATACATGAAAGTTAAGAAAGTTAAATCCTAAGAAGTCTCATCACAAGGAAAATATTTTTTTCTATTTCTTTGATTTTGTATCTATATGAGATGATGGATGGTCACTAAACTTCTTGTGATAATCATTTCATGATGTGTGTAAGTCACATCATTATGCTGGACACCTTAAACTTATGCAGTGCTGTAAGTCAATTATTTCTCAATAAAATTGGGAGGAAAAAAAAAAAGAAACTGTAGATGAAAGAAGCAATAACTAAACAAAAGTTCTGGAGAAGGCACAAGGAGATGGGTACCAGAACAAATCAGGAGGGAATGGCCTTAATGAAAAGGGGACACTTCTTTTGTAACAGAAGAGAAAGAGGAAATGGGAATGGAGGTTAATGTGTAGACTGCAGTGAGAAGATGAAGTCATTCCCAAATGAAGGCTTTTATGATCTCAGTGAATTACGTGGCTAGGTCATCAGCAGCGCAACACTTCAACCCTGGGCATCTGACTCGTAATTTTAATACAGTTTTACACTGTACCAAATGATTCCCAAGATTTGTAGTAGGAAATAGTAGGAGTGGCCAAAGAAAAGCTACTATGTTCAGGCAAATATAATAAAACTCAGGTGGGTCATTCAGGGCAGGGACGAGCAAACTCAAGGCACCTGTCCCTCTAGCTCCTTATCTCCAGCCACAGTGGAACATGCTGGCTAAGCTAGGCACTGAACTCAGCCTCAGGATCCTTCTCAACACAGCAACCCATCAAGCAGGTGGTACTGACTGCAAACCAATCTGAATTGGCACTTGAGATGAAATTCATTTGCCAATCCTGACCCAGGGACTGTAGTTCTTCTTATCGCCTTCTCCCAGAGGAGACGACTGTGGAAATAAATGTGAAAATATGACTGAGAAGCAGAAAGATGACAGTAGCTGCTAAATGTCTATCAAGAAGAGAATAACTAAGAAAACTCTGCTAAATCATATCACTGACTTTCATGCAACCTTTAAAAAGAATGAGCTAGAGTTGTAACACTGATGGGAAAGATTTCCAAGATACACTGTTACATGAAAAAGCAGACCTAGAACAATTATACAGCTACTTCCATTCATGATTCTTTAAAAACCCCATACGTACACATGCATATATCCACGCGAATGCTTTAGAAAGGTCTGGAAGAGAATCTATCAAGCTGTTAATAAGAATCTCTGAGGAAGAGTGCATAATTAGGGTAAGGGATGAAGGGAAATTTTCACTGGGCACTATACGTACTTTTACATTGAATTATTTATAACAAATACCTTTTTTAAAATAAAAATTAAATTTTTTCCTTTGTTTTTTAAAAGGACAGCAAAGATGGGCAGCTGAAGTGTCTAGGTTCTTTTACATTCAGACCTCTTTGCATTTAATCCAATAATCTGTCCGGTAGCTTTCCTTTTTGGATGCCCCAAACAGAAGGAATACAGGCAGTAACAGGACTGGACGTGGCAGAGGGTAGATGTGAAGAAATGCCAGCAGCCTCAAGTGTCCTTCACCCTCCCCTCCCTCCTCCGTCAATCAGGTTAAATGCTTCCTTTACCTCTGCCACCCATTCCACTGCTTTCACATCGGATCTCTACTTTCTCATCTCAATCTGACTCACTATTTTCACAAATACCACATCTAATTGCCATCATCATAGTCATTACAATCCTTTCTCTAATTATTCCCAAATCTGGCTATTAGAATTAGCTTTTCCGCTTCTTTTGATCATGTCACACTTCTAAAATTAATGTTCCTATGTGCTGTTTATCTTCTATAATGAATCTCTTCTCTGTATATCCACCAACATCATTTTTCTTGTCCTATATCATCACACCACGTTAACTTCCTTAACCTCATCTTCTTTAGTTCTCATTTCTACAACCTCTCTCTGTGCTTCTTTTCATTTCCTATCATTAATTTGACCCTTTAACTCCATATCCACTGAGGTCTCCTGCTTCCATGGTCCAGTTTTGTGAGACCCAATAATTGTATATGTTCATCTACTTAGACAAGCACATAATTTCTTCGCATAAAAGAATTGTTTTCCATCTCGCTGATCTCCAACCACCCCCTCCCAGGTTTCCTTCCATGACCCCGCCCACATGTACCTCAAAATTCTGAAGGAAGTTCCTAAAAAAATCAAAACTACTTAGCAGTACCTCCTCTCAAAAGTCATTCTCACCTCTCCACACACATCTCCCACTGTTTGAACACGTGGTACCTGTCAGGCACTGTCCTAAACACTACTTACACAGATGAACCCACTTAATCCTGACTCAACCCACTGAAATGGAAACTATAATTATCCCCATTTTAAATATGTGAAAGCTGAGAACCAGAAAGGTCATGGAACTTGCCCACGGTCGCACAGCTGACCAGTGTCAGAGGCAGGATTCCAATTCAGGGAATGTGACTCTGGAGTCCCTGCTCGCTGCCAGTATGCTAGGCTGCTCTGAGGCATGTAGCTCTGAGGCCAAGTTAAGCTCTTCCTTTTTCTCTGTTCCAGCTACACCATGTCTCACCTCTCCTTTGGCACACAGCATACCATACTGTAACCAACTGTTTCTTACCTGTGTCCTTTACTCTTAGACCTCTCTGAGAATAGAAACTATCCATCTCTCTATCCTTTAACATATAATAGCACTTTGCACCAGGAGGTACTTAACAGTCATCGAATAAAGGAACAAACCAGATTCACGGCACTCTGGCCCCAGCACAGCATACGCCGTCAACAAAGGCAGACTCAGTGATGACTTTCATTTCAAACTTTTGGGCTTCTGCCTTAATAATGTCACACAAAAAGTAGGTCATCTGGGGAGCTGAAGTGATACATTTCCATCTGTTTATTTCAGGCAACTCAAGGTGACATCCACCCTAAGAAGACATTTAGGTGGTCAACTGTGAATTACCAACAACACAGACGGCAGGGTTCTAGAATTACCTGACAGCGCATCATAGAACTCGTCCTCACTAAGGATGCTGAGAGGTGGGGAGCCTTTAACCAGAGACTGCTCTAATTCATGATGTTCAGTGGCTAGAGTCGCCAGCGCTTCTGACAAAATTTTGTTTTTTTCTTGTTCCTGTTCCAATTTAAAATTCCTCACCTGGAAGAAAACAGATATACAAAAAAGGCTTCAGAGTGACAGGAGATATAGACTTACTCAAAAGGTTATGAAAATTATTCGCTTCAGATCCACTTCAATTGCAACATCAGGAATGAAAACAGTCGTGCTACATACACATGGATGAATGAGCAAAATTACTAAGCTAATTCTGTTCTTCCCGTGGGGCCTTTTCTCACAACACTGCCAGCTAATGAAAATAGATTAAGAACTAGCAAACAAATGCAGCTCAAATGATCAGGATCCTAGTATAAGGACATTAGCCAATTTGAAAATCATAGAAAATTTTTAATAGAGGATATTTCGTTCAACATTAATCATGAAATTAAGAAACCAGTTTTTGAACAAAATAAAGAATTGAAACCATTGTAGATATTAAAATGTGTACCACATCAAAGCATAAGACATAATCCTCCAGTTCACCTCCAAAATAGCTGGTATATCAAATGAGGGGAAACAAGAGGCCAGGTAATGACATTTTAATTGCCATTTTTCAATTACATATTTTGATTCTGGTTCCATATTTTACCTTGAATCTAGTATGCAAAATAAATAATAGATTACAGAGAAAGCAAAGCCTTAATCCTTTGAAAATACAATCTGTTCTTCCTATCTAATTCAATAGCATCTGAATTTGCAGTTAACTAAAACCATATAAAATGTAAGTAACCTAATTCTCATGTAAAACAGCAGGTACTAGATTTGGTATGAACAGTTTCACCTATCCTTGTATCAGAACTCTGAAAACCACAACTATTCCGTTATCTCCCTCAACTTCTAGAGCCCACGTGGCACTTTATTTTTTTATTTTTTTATTTTCTTAACATCTTTATTGGAGTATAATTGCTTTACAATGTTGTGTTAGTTTCTGCTTTATAACAAAGTGAAATCAGTTATACATATACTTATGTTCCCATATCTCTTCCCTCTTGCATCTCCCTCCCTCCCACCCTCCCTATCCCACCCCTCTAGGTGGTCACAAAGCACGGAGCTGATCTCCCTGTGCTATGCGGCTGCTTCCCACTAGCGATCTGTTTTACGTTTGGTAGTGTATATATGTCCACGCCACGTGGCGCTTTAGGCAGGAGCCTGAGGAGCTGGTAATCTCAGAAGTTTCCTGTGCCTGCTTCCTCCCCTACAAAACTGGGATTCTACTGCTGTCGAATAATCTAATTGGTGGCTTCAACACAATGGTCTTCAAATTAAAAAAACAAACAAACAAAAAAACTCTAGCAGCTCAACCTATTTCTCAAATGTAATCTCAACACGTAAAACAGATGTTCCAGGAAGCAGAACTGCACAGGATGATGCCAGGTCTCGATCAGGAGCCTCTGTGACTTTCCCCTCCAGGCCCAAAGCCAGGGGCTGTTCCAACAGTTTGAAAGGCACTAGATGGGGTGACCTCTGAAACCTCCTCTTGGTCAAAACGTCGGCTCCTGGGTCTTGGAGCTGGCTAATCTCTCACCGCTGCTCCCAGCTGCTCTCTGCTGAACCTCGCCCCCCACTTCCTGGCAACCCTCTCAGTCTCCTCCCCTCGGTCCCCAAGGACGCAGCAGCTCCCTCTACGTTCTGACTTCACGGCCACGCGTTAGGTACAACACTCCAAGAATCCCGGGTATGACTTAAAATACAGTTCTACCAAAATGCTAAGTTTGTAACAAAAATAGGGTTAAAGCTTCATTATCTTGGGAATAGTTCCAGTCCTCAAGGCACCTTAGTATTTACTATCATTACAGTAACGAGGTTATTCTTATTAGAACTGCAATAATGAAATAAAAATTGCAATAAATGGTAAGCACTAACGAGCAGAAAAGACATGCAGAACAGAAAAAAATTAAAGATTTATATAATTATAATTTTTAAGGAATTGCAAATATTCCTATAATCTAAAATTTTATCTCCAAGGAGGAAATACTTTTACTATGGCTGAAGTCAACCTAGACCAAAAGAAAAAAACAAACTGTTCTTCCTCCACTTGATATGTTAAACAGCTCATTTACCTATAAACAAGGCCTACAAAATTCATCACAATATCCAAAATGAACCCTTCTTTGAATGGAAAAGATCAGCACTGCTGTAGATTCCAAAAACACCACTGCAGGAAGATCCAAACTCTTTTACACCTGCCCACCCCTCTCCCTTTAGCTTTATTTTTTTTTAGCTGTTCAAGTATCAAAATGCAAATGTGCTGTTGACACTGTACCTTTCCATGTAAGAAACAACTAAATTATGTCTTCTGGTTAACAAATACATAAGTTTCAGTACCTAAATTCATCTTGATTTCAGAAAAGTGGCAAAATAAATGATCGAGGCCCCAAAATATCGAGTTCCCTCAACAAAACCATACTCAAAATCCTGATCCTTTAACCATTTAAAGTAAGCATCCCTGCAGTTCTGCCACCTCGACATCTGCTCTCACCTGTTCTTCAGAGAAGGAGGGAAAGGCGTGGGAGCAGAAGGGAGAGAAGAGGCCCTACCTACAGTCCTGGTTCTCACCTTGTTTTTATCTGTCAGTTGATCTGAGGGCACTTGTATTAATTTCAAGCATAACAGGATCTTCTGTACTGAAGGTACCTTACCCTCAAACTTCCCACCAAATGGCAATACCTCCCCATCCTGTAAAGTGATGTAGCTGAGAGTAGGTGTGTCACAAAAACTGCACTAGTAAAGCGCTCTCTCGTTGCTTTAAAGAAGCGTCTAAGAACATACTTAACTGCCGTTGATGCTTTTTGGTCAATTAAATCAATCAACTGGAACAGTCAACTGGAACAATGTAATTCCAAATCTATTACAATCTCAGTATTTCAGAAACACTTAGGGGATATTCTGTACTGGAAGTTTAGTGTAGAACTACTCATCAAGTGATGCAGAGTGCAAGTTCTGCATAAGGAACTTCTGGGATTCTACTGCTGTTGAATAATCTAATTGGTGGCTTCAACACAGTGGTCTTCAAATTAAAAAACAAACAAACGAAAGAACTCTAGCAGCGCCACCTATTTCTCAATAGGTTCTTAGATAACTTATGCATAAAATCTTCATCTTACTTTTCAACTCTGTCTCCGAATTCTCATTTGCCAGCTTAGAAGTTATGTTGGAACAGAAACAGTACCTTTATGCAATCCCTCTCTGAGATTCCAGGCACAGTGCTTCACTTTTCTGTGTATCAATACTTGCACTGATACATGCATATGACTATGGTTTTTTAAATCCTCAAACTGTAACTACCTTAGTTGTTATTAAGGGAACAAAGAACTTCCTTCCTTCACAAAATCAGTGAAGCCCAGCACGTCTGTAATTACATTAGGCCATTTCTAGCATAGGGTATGTGAATTCTTCAAACTCACATATAAAATCTATGCCCTCAGCCACTCTGCCACAACAAAAATCAACATATAACCAAGTAAACATAAATGCCAACCTTTTTATTAGGAACAACTTAAGGACGGAACCACCATACATTTAATAGTTACACATTATTAATTATTCTTAATAGACACATTGCTCTGTGTCTGTGGCCCCTTAAGACTAATGCAAATTCAAGCCTTTCCAGTAATCTCCTCGCATCACTTCAACATGACCCCCTTTCATCTTACTCCATTTCATGCTGGTGGGTGAAATACACAATGAATACTTCCAAAGTGTTCTTCACTCCGTCAGTGAATGGATGTCAGCAAAAGAATTCAGCGTTTTAAAAAGTCTTGTGCTAGCCAGTGAATACACATTGCATCGGCTCTCTCCTTCTATAAAGCACCCTATTACTTACCTATGTTTCTGAGAGGTTAAATCAGGCAGAGACAATGATGAAATCTGGCAAAGACACACCACTAAGCGGGAGTAAGTGATTAGTATTCAGAGAACACTGTGGCCAATTATCCAATTACAGGTTACGTGACATTCTGGCCCTCATGATCAATCTAGTTAAGCTCTTTCAACTGGCTACACTCCGGTCAGTTCAACAGCATTAGCCTTTCTCCTTTCTTCTTTGTTACTGGATGTGTGGCTGTAACAAAGAACATATTGGCTTATGACCGAAATACTACATCTTGAATTAAAAAACATCTAATTTTATTTCTTAGATAAGGAATTGCATTGGCACTTATTTCCGTGGTTAGAGGACCAACAATAGGCTGACTTTTCCCTGCTACTGCCACACAGCTGTTGGAAAGTGGTCCTGGTCATTTACAGCTGGTAAGGGCTCTTCTGCTCGTAGAGGACGACAGCACTGCTCTGGGCGGGGCAGCTCTCATGTGAAAGCAAGCACACATTATTCCAGGTTCACAGCCAGGCTGAATCACACTCTCACCCCCAGGGTGCAGGACAATCGAGATCTGATCCCATGTCTCAGGCATGATCAAGTATGGAAACATATCCTCATGACTGGATAGTATACATTTGCTTTGTTTTACAGATTTACAAAGCACCCTTGCACACATTAACTTTTAGGGTTTCGCTGACTCTAATGCCCTTCTTCTATGCCATCCCATCAATGCCTTTTCAACTGTACACATTTCCTTATGTTCCTGAAGGCTTTTCTTTCAGTCCTTCCTCTCACTAAGAAAGACACTTATTTAACTATAAATAAGCCTCAGTGGCCAAGCAGATTTGTCTGATAGGAGGAAATGGAGATGAGGTAGGATGTGCAAGGAGGCTGTGGTGGGAGGGGGACTGCCGAGAGCTTGCAGACCACTGTAGGAGCTCTGGCTTTGACTGACTGACAAGAGGAGCCACTGCATGGTTTTGAGCAGAGAAGTAACATTATTTGATTTACATTTTAACACAATGTCTTTGACTGATAAGCTGAAGAAGAGACCTGGGGGGAAGGTCAAGCTTAGAATCAAAAAGATCCCTAAGAGGCTACTGCATCAATCCAGACAAGAGATGGGTAACAGCAATGGAGGTGATGGGATGTAGTCAGATTCTGGATGTATTCTGAAGGCACATCTATGGGATGCGAGAGAAGAGAGGAATCAAGGATGACTCCATAGTTCTGCCCTGAGCAACTGAAGATAGCGTCATCATTACCCAGTGCAGGAAGACTGCAGGACCAGGACAATCAGGAACTCATACATGAGAGTTACCATCAGACGTTCATGCAGATGTCATGTAGACAATTAGATAACCAAATCAGGTTTTCAGGGAAGAGGTCCAGGCTAGAGATATAACTCTGGAAGTCCTCTGCAAAGAGATCATGTTTTAAGCTGTAAGACTAGATAGAGTCACTAAGGGAGAAAGTGAGACAGACACAGGAAGAAATTCAAGGACTGAGATTTCCTTCTGATGGGAAAGACGAGAAAGAACCAGCAAAGGAAACAAAAAAAGAGAGGAAAGACAGAAGGAAACTCAGAAGTGTGTGGTATCCTGGAAGCCTAAATGAAGTACTTGAAGGAGGAACGAGTGATTAAATATGTCAAACACTGATAATGGATCAAATAATACGAGAAGTAAGAAAAGCCCTCTGGATCTAGTGATGAGGTCAATGGTGACCTTGACAAGGACAGGCTCAGTGGAGCATTGAGAGAAGGCTGAAGGCAAAGGCATGACGGGAGTGGGTCAGTAGAAATGAGAGAAGGAAACCTGGAAAGGGCAAGTACAGCCTATTCTTTTTGCTAAAAAAGGAAAGGAGAAAATTGGGGCAATTGCTGGAAGGGGGTGTGGGGGTCAATAGGCTTTATTATGAAAGACAACCCAGCATGTTTCTACATCGATGGGAAAGATTCAACAGAGAGGAAACTGATGTTGTAGGAGTGCAAGGAGAGAACTGCTGGAATGATGTTCTTGAGCTTGCAAAAAAAGGATGGGCTCTAATCCACACAGTTGGCCTTTGCTAAGGGCACGGACAGCTAATCCTTAGCTGCAGGAGAAAGAGCAGCATGTATGTGCCCAGATGCAGATAGGTAGGTATGTGTAACCAAGTTTTATTCTAGTTGCTCCTTTTGTCTCAGTGCATATAAGAACGAGAGAGAATAGGGAACAGAGGTCTTCAACCTATAGGTCCCGGCATGTGATGTGTAAGAAGCTACCAGTCTCTTTAACGTTATACACAGCATTGAAAAATTTGCCCTGAGATTTAAAATGAGATCATATCCAAGGCCTTCCAAAGCCTCATTCACACTAAGCTGGTCAACCCAACACAAGGTAGCTGTTCCAGAATTTTCCCTTTGCTCACAGTAGACTGTGGCTTGCTCCTGGCACCGTTAAAAAAAATGCCCCTTTCTTACTGGCACTGCCATCTTCCTCAATCTGGCTCAAACCAATAGAAAAGGAAACCCCACTGGGAATTACCTCTATACTTCTCTGTCCCTCCGCTCTGCCTTGGGAATGAAGGTGAGGGTGTTATCTGCTTGTTGACTTACTGACATGCTCTAAGTAAAATGACCTCAGTGGAGCTTGTTAAACTGCAGTTTCTGCTAATAATCTGTTAAATCAATTACTCCCAGATGTATCTTCAGACATTTTAAGTTAAGGAGGAATTTGGGGGTAACTGCCTACTCCCATATCTAGGACAGAGCCCAATAGTCACTTAAGAAATATGGTAAATAAACAGAGAGTTTAAAAAGCAAGGGCTAGTGATTCTTAGAAGAATCAATATAAACCCAGAATATCTGATAGTTATTTTTGTCAGTCTGATTTAAAAATAACCTCCCACAGAGGGAGGAATTAGGAGACTGGGATTGACACATATACATTATTGATACTATGTATAAAATAGACCACTGATGGGAACATTCTGTATAGCACAGAGAACTCTACCTAATGCAGTGTGGTAACCTAAGTGGGAGGGAAGTCCAAAAGGGAGGGGATATCTGTATGTATATGGCTGATTCATTTTGCTGTGCAGTGGAGGCTAACACAACATTGTAAAGCAACCATACTCCAATAAAAATTAATTTAAAAAAATAAAAATAACCTCCCATAAAAATAAAATCAATGGGAGAATAATGCTACATACAAACAACAATGCGACTAAGTTGAGGTTTTACATTTTAAAAAAAGAAGCAGAAGAGAGAAATATGTCTTCTGAAACAGAAGTACCATTCACTTCCATGGTATGCTACCAGCAGTAGATTCAATACACATGAAGTCCACTCCCTTGCTTAATGGTTCTGGCATATGAAATAACTTGGTACAAGTAAGATTTCATAATAATTTTCTCTTTCAATTGCAAAGCTGAATCAGTTGACACTGATTGTAACAGTCATGTAAGGAACAACTACAATAAAGTGCAATTTCCATAACTATGTACATTTTACATTCCGGAAGTTAGCACTTACAGAATTATATTCCTAAGAGCACTACTACAGCAATGTATAATCTCCAAATTATTCTAGATTATAGTACAATGTATTAAAAATTTCAAAAGGTTTTTATGTATCACATAAATTACAGAACAGGATGTTAAACTGCCATGTAATGGTATATATTAAACCGTGGCAAACAAATTTCAATATAATGTAAAAAATCAGTGTTGGCTATATGAAAATGGTAAAATTCCAAATCAACGTACTCAATAAAGATTCTGAAGTTTTAAAAAGTCTATTCTTTTAATCATGTCTCAAACTCCCGATTAAACAGTTGTTCATGACTGTATTCCCTAAGTGCCTGGAATGGTTGCATATGACATGCTCAATAGTAAGTCTTAAAACAGAATTTTAAAATGAAGAACATTCGGGTGTATAGTAATAGGAGAGAATAGAGGGGGACTGAAGCAATGCAAAATAACTTTTTTTGATAAAATCTCTTTAACTAGTATTAACAAGTATTTCACAGTTTATCCCAGAACTAATAACTTAAGTGCACGACCCTGAGCAAAAATGTTTCTTAAAATCTCACTATTCTTAACTTCAGTATGAGAGTTCATCTAGCAAAAAAAAAAAGGGCTTAACTTCCTAAGCATTTGTGTAAACAATGGTTCTGCTTACACAGGGCTGTTTCTATGTCTATGACTGATAAAGTATATGCATAGCACTTTGCATTTTAAAAGACACTTTTACATACTGTTAGAGTTCATTAAATCTTCCTAACCGCCCTATGAGGAATGCATATATGTATAAACTGAAGATCATAAAGTTTAAGTAACTTGACAAAGGTTAGCAGAAGAATAAAAAACTGAAACCAAGATCTTTTAACGCCAAAGCCCACAAGCTTTCCAACCCATGGTGTTGCCAATAACCATAAGACCCTAAACACTGTCGATGGCAATCCACGATCAGGAATTTTAGAAGCAGAGGGTCTCACTTTTTGGGGGAATGGGGTTACGAGACTGATGGACCAGATAAATGAGGGAGGGCAGGCAGTTACCTGGACTACAGCAATGCACTTGTTAAAACCATCCCTTGGACCCCTGTCAGGAATGGCATCACTGTAAAATGGCAAGATCGTTAGGTAGATTAGGAACTTGGCTGAATCCATGCCCTCCAGGAGAAGGGTTTCTTTTCTTTTAAGATCTATTCTGTTCCAAACTTGGCTTAGAGTTGAGATACTCCATCGTGAAGAGTATACGTGGAGCAGCTATAGGGTTGGTTTGGTTTGGTTTTTAATCAGAATGCCCAGTTTCAGCCCAGACCTACTGCCTCAGGACTTACAAGAATGAATGAGGTCCATGTAATGTGATTTCTCCCAATATCTAGTCTCTTCTTCTTCCTTAGTAAGAACCCCAATTTGTTAGCTGGCTACACTGCCCTCCATCTTTTTTTTTTTATTTTTATTTTATATTGGAGCATAGTTGATTAACAATGCCCTCCATCTTAAAGACCATTGCTCAGTCTTCCCATCTTAAAGACCATTGCTCAGTCTTCCCATCTTAAAGACCATTGCTCAGTCTTCCCATCGTAAAGACCATTGCTCAGTCTTCCCATCGTAAAGACCATTGCTCAGTCTTCCCATCTTAAACACCATTGCTCAGTCTTCCCATCTTAAACACCATTGCTCAGTCTTCCCATCGTAAAGACCATTGCTCAGTCTTCCCACCTTAAAGACCATTGCTCAGTCTTCCCATCTTAAAGACCATTGCTCAGTCTTACCATCTTAAACACCATTGCTCAGTCTTCCCACCTTAAAGACCATTGCTCAGTCTTCCCATCTTAAAGACCATTGCTCAGTCTTCCCATCTTAAACACCATTGCTCAGTCTTCCCATCTTAAAGACCATTGCTCAGTCTTCCCATCTTAAACACCATTGCTCAGTCTTCCCATCTTAAACACCATTGCTCAGTCTTCCCATCTTAAACACCATTGCTCAGTCTTCCCATCTTAAACACCACTGCTCAGTCTTCCCATCTTAAACACCACTGCTCAGTCTTCCCATCTTAAACACCACTGCTCAGTCTTCCCATCTTAAAGACTATTGCTCAGTCTTCCCATCTTAAACACCATTGCTCAGTCTTCCCATCTTAAAGACCATTGCTCAGTCTTCCCGTCTTAAAGACCATTGCTCAGTCTTCCCGTCTTAAAGACTATTGCTCAGTCTTTCTGGCAGCTGTGGTCACATGACTAAGTTCTGGCCAAGAATGGAAGTGATGTAAGGAATCCACCCGGTCTCCTTAAAGGGAAAGGCACACTCCTATTTTTTGCTCGCTTGCTTGCTTCCTTCCTCCTGACTAAACTTTGGTATTTAGAATAGCCGCCGACACCTGAAACTGCCACACCAGGCCCAGACTGCCTACCTCCTGTCTTCTTTAAGGTGAAAAAGAAATTCTCTAACTTAAGCTCACGTTATTTGGCTTTGGGTTTGTTGTTGTTGTTGTTCAGTTCTAATACTAACACTAATACATATGATGTTTTTTCAAAAACTCCACAAATTATTCTAATGTGGCTTCTGGATAAGAATTGCCAATTCAGGAGAATTTCAGTTTAGTTAAATATTTGCTGGGCAGGTACTACTATTTCAAGGTAGTGCTAGGGATACAAAGTATCAACAGAAGAGGAGACTGGTTAATCCCTGGAGAGTTTATAGTCTAGAAGGAGAAAAAGACAGAAAGACACTTCACATTCCTGCCCAGTACACCTATTTAAAATGCAAACCCATCATTACTTTTAAGCTTTTCAATGGTTCTTTACTTGCTTTCATTTACAGTCTCCAAAATGGAGTGTGTGTACCCATGAGATATAGGAATATTAGAAAGTCTTTTATATTTACTTTTGTAAAAATATTAGACCAAATGTTACATATACAGATGTGATATATACAGATTAACAACGGTGCCTCCACATGGTCCACGGGTCACTTGGTCAAGGGTCAAGTGCAGGATGCACAGTAACTTCGGGGAAGAGTGGAGACGACCACTACGAGGCTGACAGAAGCACCTGCTTCCAGGGTATCGTGAGGCACTGCAGTTCATGAGAGCTTGGTTACGAGGACTTACAGACTATATCATCTAGTTTCAGTTAATTCACAAAATACACCCATAACGTAAAGAGCACCACAAAGGAACTCCAGATCGAAGACACTAATGACGCTAACAAAGTGAACAAAGGGAATACAGCAAAGGCTTCTACTGCCAGTGGGAGCTCTCTGCCAGCTACCCTGCTAAAAACAGATCACATATAATCAGATGACAATAAGCCAGTTCTCCAGAAACCATATGAAATATGGATGTGGATACATATACATAGAAATATGGATGTGTGCAGGTCACCCTCTATTTATGGGTTATTATTATGCCTTGAGATATAAACTAATGAGCACATGAAGTCATGACATTTGTCTCAACATTTAAAAGCTAAGCATCCAGAGGGTGAAAATAAACTTCCCCAAATTTCTTCAGTGATGTTTAAAGTTACATGACATTCAGTCCAGAGCTTTACCCTTTCAATTTCTTCACTAAATGTAATAAAATGTTTAGCAACTCCTTCAATGGTTTTTAATAGAAAAGACAAAAAGCTACAAATCTACCTAGGAATAAACCTACCTAGGGAGACAAAAGACCCGTATGCAGAAAACTATAAGACACTGATGAAAGAAATTAAAGATGGTACCAACAGATGGAGAGATATACCATGTTCTTGGATTGGAAGAATCAACACTGTGAAAATGAGTATACTACCCAAAGCAATCTACAGATTCAATGCAATCCCTATCAAATTACCAATGGCATTTTTTACGGAGCTAGAACAAATCATCTTAAAATTTGTATGGAGACACAAAAGACCCCGAATAGCCAAAGCAGTCTTGAGGGAAAAAAATGGAGCTGGAAGAATCAGACTCCCTGACTTCAGACTATACTACAAAGCTACAGTAATCAAGACAATATGGTACTGGCACAAAAACAGAAACATAGATCAATGGAACAAGATAGAAAGCCCAGAGATTAACCCACACACCTATGGTCAACTAATCTATGACAAAGGAGGCAAAGATATACAATGGAGAAAAGACAGTCTCTTCAATAAGTGGTGCTGGGAAAACTGGACAGCTACATGTAAAAGAATGAAATTAGAATACTTCCTAACACCATACACAAAAATAAACTCAAAATGGATTCGAGACCTAAATATAAGACTGGACACTATAAAACTCTTAGAGGAAAACATAGGAAGAACACTCTTTGACATAAATCACAGCAAGATCTTTTTTGATCCACCTCCTAGAGTAATGGAAATAAAAACAAAAATAAACAAGTGGGACCTAATGAAACTTCAAAGCTTTTGCACAGCAAAGGAAACCATAAACAAGACGAAAAGACAACCCTCAGAATGGGAGAAAATATTTGCAAATGAATCAATGGACAAAGGATTAATCTCCAAAATATATAAACAGCTCATTCAGCTCAATATCAAAGAAACAAACACCCCAATCCAAAAATGGGCAGAAGACCTAAATAGACATTTCTCCAAAGAAGACATACAGACGGCCACGAAGCACATGAAAAGATGCTCAACATCACTAATTATTAGAGAAATGCAAATCAAAACTACAATGAGGTATCACCTCACTCCTGTTAGAATGGGCATCATCAGAAAATCTACAAACCACAAATGCTGGAGAGGGTGTGGAGAAAAGGGAACCCTCTTGCACTGTTGGTGGGAATGTAAACTGATACAGCCACTATGGAGAACAATATGGAGGTTCCTTAAAAAACTAAAAATAGAATTACCATATGACCCAGCAATCCCACTACTGGGCATATACCCAGAGAAAACCGTAATTCAAAAAGACACATTCACCCGAATGTTCATTGCAGGACTATTTACAATAGCCAGGTCATGGAAGCAACCTAAATGCCCATCAACAGACGAATGGATAAAGAAGATGTGGTACATATATACAATGGAATATTACTCAGCCATAAAAAGGAACGAAACTGAGTCATTTGTTGAGAAGTGGATGGATCTAGAGACTGTCATACAGAGTGAAGTAAGTCAGAAAGAGAAAAACAAATATCGTATATTAATGCATGTATGTGGAACCTAGAAAAATGGTACAGATGAGCCGGTTTGCAGGGCAGAAGTTGAGACACAGATGTAGAGAATGGACATATGGACACCAAGGGGGGAAAACTGCGGTGGGGTGGGGATGGTGGTGTGCTGAATTGGGCGATTGGGATTGACATGTATACACTGATGTGTATAAAATTGATGCCTAATAAGAACCTGCAGTATAAAAAAACAAACAAACAAAACAACTAATACTAAACTTTCATTGGGTTATTTGTATGGAAATATGTTAATATAAATGTTTCAGACATTACATGAAATTTCTAAAAATCTTATATTTGTATTTGTATGGAAATATGTATGGAAATATGTTAATATAAATGTTTCAGACATTGCATGAAATTTCTAAAAATCTTATATGTTCTGGTATAATGTTATAAGTACTAATCGTAGTTATTACTTTAAAATGTATATCTCAGAAATAACTAATTTTCTTGTCAACTGCATTATTATGAACTTTCATCAAATCTTTAACTGTGGTCATTTTTAAGTCTTTTGTCATTTACAGACAGTTCTGAGTGTACTCTGATGCTTTTGCAAATATGTTCCTATAAAAGGGTTTCATCTTCAAGAAATTCATGGAAAAGACTCTGACAAGTACAGGTTTCTGGTAACTGTACTGTTGAACTGAATGAATAAGCATTTTCAGAACTCTAATGAAAAACTGATGAACTCATAAAAGTGCTAACAAAAGATCAAGATGAAAAAAAAATTAATTACATGGGACTGAGTGAACTGATGAGGATGAGTATAATTTTTGTGACTTTCCGTCTGAATTAAAAAAAAAAAAAAATCCCACAAGGACTCAGAGGCAAAGAATATACAAATCAATTTTCACTGCAAAGTAAAGGAGCTGTTACAGTGGAGGATTACTGGACTGAATGTCAATATTATGACATAGTATGAGTGTGTTTCATGTTTGGTAATTGCAATCATTGTTGCTTTTGTTGTGGTCATCCATGTACAATGCTTGGTGTCAGTCTATTTATCTCTTGTAAAAATAAAATACAGTGTGTGTGTGTGTGTGTGTGTGTGTGTGTGTGTGTGTGAAAAAAATAAATAAATAAAATAAAATATTTTAAAAAAAAGCTACAAATCACTTGAGGAAATACTTATTCTCAAATTACAAAAAAATAGTAGACAGAAAATAGTGTAATGAAAAACTAAGATATATTCCTTTGTCAGAAAATACTGCTGTAAGACAGAAAAAATTGCTGAAGATATGAAAAAACAATTTAGTGTGGGATGTTTGCCCTACAGAAAATTACAGCTGCTTTGAACATGTCTCGGCTAAACCATGTTTGAATAATGAACTACAAGAACTAGTTTTTTTTTTTAATGAACCTCTAAGGGAAAAATGTATCAAAGATATATTCTCAATAATAAATAACTAAATAAAAATGTTTTACGGAAAAACTGTGTATATGTATAAATGCAATGTCCTGATGGAGTATTTATTTTGACCAAAATTTTTTACACAACCAACCCAATTTTAAAATGAGCAAAGAACTTGAACAGACATTTCTCCAGACATATACAAATGGCCAACAAGTATATGAGAAGAGGCTCAACATCTTTAGTCATCAGAAGAATGCAAATCATAACAATGAGGTATCACTTTACACCCACTAGGACAGTAAGTGTTGGTGAGGATGGGGGAAAAAAGAACCCTTGTGCCCTGATGGTGGGAATGTAAAATGGAGCAGATGCTGTGGAAAGCAGTTTGGTGGTTCCTCAGAAAAAGCTAAACATAGAAGTACCATATGACCCAGAAAATTCACTCTTAAGTATATACCCCAAAACACTGAAACATGTTCAAACAAATACTTGTACAAAAGTGTTCAAAGTAACACTATTCTCAATAGCCAAAAGGTAAAAACAACCCAAATGTCCATAAATGAATGAATGAGTAAGATGTGTTGTATATATATAATGGAATACTATTCAGTCATTAAAATAAAGTACTGATACATGCTACAATGCACACATGCTGGAAAACATTAGGCTAAAGGAGCCAGACACTACAGCTCACACACTGAATGATTCCATTTATAAGAAATGCCCCAAACAGGCAAATCCATAGAGACAAAACACAGATTAGTTGTTTTTACGGGCTGCGGGCAGGGGTGGAGATGGGGAGTGACTGCTCAGTGGATATAGGGTTCTTTTTTGGGATGAAAATGTTTTGGAAGTAGATAGAGTGATGGTTACACAACATTGTGAATTACCAAATGCCAATGCACCTTATGCTCAAAACAGTTAATTTTACGTTATATAAACGCTATAATTTTTTTTAAATTAAAAAACAAACTCAAAAAAAGCCCCCACGAATATACATTCCCCATATGATACAGGCATTCTATTTGCTCCTAAGTATTTATTGATACCTAAGAGAAATGAAAGGTTATGTCCACACAAAAACTTGCAGTAGCCAAAAACTGGATACGATCCAAATGTCCATCAACAGGCAAATAAACTGTGGTACAGCCATACAATGGAGCACTATTCAGCAATAAAAAAGAATGAACTATTACTACGAGCAACAACATGGACAAATCTGCAAACAATTATTAAAGAAACTGAACCTCCTCCACCCCCATAAAAAGTATGATTCCATATATGTAAAATTCTAGAAAATGCCTACTGAGCACTAATTAGTGATAGAAAGCTAATCAATAGCTGCCTGTGGACAGGGGTAGAAGGCAGAGTAGGAGGCACCACAACAGGCAGGAATAAGCTTTTGGAAGTAATAGAAATATTCCTAATCCTGAAAGTGATGATGGTTTTACAATGTAAACATGCATCAAAACTCACTGAACTACATTGTAAATGTGTGCAATTTATTGTCTGTCAGTTATAACCTCAATAAAGCTATAAAAAATACGAATATTTAGCAATAGTAAGGGCATAGTGAAAAGACCACTCACTTACTGAAAATGGGAGTCAAAATAATACATTTCTTACTCAGACAAACATATTTTCGAAGAATATGTATGACAAAGAAAAATACTCTGATACTACTGAAAACAACATAGGATATCAAACTGCAATGTCTGCTGTATTTGTGTATTTGCCAATACAAACAGACTAAGACAAACCAAAACCTCCTGCCAGTGGTTGCTGGGCTCTGGTGTTTATATTCTTCCCTATGCTTTATAGAAAATAGCTCTATATTATATATATATATATATATATATATATATATATATATATATATATATGTGTGTGTGTGTATGTGTGTGTGTGTGTGTGTCTTCCATAAATCTCTCATAATTTTACAATTAGCAAAATATCTTTAAATGTGTCTATTTAGGAATTGATGTTTGCAAACTTTTGCATCAAAATCGCAAATGTGAAAAATCTGCATTGCATCAAACACAAAATGATGCTTACAAGGTACTCTCCTATAGTGCAGCGCGCATGGCTCTCTCAGCCGTCTACTATAGGAACCCGATCTGAGATTCTGTTAAGCACACTCCTGCTTCATCATGGCTGCAAAGCTTCTACCTAAAAATAGCTTACTCTTATGTAATCACTCACCACAGATTTATATATCTTATGTATCCTTGAAATACATTTCTTTTTTTAGAGATAATCCCGCAGGAGGTAAACAACCATTTTTAAAAGCAGAGAAGTTTAATCATAATCTAAACATATCTTATTTTCAGATGTTATTCAAGGGCTCTGTAGCTGATAGTTCTGTTGGTGAAAATAACTAGAAAAGTTAACACCCTACCAACTCTAATTTTTTTAATTAACTTTATTGAGAGATTATATACATCAATTTTAAATGTAGAGTTCAACGAATAGTCACAAACGTACACCCCACGTAACCAGCACCGCTATAAAGATATAGAGCATTTCTCTTCTCTCCTTCCCCCAGGTCCCCTCACTCTCCCTGCTGTCCCCAGCCCTGCAAACCACTGCTCTGATTTCTGTAACTTATGCTTTAGGTTTGTCTGCTCTTGAACTTCAAATAAATGGAATCGTGCAGAGTATACTCCTTTGTGTCTGGTTTCTTTCACTCAGTATAATGTTTTTCAGATTCATTCATGTTGCTGCAAGTATGAGCAGTTCTCTCCTTTTCACTGCCGAGGACTATTCCACTGCACAGCTACACCACGATCCCCAACTCCCCTCTTTTAATGCCTTCAGCTCTGTCTCTGGAAATATCTTTTTGTTGAACATCATTAAGTCCACAGAGACAATAACTTTGCTTTTACAGAATTTTGATGTTTTTTTCTGTTTTGACAAGTGTTTTCATGGTTCTCAAACTGGGCGGGGGGGAGGGGATGACTAAAATATGCTTGAATCACAGCTCAGCAGATTTTAACTCCATCTGAAGAAAACATCTTATGTGTCTAAAGCAGTGCTTCCCAAGTTTTGCAAGTCCTGGCACACATGGAAAACAACCTTTGTATGGCACACAGGAGAGACCAAGCACCTGATTTGGGGCTCTGGCCATTCTAAGGGTTGAAAAGATCATTACTCTGAAGCCCACTACTTGGAAAGCTCTGTTAAGTTACACTTAAAGAATAAATATCCTTGTTTTAATGACCAATATTGATTTTTACAAAACAAAAATCTTATGAGCAAATAAGGTTATGTATTCAATAAAATATTGATTAAGCAACCAAAGTGACTGGAAAATTCCCAAAGTCTTAAAATAATGAACATAGCTTCTAATTTTTCCTTCTTTAAGTACACTTAAAATTTTTTTCCCGATTTTTTCAAGCAACAAAAAAAAGGACCCATGACTGTCAACTGGTGCCCAAGCACCCCTTCCCAGCCTAGTGCGACGCAACTTCTTCGGAGAGGGGAGTCAATCCTCCCATTGTGCTCTTCATGCCACAAATATTCATCAACCACCTACACCATGCCGGGCACTCCAGGCCGCAGGGAATCAGCAGTGAACAAAGCAGACAAAAATACCTGCACACAGAGGACTGACAGTCTACCAAGCGGAAAGGAACAGGTAACGGAGTGAAATACACAGTGTGTTAGGTGGTGGAGAACACTAACAACAAAAATCAAGCTGGGAGGGGAAAGGGAGTCCCGGGAACCAGGGTGGCCAGGGGACTCACCGGGCAAGCGCCACTGGATTGAAGGCCAGGGTGAGGGAGAGGCGGGCAAGTGTCGGGAGAAGAGCGCTCCAGGCAGAGGGAGAGCAAAGTCCTGAGGTAGGAAGGGGCCTGCGAGTCTGTGGCACAACAGGAGGCCGCCGTCCTCAGAACAAAGCGAGTGGGGCAAGAGTGAAGCAAAGGAGAGGCCGGAGAGGCCAGAGAGGCCAGAGAGGCCAGAGAGGCCAGAGAGGCCAGAGAGGCAGGGCCCACCCCTCAGGGCTGTGGAGGCCAGCATGGCCCTGGAGGCTCCTTCCCGGGAGCAGGACGGAAAGCCAACTGCGAAGGGCCATGCTCTGCGCCCCAACTTCACGTGGGACGCCAGGCTCCTTTCTGGAGGACGCAAGACCTGAGGGCAATCGGTGAAGAGTAAGAAGAAAGGATGTGGAAAGCCTGACACAGGAATAACTGCTGAAGGAACTTGGAGATGCCTGGCTTGGGGAAGAAGAATTTATTGGTTGCTCCAAAGAGCTGATGAATTGTCACAAGAGGTAATTCCTTTCACTTTTTTGTGACGCTTCAGAGCACAGACTTGAAACCATGAATTTAAAAAAAAAAGAAAAGGAAAAAGAAAAAAGAAGAGGAAAAACAAAAAAGAAGAGGAAAAACCTCGCCTTAATATAAGTTTTAACTTTCTAGTATTTATAGTTTTCCTACAGTAGACTGGGTGGCCCTTAAATATTATTCATGTATAATAGTAGTAGTAGCAGCTAGAAGAGCAAGAGCTAACATCTAGGGATGTCTACTATATGCCAGATGTTATGGTAAATACTTGGTGTGCCACCTCATGTAATCCTCCCACAATCCTATGAAGTAGGTATTATTAACAATGAGGAAACTCAAGCTCATTGAGATGACACGACCTGCCTAGGATCGCAGAACCAGTAAATGATGGAGCCAGTGCTCAAACATAGGTCTGGGTTTGACTCAAGCTTCAAGACTGTAACCACTGGCACCCCCTGCCTGTATGTTTATTGATGGCAGTGTTTACATGGCACATAAAGGGACCATCTGGCTGGCAGGAAGTTGGACAGAGGATTCTTGCAAATGGAGAAAAATTAGGTAACCTCTAAGATCCCTTTTTATAATTTTGTGGTTACATTTTCCCAAGTTTCCATCTTATTTTTTAAATTTTCCTTTGACTTCAAGGCTTATAGAAATTTTATACTCCTAAAAACGGCTAAAGATCAAATAATAATAATTATTTCATTATAGAATATGTTAAATTACCTGTCCAATTCTAACGCTGAGGATAATTGTGCTCTGATTTTGAGTAACACATATTTTCCTTGATTAGTTCCCTTGTAGAAGTGAAGGTAGGCTTGACTTTTCTCAAGTACAGTTGATACTTGAACAACGCAGGGGTTAATCCACGTATAACTTACAGCCCACCCTCCGTATCCAAGGTTCCTCCACATCTGCTAATTCAGCCGACCACGGACCATGTAGTACTGTAGTATTTACTATTCAAAAATATTGGCATGTAAGTGAATCTGTGCAATTTAAACCCACGTTGTTCAAGGGTCAACTGTATATCAATTTCCTTGTCTCATATTTTATATCTACCACAATTCAAACATACCTGCGCTTTCATTTTCCTTTGTAGACAAGATAAAATTCTTTTCAATTGAGCAATTATCCTTCGAAATACAACAGCAAATCGACATTTGGTATCTAAAGTACAGAAAGATAACATAAAAGTATAATACAGATATATGAACTTAAACCAAGTCTACAGTCCATGGAAACCACATCCCTGCTTTGTGCAGTTGTTTTTTACTGACTGAAGGGGAAACGAGGGACTAAGGAGAACTGGCACTGTGCACCCTCCGCTACACTTGAACCAGGGTAACTTCTGGATGGTTTGAAAAATAATGGGAAAGCACTGCTCTGCAGGGCAGTTATGAGCCAGTGTAGAGTCTGGCAACCTTGGGGTCAACATCTGGATAGCAAACATGGTTAACTCCACTTAAAAAAAAATTATTTTCTTACACCCAATTATATGGCTACTATAAAAACAAAAACAAAAACAAAACCCAGGAAAGAAAAAGTGTTGGCAAGGATGTAGAGAAATTAGAACCCTCGCACACTGTTGGTAGGAATGTAAAATGGTGCAGCCACTATGCAAAACAGTATGGCGAGTCCTCAAAAAATTAAAAACAGAATTACCACATGACTCAGCAACTCCACTTCTGAGTATATGCTAAAAAGAATTAAAAGCACAAACACAAAGAGATACTTGTACACTCATGTTCACAGCAGCATTATTTACAACAGCCAAAAGGTTGAATCAACCCAAATACAACACTGACGGATGGACGGATAAACAAAATGTGGTATATATACATACAACGAAATAATATTCAGCCTTAAAAAAGGAGAAAATTCTAACACATGTTATAACATGGATGGACCTTAAAGGAATTATGCTGAGATAAGCCAGTCACAAAAAGACAAATATTGTATGATTCCACTTATATGAGACTCCTAAAGTAATCAAGTTCAGAGAGACAGAAAGTAGCAGCATGATTTCCAAGGGCTAGGAGGAGAGGGGAATGATGGATGAGTTATTGTGTAATGTGGATAGAGTTTTAGTTTAGGAAGATGAAAAGAGTTTTGGAGATGGATGGTGATGATGGTTACACAACGATATGAATGTACTTAGTGCCACTGAACTATGCGCTTATAAATGGTTAAGGTGGTAAATTTTATGCTATGCAAATTCTAGCACAAATAAAATAATTAAATTTTTTTCTCCAAATATAAAATAAACAATTTGATTTGCATTAACATGAAAAAAAAAAAGGCTCCCGTTGTAACATATCACATAGTTTAAGTTGGGTCCTTGAAATGTCCTATTACAAAGTCAACTAATATCAAAATGTATATATTCTTCACATAAAATAAAACCACAGTATTAAGTACAAATCTGTTCCTAATGTTTTAACAACTATTTACTTAGTACTTACTACTTGCAGAAAAATCCCCAAATTATCATCATCATATCTGAATGCACTCTGGGACACAGCCACGTCCAACCAATTCACAACAGAATGTTGTAATCCAGTGATTTCCAAACTGGGAGGCTATGAAAACACAGAACAACTTCTGATATAATAATGGGGTAAGACCTACAAGTGATGGCGTCTTCACAGATACCATGGACAAGCCACAAACCTGGCTCTGAATTCTCTTAAGGCCAAAACAGAAAGAGAAATACAATTATGCCCTTTTAATTGTCCACAAGGAAAAAAATATATCACTTCTTTAGGGAAAACAAACTCCCTCTTTGTCCTTAGCTCTGATTTCTCATTCAGGGTAATATACAGGAGATTAAGAGTATTCGAGGGCAAAATAATCAATAATGCCACTTAAGCTAAATTGTTTTGAAATGCCCCTGAATAGAAATGGAGGGTGTAATTCCAACTTAAAATTCAGTGAGGGACATTTTTCAGAAAATCAAGAAAATATAGCCCAGGCTGTAGCATTCTGATGGTTTAATTTTAGGATAAAATTTAGAACATCTAGAGACATGGATAAATTCTATACATTCCAAAAATGTGGCCTCGACTAAGCAAAATTTTCACAAAAAGATGGACAGTGTTTCCTGTTGCGAACCTGGAATACAGGTATTCTGTGCAAAATCCGAAGACACTGAAATATTCTTGGCCATCTGATTACTTTTAAAGTTGGTATCCTTTTGTCAAATCGAGAAATTAGCTCATAAATGTCCACATCAGCTTTGAAACAAGATGGACTGTCTAACGGATGAATTTTCCTAATTCAAGCTGTGTGTTACATAGTGTGTTGTTCTTCAGCGTTGAATTTGGAGGCAGATCCCTGGATCTGGCTCTAAGTGTAGCCCCTCCCAGCTACATAAACTCGGGGAGGTATCGAACCCTCTCTCCAGGCCCTACTCTCACCTGTAAGAATAGAGGCGATGAGATCAACCATATCAATCATTTCAAACTGTGTTGTATGGAGGCACCTTAGTGGATGAGGAGGTGCTTTTACTTTTACCTCTCTTGTACACTGGCATCTACTTTAGCCCCCAATAAAACCTGAAAGTCACCAGACTTGATGCTCTACAATCTAAGATTGAGTCTATGACTTTGTGATTTTAAACAACTCATCCATACCACAAAATAAAGTAACAAAAATAAGTGAAGAAAAGAATCAAAGTTAATCATTTCTAAGAAATTTAATAAGGAGAATTATATTCCCACATTTCATTTGCAATTCAGTTGTCTAGAACCCAGAACAACAAAATCTCCCTCATACCAACTTTTAAGTGAAGGGTGATTTCTCAAGTACCTCAGAAAGGTACAGTGTCCTGAATGCGGCAAATAAAAAGATAGGTAAAGGAACAGATGGTATCACTGCAGCTCAGGATCCAACCGCTGGATGTAACAATGTGTCCACTTCTCCAGCCGGGGAGGCTACCAGCTCCCTTTCCCAGAGGACAGACACCTCCTCTGAATCCCTTTCAACCACTGGGCGGAACTCCAGTGCTCTGGTCATTCCTACCACCACCGGCTGCTTCCCACCAGGGTTTCTCTGATCCAGACGCCAGGCCACAAACCACTTGAACGCCACTTCTCTGTCCCTGAATTGAGCAAAAAATCCTTTCAAGATATTTTTCTGAATATAAGCTCGGGAAGACTGTCTTAACATAAAACGGATGGGTTTATCCTTACCTCATTTGAGTCTCACAGCAACTCATGAAATAGAGAGAAGGGGTCTGTGTTAATAACCCTGTTACACAGGAGCAATGTGAGGCCCAGAGTCAGACAGCAAGGAAAAAGTCACTAATACCGGAGCCCATATTTCAGGACTCCAGGTAATAGGAGCTCAGACTCTACCATCTATGCCATCTTCCTAGGCCCTATACTCTCCCTAACTTTGCCATCAGTTGGACTGTATAAGGAATAACAAAAATCATCAGGTACATAATGATTAACCTTTGAGCATCTAAAGAAAATTAGACACAAATTATCTTCTTTTTCCTCCTTGGTGCTGGAGCCAGGGTTCTAAGGAGAAGGAAAGAGCAAGATGGACAATGTTGCGCAGATAATGGAAAAATCCTCCAGGTATGGTGGGGGGGTGGTTAGAGTGTAGATAACTAGGGAGACAGAAGAAAAAAGTGGGGGCAGAGGGCAAGGGAAGACGATCATTCTTCTCCCACTGCACAAAGTATCTAGGGGTAGAAAAGAGGGGGTGAGGGAAAAAGAGGAAGAAGCTGAGCAGCAGGTGGGGAAGAGAAATGGAGAGAAATGCCAAGCAATGAAAACAAGGAAAGTTGGGTAAGAGAAAAAAAAAAAATTGGAAGTAGTCAAAACCTTCCAGAAACTTTAGGTATTTTAAATATTAGGAGGGAAGTACTCTACATACATTAGTAGTTCTTAGTCTGGAATGATGAAGTCTAGGAAATGTATTATTCAGGTCTATAAAATCATCAAAGTAATGGATGAAGCTAGCAGTGATATATTCACTATATTACAAAATACTAGAATTAGTATTGAAAATTGAGATCTAGAATTGAAATCTGGAAAGGAACACATTTTGAACAAATTATCCACTTTAAGGAGACACAGAATAATAAATGTATAGATACTAGGAAGAAAATAAACTCAAGGAAAAGTGATAGAGATAACTATAGAAATTTAAAAGAAAAAGATAAAATAGATAAAAGCTAGACAGTTCTTTGAAAAATAATCAAATAAACAAAGCCTTAATGAGACTGATCTTACAAAGAGAGCAAAATTCATTTGGAAATAGCCAAATAAACATTAGAAGAAAGAAAATGGAAAAAGATTAGAAAAGGGAATACATAATTACAGAATGAACATAAGTTAAAAAGACAATAAAAGAATATTATGAACTTCCTTATAACAACAAATTTCAAAACTTAAATGGAAAGGATAAAATTCCTCAAAAGATGTAACTTGTCAAAACTGACCCAAAGAAACAGAAAACTAAGATAGTACTAAAACCATTAAATACATCTAATTGGTCCAAAAAAAAAACAAAACAAAACTCACAAAGGTGGTTTTATAAGAAAATTCCACTAAATTTTCAAAGAACAGACCATTTCAATTTTATACAACTCTTCCAGAGAACAGCAAAAGAGAGAATACTCCCAAACTCACTACATGAGGCCAGTGTAACCTTGATAATAAACCCTGATGAGGACAGAACAAAAAAAGGAAATTACAAGCCAATCTCACTTATAAACAGATGCTAAAAACCAAAACAAACCAAACTGAGGAGAATGTTAAAAATAATACATTATGACCAGATTAGGTTTAGTCCAGGTACACAAGGATGGCTTATCAATAAAAGGAATCTAAAAATATAATTTGCCACCTTCACAAATAAAAGAAAAACCTCATGATTCTCTTGGTAAATGAACATCTGATAAGTTCAACACCCTTTCATGATTAAAAAAAAAAAAAACTCAACAATATAAGAATGAAAGGGAACTTCATTAACCTGATAAATGGTATGCACCAAATATCCTTCTTAACATGGAATCATTAGATTCCTTTTAAATACCAGGGATGAACATGGATTCCTACCACCTCAGCTGCTATTCAACATTGTCCTGAAGGCCCTAACCAGTACAGTAGAAAGAAGAAAAATAAATAAGAGGTGTAAGGACTGAAAGAAAGGAACAAAACTGTAATTATTCACGGACTGTCTACAGATACTGAACCCCAGTCTATCGTCACTATTTTTACTTTCTACTCCCCACTCACTCCTCTGCTCACTGCAGTCAGGCTTCATGCTGTCAAGCTTCTAAAACTTCCCTCATCGAAGACACCTGGCTACCAAATCCAACAGATGCGTTTCAGTTGCTACTTCACCTTCTTGGACCTCTTGTCCCCTGGCCCCCCAGGCTGCTTTTCCTCAGTGCATTCCACTGGCTCTCTTTCTTCCACAGACAGTATTCATCGTTTGATTTCAAACTTTTTTAAATGACACTTCTAGTATTATTATTTACTCCTTCAGCCTCCATCACCATGTTTAATCAGGTGACTCCCAGTACTAAAGAGTCCCAAGTTTTTATCGGACAAGTCAGGATGACCTTATTCAGATGTCATCGTGTTCAAAGGTGAACTCATCCTCCCCTTTCCTCCCTCCTTCAGTCACCTTCTATCCCGTGACTTATGCCATGAATGTGGGGTCATCTAACTCCACCTGCTTCATTCTTCACACTCAATCTATGATCAGCTCCTACTCATATTGTTTATCTCTAAGTCTCTCTTCTCTCTGCTCTGTATCTTCCTGTCCTTTTCCACAGCCACCAACTAGGCTCAGACTCTGATTATCTCTCTCTCGAATTCCTGCACCTGGCCACTCTGCTTTCAGGCCTGCCCTCTAATCCTTCTAATAAGGAACAAATCTGATTAAATCTCTCCCCTGATTAAAATCTCTCAGTGATTCTAACTGCCCAAAATAATCCAAACTCTTCAGGCATATTTTACAAAGTCTTTCAAGAAGACCGACCCTGCTTCTACTGATCTAGCCTTGACTTTCTCGTTACCTATCCCACTCTGTTCCAGTCTTAATGAACTATTCGCTGGAATTCATCCCTTTCTCTTCCCCCTGGATATGCTGTGCTTTCTGTAAGCACCTAGTCAGTCATCTGGCTCCTGCAGTAATCTCTTAAGTTTTATGAAGACAGGCTGGTACAGCAGTATCTGACAAGATGAACATTCTGTAAATACTTATTGAATTAAGGGGAAAATTTTACATAAAGTAATAGATATCAAATCTATGGTGGTCCATTATAAAGTTGTATAGGGATTACATCCTTAACACTCTGAAGTTAAAATGAGAGGAAAATTGTGTCTGCCTATAACTCATTCAAAACTCATTAGCTAGAGTCGAAGTCGGACACTGCACTCTGATTGGAAAACGGCAGTGAACAAGACAAACACAACTGCATCCAGGTTACAGGCTTGGTACTATCGTGAGATACAAAAACTCATGATGATAGATCTTGGGTCATACCAAGCATCACAAGGCTAATACATACACACAAACACACACACTTCATGCTACTAATTAAAATCTTACGTATTTCTGTTCAAAAACTTCACAAAAGTTACCAAAATGAAAACCAGCTTCATTTTACACAAACTTCACATTTATTTAACTTATGTCCCAGCTGCTTCCAAAACTAAGTTGTAGCAGTATATTTCTGGATTATATACACAACAAGCTAAAAATTCAGGAATAACGTGGACTAAGTAAAACTTCTAAATTCCTACTTTTTAAAGGAATTAGAAGTTTTCTTATAATCTTCATGGAGCTGATATACACAATGATAACTACACAACCACAAATCACAATCCTTTTTAAGAGAATGTAAATGACAAAGTCAAAAACTGTACATAGAACTTAAAGTATGGTGTTGCATAATTATTTTATGAAGTATGTATAATATTTAATATGTGCTTGGATCATATTTATATACTACCTTGATTATCAGTAGATGCATTTGCTTTTTTTTTTTTTTTTTTTTTAAGAAATTCACGTTCTTTTATTTATTTATTTATGACTGTGTTGAGTCTTCGTTTCTGTGTGAGGGCTTTCTCTAGTTGCGGCAAGTGGGGACCACTCTTCATCGCGGTGCGCGGGCCTCTCACCATCGCGGCCTCTCTTGTTGCGGAGCACAGGCTCCAGACGCGCAGGCTCAGTAATTGTGGCTCACGGGCCCAGTTGCTCCGTGGCATGTGGGATCTTCCCAGACCGGGCTCGAACCCGTGTCCCCTGCATTGGCAGGCAGATTCTCAACCACTGCGCCACCAGGGAAGCCCCGATGCATTTGCTTTTAATATGGAAAACCTAATAACCTTTTTAATTTCTCCCCGTTCTGTGCAGTGCACAACTACGGGAAGGGCGATTATGGGGTTCACTTTCACCATCAAATGAAATCCCCTAAAATTAATGTTTAAAGAGCTCCTAAAGAGGGAAGACTAGAGTCCTGCAATTATAGTCACAGTGATACAAATCCCTTTAGGCCCCCAATCTAGTAAAAAGTAGTACTGGGACAAAGGCTAAAATAGCTCTCTGGGTCTTAATGTTCAGATTAAACATCTACTCAATTCAAGCTGAGCTAACTCGCCGAAGTCATCAGCTTCCGGGTCAAAATCAAACATTATTTGGACCGGAGATTAACTTTGGTGTGTCCTCAAACTGAAAAGAAAATTTATATTTAGATTCCTATATTCTAGCCTACACATTACTCCACCAACACGCATTTCAAGCATTTTTCTCTTTTGCAAAAGATTCCTGCTAAGCAATGCTGTCTTCTAAATGAAATGCCTTCATTCTGTCTTTGAATCTAATTAAAATTAAGAAACTTTTAATAGCTTTAATAACTCTCAAAAGCTGCAAAAGCTCTTCCCTGGCATCTTCCCCTCCTTAGTACCACCCTCCCTCCAAATCCAGAAAAAAACCTGCACAACAGAAAACACAAAACAACTAGCCACATGCTGTGAATGCTGGGGACCATGATTCTCCACTGGTTTAGGCTACAAAGAAAGCCTATGAGTAATCAAAAATCCCTAATCAAAACAAAGTTAAAAGCCACCTCCCCACTCCCCAACCCCAGTATAATTTCCCCTTCTCTTCTCAATCCACTCAAGCATTTCCCCTCCTCGTTTTTTCAGGGAATTTTAGCGGCCTCTGAACAGCGGATGGTAAGTTCATCTCAATGTCTGCCAGGGCTGAGACATGCGAAAAATCACTAACTTGTAAGGTTATTTAGGACAATAATGTCTTTCAGTGCCTTACTCCTCCCACTCCGGCCCTACCTGACCTACTACCAGTATTTAGCCGAAAAAAATATCTGTTCACGGGCTTGACCCCTCAGCGGCTCTTCCCGCAGGAACCGATGCAAACACACAGCCGGCCGGGCGGGCAAGGTCCCCGGCTTCGCGCACCCCTCCCCACACGCCCGCGGCCGCGCTCCGCTCCACACACTCGCGCCCAACTCTTCTTGGATCCACTCACATGCCTGGATCTCGTCGGGCCGCCCTCCTCCTTCCCTCCCCGGCGTCCCCGGGCGTCCCCGAGCTGCCCCGGCGCAGGCACTCGCCCACCCACCTGGGCCGGGGCTCCCCGGCGGCGCGCTCCGCCCGGCGCTCCTCGAGGCTCCAGCAGGAATGCGCTCGGCCTGTTCCTCCGCCTCCCCTCCAGCCCAGCCGGGAGGCGCGACCCAGGGCGGCACCGCAAGGTCTCCCTGAAGTCACCTTTGCGCGGCCCGCCCCCGGCTCCGGCTCCGGCTCCGGCTCCGGCTCCGGCGAGGTCGAGCAGAGGCGCGGCCCAGGACTGCGCCCGGGCCGCCCGAGGTCCGCGCTGGCCCCTCGGCCGCACCGCCGCCCTCCAGGACTCCCGCCGGCAAATGGCCTGCGGCGGGCGGCTCCGCGGCGGCTGGCGTCGTCCGTCCCTCCTCCCCTTCCCCCTCCCTCCCCCCCCCGCCGCGGCGCCCGCTTGTTCCGAGGCGCAGGTAGGGACCTGCCAGGGGGCTGCGGGAGCGGCGCGCGGCCCGCGAGCGGCTCGGCCGGGATTTCGGGAAAGGCGGCACCGCTCTCCGGGCTCTGCGAGCATCCGCGGAGGCGCCGGCCCGGCCCTGGAGCGGGCGCTGTACTGACGCCGGTCCTGCGGACGCGGCCCTGGCAACTTTTAAATGGCCAGCCTGCCCCCGGGAAAAACAGAGGGACCCTCTCTGCTGGAGTCTTCCATTCGAAGGTAGTGACACTCAGGCTTACCCTGAAGAGTTAACGGTCCGATTCCACAACAAAGACTGAGCTAGTCTGCACATATTTTTTACACACTTCCTGGGCTACCATTTGAGCAATAAGGAAAACAACAGTATTGACCCTACTAATGTGAAACCTACTCGCGTGAAATAGGTGGTTTCTGATTCTGGCGACCCCTAAAGGGTGGACGAAGACGTCAAGGTCAGGAAGACCCACCACATACATGATATACTTAAAAGTGGGATGTTCAGGCTAATGAAATTTCTCGTTAACTATGAGGCTCTGGTGAGGAAAAACAAACAGTAGTCTTAAACCTTTCTAAGGTACATAAATCTGTCCTTGACTTTGGGAAGCAGAGTAATACTGAACAAAATTGAATATTTCTTTGACAGGATCCTGGGGTACTTTAGGTTCTCCCTTCCAGCAGTGGTGGCTGTATTTGCACTACAGATGGAAAACGTGTAAAAGATGAGACAAGGCCGCACTCGGAAAAATGGGAATTAATGTCGGTGAGGTTTCAAGGTGTTTTTGAAAAGGCAGTTTTTTTTTTTCATTCTCAGTTGGTGACTAAATATTATCACATTTTGAAAAGTCACATTTGTCACTGAAGAAGAGACCTTGCTACAGAATCTTTCTCCCTAGGCCCTAAAAATTAGAGAAAGAATTCAGTTTGCAAAAGTAGTACCAGGCAGAAAAATAAAACAATGAACAACAAAGGCTACTTTGTTTCAGAAGGCAATTTACAAAGCACCTAAAATGTGCCAGGCACTGTACTGAGGAACTTCACATAAAATAACTCATTTGCATTCTCATTTTCAGATTTGGAAATGGAATTCCCAAACATATATTAATTTGCTCAGAGTCAAGATAGCAGAGTTTAGGTCCTGACTGGTCTGACCCAAAGCTTGTATTCTTTCCTTTGTACATTCATTATTCATTTATTCAAGTATTTATTAACTGTCTAATAAATACCAAGCACTATGCTAGACACAGACGCTACAAAAATAAGATACTTACTTGAGGAGCTCAAGTCAAGTAAATATATAATCAGACAAGTAAATATATAATGATACAACGTCATAAGCGCTGCAACAGCAAGGAACTCCTAGACTAGGAGGGACATTAACTCAATTTTGAAGGGTGGAGCCTGGGAATGTGAAATGGTAGCAGTCATCCAACACAGCAATCCTGAGAACTTTATCTAACAGAATGGCAATGGGGAATCTGTGTGCTGGGTTGGAGGTGACAGACAACTGAGATACAGGAAGTAAAAATGACAGGACTTGATTAAAAATGGGGCTGAGGAAGAAGAACGAACCAGAGGCAGCTCCCATGTTTCCGGCTTGAGTTATCCAACAGGTAACTTTGAGTTGAATCGGTAACTCAGTTCTAGGCACTTTGGTTTAGAAATGCCTCTGACGTATCCATATGTAAATGTCCGAAAGGCAGCTGGATACAACTGGTTCATAGCTCAGAAGATCCAAAGTGGATATATCTGAATCATCATGGATTTCTGGGTTGAAGGAGTGGGTGAAATCATCCAGGGAGAATGCTGAGTGAGAAGGCCACCCACAGAAACCTAGGGAATACTAACATGCAAAGCACAGGCAGAAGAAAAGATGCTTCAGAAGTAGACTGAGGAGGAGTTGCTACACAGGAAAGAGAAGCCCGAAGAGGGAGGCACCATGGAAATCACAGAGAAGCATTCCAAAAAGCAAGCAGTAGTCAAATGCCAGACCCTTTAAAAAGACAAGCAAGATAATTTAAAGATGTTCTCTGATTAGCAACAAGGAGATATTGGCAAGAATGGTCTCAGTGGACTAGTTGAGGTATAAAGAAGTAGAAACAGAAGGTGTCACATTTTCAAAAATGGAACTGGAAAGGGATGTAGAGAGATAGAAGCTACAAGGGAGAATTCAGAAGAAGAGAGTAGCTGTTTTTGAAGATAGGAGACAGATGCCTCCAACAAAAGGAAAAAAGAAAGATAAAAATCAGAATGAGGGACTGGTGGGGAGTTGGTAGCATGTACAATGATCGCCTAACGTTTGACAAAAAATTTTGCTCAGAATAGAGATGAGAGAGAGAAAGGTGAAGGCCTGAAAGATATAAACACTGCAAATGAAAGAGAGAGGGATTAAAGGACTCTGAACAGCTCAGGAAGCTAACTGAGTATTAGAAACCATGACTTTATAGAGTTATCAGTCCACATGAGGGCATGAATTCTCTCCAAAGACTTCAGCATCTGGTCCAGAGTAGCAAGTACCTTTGGTTGGTTCCAACTGAGAGTCTGAATCGTTCCATTACACCACAAGCTTGGCATCACTATCGTCCCAACCATACATTTGGGTTACATCCCTTTAGCAGTGAGGAGATTTAACATTTTATAAGTGAGTTAACACTAAAAACTGATTAGACTCATAATATCGAGGGGAGCTCAATAATACACAGACCCAGAAGGGCACCAATGATGACTTCTGAATGACATTTTAACCACTTCTGATACCACCCTAGGGTGAGGAGAACTGTAGAAACAATGATTCATGAAACCAGTTTCTAGCCTTTTGAATGGAACTCTCAAAACAAGGTTAAAGAAAAACCACAGCCTTCACATTCTATTATAGTATGTTTACCAAGTATATCATAAAACATACAGTAAGGTTGCCTTTAGTAGATCAATCACAAACTTTACAGCTTACCTTATATATTGCCGGGTTTTTTCCGACAACATAAGTAGTGTCATTTCAAGTAAAATACGCCTACATAATGCCTCATTTATGTAGAGGTCACGTGGATACCTGGAATATCTAGGCTGTATCAGAGAATCTCCAAATAAGCAAAGAACACCCACATACCAGAAGGCCCCAGACCCTAAGGCCTGTGCTCATTGTCAAGCCCTAAGTTTCTCACACTAAGCCAGCTTACTCTTACTGTGGACATAATTTTACCAAGTTTGGTTACTGGTTTTCTTTTTAACAAACGGGAGATTAGTATGAGTAAATCAGAAGGGATCAGTATTCCACTGCTAGAGACAAGAACCCAGTTGGTCTAAAAAACAGGAGAGAAGAAAATTTTAGAACCGTAAGGAGTAAAAAGGAATTCGAAAAGCATTAGCAGGATTGGGCCATTTAATCAAAAGAATCCTGTAAACATTATCCCCCGACGGTACCTCTGTATTAACGCAAAGAGTAATTACAAACATACAAAAGGACAATCCTGAGGCACCAGAAGAGATAAAGTATGAAACCTTCAGTTTATGAAGTAAATTTTTAGGATCCAGAGTAACTGTCCTCAAAAAGGGTTAGAATAAAAACGTTTTTTCTGCCACTGGGGCTGGGGTCACTTACACCTACCGGGTCCCTATTCTGTGCCAGGTGCTACGGCAGTGTTTTGCCAATCGGATATCATTTACTTCTCAAAACACTCTTTTTTGGTTGGTCACCACTTTGAAAAGGAGATTGTGTTTTACTGAGGTGAAGACAGAGATTACATAGCAGAGCCAGGAACTGGACTCAGCTCTATGTGAGTTCAAGCTTATCGTTGCTCTTCTAGTAAAGTTTTTGGATAACGAAAATAAACTTTATGATGCCTGATACATAAGGCATTTCAGTGCACAATTATTCCACTCTGACCTCAATTAAGCGATTAAATTCCTATGTTGTAATTCTTAACTACTTGATAAGACCAACTTCAATGATGCCATTTATCTTTCAAATATTTTTTAGGCCTTCTCATCGTCTATAATTGTATTTCTCAGAGGGAAATCCATGGATTTCTACTGAGGGCCCCACAGGGTTGATATTTCATAGAACTACTAAAAAGAAAAATCTTAAAATACTCTAAAAACAATAAATGCCATTTACTAAATGAATACTTTGTGCTCTTGTGATATGCTAATATGGTCTATATACATATTATTCATCTACATACATCTGATCTCCATACCCAACCATCAGGTGTTTACATATCTTCATTCTTCAGAAACTTGCCCAAGGTCCTACAATCGGTTAGGGAAAGACTGAGATTTAAAAGAGGTCCATTAGACTTTCAGACCAGGGCTCTTAATGACTTTCTACATGGTCTCTCTTATATGAAAGATGAAGGTATCAAAGTTCAGAGAACTTAAGTAGCCCATCATCTCTTAAATAATAAGTAATAAGGATGGAAACACAACACAATCATTCCACAGTCAAATAAATTTTCTTTAGACAACACCACCTCCTCCCAAAACAAGATAAAACCAATGTTAAAGACACAGAAGCTCCAAGATGCCATCAGAAAAAGGGGTCACAAGTGTTAATTAGACAGCATCCTACAATAACAACCGTGGACTTACACTCAGGGCTTACTATGTGTCAGAAACTATGCTAAGCATTTTGCTTACAATTATCTTACTTAATCCTGATGACTAATTTTAAAGGCGTAAAGAGGTTAATTAGGCTAAACTTTAGGCTAATATTCTTGCACATGTAAATCTACACACAGAGGTGACTACCTAGGCTATTTTTTTTTTAATCTGTTAAAGATTAGGATAGGTTGGCTTCTTCAGAAATTAAAGTACTTCTAATCTAGTGTTCGCCGTAAAACTATACAACCCGAGAACAAAAAAGTTGTCAATACATTCATCAGATACCACACAGGAGATGTGAATTTAGTTTTACAAGGTAATATTACCTGAATCCTGTAACATCATAATTTGTTCTGTTCTGCAATGCTATCATCCTATTTGGATTTATTTAGGTCACTAAATCAGTCCTCATTTAAACAAGCTAGAATATGAAATTTGCAAAGCACCAAAAATAGAAATGCTGAGAAGGGATATTTTCAAACACCATTAGGAGAATCAACCATTTAACATGTTTAATGAACAATTATGTTTTCCCATGGTATTTAACAGAATTCTGTTGAAAGACTTTCTGTAAGTTTGTTTTAAATTAATTCAGATTATTATCACATATTTTTTCTTATTCTCCAAATAAAATAATTATGGAATTTGTGGTATACATAACAAACAGAGCATTTTAAAAATTTCACATGAATTCACAAGGCTTATTTTAATGATGGGAAAATAAAATTTTAGATCCTTACATATAAGAGAAACATATATAAGAACATTTTCATCTATCTTGTTTTACACCAAAACCTAATCTCTAACCAAAAGGCACAAATCAATTGTAACAAGAATAAGAAAGTCAGTGTCCTTGGAGGGTATTGTGCTAAGTGAAGTAAGTCAAACAGAGGAAAAACAAATACCATATGATTTTACATATATGTGGAACCTAAAAAAAAAAGAAAGAAAAAAAAAAAACAAATTTGGTGTCTTAATCTTAAAAGTTGAAGATTAAACATGTGTAGAAATTAAATGGAAAACAAAGCCTATTGCTACTTGGCTTGCAGTAAAATCATGAAAATGAAGGAAAAAACATAAAAAAGAAAAATCTTAGTTCAGACAAAACACACCTTAATGACTTTTCAGTCCTTAGAAAAAGAGTTACTAATGGATGGCATACCACTTTTACTCATATTTGGAAGATCAAATGGCAAATTTTTAAATGGGAGAGAGCAAGCAGCCAAGAGCACAAAACAATATTTAATCCATTAAGCTGAGTTCACATAGGTAAGTATGATAACAATCTATTTTCTAATTAAAAGTATATATTTTTCATATAGAGACCTTTTGTTTCTAGAATATTTTCATATTCCGTCTTATCAAAATGTCACGACAACCCTGAGTAGATCAACTTTAAACATACTTGTTAAATATGGGTACATAAACAAATTAAATGATATGAACAGAAGTTATTTCAGAATTATTCTGCTTAATCAAGAATAAATAAGTTCTAACTTTTGGTGAAAAATGAAGCCGTCGTTGCCTTTATTAACCCTATTTTCTCCTACCTTTGGACAGTCTGAAAGCAATGATGTGTTGGATGATCAAGTGTGACACCCAAACAATTATTTAAAAAATTCAGTTCCAAACTACCTACCCCTTCTTGTTTGGTGAAGAGATTAAGGCAATCACTCAAAGCTACACAAGTTTCTCTAGAAGCTTCAGAGACAACTTCAACTTTCTGAAGGAATGATGGAAGCATTTCTATAAATAAAAAAATAAAGAAAATGAGTGGGATTTTAAGTAATCTTAAAGTAAACTAAGACCACAAACATATTTTTATATCTACTAACCTCATGTTTCCTTCTAGCTGCCTTAAGCAAAGCATATAGTATATTCCTTGGGCATCATAATTAAGCACCTACTGTATACAGGGCACATAAATTAGTACAGAAAAAGAAAGAAGAAAGCCTTGACTTAGAAAAGCCTATATCCTAAAAGGAGAAGAGCCAGGACCTATTAAAAAAATTAAAAAAGATTCATAGGAATAAATAACATAATGTTTAAGAAAAACAGCTGTCAAGAAGGACTGATATCATTACTTATAAAACATTAACATTTCCTTTCATGATATTCATTACTAGGTAAGTAATTTTATTCAAAGGCAAAGTGCTAAAAAGAGACAAAAATAATCCTGTAGTTGACAATGATGGCTAACAGATCTGAAGGCGGCATTAACTCAACTTCCCCTACTTTTTTTTTTTAAATCTCATTAATAGGTTTTTAATATGATTTTTAAAAATTTATTTATTTATTTTTTTTATTTTTGGCTGCGTTGGGTCTTCCTTGCTGCATGCATGCTTTCTCTAGTTGCGGTGAGCGGGGGCTACTCTTCATTGTGGTGCGTGGGTGTCTCATTGCGTTGGCTTCTCTTGTTGCGGAGCACGGGCTCTAGGCACGCGGGCTCTAGGCACGCGGGCTCTAGAGCGCAGGCTCAGTAGTTGTGGCGCATGGGCTTCATTGCTCCGCAGCATGTGGGAACTTCCCGGACCAGGGCTTGAACCCTTGTCCCCTGCATTGGCAGGCAGATTCTTAACCACTGTGCCACCAGGGAAGCCCTCCTCTACTTCTTATTTGGATAAATGTTTCGTATATATACGTCTTTCACTCTCAAAAATATGTCCCTGTCAAGGTCCAGCATCTTTCAGTATGTGTTAAGTTGGGAAATAAATGATAATATCAGTATTTCCCCTGGACCCTTAAAGAAAATCTTAATCCACTTTACCATTACGGAAAACAAACAAACAAACAAACAAAACATAATAACATAACGTTGGCAAAAGAAAGCTGTAAAATACACACACATCACTTAAACAAGTGAAATGTCATATCCTGTCCAGATTAATGTGACATAAGTGTACAGTTGAAATAGCTTGGGATTTTATGTTGATTATACATTAGATCCTTTACATCTGTCCCGTCCATCAAATAAAAAGAATTAAGAAAGTTTTAAGAAAAAATAACTTAAAAGAGAAAGACAATTAAATCTGGAGCATCCTATGTATTTTAAGTAATCTTGATTTACCTAAAACACTATTCTTAAAACATGTTAAACAAGGTCAATAAACAAAGAATCAGGTAAATCCAAATGCCAGCAATTTGCAATGATTAGGCCATAAAACAGTGGGTCCCATCAAGAAACAAAAGTTTTCAAATGGGAAATGGAAAGAAAAATAAAATCTACAGAGAACATATGACAAATTATTTAGCCATTATTCTAAGTGATAAAGTTGTATTGCTCTGTTTTGTTCTTTTTTAAATTTTCCAAATTTTTTACATGAACATGATTTATTTTAGCAAAGACAAGTCCTTTTCTTGGAAAAATTATTTCTCAAAACTCATAAGGCAAAAGTGGGCAACAAAAGGAAAAGGTCAGGGACTTCCCTGGTGGCTCAGTGGTTAAGAATCCGCCTGCCAATGCAGGTGACGGGTTCGAGCCCTGTTCCAGGAAGATCCCACTTGCCGCGGAGCAACTAAGCCTGTGCTCCACAACTGCTGAGCCTGAGCTCTAGAACCCGTGAGCCACAACTACTGAACCCGTGTGCTGCAACTCCTGAAGCCTGCGCGCCTAGAGCCCATGCTCCGCAACAAGAGAAGCCACTGCAGTGAGAAGCCCCTGCACCGCAACGAAGAGTAGCCCCCGCTCGCCACAACTAGAGAAAGCCCGCATGCAGCAACGAAGACCCAACGCAGCCAAAAATAAAACAAACAAATAAATAAATTTATAAAAAAAGAAAAAAGAAGGAAAATGTCAGAATGAATGAAAGTAATAAGAGTCTTTCATTAATATCTGGATATAAACACCAAATGACATTTTATCATATTTTTCATCTTATGGAATAGAATTTCCTAGCTATTCTTAATAATACCCAAATAATTGAAAACTACTATATTCTAAAATAATTTTGACTTTACATACTTTTTCTTTTTGAATCTTTGATACACACTGTAAAGATTTATTCTGTACTTAGTTGCTAAATAGCAAAAGACAGTACCATATGCTAGATGCCATGTGACTTAAATAGTACCTCAACAGATGTTTTACACAGAGCTGGGGACCAGGGATGTGAGGAGATGCACAAGAAAAAACAGACACAGCCTCTGCCTTCCATAAATTATCTGGGTAATCTAGAAATTTTCCATTTTCATGGCACAAAGGATAGGTAGCATAGCCATTCATGGATACATTTCTTTTTATTAAATGCCATCACATGCTTAACCATCTCCAATTTTGTCTATGTTTTAGATACCTCACTTAAGATACTTGTTGATAAAAAAAAAAAGATACTTGTTGATTAGCATAAAACAAACATTAAATCTCTAAATAAATTTTAAGGAGAATTTTACAAATTTTTAAACAAAACTGACTCTGCAAGCTTTCAAAAGATATTCCAAGAAATATATATTAAGACAAGTTTTTATAAGAATCTATTATTCAGAGTGTGTCAAATTCTTCTGTCCAAAACAGAGTCAAAAGTTACATAACTTGTCTAACAATCTAGTATTCAAACAAGATGTCAGAATTAATATTAACTTCCACGGTGGGACGGTGTAAAAACCATGGACTTTGGCAAATACTCTGGGCAGTGCTGCATACCAGGGCCAGTCGGTTCACACTGACGTGCCTCTTATACAATGTCGTCTGCATACTGATTACATAAAAGGAAAACTGCTAAGCTTCTAGAAAAGTTACCAACTGGGAAATCACTGCAAAATATGTTTTAGCCAACTAATATTTAGAGACTGAGCCGTAATAAATAAATGCAAAAAGGCCAGTATGTTAACATATCTGGCCTACTCTGAGAACTGGACACTGTTAATTTGAAAAAAAAAAAGTTATCTTTTGTACTAAAAATATTGTTGAACTCGGGAAAGATGCTGGAAGATCATATGTGAAAAGCTTAACTTTAGAGACATGTATAAAAAGCTCACAATCTGTCGTTTTCATGATTACACTGTACAATTTTTAATTGGGTAAGTTTTAAAACTAGTGGGGAAGAGCTTGTTTCTTGTTGTTAACAAACTAAACCCTAATACAGAAAACTTCCATTGTTCTCCTTATATAGAAAAAGTCCACACTCCTTAGACTAACATTTAAATCGTTCCATAAACAGTCAGCTTCAGCCAGACGGTTTTCCTGGAAATATTTGTTTTCCTAGAAATATTAACCTATTATATTTTACTGCTTCTAAACCTTTGTTAAAGATGTTCCATCTTCCGTGAATAATGGAAATAATAATTATTCATATTCAGAAGTTTCCCCACTTAACTAAAACCTTTTTTTTTTCAAGGCCAAGTTTAAATGCTATCCTCCCCATTGAGCCTTCCTTAAATATCACTGTGGGATGTGACCTCTCCTACTGGACTCCAAAAGTAGCCACATCCACTTGTAATAGAGAACATGGCTATTGTACGTATGCTGAATCTCTGCTACCCTCGGTAAACTCTAAACCTCTTTAAGCCCCCAAAGACCATGCACTGAACTTTGTACAAAGAAACGACTCAAATGTTAAAAGACTAAGGAAAATAATAAAAATATTTTATTCCCATGGCTTACACAGAAAATCCAAATAGTTTTGGATTATTTTATTTTACATCAAAAGAGTTACTGTATTTTAGTTTAAAAATATATAAGATACAAACATTTTCATTTATGTTACTACAGGTTGTCTAATTAGGGCAGATTGATAAATTATTTAAAACTACATTTTCTTTTTACTTGAGGCATAAGAAAATATAGTTTGCCTGTTTTTCAACATTCACTCAAATATTTCTATCACTGGGGATAAGATATTTAAAAAAAATAAACTGGATGAATGGCATTTCATTTCCTCAACCTAGTCCTTCCGGGAACAGTGCTGCCTCAAGTGTGTTTTCTTTTTTTATGGTAAACACAAACAGCACAGAGAATAAACAGTCCCAAAACTATCTAGTGACAAAGCTAAGGTCATAGGAAATAAAGAAAATATCAAAATAAGACAATTTCTCTCTTGTGGTGAAAAAAATGCAGTGCATCTGACTACGTGCATGAGAGACATGGTCTAACCTGCATGAGAAGAGGTGTTTTTAAAGTTATCTCACACTCAATTGGAATTATATAAATGCCTCAAGAAAATCAGTGCTCTCTCCTCAAAATGGAGAAAAAGATGTCTGCACATAAAAATCAACTATTCTTCTAAAAAACTTCTACTACATAAAGCCGTAACTTAAAAAAAATCGAGATTGGTAACGTTATATAAGATGTAAGAATATAAATTTATCTGTTTCTTGTTCAAATTAAGATGATTAGCTTGAAATCAATCACCCACTCAACAAGTACCACTGACCATTCGATCTGTATGTCTACATCTATACAACACGCTAGTTGCAACAGAAGTATAAAATATATAGTTCAGAACAGCATGTGTTAAATGAGTTAAAGCATGAGTTAAATAAGAATAAGAAGATAATAAAAGGGATGTTATAAGATATAAATAGCAAACAAATTGTACATACATAAAAAATGTTACATATTCAGAGAAAAGAGTTACCATTATGGGATGCAGTAATAAAGTGGAGTTTGATAAAAGTAATGTGACTTGAGCCTGATCTTGAAGAATAAGCTTTTTTATTGTTAAATACAATGCCCAATAAAACGAACATATCCAAAATATCTATAACTATTATTTTCAGATAGTACTGAAAATACTGGTCCTGAGAAGAAGAGAGTCTCAGAGTTATGAGAACTCGAGAGGTTAGAGGATTTGCAGCTATCATTTATTGAGTGGCTACCATATGGCAGGCACTACACTCCAGCTGCTGGAGATAGGGCGTAGGTAACTGAGAAACAGTTTTTGTCCTTACAAAACTTGCAGTCTAGCAAGGAAAACAGAAAATAAAACAATTATTATTGAATGAACAGTATTGATCAGAGGGAGTCTTCAGAATAGTAAGAGGGAAAAACATATTTGTTGGAAAAAATAAATTGAATTAATTTAAAATTTTAGAAAAGAGTGTACCAGTTAGGAAGACCTTTTGGGGTTAAAACAGGGAAGAAGCCAGCAGAACTATGAAATGTATTTTGCATTCTTTTGCAAATAAGAGTGAATGGAGGGCTTCCCTGGTGGTGCAGTGATTAAGAAACCGCCTGCCAATGCAGGCAACATGGGTTTGAGTCCTGTTCCGGGAAGATCCCACATGCCGCGGAGCATCTAAGCCCGTGCGCCACAACTACTGAGCCTGCAAGCCAGGAACTACTGAGCCTGAGTGCCACAACTACTGAGCCCGCATGCGTAGAGCCCGTGCTCCATGACAAGAGAAGCCACTGTAATGAGAAGCCTGTGCACTGCAATGAAGAGCAGCCCCCGCTCGCCACAACTAGAGAAAGCCTGTGCACAGCAATGAAGACACAACGCAGCCAAAAATAAATAAATAAATAAATTGGGAAAAAATAAAGGCTATCATTGGATTTGCATCACTCCTGACTGTACTGTCCTGGCAATGAGCTCCTAACCTTATTTGTGGTAGTGATCTTGTGAGAAAAACCAGTCAACAAAGTAAATGATTCAGGTAGAGTCGCATGTGACCCAGGGAGCTCTGCCTCCAGCAGAGTCAAGAGAGAAGCACTAGTAGGGTCTGTGTCCCAACAAATAAGGTGAAGAGTGAGAGAATTTGATGATGTTTTCTCCTATAGACTGGGCAAAATAAATACGAGTAATAAATCACTTAGTTTCATAACCACTTTGCATCTCTATTTGACTCCTCAAGCTGGCTGCCTGAAAGGAAGCCTGAACCTGGGACAGCAGCTCCCTCTCCAGTGCCCTGTATGACAGGCCTGGGCAGGAGCAGCTGTGGTGGCCTGAGCTCTGCTTGCTCTTCCCACCCCTTCTAAGACCTGAGGAGGCTGGGTCTGCCCAGAGGGGAAGATGGAAACAGAAGTGCTACAGTGAAGGGGATTAGTGCCACGACAGGGAAAGTGGAGGGTGATTTGGAAACACATAGTAAGAACACTTAGGCCCATCTTAGAGAAGCCAAGAAGTTTCTAGAAGCTACACTTAAAAGATGAGGAAAAGCTAGTACTTCACACAATGGGAACAAGACCCTAAAGCATGAGAAAAGTTCAGTGCTACTGAACATTGAGTAAGAGGAAGGAAGAGGTGAGAGGTGAGACTGTTGATGTGAGGAGACACAGGTCAAGGTAGAGTGCAATTACCCTAAGACACTGAAGGCCACAAGACCTGATCTGTCTTTAGAGGCACCTCTCAAACCACACCATGGAACACTACCTGGAGGCAGCATGGCCAGACAAGAGGGGCTGCAACCTACAGGCAGGACGGCTGTGGCCTACGTCAATGTACTGATGGGGCGACAGAGAAGGGGACAATGGAGAGACAAAGGAGACACAGAACGTGCTGCGCAGGAAGGATGTGCTCCAAGGTTAAGATGACTCCAAGGTTTGGGCTCAGGAAATTGTATCAAACGGTCATGTGTTCTTGCAGATGAAAAATACCAGAAAGAACCTCAGGACAAGAAAAGAGAAGAAAAAAATTGACAGGAAAAATAAAGGGGATTTCTTTGTTGCGAGCTGGAAACTTCAGCCCTGCATCAATCCCACCGTCCCCTTGAACTTCTGAACGGGAGACTATAAGGATTTGAACAGCACCTCAACTACAGCAGCCAAGTGACTGTCCTCAACAAATTCTACCTTTCACTGTAGATGCAGATCTAGGGATGAAAATGTGTAACCTCTTCTAGTTCATAGAGCAAAAGTTTAGGAGTAAATATAGATTTCTCCATTCAGCCCAGACTCATTATTGGCTAAGAGCAGTCTCTGGAGCCAGGGTGCCTAGGGGCACACCCCGTCTGGTATTTTACTAGCTGTGTGACCTAAGACAAGTTACCGAAGCTCTCTGTGTCCCTGTTAGCTTATTTATAAAATGGACATAATAGCTGTTATGTGCTAACACTGGGTTGTCATAAGGAATAAAAGAGTTAATATATGCAAAGTATACAGAACAATGCACCAAAAAAGGCTGTATGTGGCTGCTGTTATTCTAGATAATACAATCTGTGGATTACTGACATACTTTACATTAGAAAGTGCATGGGACACTTGTGGTACCTGGCTTACTAAGTTGATGGAGAAACATCCCTCTAATCCCAACCCATAAAGATGCTGATAAAATAATAGTAATAAAATAATATATAGCAGAGTTTGAAAGAACAAAATCCCAGATATGCTGGAAACCAACAGAAAAGTCAAGGCTGACAGAAGAGGCGCGTGCCAGTGAGGGCATGGTAGGGAAGGCCAAGCACAGGGGTGTCAGAGGTCAGCTAGGAGATAAAGCAGGGGCTGAAAGCCGTGCCTTCACACCTACATGAGGGGGAGATGTGGCTCTGGTCTCACCAAGCAGAGCAAGGCCTTGACCCCCAGTGAAAGCAGAAATGGGCTCAGGGAAGCAGTGAAGAAGGGCATTTTCTGCCTAGTACTGTGGGTGGGAATCATGAAAAATAGAAATCCCTAGCTCATGCTGCATCTAGATATGCAATCCAATTTTAAAACTATTACATCCTCAACAGAAACAGACACAGAACTACTGTGTAGGGACACTTCCATAATCCAGGAGGCAGAAGAAAACAAGCTCTCAATAAAAAGCTAAAATCCACCCTGAAGGAAACAATCCATCCCAAGGGACAGTTAGCCACAACAACTTGAGATGTAAGAACATGCTGAAAAGGGCTTTAACTTTACACGCTTAAAATTATGAGAGATAAAGTTCGAAATATATGTAACATGAAAGAGCAGGCTTCTATGGAAAAACATTAAAACTTTAAAACCACTACCTAGAATTTCTAGAATTATGAAATACAATTAGGATCAGAAAGTCAAAGGATTAAACAGACAAAACAGATCAAACTGAGAAAGAAACTGAAACTAGAAAACAGATCTGAGGAAACTGCTCAGAATGTAACAGAAAAAGAGAATGAGGAACTAAGAGGTGGGGGGATAAATAAGAAGGTTCCACACATACCCACGAGGAGTTTCAGCAGAAGAGAACAGAACGAATGAAGAAGCACAGTGTGAGGAGAGAATGGCGAAGAACTTTCCCAGATTGAAGAAAGAATGAATGAGTCTTTGAATTAAAAACCGTCTCAAGCAGCAGATATTAAGACAGATTAAAACTGCAAACCACCAAAGACAAAGTGGAGATCTTTGAAAAGCCGTAAGTGAACATAAAAAGAAAAAAAAAAAAAAGACTGTTCACCAAAGAATCGTCATTAGACTATCAGAAGCCAGAAGAAATTGGAATCACATCTTCAAAATGCTAATGGACGGTAACTAACGCAGTGGGGGTAAAATAAAGATCTAGATGAGAGAGAAATTCTACCACCCACAGGTCCTCAGTGGAAGAACTACTCAGAAGTCTGCCTCAGGAAAAACACTGAATCCAGAGGAGAAGAGTAGGGTATAAAAACCAATGGCACTGACTGCGGAACCCCTATTGGTAAAAGAATGCAAAACACTCTCCAGTGTGGACAGCTTCTTCCCCAATTTGTTTGTCTCTATAAGGTCTCACCGAATGGTACAATCTGTTCATTCACTAACTTGACAGAACAAATGCAGTACTTGTTTCTCCCTGAGTTCAATAGAAATAAGTTATAAATTTATTAGCTAAATACGTCATTCATTTTCTTCACTCAAAATGCGTGTGTGTGTGGATGGGAGGGGAGGGGAGGGGAGGGGAGGAAGGAGAGGGGGAGAAAGAGGCAAGCGAGCACAGCACCTACCACATGCCGTGCACTGTTCAGGAACTGAATATAATCGGTGAATAAAACAGACCAAAGTTCCTCCCTTCGTGGAGTTTACATTCCAAAAGGAGAGGCAGACAATCAACTCCACACACATATATAGGAAGGTTGATAAGTGACAAAGAGAAGAATAACACAAGGAAGGGAATAGCCCGTGCTGGAGCTGGAAGTTTAGCCCGGACTTGGTATCAGTAATGTCCTGGCAGGAAGAGCCGGCAAAGTCAAAGTGTAACTGAAAAGAATTTTAAAAAGAGATGACTCACAAAGATGAGGAGCGTGAGTGAACTAACAGAGAGGCATGCAGGACAGTTACTACCCTGGGACAGAGGGGCCAAGGGAAGGTACAGTAGGAGCGGGAGTCACAGAATGGGGCCCTGGGCCGGGTGGAGCCCAGCAGCAGGGTCAGACCACAGCCAGCAGGAGGGAGCAGGGTAACCCCGACCTACTCCTCCTCCCACCCCTCCACCCATCTCCGCACAGGACCTCCCATTTGCTGGACCCAATCAGAGGGCCAAGGGCAAAGAAGCCCTAGTGATACTTCTAAAGTCGACAGCGATCACGGGCTCAGGGCACCAAGCAGGGCAGAGAACAGCCGTGGGGGAGCAAACCAGTGCAGGAGGCAAGAGAGGGCCTCAGTCGGAAGGTTCTGCTGGAGTAGAGACCTGGGGAGGGAGGGCGAACCCTGGAGTAAAGCCTTACAGGCAGAGGTGCCAGAACACCCGCCCAGGCCCAAGGCAGCTTTGAGGGACAGCAAGAAGGCCAGTGAGGCTGGAGAGAGGCAGGCGGGGGAAGCAGGAGATGAAGACAGAGATGAGAGGGGACTGCAAGGCTCTGCAGATCATTAGAAGGACTCTGTCTTTCACTCTAAGTGAGAAGACCTGGAAGCAAATGGATGTTCTGAGCAAAGGACATCAACCCGCTGATGCTTTAGAAAGATCCCCGGGGCAGGGACGGTAGGGACAAGGGTGGGATCTGAGTCAGGAGGCTGTTTTAATAGTGCGTGTAGGAGACAAGCGTGGCTTAGACTGGGGTGGCAACAGTGAAGGTGGTGATAAGAATATTTACTCAAAGCCTAGAATTTTGAGGAGAGTTTTAAGTGGGTTGAATAAAAGTGCTTTTCCTTTTAAGATTTTTTTCTTTTAGATAACTGAAAACATGCTAATGTCTTTAACCAGGGATTTACTATATACATTTAGTAACATGCAATAAAGTACATGCATTAAACTTGGCATGTAAAGTAATATATCTTTTTTGGAAATTAACTTAGCAGTATATATCAATAGGCTCAAAAATGTTAATATACTTTCACCCATTAATCCCACTTCCAAGAATCCTATGGTAATAAAGTGATGTGATTAAATATAAATGTACAATACAACATTATTTATAATAGTCAAAACCTGGCTGCTACACCTAAGGGTAAATTTAAGGTTGTCGGGGAGAAAAGATTGACTGCATGGCTTTCAGGAAGTCTTCCAAAAGTTTTATAAGTTTGAGTGGTTTTATTTGTTTTTGCAACCAGGCTTTTGGTAAAGATAAAATAGTAGAGATTTTAAAACAGCATTCTTTGCACCTTGAGTGATGTGTTGCCAATGTCACATACATAAATTTGGCATTAATCCAGGCAGAAATTAGGTTTAAGGTCCACTCATGAAAACAAAAGCATTATTTTAATAGAGGACATTTCAGACCAAAGACACAGTGTTTGGTCAAAAGTGTTTACGGGGGTCACGGGGGAGAAGAATTGTAAATAAAGCTAAAAAATCAGTTTGTGATCGGGCTATGAAAGTCCTTAAATGCCAGGATAAAGAGTTTGCATTTTATTCTGTAGTTTCAAGGACACTTAAAAGATTTTCTCAACAGAAAAAAAAAAAAAAAATTTATAATAATTTTTTTAAAAAGTAACTTTCTAAAATTAATCTGGCAGCAATAATGCAATATTTCACAGAATTTGAGTTGGAAGAGTTCCTGAAAGGCTTCCGATTCAATTCCCTTGAAGGATGGAATGCAGGAGGTTCCCAAAGGCAGGGAGGCTAAAGGACAGGCTGCTGCAGTGATTTGGATTGAGGTGGTGCAGAGCACAACAGGTACCGTAGAAGACGCAATAAGGAAGAAGGGCGTTGAGTCTTAAAGTTCATGTTCATATAATTTTGTACTAAAATGTAAGACAACTAACAATTTCAACCACAAGAGCTGGACTCTGCCCACAAACATTTTAGTTTTTCATCTTGAGAAGTCACTGGCAAACTATGTAGGCAGTTTGGAACAGGATGTGTATCTATCAGCTTCCTTTAATACAACACATGGTACAAGATTATTCTGTACAATCCCTTGGCATTAAGAGCAGACTCAGTTACCTTCAAAACTCCAATTCCATTCACGAAATCATCTCAACCCTATTTACTTAGTATTTACATAAAATGTAGGTTTATTTATCTACACCAATCTTTCAGAAAATAACGTCTATAATTGTTTATGTATAAATCCACTGACTTTTACTGTAGATATATGAAATAGCATTGTCAGATCACAGTCAAATATTTCAAAGTTTCCCAGATGACACTGTCCAAAATGAAATCACTCTTGCAGTACTGAGTATCATGTATGTCTCCAAGAGCACAAATGATGCATGCCATCATTATGAGTGACATGTCATACCAATGGTCTGAACCAAGAGATCTGACTCAAGGTTTAAAAGAAAAAAACAACGTAATTTAGCTGTAGTTCTCATATAATTTCTTTCTTTGGTCCAAGTTAAAGAAATTAATCCTTATATTTCATCTCACTCTGTACAGTTTCTGTATCTTTTAAATGTTGTTAGTATCTCTGCTTAGTTTTGATGGTTTTTGGTGAGGATGGTATTTTAAAAGCCCATTGATGGTCACAGTTGCATAGCTCTGTGAATATACTAAAAGCCACTGAATGGTATATTCCACATAGGTGAATTCTAGGCTTATGTGAATTATGTCTAATGAAGCTGTTATTATTTTAAAAGCCCATTGAGGATGAAGAGCCTTAAGTAATAAAATATTCTTGCTTGCAATTAATAATCAAAGTGACTTGACTGCTGTCCTTCCCAAAGCTTTCATCACTCATATAAATACGTGTTTGTTGAACTGAAGTAAAGGGATGCCCAACGTATATCTGGAAAGATACAGAACATTTATGTTCAGTTTACTCTATATAAACATTTCTTCACATTCCCTGGGCACACATAAACTAGATCATGATTAAAATGAGTAGTTAATCATAAACTCATAGACAACTCAGTTGATTATATTTTAGTGGAGTTATTTATAAACACATCATAGCTAAAGTCTAAAGCAACTGTTAAGAGTCTTAAGTCTAAGGAACATGATAACTGTTTAATTTATAAAGTAATCAATAATGTTTTCTCAAAACCTAATTTGTGTATTGGATTTTGTATTGGGATTTTGTAATTTGTATTGGATTGTATTTTGATTTTTGGAGTATTTATAATTAACTCCTGATAATTCATAACTAAAGGAGAGTAAAGGCATAAAAAATTACCTTTGAAAGGCAGATTAATAATTAGACAAATCGACACATACATTCTCAGAATGGCAAAAGACTACCAACCCCTTCATTTTATAGATAGGGAAACCGAGGCTCAGAGAAATTAAATGTTCTGCTCAAAAGTAACAACTAATAAGTGGCAGAACAAGGATTCAAACCCAAGACAATTTGACCGCAAAATCCAAGTCTTCTGGGATTCATAAACAGTCTCACTACGTAGCCTAAACGAATTCACAGCCCCAGAAGGTTAACTTTAACTTTTTCAAATACAGTTCTGAATTCAAACCCCAAAATTATCTAAAATGTATAGTCAACCAAAGGGTGAACATCTATGATAATGGGTTGTGTTCAAGAGTGGGGTGTGGGGGGGTGTCTTTTTTACCTTTAGCTGTGTCACACTCCTTAATCATTCTGAGAAAGTTGGAAATTTCCCTGTCTAGTCTCTGTTGGCATGTCTGTGCTTTCTGGAAAAGGAAAAAAGAAGAAGACAAAGTTAAACTAATAAAGGATTTTTACAGTACATATGCTTTAATGTTTCCATCAAAACTTTTACTTCATAGGTTGATACACTGTAATAATTGAGACATATTCCTAACAGAGAGAAAAAGGTGAGAGAAAATTGCCTTAGAAACTGAATATAACCATTAGTTAATCACGTACAGATTAATAAAAATAAATCTCTCTAAATTTTAAATATTCAACATGTCAAACACGTACCATACAACTGCATTAATTACTTCTAATAACTCATTACACAATATATATCTGAGGAGTTAGATTTCTGATTTATTCAAACTTTTAGTAGGCTTGATTAAATTCATCGAGAAATTATAAAATGCACCTATTAAGAATATATTTTCTTTTTTTTTTTTTTAAAAGGAATTCCGTTATTTTTATTATTTATTTATTTTTAGCTGTGTTGGGTCTTCGTTTCTGTGAAAGGGCTTTCTCTAGTTGCGGCAAGCGGGGGCCACTCTTCATCGCGGTGCGCAGGCCTCTCACTATCGCGGCCTCTGTTGTTGCGGAGCACAGGCTCCAGACGCGCAGAGCTCAGCAGTTGTGGCTCACGGGCCTAGTTGCTCCGTGGCATGTGGGATCTTCCCAAAGCAGGGCTCGAACCCGCGTCCCCTGCATTGGCAAGCTGACGCTCAACCACTGCGCCCCCAGGGAAGCCCAAGAATATATTTTAAAAACTGCTTTTGCTTAAAAACTCCAGATGGTACGAACATTTGGAAACCACAAGCTGATTTTCGTTCAGCAATCTAAGTGCACACAGCCCTCACATAATCAAACCAATAAGGACATCTTCTTAGTAAGTAAAAGCTTGTAAAAATAAGGGACAGCATTCATTTTTCCTTGTAATTTGAAATTTCTACATATTTAGATCCCTAAAACCAAAACATAAATACAGAGTTTCATGATGTATGTTGCATCCCATCTTAGTATAGATTTGGAAGTCCAAAATGAAAAAATCAGATAAAACCATTTATTACATTAACAATGTAATTTTGAAGTTAGTTTTATTTAGTTTCCCTTTAAAGGAAACTAAGAAGCAAGAATAAGAAGCAAGAAAATCATTGCTGTAAAGTTGGTTGGTTACGGCAATAAGAAAATAGTCTGAGAACCTTGACCTTACCCATATTAGTTTCACATTGTTGAAGGCAGGGTAATACATTTAGCCTGTGAATCTTCCCTACTTGGTACTCCTAATCTCAACTGACTCATCCCCAAAACACTTTTGCTCCCCCTAAATCAGACCTAAGTGCCAAGGTGATATAGGTACGCATGCCTTTCACCTTATAAATTTTTCAGTGCTTCTGAAGCTCAGCTCAACCACAGCAGAATTACTCGTGGTACCACATTAGGGACAAGCAATGTTCTCTTTAAAACGTACATTACTCTATTTTGAGAGCTCCAACAACATAAAAATGCAATTCACTTTTTTTTGGGGGGGGAGAGGGAGAATACCTACATTGTGCAATTTGAAACACCACAGATACTGTATGCTGGATCATTTTTCCAGACACAGCCTGTAAATACACGTTTAAGGCAGGAGAAAAGTCAATTGGGGACCACTGAAAACATGCACTGCGCAACCAAATGTTATCACTCATAATTTATTAATAGAAAATTGTCATTTTCAGTCTATACATATTTAATACCCCTGCCCACGTGCGCGCTGCGCCAGTGCTAATGTTTTCTCTTTTTTCTCCTATGGTGAAAGTTAGCTGGGTGCACAAAAGCAAGCACTGGCTTCATTTGCAGACTGTGAATCTGTGATCAACATCACAGTTCCTGTGGTTACCGTTAAAGACAAGAAACACTATTACATTCATCTTCCCTTGGCATATCTGATAGTTACTGAAAAAAGTTCCCTTGATCCACAATTTATTTAAGAGTTACGATAGGTCAGCTGGAGAAGATCTGATCAACACATACTGTTTTATAGTTGGGTACAAATGTGTGTCGTCTATTCTAAACAATTAATGCCATTTAACTGATGCAAAAAACCCAGAAAGAGGTTATTAATACAATTTTTAAAAACCACATTCTTCAATTTGCTATCATTTCCTTGTAGCAGCTACTGGTTATATTACAAAAGCCTAAAAATCTAATTAGGAAGGTTAATGCTCATGCATTCTTTGCAGAGCCCAGCATGGTGTCTCACTGACTTCTATGCCATGCACCTTATGTCAGGTTTTAATTTTTCTAATTTTTTTTTTTTTTTTCGCCATGCCGCACAGATTGCGGGATGATCTTGGTTCCCTGACCAGGGTCGAACCTGTGCCCCCGTGCAGTGGAAGTGTGGACTCCTAACCACCGGACTGCCAGGGAATTCCCTAGGTTTTAATTTTTATTTACACTACATAAATGAGATCCCACTCGAGCAGTGTTCTAATACCCGAAGTGAGACAGTATTTTAAATCCAGGTTATCTGGCACAGAGCCCAAGAAGAGGAACACACCCACACACCTGGGCTGCAGAGAGTCGGAGGCGCCCAGGCTGAGTAGCCGGGCCACAGTCAGGACACCGGTCTCCTGCAGCTACTTCTGCCCACCCAGACTCCCGCTGTTGGTTTTGTTTAAGTTGATGTTAAACTACTCTATCAACCCTGACATATGAGAAAGTTCAAAAATGTATATCAAGGGGGTGGGCATCTAGGGAGGAGTGGATAGGGTAGGAGAGAGAGGTCATTAATGCCAGCCTATTTGCCACATACAGACAATCCACATTTGGTTAATTAAGAACCGAAGCATTAGCAGGTACAGACTACCATATATAAAATAAACAACAAGGTCCTACTGTACAGCACAGGCAACTGTATTCAATATCCTGTAATAAACCGTAATGGAAAAGAAGAAAAAGAGTGTATGTATATGTATAACTGAATCACTTTGATGTACACCAGAAACTAACACAACACTGTAAATCAACTATACTTCAATTAAAAAAAAAAAAAAAAAAAAGAACCAAAGCAGACTGCCTTCTCAGAAATAAAAAGAAACTAATGATACACACAACATGGCAGGTGAAAGATGACAGGCACCAAAGAGCACATATGGTGTGATTCCATTTAGATGGAATCCTAGAATGGGCAAAGCCGACAATACCTGTGATGACAGAGCAGATGAGCAGCTGCCTGAGATCGAGTGGAGGGCACTGTCTGGAAGGGGCACCAGAGAGCTTTCTGAGGTGATGAAAATGTTCTACACCCTGATAGGAGTGGTGGTTACACAGGGTATTTGTCAAAACACATCACACTGAAGATGCTAAAATGCCCTCCTTTTATTACATAAAAATTGTACCTTAATAATATTAAACTTTAAAAATAATGGTTGTAAAACCCTGACAACTTTCCTCTGCAGAAAACAGCCCCGTACTCATCTCCAAATCTTCCTAACTCCAGCCAAATCCACTTCAAGGATAACCCCACACTCCATCTTCCCTCAATCTAAGCCAGTCCACAGCACACTGATTCTTTTTGGTACCTGGTGATTTGTAATCTTCTTAATGTTGTATTTTGCATTAGTTATCTACACAAAGTTAAAAAAAAAGAAAGAAAGAAAAAAGAAACACAATACATGGAGAAAGGCAACTCTCCCTCACGTATTTGTCAGTCCTAGAGTCCCTGTTTTCCCCCTTTCCCAGTCTCAAAGCAACAACTGCTAATAATTTCTCATCTTTCCTGGGATGATCTAACCTATACAAATGTGTGTGTACATCCCTGCTTTCTTTCTGCCATGTAGAAGCATATTAGATACACCATTTAACACCTTGCCCTTTTCACGTAGCTATAAATCTTAACTATATCAATATATATATATATAAATCTGCCTGATTCTTATATGGGTGTACCACTCTATCAGCTTTGAGGTGATGTACACTCATCTTTCTGCACATTCATTTTAATTAGAAATCATTTCTTCTTCAGTCAGGGAAGTCTGATATTACTTTCTCATTTGGTTTAAATTTAGCATCATCTGCTCATTATTTCTTATCACACAGGTACAGTTCAGAGCCTATAAGAATCAAGATGTCATCAACAAATAAAAACCCCACTCTCCTAGTGCCCCCTCAAGCTAAGAGCCTACCCCAACTTGATCCAAAAGAACTTTCTACAATGATGAAAACATTCTATATCTGCACTGTCCAAGGTGATAGCCACATGTAACTACTGAGCACTTGAAATGTGGCTAGTTAAAATGAGGAAATGAGTTTTTCATTTAACTCCAATTCATTTAAGTGTAAATAGCCACGTGTATCTAGTAGCTATCGTATTGGACAGTGAAGTTCTGTACCAATACTTGTTTACATTTCTCTTCCATTTTTTATTTCTGAAATATTTTCAAGTTGCCATTAAGGCAACAACTGTAAGGCCAGTATTTCTATGATTTGTCTTACACTTTTCTCCCCGTAGGCCTAACCTCAAGGCAGTGACAGACTGAAGGCTAAGAGAAAATGTTTTAAGTTTTTGGAGACCCTCATTTAGGTGGAGGTAAAGTGGGACCAAGAGTATCATATAACATGGTCATTTTTTCAGTGTGGACATTCCCCCATTCCCCCAATTTCTTATAGATCTACTTACTCGTCCAAAAGCATGTTGAGGAAATGAGGTTAATTTTACGTTAATTCGGGAAGTTTCAGAACATTCCAGTCCTAGAGCTCCTCATTTCCTTTAGAAAGTCTATAGACATCTAGAATAGGTCTATTTCACAAATTGGTCTGAGTATTTCCTTGCAACCGAAGAACCCAGGGATCGAGGGCATTTTGGAGCCAGTCTACCACAAGCTACACATCAATACACATCAAAGTTCATTTCAGATTTTCCCATTTTTGACCAACCTCCACAAACTGAGACAGAGTCAGAATTCCCAGAATTAGCATTCAAATTCTGTTGGACAAAGATAAGTGTATAACCTGCAAAACCTCAAGTACTTAACACTGGCTGAAACTCTCACTGACATCAGGTGCTATAAAATCTAGAAGGCAAAAACCTCAGGGCTTTAAAGTTAACACAATATTCAAATAAAGAATAAAATAAAAGGTACAGTTGTGGCTGATAACCCTAAAATTTGAAAATTAAGCTAAAGAAGAAACATTTCTTCAAGTTTTTTAATGATATGCAAGTTAGTATGCTTTTATTTTACCTGTAACTTCCATTAAATAGGTCTTTAAATTACCATAATCCTGGGAAAGAAATTGCTGTGCTTTGTAAGCCCTTCCAGGTTTTATCATTTACCTTATATTGAGGGTGGATAAATAGGGAAGGATTTCTTTTCACTTAGGGAACCTGACCAGAAGTTAAAATATTTAGCACAGCTTTATTTTTTACTTGTTTAACATGATTTTGGTCAGAGATATTTAAACCTTCTTTATTTACCTGAACAGTTTTAATGTTATTTAGATGCTCTGGTAGATGTTACTTCTGCAAAGTTCACTGATCTGAAAATTATGCTTACGGCTGTCACCATAAACATATTCAGCCTTAAAATAGAAGGAGTGCTGGTAAAGCAACAGTCAACTACTGGGGAATGTCTTCAACAAAACATGGAAGGGCTCAAATTCTCTAACGTTCATCGTAAATTAAGATTAGGGATCAAAAGTGTCAAAATCTCTTTCTTACTTTAAGGTTATAGGTCCCTAACAAAACTCCTTCGGTATTAGCAAACTTAAATTCACTAAAGTTGTTGATTTAGAAACATTCAACTCCTGCAATAAATTCATTTCATTAAAAAAAAGATTACCAAATGTAAAATAGATAGCTAGTGGGAAGCAGCCGCACAGCACCGAGAGATCAGCTCGGTGCTTTGTGTCCACCTAGAGGGGTGGGAGGGAGACGCAAGAGGGAGGGGATATGGGGATACATATGTATATGTATAGCTGATTCCCTTTGTTATACAGCAGAAACTAACATACCATTGTAAAGCAATTATACTCCAATAAAGATGTTTAAAAAAAAAGATTAAATTTAGTAGGCAAATTCATATGCTCTGACATAATTATTTAGATTGAAACACATCATCCTTTCGTAGTTCTAATTCTTCCAAACCCATTCATTTAAAAGGTATAGCCAGAAAACTGATGCCAAGAAAAAAATACCTATTTCACTTCAATTACTTATGTTGGTATTTCTCTATGGATGAGGCACTGATGTCACTTCAGATGAGGGCCTCTCCATTCATTACTGATGCTTTACCTTACCTCTAATCAATGAAGTTACAGATTACAGGTGCTTTTAAATGAAACTACAGACCACGAAAGGTATCACTATGGTTGCATTATTTAAACTCTGAAATATACAGTGAAGTCATAAAGGGCAGTAAGGCAAGCAATGCATGCCCCCCCTACTGGCGGCAGCTTTCAAAGAGAATGACAATCTGATTACAACATAAAAATCTTAACCAAAAAAGATACACGCAGGCACATGCCTAGCTTTAGAGCCTATTTACCGAGATATCTGATAGTTAATACTGTAACAGAGACAGCGTAAGTAGCAAGAGAATATTACTGGAAAAGAAATACTACTTCCACTGTTGTGAGAAATCTTAATTTCAAAACCTCATATTTAAAAAAAAAAAAAATTCTTGGTAAAACCTGAGTGATAGAGTTAGGTATACAGGTCAGGTTTTCCTACCTACCTCTAAGGATTCCTTCAAGTCTACAGCAGAAACTGCATCTTCCTCTTCATCATCAGTCAGCTGGTCCTGTGAACAGTAGTGAGTGCTGTAAGCAGAATGTTCTTCTATTGCTTCCAGCCAGTCCTGAAATAATACAAGGATTTAAATAAAAGTAAAACACATTTCTACTCAAAACAGATATTATGACAACAATCTGGGAAGAATAAAATGTACGTGGAGAAAAAAAAAATATTACGGCCTCAAAAAAACAAAACAAAACAAAACAAAGAATTCCCAACAACAAAATAATGATGCAGGTCTCTTGTCCATGACATGTCTGGATAAAAAATTTTCCCAATACTTTAAAAAATACCATCTATAAGTTTACATATTCATTCAAATTAATACTGAAACACATTATAAAAACTAAACAATGGGTGGAGAATCTTGCACTTAGAATTATAGGTTCTCAACACTGTTGAATAAGTTACTGTATAAGATGCATCCAGAAACAATTTACCAACTTGCCATAAGCGCAAGACACTCAGACCATTTTAAGAGAGCCAACAATTACTCTGATGCTTTAACTTTTACTATGTTTTTAAAAAATTAGTGGGACTCCCCTGGTGGTCCAGTGGGTAAGACTCCGCACTCCCAACGCAGGGGGCACGGGTTGGATCCCGGGTCAGGGAACTAGATCCCGCATGCATGCCGCAACTAAGAAGTCTGCGTGCCGCATCTAAAGATCCCACATGCTGCAACGAAGACCCGGTGCAGCCAAAATAAATAGATAAATAAATAAATAACAAATATTTTTAAAAATTAGTGATTTCACAAAAAGATGGAATGTTTGCCCTAAAAATATCTATCTTACTTCTACCTCATTTCTTGCAGCATTTTTCAGGGTCAAATCTTACCCTTTTATGAAATTTTGGGACAGTCACGTTTTGTATTGTTTAGGATTCTCTGCAAGGCCAAAGGTAACTGCTCTGGAAAATAGATCCTTTTAACCCCTTACATAATTTACAAAAAACAAGATAAGTCTACGAATATTGTTTTGATCTGAAGGGATATGGAGTCTCCATTAAATAACTACACAATGAATTTCTGTCATATCAATCCCAATTTCTTGCTTGCTGCTATTGTTCAGTTTACCACAAAGAAAGGCTGAGTCTACACTGTAATAAATTAGTGTAATTACACTGTAATAAATCAGAACACCTGGGCTGGAGCCAGGTTCTGTTACTTGCAAGCTGCATGAGCTTGAGAGGTCACTTCAATCTTAGTCTTCAGTTTTCCTCATCTATAAATTCAGAGGTAGACTAAATAATCATTTAGGCTTTTTTCCAAAACCAATAAGGGCCTCTTACATTCACAGAAGCAACATTTAAAGAAGAAGAAGAACAGAAAATACTTGCAGGTGCATGTTGATAAGGAATTAATTCCTAAGCCAAATTTCAAAAGTTTCATATAATCACTCCCGTTAAAAAGGTACAATCAACAAGATGTTAGATGCTAATATTGAGCCTACCTTATATTCTTTACATTCTTAAATGTTAAGTTTTATGAAAGATAAACGAATCCATAAAGTTACCTCTCTTGTCTGCTGAAGGCTATTCTTAGGAACTCTGAAGCCATGAACAGTGTCATCGAAGCATTTAATAAAGAAGAGGCATCTATCAGTGGGTTTTACCTTGGATATAAAGAAGTCAGTAAGACAACATCATTCATGCCCATAAAACAAAACCCTAAAATTATCTATACATAAAATTAACAATATTAACATGCCAATAATACCCGAGGGAACATTTAAAATACTGAGAAAAATTGATACATCAGGAGTATCAAATGCACTGCAGCTTATCTACATCACATCTGGCTTTCATATTCTTAATCAAAGTAAATACTAATAAATAGTCACTAGGTATGTAGTTTTCCTTTTATCCTGTTAAATATAACATAGCATGCGCTTGGGCTATAAAGTCCTTCAAATACAAGAACTCCAATCTCTTATTCATGCCACTCTCCTGAAGCTTTTGTTTGAGCTGAGTACAGAAAATGTTTGAACTGAGTGTAAAAGCATGAAGAGTAGAACAGGAAGAGCTGGAGTGTGAACAAGAGCCGGCCGACTCGATGGGAGAGCAAGCTGCCTTGGAGGAAAGGAAACAAGGAGCTTTGCGAGCAAGCTCCCACCCCCAAGACTGTTCACCTGGAACTAGTACTGTCCCCGAGGGTGACACAACAGCAGCAAGGGCATACCTGGACAACAGTCTGCCTTTGGAAATTAAAAAAGCAGAGCTGGGCAGCCATAAATACTAAAGAGAGTAGGGGAGTCACCCAATGGAAAGAGACAGAGATGGGAATCCCAAACTCTGTCTTTTCACATCTCTTACTGATGCACAAAATAGATTCCAAGCAGTCACTGAAATACAGACCAGAGCTGCCATCCAAGAAACAGAGTTTACAAGCCAAACCCAGCCAAGAAAATGACCTAAAACAACGGAAATAACATTTAATGGAGAAAAATAAAGAATCCAGGATCTCCAGAACTTAACATTAAGGATACAATCCAAAATTACTTGACATATGAAGTAAAAAAGTGGACCACATTCTCAAAAGAAATCTAATTAAAAGGCAAAAAATGTCAGAATGGTTAATAGGGACCCAAATATACACTATCTACAAGAGACAGAAGATAAGTATAAAGATACAGCTAGGTTGAAAGTAACTAGATAGAAAAAGAGATACTATGCAAACAGTAACCATAAGAAAGCCTGAGTGGTTATATTAATATCAAGCAAAATAGATTTCAAAACAAAATGCATTATTACAGGAGATAAAGAGGACCACCACATAATGCTAAAAGGGTAAATTAATCAGGAAGACAACAATCATAAATATGTATGTGATCAGTAACAGAGTGAGAAATAAATAATTCTACAAGTATAGTTGGAGATTTAAACACCCTTCTCTCAGCAATTGATACAATTAGAAAAAAAAAAAAGGCAGTAAAGACACAGAAGATCTGAACAACACTATCAACCATTATGACTGAATGTTTATAGGACATGACCCCCAACAATAGCAAAACACACATTATTTTCCAGTGCATTCTCTAGGATAATCCATATGTAGAGTCACCAAGCAAGTCTCAATAAATTTGACAAGATGGAAATCATATCGAAAATGTTCAATGACCAAAATGGAATTACATTATAAATCAAAAACACAGTAATTAGGAAAACACCAATTATTTGGAAATTTAACAACACACTTCTAAACGTTCACTGGTTCAAAGAAGAAATCATAATAGGAATTAGAAAATATTTTGAACTGGATGATAATTTGAATAATCTAAGCTTCAACCTTAAGAAACTATAAAAGAGCAAAGCAAGCCCAACTCACGGAGAAATTATTTAAAATGAATTAAAAAATCAATGAAATAGCAAAAACAAGAGAAATATTTCAATGAAATCAAGAGCTGGTTCTTCAAAAGGATCAATAAAACTGATAAAGTGCTAGACAGATTGATCAAGGAAAAAAAGGAAAACAAATTACCAATATAAAAAGTAAAAGAGCATATCATATAACACTACCTATCACACAGACATTAAAAACATAATATGGGAATATTACTAACCCTAAGTTTTATAACCCAGAAGAAAATGGACAAATTTCTTGAAAGGCAAAAATTACAAACACCAACCCAAAAAGAAACAGAAAATGTGAATAGCCCTATAGCAACTGAAGAAATTAAATTTGTAACTACAATCCTCCCCCACCCCCGCACTAAAACCTCCTGGCCCATGTGACTTCACAGGTGAATTCTATCAAGCATTTAAGGAAGCAGTAACCTAATCCTATACAAACTCTTCTAGAAAACTGAAAAGGAACATTTTCCAATTCATTATATGAAACCAGACAAAATATCACAGGAGAAATATAAACCAATATCCAGCATGAACAAAAAAGCAAAAAATCTTAACAAAACATTAACAATATATTAAAATGGTAATTTATCATAACCGACTGGGATTTGTCCCAGCAATATAAGATTGACTTTATTAACACCCTAAAGTCTATCAATACAACTAATCATATTAACAGAATGAGTAAAACCATATGATCATTTCAATAACATGGAAAATAGCGTTTAATAAAATTCAACAGATTTTCATAATGAGGGATCTCAGTAAACTAGGAAAGGAAAAGAACTTACTCAACCAGATTAAGGGCTTCATATGTTCAAGCCCTAATCCCCAATGAAACTACATTTGGAGATAGGGCTTTTATAAGAGGTAATTAAGGTAAAATGAGATCATATGGGTGGAACTCTAATCCAGTATGACTGCTGTCCTTACAAGGAGAGGAAGAGAGATCAGGGATGCCTGCACACAGAGAAAAAGTCATGTGAGGACAAAGCAAGGAGGCCGCCACCTGCAAGCCAAGGAGAAAGGCCTCAGGAGAAACCGACGCCTCAGTGTCAGAGCTAAAACTATAAAAACTCTTGTAAGAAAACTTGGGAAGAAAGCTTCATGGCATTGGACTTGGCAGTGGTTTCCTGGATGTGATACCAACAGCGCAAGTGACAACAGAAAAAACATAAACTGGACTATATAAAAGATAAAAACTTCTATGCATCAATGGACATTATCAGCAGAGTGAAAAGACAACCCATGAAACTGGAGACAATATGTACAAATCACGTATCTGATAAGGGGTTAATATCCAGAATATACAAAGAACTCCTACAACTCAACACCAACAAGAAAAAAAAAAAAACTGATTAAAAAATGGGCAAGAGATTTAAACAGACATTTCTCCAAAAACAACATACAAATGGTCACTAAGTACATGAAATAATGGTCAACATCACTAGTCATCAGGGAAATGGAAATCAAACTACAATTAGATACCACCTCATACCTATTAGAATGGCAAACAAACAAACAAACAAAACCCACAGAAAAAACAAGTGTTGTGGTGAGGATGTGGAGAAATTGGAGCACTACTGGTATGAATGTAAAATGGTGCAGATGTTATGGAAAACAGTACAGAAGTTCCTTAAAAATTAAAAATAGAACTACCATATGACCCACCAATTCCACGTCTAGGTATATATCCAGAAGAAATGAAAGCAGGATCTTGGTGACACATTTTCACTCCCGTGTTTATAGCAGCATTATTCACAGTAACCAAAAGGTGGAAGCAACTCAAAACATCCATTGATAGAGGAATGGATAAAGAAAATGTGGTCTATGCATAACAACAGAATATTATTCAGCCTTAAAAAAAGAAATCCTGTCACGTGTTATAACATGGATGAACCTTGAGGACATTATGCTAAGTGAAATAAGCCAGACAAATACTGTATAATTCCACTCATGTGAGGTATCTAAAGTAGTCAAAAGCATAGAAACAGAAAGTAGAATAGTGGTTGCCAGGGGGTGGGGTCCTGGAAATAGAGAGGCGCTATTCAATGGGTATCGAGTTTCAGTTCTGCAAGATGAAAAAGTTCTAGAGACCTACTGTACAACAAAGTGAATAGAGTTGACGCTACTGAACTTAAAAATGGTTAAGATGGTAAGTTTTATGTTACGTATATTTTACAATTAAACAAAATTTATAGGTGTAAACACCTGTATTAGAAAAGAAAAAAAGTCTCAAATCAATAACCTAAGCTTCTACCTTAAGAGTCTAGAAAGTGAACAGAGCCTGCCTCATAGTAGTCACTGAATGCCTGTTACCTTGTATCAATATGGATTCATAAATGTAGCCTCTAAGTAGACACTTATACAAGAAGCAAAAGTTATAAAACAAGGTGAAGCATAACACAGCAGAAGCTATCAATTCTAAAGAAGTTAAAAACCGGGAAATTTTAAAAGAGTGAGGGAGCAACTTGTCTAATTTTTTGTTTTAAGATAGACAAACCTTAGTGTTAAATAAATGAATCAAAAGCTGGAACAGAAGAGAATGGCCGGGACTGCACTAACAGAAGAAACGAGAAGATTAGACGGCTAAGACTAGAGAGCGGTTCCCTGGCCCTCTGGTCTAATGCGAAGGGAGGAAGGGGAGCGAGGACACTAAGGGACCAGCCTGTGTAAGGAGGCCTGAGTGCAGGCGCAGGTGACTGAGCCTGTGACGGCCCAAGGGCGACGCTGCTGGCCCTCCGGGAGTTCACACGGAAAGGCAGGGGCTGTGCTCTGAAGAGCGGGTGCACCGCCGTGGCATGTTGACAACCCTGAAGAACTTGAAGCAGCAAGCGAAAAAGTATGTCTAGGCTCCAGTCTTAGACTAATCTCAAAGGAGGAAAAAATTCTTTCTCCTGGCTGGTAAAAGCAAAACAGCCAGAAGTGAATATGGAGAACCTAAAAATCCCAATTTTGATATAGGCTTTAAATTTTACCACCAGAAAAATTTCCATTTTCCAGATTTACCCATGTACAAATACATGCATGCCTACACATATGTATGTAGATATGTATATGCATACATTATGTGTGAATATATACACATACATAAGTATACACATACAAAATGGTAAAAGTTCTGTATAAATGTTTTTGGATCATGCATCTCTTATTCCACAATACGTAGAGATGTTTTTTAACTTGATTATATTTTTTAAATGGAATTCCACAACTTTACTTGTTCTCAAATAAAAACATATACAGTCATCCCTCGGTATCTGTGGGGGGACTGGTTCCAAGACACCTGAAGGATACCAAAATCCACGGCAGCACAAGGTCCTTATCTAAAATGGCATAGTATTTGCATACAACCCATGCACATCCTCCTGCTTACTTTAAATCATCTCTAGATTACTTATAATACCTAATACAATGTAAATGCTATGTAAATAGTTGCTGGTGCACGGCAAATTCAAATTTTGCTTTTTGGAACTTTCTGGAATTCCTTTTCCTATATAGTTTTGATCCACAGTTGGTTGAATTAGCAGATGCAGAACTCGCAGATACGGAGGGCCAACTCAACTGCACAAGTGCCTTCCACCCCAAGATTTTACAAGGCAGCTTATACCAATGATTTAGGGCAATCACTTGCAGGACTGATTTCACAGTTTAAGCAAAAGATGCATGTGTCATCCTACCGTGCATACTGCTTGAGTTAGGTGTTTGCATCCCTGGCGATAAATATTATGGACTGCATCAGGCCTTCAAAATAAATATAAATTATCAAGGCAAAAGGAAAAGAGATTAGTGAAAACTTTTAATCATTCAAAATTTAGATGCTGAAATTCAACAAGTATTAGGATCATAATACTTACTGTTTCCTATACCATGAGAGGACTCCATGTTCTAACACTACCCAGAATAATCTCCAGCCAAAAAATCTTGAACTCTAAGGGAAAAAAAACAAAGATTTTTCCAAGTTGAGACATCTAGATTCAAATACTTGACTGATAAAAAGTAATGAAGTTATGACAGTTCTATCTGAGCCTTTCATCCGGACAGTACCACTGCACACTCAAAAATGAACAAACATGAACTGAGGAACTGGGTGCAGAAATGAAAACATACTACTACAGGGTGACAGGGACAGAAGAAATGCCACATTGGTAAGATCAACGATGAACACAGTTTATAGTTCTGACAATACTGTGCAAGGATATTTATAGGAAATATATCAGTTGTGGGCTTCAAAGACAATTTCCTCAAAGGCCTGAATGCGTTTCTAAAAAAAGAGAATTATCCTAAATTTTATACAATATAAACATACATGTACATAAATATATAGAAGGAGCAGTTGCAAATGCAGAAGAAACTATATGCTCCAAAACAGTTAATTCTAGAAAATAAATGAACTCCAAAAAGCAAAGAAATTTTAGAACTAGAAAGATTTTATATGTGTGCTCTGTGACAATTCAAATATTAAATTCCTCCTGAGTCCTCCATGGATCAATGTTCATAACAGAGATGATACTGTAACCCTATGCTTAAGTAAGAAAAAAAAAAATTCCTCCACTCTTCTCTGTACAAACTTGGTCACCTAAAAGTGTCAGACCAACAGTTAATTGCTACAATCACTGGATGCCTAATAAAGTCCAGCAGTATAAAAATGGTTTACATGATAAGATCGAATAATTATTAAATCACATATACTTCAAAAAATAATTAAAAAGAATTTTAACAAGAGAGCACCTGAGAATCTTTTTTCCAGTTTTATAATTAAAAAACCATCCCAACCTACCTTCCAGAGAGGGCCTTCGTATCGTTTCAATGCTTTGTAGATGGCCTATCGGAAAAACATGTTTTCATTAACAATGCATCTATGTATTTCAAGAATTCAAAATTTTTTTCTACATTATATAAATGTAATCCATTACCACATACCTTATTACCAACAAGAACATGTTTCATTTCAGCACCCTGGGCAAGATCAAGAGGTTTCTGATCTGTGTAAAATACAAGGAAAAAAACCATCAAGAGCTTAACTCTACTATAAAATTGATGCTTGTATTGTAGCACATAATATTCTTTCATTATTCCATCAACTACAACCCAAATCACCGACCTGAAGCTGCCATCTCAATTCTTTACAGCATCCTTTTCAGTAACTATTAAGCCAGCAAATCAAACTAAACTTTGAACACTCTGTACAGGTTTTGTGATCTTTCAAGCTTTCTTGCCTTGAGTCACTGTATCAGTTTCCTATGGCTGTTGTAACAAATTACAACATACTTACTGGTTTAAAACAATACAAATTATTCTCTTACAGTTCGGGAGGTCAGAAATCTACAGTCAGTTTCACTGGGCTAATAATCAAGGTGTTGGCAGGGCTGCCTTCCTCTGGAGGCTCTTGAGGAGAACCTGTTCCCTTGCCTTTTCCAGAGGTCCCCTACATCCCCTTGATTCGTGGTCCCTCCCTCCATCTTCAAAGTGCATCATTCCAACCTCTGCTTCCATGCTTACATTTTTCTCCCTCAATATTCTGATCCTCCTGCCTCCTCCCCCAAAAGGAAGGACCCTTGTGATTACACTGGGCCCACCTAGAGAATTCAAGATTATCTTGCTATCTCAAGATACTTAACTAATCACATCACTGGGGGAGTATTATTCAGCCACCACAGCTGCTCTTAAACTACCTCACTGAAGAACAGGTAGCAGAGACAACTCACAGAGTAACGGTGTGATGGTCCACAATTGAGGACAAAAGGAAAAAGTGGTAACTGAGAATGAAACCAGCAAGGTATCATGGTAACTTTCTCAAGCCTACACATGCAAGCATTCTACGTTTTGCCAAACAACAAAAACGCAATTTGTTTGTAAGTTATTTACCGAGTTCTGAAGTGAGCAGGACACTATATGAAGGATGCAAACTAAAAAAATAATCGTCTCATAACCTCAAAGAGCTTCTAATTACTAGAGAAACAAAAGCTAAACATAAAAATTTAAAACAAAAAAAACAGCCCTTTCATGATAACATCAGACTGGAACTCTGGAACTCTATTTATGCAGTAAGGTGATAACATTCTATCAAATAACCTTTTTATAAATGCCAAACACCTGGTACGTGTTGGACAATTTCTTGTAAAACTATCTCCTAATAAGAGTCTATTATGTGCCAATTAATATTTTAGGCACTGGGGACTCAGTAGTGAACATGACTGAAAAAATTGGGTCGGGGGAGGCGTAGAAAAAGGGAAAGACAGACAACTTAATAAAAAAAGGATATAGCAAATAAACCATGGTATGCCAACATTTTTAAGTGAATGTTCTGAGAGAATGACTGGGATACCACTTTAGATTGGAGACTGGGGGACTGATCGAGGAAAGCCTCTCTCTGAGGGAGGGATGTTTAAGCTGAAAGGAAGATCCAGCCTTGTGAGAATATAGGGGAAGGGCATTGCAAGCAGAGGGAACAGCTGATGCAAAGGCCCTGAGGTAGCAACAATTAGGTGGGCAAGAGAGAAAGGCAAAGAAAGAAAGAAGCCACATCATAAAAGGCCTCTGTGGGTCAGACCTTTGTGAACCAGTAAAAGGAGTTTGGGTTTTATTCTAAATACGATGGAAAGCCACTGAAAGGTTTTAGGTAAAAGAGTAGCATGATCTGACTTATGTTTCAAACTCTGTCGAAGTGTTAAAAGAACTTAATCAGAACATCTGGGGAAATGTGAACTTTGGCTGTTTGATGATTTTGAGAAATTATAAAATTATTAATAGGATAATGCCATTGTGGCTATTTCTTTAAATAGCTCTACTGAGAGAGAATTCACACAACACACAATTTACTCATGTAAAGTGTACAATTCAGTGGTTTTTAGAATATTCACAGAGTCGTGCAACTATCACATAGTTATGGTGTTTTTTTTAAAAGGAGACCTTACACAAATGTACTTAAATATTTATAGCCAAAATAAGATGACATCGGGGGAGTGGCCATTATTGACAATTCCTGAAAGAGGGTGACAAGTACATCAATTATACTATTCTATTTTTTAAGCTTTGATAATTTCAGTAATAAAAAGTTAAAAAAAAAAAAAGATCATTGCAGCTACTGTATGGAAAAACCTTGTAAATGTGGGCAAGAGAAAAGAAGGGGTACAAGTTACAAAGCAATAGCAAAGGTCCAGGTGAAAGACACCGGTGATATACAAACAGCTCATGCAGCTCAATATCAAAAAAACAAACACCCCAATCAAAAAATGGGGAGAACACCTAAATAGACATTTCTCCAAAGAAGACATACAAATGGCCAAGAGGCACATGAAAAGATGCTCAACATTGCTAATTACTAGAGAAATACAAATCAAAACTACAATGAGGTATTATCTCACACCGGTCAGAGTAGCCATCACCAAATAATCTACAAACAATAAATGCTGGAGAGGGTGTAGAGAAAAGGGAACCCTCCTACACTGTTGGTGGGAATGTAAATTGGTAGAGCCACTATGGAGAACAGTATGGAGGTTCCTTAGAAAACTAAAAACAGAGCTACCATATGATCCAGCAATCCCACTCCTGGGCATATATCCAGAGAAAACCATAATTTGAAAAGATACATGTACCACAATGTTCACTGCAGCACTATTTACAATAGCCAAGACGTGGAAGCAACCTAAATGTCCACCAACAGAGGAATGGGTAAAGAAGATGTGGTATGTATATACACTGGAATATTACTCAGCCATAAAAAAAGAATGAAGTAATGCCATTTGCAGTGACATGGATGGACCTAGAGATTGTCATACTGAGTGAAGTAAGTCCGAGAAAGACAAATATCATATGATATCACTTATATGTGGAATCTAAAAAAATAGTACAAATGAACTTATTTACAAAACAGAAATAAAGTCACAGATGTAGGAAACAAACTTATGGTTACCAAGGGGGAAAGGGAGGGGGGGGTATAAATTGGGAGATTGGGATTAACATATACACACTCCTATATATAAAACAGAAAACTAAGGACCTACTGTATAGCACAGGGAGCTCTACTCGATACTCTGTAATGACCTATATGGGGAAAAAATCTAAAGAAGAGTGGATATATGTATAACTGATTCACTTTGCTGTACACCTGAAACTAAAACATTGTAAATCAACTCTACTCCAATAAAAATTAATTTAAAAAAACAAGAAAGATACTGGTGGCTTGAACTAGAGAGTTAGCAGAAAAATGAAGACACTAGTAGGTATGGAGAAAACTGTGTGGCTTTGAGATTTACTTTAGAGGTAGATTTATCAGACTGCTGACAGGTAAAACTTGAACTGGTCATATATTACTCTTTCAGTGGGGAAAAAACTTCTTAAAATGTTAACTGAGCAACTGATAATCACTTTAGGTTTTCTAGCTAGCAAACAGGAGGATGTCTTATGAAAAGGTCTGCCAACTCGTTATTTCTACTCTATCTGCAGGGCACTTTTAGGCAGAAAGGAGAAAGACAATGTGATTTCTTTCACAGAATTCTGTCCTAACACCAAAAATAAATTCTGAACTCCTGCCAACTAGCTGAAGTCCTACACAGAGCCCTCGTTGCTGGATTCAATGCCCACAGTGCCTGGCACACAGTGAGAATTTAATAAAATGCTTTTAGAACTGAATGAAATAGCCCCCTTACCGGGATAGGCACCATAACCAGTTGTTTCAAAATCACACTACATCTCTTATCGACCACGACAAAATAAAGTAAAAAACGGGAAGGATCCTATATTTAAATTTTTGCCTGATACAGATTTGTCCCTTAATGGGAAAACGAAATAAAAATGTCAACACTCCTCAAATAATTTACATAGAACACAATCTCAATTAGATGTCAACAGCATTTTTACTAAGAACCTAAAAAAATTATTTTAAATGCCATTTGGAAAAACAAATAGTTAAGACTGTCAAGGAAAATACTCAAAAAAGAATAGTAAGAGGAAACGTCATCAGCTATTAAAGCCTTACAAAAGCAACCATTAAAAGTGCACTGCTTTTTTATGGCTGAGTAATATTCCATTGTATATATGTGCCACATCTTCTTTATCCATTCATCTGCTGATGGACACTTAGCTAGTGGGAAGCAGCCGCATAGCACAGGGAGATCAGCTCAGTGCTTTGTGACCACCTAGAAGGGTGGGATAGGGAGGGTGGGAGGGAGGGAGATGCAAGAGGGAAGAGATTTGGGAACATATGTATAACTGATTCACTTTGTTATAAAGCAGAAACTAACACACCATTGTAAAGCTGTTATACTCCAATAAAGATGTTAAAAAAAAAAAAAAAAGTGCACCGCTGGTGAAGGGACAGCTGAGGCAATAAAAGAGCACAGAAAACACACAAAAAAAGTAAATTCTTCAAGAGTATGAGAAAGGCATAACAAAACAAAGGAAAAGGAAAGGCTGCTTGATAAAGGGTGCAAGGATAAGTGATTAGCAATTTGAGAGTCTCCCATCCTAACGTACACTCTCACGTCACCTTTCCTGCTCAAAACCCTCGACACCGACCAACAGGGCTGGGCCTCTGGCTGCCTTATGACGCTACCCGTGTCCCTGAGGAGCCCGCTCTAGGCAACCCGGCAGCCTCCTTCTTCAAATATGCCAAGTGCCCTCCCACCCCGGAGCCTTTACACTTGCTTGCCCTCTGCTTTCACCGCTCTTCTGCCAGAATCCTTCACCACAGCTCACTCCCTTCCTCAGTGTGGCTCTTTGCTCAGTCACTTCAGAGCGGCCTTCCCTTCCCTTCCACCCTTCCCAAAACAAAAGCCTCCCCCCGCACTGAATCGCCCTCTATCCCCTTTAGCCTATTTTATTTTTCCTCACCTCACTGTCCAACACTGTATGTGTATTTATGCTTTGTCTATCTCCTCCCACCAGAACACAAGTATGGGGACAGTCAGATTTTGTTCGCTGTTGGGTCGCCAGTACCTGCGACAGTTCCTGGCACACAGCCAGAGGCTCAGTATTTGCTGAATGAATGTGAAACAGATACACTAGGAGAGAACAGAATCAAGTATTTACCAAAGCTCTACCTAAGCTTAGAAGTGTTAGAAGAAATCAAAGAAGAGGATCAACAAGTTTGACTAAAAATTTAAAACAGGGCTTCCCTGGTGGTGCAGTGGTTAGGAATCCGCCTGCCAATGCAGGGGACACGGGTTCGATCTCTGGTCCGGGAAGATCCCACATGCCATAGAGCAACTAGGCCCGGGCGCCACAACTACTGAGCCCACGTGCCACAACTACTGAAGCTCGTGCACCTAGAGCCCGTGCTCCGCAACAAGAGAAGCCACCGCAATGAGAAGCCCGCGCACCACAACGAAGAGCAGCCCCCGTTCGCCACAACTAGAGAAAGCCCATGCGCAACAAGGAAGACCCAACGCAGCCAAAATAAAATAAATAAATTTATATAAAAAAAAATTTAAAACATCCTTGTTTCAAAAGACTAGGAAAATTCAGTCATAAAAAAATATAGAAATTATTATTGTCCTTATCACTGAAGGTTTGTGGGTGTGGAGCGGATTATATTACATCTACATGAAATACTATGCAGAAGGTGAGCCATGAAGACTATGCTTCCTGGAACGATATGGAAAACTGTTGACGTTTAATATAGAGCAGGATTTTAATATGTCGACGCTATTTACAAGCCATAAACTAAAAGGAATGGTAGATACTTTCTTAGGTGTTTGCCGGCCCACACCCCTCCACCATTCTCTGAGCAACCTCTGCCCTTTTCACACCCCCCAGGGGAAGGCCCTAGCAGCCATGTTTGTACGGCACACGGATCTTTATTGAGGCACGCGGGATCTTTCATTGTGACGCGTGGGCTTCTCTCTAGTTGTGGCACGCAGGTCTTCTCTTCTCTAGTTGTGGTGCACAGGCTCCAGGGTGCGTGGGCTCTGTAGTTTGCAGCACGCGGGCTCTCTAGTTGAGGCGCGTGAGCTCAGTAGTTGTGGCACGTGGGCTTAGTTGCCCCGCGGCACGTGGGATCTTAGTTCCCTGACCAGGGATCGAACCCGAGTCCCCTCCATTGTAAGGCGGATTCTTTACCGCTGGACCACCAGGGAAGTCCCTGCTCACACTCTTGAGTTGGTATCTATTATTTAAAACTTAAAAAAAAATCTAGTCTACAACAGAACAACAACTAAAAACTAAATCTTTGGATGTTTGGGTATAGGTGATTGTACTTTTTTGGTGCCTTCGTTTCCCTCATTTTGGCCATAAAAAAAAAAAAAGCATTTGTTTTGCAATTTTAAAAAATGCTCTAAAATAGGTATGAAAATAGATTCAAAGGGTATATAATATGCCAAAGTACCAGAGTAATTTATGTTTTTTTCTGTATTTTTAAAACTTCCTAAAATGCAGATACTATTACTCTTATGATTTTAAAAATTACACTTTTTCAGAAAGCACCATCTTGACTTTTATCAAGAACACTATAATGTCTTCAACAGGAATGTTTAACGTTCCAGATATCTGTACCCACCTTCCATTACTTTTAGAAGTTTACCCCTCAATGTTAAATCATTCTGTAAGCTGCTACTAACTTTCAAAGGTAATCATGATTCTTTTTTACTATTTTAAATAGAGCTGAAATAAACATCATAGTACATACTCCCTGCATTTATGTGAATGCATTTTTTTCATGTAAAGGAATTTTAATTTAGGTTTTATATCTCCATGTAGAGCCTTTAGTCATGTGTTTTTTGCCATCTGTATGTCTTTGAAGAAGTGCCTGAACCTTTTTAGAATTGGGTTGTTTATCTTCCTTTTAGAGTTATAAGGGTTCTGTATATATCCTAGATACAGGTGCGCTCTTGTACATGTTTTGCCAATATTTCCTCCCATAAAATAGCTTGCATTTTCATAACAGTGCTTATTGAAGAGAAAAACTTTCTAATTTTGACAAAGTCCAATTTATCAATATTTTATCACTCATGCTTTGTGTCATATTTAAGAAATCTTTGCAAAACCCAAGGTAACTAAGATTTTCTCCTGTATTTTCTTCTAGAGTTTTATGGTTTTAACTCTTATGTTCATTTCTGTGACCCATCTAGATCTAATTTTTACACATGTTCCTTGTTTTGAATATAGCAATCCAACTTTTTCAGTGTCATCTGTTGACAATTTTATCCTTTCCTCACTGATTGCCTTGACACCTTTGACAAAAATCAACTGTGTGTAAATATATTTATATATTTCTGGACTCTCTCCTGTTCCATAGACCTATATATCTATCCTTACCACAGTGACTAGGCTAAGGAATACCTAGATAGTAAATAACAGTAAAACATTTCTGGGTGTGTCTGTGAGGGTGTTTCTGGGTGAGATTAGCATTTGAATCAGTAGACTGAGTAAAGATCTGACCTCACCAACATGGGTAGCATCATCCAATCCACTGAGGGCCTGAATAGAACAAAAAGGCAGAGAAAGGACAAATTCTCCCTCTTCTTGAGCTGGGAAATCCATCTCTTTCTGCCCTCGAACATTGGATCTCCTGGTTCTCTGGCCTCTGGCTGCCCCTCTCCCCAGGGCTCAGGCCTTTGGATTCAGACTGAATTATACCACCCGGCCTTCTTGGTCTTGGTCTCCTCGTCTCTAGCCCTTAATTGGTCAGGCTCTCCTCTCTCTCTCTCTCTCTCTCTCTATATATATATATATATATGATTGGTTCTGTTTCTCTAGAGAACCCTGACTGTAACTACAAGGTAGCCTAAGTCCTCCAACTTTGTTCTTTTCCAAAGTTGTTTTGGGTATACTAGGTCTTTTCCATTTCCAAATAAAATTTATAATCAATTTGTCATTTTCTACAACAAGGCCTGCTGGAACTTTGACTGGGATTGCACTGAATTGCTAGATCTACTTGGAGAAAACTGACAACTTAACAATGTCAAGTCTTCTGATCCCTGAAAATAGTACCCTTCCCCATACAGATATTCTTAAATTTCTCTCACCAGTGTTCAATGTGTACAAGTCTTACACAACTTTTATCAAGTTTATTCCCAAGTATTTCATGAAATTTTAATGCCATTATAAATAATATGCTTTTTCATTTTCTACTTCTGACTAGTATATAGAAATATAATTGATTTTTGTATATTGAATTAGCTCACTAATTAGTTCTACCAGGTTGTTGTAAATTTCTTAGAATTTTTTTACCTGGATGATCAGAAGAATAAGAATTCTTTTTCAGTCTGAATGTCTTCTATTTCTTTTTCTTGCTTTACTGCACTGGCTAGGTCTTCCAATACAATGTTAACAGGTGTGGAGAAAGGGAGGTGAATCAGGTCCCTGTGGCCATAATGGCCAAAAGTAGAAGCCTCTCCTGATGTTTGAAGTTTGTACTGCACATATAGGTCTTTAAACTACCTGGAATTTAGTATCCACTATGAAATGGGTATCTAAAATTACCTATTACTATATGGACAGCTAATTACTAGATTCTTTCCTCATCCACCTATCACGCCACTTTTGTCATCTACTAAGTTCCCATGTGTACATGTTTTAATTTCTAAACTGTCTGTTCACCCACCCTGAACCAATACCAATTCAAGATCCTGCTAAGTGATTTTATACATTCCATGACTTTAAATAACTCTACAGTATATACTAATGATTCCCAAATTTGTATCTCCACCCAGACCTCTCCCCTAAACTCAAACTTCTACTTCCAACTCTATCATTTGGATTGTATAATAGTATTTCAAATTCTTAATGTCTTAAAAACCAAGCCCCTAATTCTCAGCAACTGCTAACCTGTCCCTCCTGCAGTCTTCTCCTTCTCACGAATTGGAAATTCCATTCTTTCAGGTCCTCAGTTCAAACAGTGGAAAGTCATCCTTGACTCCTTTCTTTCATACCTCACATCCAAGCCAGCAGAAAATCCTAACCACTCTACCTTCAAAATATGTAAAAAAAAAAAAAATCCAGCCACTTACTACCACTTTTATTGCCACTATCCTGATCCAAGCCAATATTACCTCTCACCCCCTGATTATCCCAACAGCCTCTCAACAGCTATCCTCCCTGCCCTCCTAGGGTCTAGTCTCCTCACGGCAACCAGAGGGATCATTTTTCATAACGTAAGTCAGATCGCATCACTGCTCCATTCTAAACCTGCATCCTGCATCTTCCCATCTCTCAGAGTAAAAGCCAAAATCCTTACAATAACCTGAAAGGCCTTTCATGATCCAGTTCCCACTGCCTCTCTAACCCCCTCCTCCGACCACTCTCCTTCTCTCACTCTGCTCTGGACATCCTGGCCTCCTTGCTTTTCCTGACACATCACGCACACTCTCACCTGTTTCCTCTGCCTAGAGCCAAGCTCGTCTCCCAGATATTGACATGGCTTGCCCCCTCACTTCAAGTTTTAATTGCCATCCTAACAGAGAAGCTTTTCCTGACACCCCATACAAAGGAGGAGCCCTCCATACATGCAATACACTCCAGATCCCATTTCCCTGCCTTTTCCCCCCTCAGAGCACTTATCACATCTGACATATTAAATACCTGCTTTTCTATTTGCATTTTATTGGCCTTACCTTATTGGGATGTAGGCTCCATGAAAGCAGGAACTTGCCTGTATTTTTTTTCCTTCACTGTTCTAGGTCCCTAGTCCCTGGAGTAGTATCTGGCACATAAGCACTCAAATATTTGTTGAAGAAATGAATACTTTACTTACCAGAGATTCATAATTGGTCCTTTTATCCAGCAAGGGCAAGCCCTCACTGCTTCTCTCCCCCTTTAAAATTCTCTGCCCTCGACTTTTCTGTATAAATTTAGAATCAGCTAGTCAAGTTCTATGAAAACCTTTTGAGGGTTCTGGCTGGGACTGCTTTGAAATATAAATTAATTTGAGGAGAACTGTTAGGTTTTCAATGTTGAGGTCTTTCTCCACCAAAAACATGGGGGTTCTCCATTTTTTAGGTCTTCTTTTACATCCTTCAGCTGTGTTTATAATTGCCTCCATTAAAAAAACTAAAAATCGTTTCTCAAATATGTTCCTACTTTTTTTTGCTATTCCCCAAAACATTACCTTTTAAAAAATTACATTTCTAACTGTCACAATGAAATCAAGCTCTTTTTCTACTGCCTTGGTCCTCCTTAACTTCAAACATACTTAAATTCCCCGTGCCTAAAAAATCTTCCACTTGGCCATGGAACCATCCTCTGTTCTTACATATTGCAAAGAAGCAGGTAAGTAATGCTGCCTCAGCTTCCTCATTTCCTACTCAGTCCTTAGCCCCTAACCTAGCCTTCACTCAACTACCCAGTGAAAACTGCTCTTTCAGAAAGGACCACTGGGCACTGTGTCACTGAATTCCACAGCCTCTGCTCAGTGTTTATCTTCTTCAGTCTAAGATGCTCGTAACACCAATAACATCCTACCCCTTTAGCTCTGCATTTACTCTCTTCCTTTGGCTTCCATGGAACTGGCATTTCCCTCGTGTCTCCTGAGTGCTTCCCCTTCTGCATCCCCCAATTTCTCTTCTAACTGATTCCAGGAAGAACCTATGTCTACCTCAGGGATACAGGGAAAGCCTCTCTGGGGAAGCAGAGTTTGAGCTAATTCTTAAGGTGAGAGTAGAGTTTACCAGATGGACAAGAAGGAAAAGGGCATTCCTGGCAGAGAGAGCATAAGCAGGGTGAAGACAGCACGGTTAACTAGAGAGCCTCAAACAGCTCAGTACGTCTAGGGCCGCACGTCCAACACAGTGGACATTAACCACATGTGGCTGTTCAGTACCTGAAATGCATCTAGTTCAGGCTGAGATGTGCTGTCAAGTGTAAAACACACACCAGATTTCAAAGACTTGGTACCAAAAAAGGAATGTACAACGCCATGGATAATTTTTTTTTTCACCAATTACATGTTGCCATCGTATTTTGGATATAGTGCTTTAAATAAAATACATTCTTAAAATTAATTTCATGTTTCTGTTTACTTTTAATATGTGGGTCCCACTGTATCTCTATAGAACAGTGCCAGTCTAGGGCGTAAGGGCCAAGTCAAAAGAAGAGAGGAAGAAGCGTGAGTTCCATAGTAAACTTTCTTTCTCCTTTCTACACCCATTGATGTTACCAAAGTTCAGGTCCTAATTACCTCTCACCTAAGACCATCTCAATGGCCCTACTGATCCCTCCCTACAGTCTTGGGCCTGTCACAACCCATCCTAGATACTGTAACCATATTAATCTTTTTAAAGCACCTCATCCCTCCACTGCTCAGAGCCTCCCTGACCTTGAAATTAAGGGGCAAAATAGTCTGGCATTTTGAGGCTCGCCACGACAGAAGCTAATCTGCAGTTACAGGATTCCCCAGTATTGCTCCCCTTCATACCCCTGGATGTGTCAAACTGGAGATGTCACCTCAACTTGACTTACATTTTTCACCTTACTACCTTTGCTCATAATCTTCCCTCTGCCTACAACACCCTTTCCCAAAATTCAGCTTACCAATATCTTACTAGATAATAATAGTATTGTTTTATTTAAAAGGAAAAAAAAATACTGGGGGGTCTTTTGTTAGAGATACAAACTGAAGTATTTAGAGATGAATTTTTTTTTATCTTACTAGGACTCCAGGGTCTGTATAAAAGATGTATTCCTTCAGGAAGCTATTTCTAATCACCCCAAACCTTCAACAAACATGCAACTTGTAGAAGGCATCAAATGCTACACATTACTCTAGGTGCTGGGTAAACTAGACAGTAAAATGTTAGCCCTCCCCTTAGGAGCTCAGTCTCACGGGAGACAGCTACATAAGTCAACAACTGCCACGGAGAATAACTGAAGCTATGAAGAGGTAAACACAGGGTCCTATGGGACCACAGACAAGTCCTAATCCAGGCCGATGGTCAGCAGAGGGAAGCATCCTAAAAAGGGATGCAGAAAAGCCCTAATGAGCTGCTCCTCCACTGATTCCCCAATCCACCTTTTGCAGCTTCTCTATGGTTATCCAATTCTGTCTTTGATGCTTCGTGCATGTACAGTCTATCCTCATTATTTGTGAACTCCACATCTGCAAACTCGCCAATTGTTAAAATGTACTTTAATCTCAAAGTCAATGCTCATGGCAATTTTTTGGTCATTCACAGACACATCCAGATCAGTAAACAACTTGAGTCTTCTGATGCACATGTTCCCTGAAGTGGAGAAGCTGATGCTCTGCCTTCTTGTCTCAGCTCTTGTACTGTGAACAAGCGTCCTCATCCCAGTCTACCTAGTGCCACATTTTTCGCTTTTTGTTTCTGGTGATTTCGCTGTTGAAACTGGCCCCCAAGCACAGGGCTGAAGTGCTGTCTAGTGCTCCTAAGTGCAAGAAGCCTATGATGTGCCTTCTGAACAGAGTATGTGCTACACGGGCTTAGTTCAGGCATGAGTTACAATGCTCTCGGCAGTGAGCTCGGTGTTAATAAGTCAGTAATGTACACCGAATAAGGTGTTTTTAAACAGAAGCACGCATAAGACAAGGCTACGTGTTGATCAGTGGATGAAAATGCTGTAACCAAAGGCTCACAGGAACTTAACTCTGTATTTCCCTTACAAGCAATGGTTCAGTATCCACTAATTCAGAGGTCACAGCAATGTTACAGGACATAACTACCACAAATAACAAGAATCAACTGTACTTTTCTTTCCCTTGAGGGTGGAAATCAGATCTTAGGCATCATTAGTGCCTCATATGAAATAGGCATTATTAAACATTTAGGTCTTAACTGAGAAGTAAATTAATAAATTTTTTCTTTTGTGTAAACGCCTTGACTTCAAAATTAAACAGGGACTGCACAGTTTAACAAAGGCTGGGTACTAAAACAAAACACTTCATTTTTTTTACAGCTTCCAAATGACCAACAGTGGCTTTCACCAACATGCTTACCATTTTTGTTCTTCAGATTAGGGTCTGCTCCACTTTTTAGAAGCTTTAAGGCACATTGTTTATGAGCCCGGTAAGCGGCACAGTGCAAGGGTGTATTTCCTAACTGATCCGAACAGTTAACAGCAGGAGGATTCGGCCTGTTGAGCTAACAGTTGAAGAAATACAATGCAGATTACATACCAAAGACAGACTTTCTTCCATGAAACCCATGACGGTACAGCATAACTGAAAATTCAGGGGGACCCTCACGCTCCAGAGCCGGACGAGCAGCGGGGCTCTTTAGCATCTCAAATGTCAGCGGCTTCTTGCTCACAACATCAGCCAACCCACGTCACTCCCCATGCCGTCCTCAAGCTGCCGCGGAGTCTCAGGTCCCACGCTCCCCTGTCAACAGACGCCACACACTACACCAGGGCCACCCCACTCACCCCTGGACACTGGGGTGCCACTAAGATTCTTTTGCCCCTACCAGGCTTGCAATTCACACTTGTGACAGCAAAATTACAAACTGGTCTACCACAGGCAGTCATTCAGAAGCGTTAAAACCATAAATGTTAAACGTGTAAATGTTAAAGGTCTACTGAATTTGTTGTTCCCAGCTGACTCCTTTAAAAAGTTCTTTTTAAAGGAGTCTCCATTTCACAAAGTTTAAAATATGTTTTAGGCACTACACTTGGAAACCAGAGAGGCCTTTTCAAACGAGCTGAAGTAACTTTAAGGCAAATGGCCGTGCTTCAGTCTTGAATTTAGACCACATTCAGAGTTTTGTGTTTAATGAGACTATTTTCAGGAAATGGAAACTGGAAAGTAGGTCTCCTAAGAAGAAAAAAATGAAATGGGTAAGTTTTCAGTCTGTTCTAACATGATATAAATATTTCAAAAATATTGTCCCTTGTTTGTATGTTATTTTCTAGAAGTATAGCATACCTTTCAGAAATAATTGCGCATCAAAATTTGAGAAAGGTACTCCTTTATAGGATCCTATATATTATATGCCAATTTTAAATTGGATTAATCATGAAGAAAAAAAAAACTATCCTTATATTAAGTGTTTACCATGAAAAACTAAATTCTTAACCATTAGGTTTTCAAGCAGAAGTGGGATGGTAAATCAGAAATTCAGAGAAAAACGTAATCATTTAAAATATATCCTGCTTAAACTATTACCATGCTGTGTTTTCAGATATTTAAAGACTTTTGTTCTATTATTATGATCTCGAGTATTCTGGTCCCACAATTTGACTACATTATGAACTCAACGTTAAGTAAACAATTTCCTCAGCTTTTCTAAGCAAATTGTCTGAATTAGGCACCAGAATAATTTTGTGAAAATTCATGTTTAAGTAGCAGTTACCCTTTTTTATATATCTTGAAGGTATTCACTTATCTGTTTCTAACTGGGGCAGTCACTTAATGTTTTCAATAATCTTTTACCTGGAGAGTGAAATACTGATATTTCTAGGGAAAAACTGTACTCCTTTGATTATGTGAAATGCTGATTTAAATGCGCCTCCTGCAGTAAAACTTGTAAATAAGGAACTATCCCAAATTCAGTAGCTGTTTACTGTTCCATCTTTTTTTAAAAATATCTTAATAAACTTCACACTTTCTGGAAAAAAAAAATTTCCTGCAGAGTAAAGAAATAATACATTTGTTTTTGTTTTTACCAGAGCTGTAAGTTCTGCTGTTCTGCCTTCTCTTGCTGCTGCTAAAAGTAATTCTTCAAGCTTTCTTTGTTGAGTCCTTTCTACAGCTGCAAAAGGAAAAGTACATATTATTCTACTTCTAGTCTGGATCCTATTAGCAAATTTATCACAAAGATATACAGAGAATAAAGTGATCATGATAAGAAAAGTCACAATGTTTTGAATTGTAATTCAAATGCTGTTAGACTTTACTGTTATTCTCACTGCCTTTATTTCAGACTACAGAGATCAACTTCCCTCAGGTTCAGATGAATTTCTGTTTTCAATTCAGAGGTCCTTAAGTACATTACTCACTACAACACCCAACACAAGTAATTATGAATTACTTTTGCATGCTGAAATACTATTACATATGTGCCTTGGAAAGGTAGATAAGTGGGGAGAGGCGCTCATACCTTCCAGAACCTTAGAATGCAAAAAGTAATAAGAAATAGTGTTGGTAGGAAGACATACAAACCATATAAATATATTTAGGTTTATATATACTTACATACTTCTACATAAGAATATTTTATTTCTTTAACAAATACTCTAGCACTTACTACATGCCAAATATCTTTCAAAACACTTAAACAATATTAACTCATTAAATCCTCATAACTACTCTTTGAAGTGTTACTATTTTCACAATTTTATAGATGAAGAAACTGAGGCAGCAAGAGGTTAAGGAACTTAACCTAAGCCACACAGCCAGGATGTGGAGGAGCTGGGACTTGAACTTCGGCAGGTGGGTTCCAGAGTCCATGCTTTTACCATTACTCTGTGCTGCTCATACTTGCAGGGAACGAGAGCAGTCTGATTTAAGGGACTAGAATATGTAATAAGGTCTCATTTCTGCTGTTTGAGTTCTGCTGTTTTGGTTTACAGAAAAGAAACAATTTCATAGAAAGGCTTAATAATAATCCCCCTTAAAATATGTGTACAATGTCCTGTGCAAAGGCTGCAAGGGAGGAACTACAAAAGGTTTCCTAGGTCTCCCCGAGAAATAATGAACATTTATTAGTAGTTAGTAATTACTATGCGCTAACAGTTGTTCGAGACACTACGCATGCCCTTGCATTTCAACTACAGGAAACACATAGCTTGAATACAGGAATAGCTGGAACCAGTTTAACTTTGTCTTAAGAACGGACTAACACTACTAATATACCATCATCTTCTTTTCTCACATTTTTATTTCCACACCCGCTCCCTCCCTCTCCACTCTGGAGGAAGGCTGCCACGCCTCCACACATGCTCCCAACACTGCTTTCTTTTGCTGGGATTCACGCTCTTCAGTCTTTCCTCTAAGGCCACTGGACCGTGAGCTTTGGAGAAGAGTCACGTCCCCACCCTTCCCTACACACCTGTACTACTGCATGTATTACCTGGAGCTGTAATTTATCCCTGCAGTCATTCTTGAAGTCAGGTACCTGTTCTTACTCTTCTGTGTATCCTAGGCATTTATGACAGTATCTGGCACAATGCATATTTAGCCAGTAAGTATTCACTGAATAATCAAACAATGTTTAATAATGTTCGTTCTAGACTTTAAGGAAGGGTGGTAAATGTTTCTCTCTAGATTGTCTAGGCTCATAAATGAAGGAAAACTGGATTTGGAGTTGAAAACCCTGCTTGTGTTCCTGTCCTGTGTTCCTTCTGGACACTGAAAGAAGACTGCTGACCCAGCCAATAAAAACAAATATTCCAATTTGCGGACTCAAGGCTTCTAGAGTGCCCGTAATGTTCTGTTCCTTGACACGGGTGCTGTTTACATGGATGTGTTCCCCTTGTGAAAACAGCAAGCTGTGCATTAATAATGTGTACTTTTATCCATATATTTTATACCTTAATAAATGTTTTTTAAAGCAAATACTCCATCCCCAAAATAATTTGTCCTATAAATTTTATTTTTATTTTTTTTTTAAATACTTATCTATCTATCTATTTATTTATTTATTTTGGCTGCATCCATCTATCTATCTATCTACCTATCTATCGATCTATCTATTTATTTTGGCTGCCCTGGGTCTTAGTTGCGGCACTCAGGATCTTCGCTGAGGCATGCGAACTCTTAGTTGCAGCATGCATGTGGGATCTAGTTCCCTGACCTGGGATCAAATCTGGGCCCCCTGCATTGAGAGTGCAGAGTCTTATCCACTGGACCACCAGGGAAGTCCCTGTCCTATAAATTTTAAATTTGATACGACTATAAACTAACTCTTTGTCTTTCTTTTCAGTCAGAATCCAGAGTTAGTAGGGATCACAGAGATCATGAAGCCTAACTCCATCCTGACAAGACACTTACATACACGCCCAGCGTAGGTTAAATAGCAGTACACTTCAAATGCAGGTGAGAACCTACCAAATGTACTTCATTAACAACAGAAAATCACCCTTTTGCAATCTCTATAGTAAAGAGTGATTCAGGCAAGAATTATCAACGAATGCTAAAATCACTGATTTAAAGTGATTTTATCCTGATTTCAGGATATTGACATGGTCTCAGTTTCTCTCCCCAAGGATTATTTATTAATTACAAAAGGGGGAAGGTAGCTTAACAGTGGACCACGTAGTGATCAGAGATAATTTCACCAGTAATGGAACAGAATGACACCATGTACCTCCTAATATGCACTGGTATAAAGCATAAAACCTTATCCTATGCCAAATACAACCTATGGCAAAATGTATATCCTGCATCTAATTATATGAGACAAGAAAAGCCCAAACTGAGGGGCATTCTACAAAAGTGATATTACGATAATGATGTTAAATCTCATGAAATTGATCATTATATTGTGATTATATAAGGAAATATCCTTGTTCTTAGGAGATACATACTGAAGTACTTAGGGCTAAAGTATCATTATGTCTGCAAATTATTCCCTAATAGCGCAGCAAAAAAAAAAATTAAAAGTAAATAAATAAAATTAAATAATATATAAAAAGGTAAACCAGATGTGGCAAAATGTTAATGACTGGTGACTAAGTGCAGATATACAAGTGTTTGTTGTACTATTCTTGAAACTTTCCCATAGGTTGGATATTTCTCAAAATAAAAAAAAGTCAAACAATACGTAGAAGAAGGTACACTAGTCCTCTCTAGTGCCTGACAAGTAGTAATCTACCCTCTCCCAAACACTTCTAATCATGGGAAACTCACTACACCTTTCAAGGCAACCCAGGCCATTATTATAATACACTGGACCCAAAGATAAACTCCCTGGCATGCCATCAAGTGGATCGTCAACTGGCCCTGGTCGGCCTCAAATAAGAATACCTCTCTTCCGGGACTTCCCTGGTGGCACAGTGGTTAAGAATCCACCTGCCGATACAGGGGACACAGGTTCGAGCCCTGGTCCGGGAAGATCCCACATGCTGCAGAGCAACTAAGCCTGTGCGCCACAACTACTGAGCCTGCGCTCTAGAGCCCATGAGCCACAACTGCTGAGCCCGTGTGCCACAACTACTGAAGTCTGTGCGCCTAGAGCCCATGCTCCGCAACAAGAGAAGCCACTGCAATGAGAAGCCCGTGCACTGCAACAAAGAGTAGCCCCCGCTCGCTGCAACTAGAGAAAGCCCTCGCGCAGCAATGAAAACCCAATGCAGCCAAAATAAATAAATAAATATATTTAAAAAAAAAAAAAAAGAATACCTCTCTTCCAATATAACAGTTCTTGAGATACTCAAACATGATTCCGTTGTGTCTACTGATGTCTGTCTTTCTGGGGTGAAACATTTCCTGTCTCTACGTGCATTACCCTACGATTGGGTTTCTGGTCTACCTGTGGTCTTGGTGGGTTGTGGATGTACTCCCTGCAGCCTGATCCATTTAATGCACTATCCACAGATGATATCACACCTGGCTAAGGTGATCTCATCAGAGCAAAATCTCTCAATTTCTACTTCTATTACCCCAGCTAGGACCATACTGTAGCTGATAAATCATAGTGCCCATCAAGTCAACTAAGCCCTTATCCTTAGCACAGTTGGGTTTTGCCGGCTGTGCGGGTGGGCACTTAGAGCACGTCTTTACAGCCAGCCCCATTAAATGTCAACTTGTCAGGTGAACCCAACATCCCAGTCTGTCGGGAGAACGTCAGTTCTGGGTTCTCATCTTATTACAAATAAAATAATAGAACAGGATCAAAGACAGTACCTAATCCTCCCAATTAGATGATAATTTATTAAAGGGCAGGGATCACATATAATATGATCAATCTCCTCAAAATCACATAATGCTGAGCCTTATAGAAGATGTTTTGTGTTGATTTGTTTATTGAAAATGAGAGGGTTCATTTTAAATGCAAGAGCGAGTAGAGACATTGATCTAAAGGTGTCTGACAAGCAGACATTATCTTGTAACTAAAGAAACAAGGGAGATTTTAGGTTTCAAGGCCAACTGGAAAGTAATAAAAAGCAAGACCTTGCTTCGTACATAGATAAAAATACTAATAACAAATAAATCAACACCCTTGAAGTACAAAATTATCTTGCCCTTCTCTGAATTGCAAAGGAAAGAAACAAAGGATGTGTGTGAAACTGCAACTCTAATTCAATACCTTTATTCATAAAGTAGTAATTAAGAAATCTTCTCTTCTCGGGGACTTCCCTGATGGTCCAGTGGTTAAGAATCTGCCTTCCAATGCAGGGGACACAGGTTCAATCCCTGGTCGGGGAACTAAGATCCCACATGCCGCGGGGCAACTAAGCCCACGCGCTCTAGAGCCCACGTGCCACAACTAGAGAAAAGCCCGTGTGCCGCAACGAAGACCCGACGCAGCCAAATAAATTAATTAATTTAATAAAAAATGTAATCTTCTCTTCTCTACTATAGAAATAATACCAAAAAAATAATTACAGCCAAAGCCCTGGATATTTGGGGGATAATCCTAACAAATGAAGGCTTCCCAATGTAAGCATCAAAGTATTTTTGTTTTAAACTATTTTTAGAGAAATCCCTAATATGTCTTCTTAAATGTAACTGAATCTTTGAAGTTCATCTAACAATGAAGCTGATCCATGAAGAAGTTACTGTTGGCTGCTGTACTACAATGAAGCCCTCAGGGGAATGGAGCCGGCCAGAGCTATCTTCCCCAATATCAAATGACTCCCTCCCAGTAGCTACACCTCTTATAGTTTCCCTGTCCTGCGCTTCTGTATTCCTTCATTATCATGCCTCTGCAGCCTTTCAGCTGTACTCCCTCATGTCTCTAATTTCTACTTTTAATTTTGTTGGAGATTTGATTTTTAAAACTTGCCATAATCTTATATAAAGAATTTAAAAGCTCTGTGGAAACTCTCATATAGTTTTATGTCTCATCAGTGACTTGCAAATTACATTATCATTAGACCACAGGCTTGGTGTCATCTATTTTGGCATCTCAGAAGCCATTTCTACTTCTATTCTGGACCGTGTCTATAACGAAAATAAATGCTGTTTAGATTAAGATCCATAATATTTACCTTCAAGCATGTTTCTGATTTCTTTGTCATGAGTGACTTCCTTTGCTGTCTGTCCATTCCCATTAACAACAGTAGTATGAGCATTATATTCTAAAAGAAGCATTACCAACTCCTAAAAAAGCAGAGAAATTATAGACTTCATTATATTATAGCCCTTTTTCAAATTACTAATTACTACTGAGTTTCTTCTGCAATAGAAAGAATTAGGTAGGAATCTTTATATCACTTCACAGTTCTGTCTGCATTATTGTGGTTCCTTAGTATTCACTTAAATTGACTACTACAATTCAACTAATTGTAATAATGACTGATGACTGCCTAAACAGTTGCCAATCCACAATTAAACAGACAACTTCTATAACTGATTTTTAAAGTAAATTATCTGGTTATTTTACCAAGTTGATTCATGCGGTCAAAACGAAATATGAGTTAACAAAACCATTATTTAAATTAGTAATTTAAATTAGATAATTAGAGCAGATAATACATTCATTTAACATTATTCCTCCAAGAAATGTTGGAAAAAATAATTTCCTCTACAGACTTAGATTTTTAAAAAATTAATTATGATGTTTATAATAAATAGGACATTATTTTCTGAAGTGATATAGACTGACAGGATACAACACTATCAAAGGGATGCTTTATAATGAAGCAAATGATCTCCTGAAGTCAATATTCAACAATGGAGCATAAGCTACATCATTCATATTTACTCTAAGTGGCTAACAGCTCTTTTAGGAATTTTTGTAGTAAAAAATGTTTAAATACATATCTAAACACAGACAGGAAGAAAACAAAATACTCATTGTCCTAGTCACTGCATGAGCACTACAAACATTTTGGAGGGTTTCTTTCTAATCATTTTTCCCTTGCATAAGTTTGAGATTTTTTTAACATAATTTTATTTATGACATCATTGCTTAAGTTATACTCCTTTTGCCTAATACATCATTTTCCAGGACGTTATAGTGTCTATAAACATACTTTTCACTGAATATTATTCTATAAAATGTACTACCACATTTTACAAATAGAAAAACTGCTAAGAAGTCTAATATTTTAATAAAGTAAATTCTTATAAAATATCTTAGCATTTCCTATCATTTTAAAGGTAACATTTTGGAAGAAGTGCTTTCATAGTTTATGTAAAGAGTTCATATTAGTAAAGAAAGTAGAACAATGCATAGAATGATAGGAAGTATTTATAAAGCACATATCTGATAAGGAAATTGTATCCAGAATATATAAAGAACTTTTACAAGTCAACAATAAAAAGACAACCCAATTGAAAAATAGTCAAAGATAAAAATGAGCAATCAGAAAAGGAAATTAAGAAAAACAATTCCATTTACAATGGCATCAAAAAGAATAAAATGCTTAAAAATAAACTTAACCATGGAGATGAAAGACTTTTACACTAAAACTACGAAATATAGCTCAAAGAAATTAAAGAAGATATAAATAAGTGGGAAGACATCTAGTGATCATGAATGGGAAGACTTAATATTGTTGAGATGTGAACACTACCCAAAGCAATCTACAGATTCAATGCAATCCCTAACAAATCCCAATGATGTTTTTTCCAGAAACAGAAAATCCTATCATAAAATTCACATGGAATCTCTAGAGATCCCAAATAGCCAAAACAGTAATGAAAAAGAAGAACAAAGTTGGAGATCTCACACTTCCAGATTTCAAAACTTACCTCAAAGCTAATCAAAGTAATCAAAACAGTGCAATAATGACATAAAGATAGACATATAGACCAATGGAATAGAAAAGAGAGCCCAGAAATAAACTCTCACATATTTGTTCAAATGATTTTCAACAAGGGTGCCAAGACCATTTGAAGGGGAAAGGATAGTCTCTTCAACAAATGGTGCTGGGAAAACTGGATATTCACATGCAAACAAATAAAGTTGGACCTGTATACTTTACACCACATACCAAAATTAACTCTATTAGGATGAAAGACCTAATAGAAAACCTAAAACAATAAAAATCTTAGAAGAAAACATAAGAGGAAAGCTTCATGACATTAGATTTAGCAGTCATTTCTTGGAATATGACACCAAAAGCATAGGTTAAAAAAAAGAAAGAAACTGGACTACATCAAAATTAAAAACTCTGTACAACAAAGCACTATCAAGAGAGTGAAAAGGCAATCCAGAGTGGGAAAAAATATTTGCAAATCGGGTATCTGATCTAGGATTTATATCCAGAATATGTAAATAACTCCCCAAACTCAAAAACACCACCACCACCACCAAACTATCTGATTTTAAAAATGGGCAAAGAATCTGAAAAGGCTACATACTGTATGTATGTGACATACATATGGAACTATGTGACATTCTGGAAAAGGCAAAACTATGGAGAAAGTAGAAAGATCAGTAGTTGCCATGGTTTTGGGTGGGAGGAAGGATGAACAGGTGGAGCACACAGGATTTTTAGGGCAGTGAAAATATTCTGTATGATATTATAATGATAGACGCATATCATTAAACATTTTGTCCAAACCCAAAGAACATACAACAACAAGAGTGAATGCTAAAGTAAACTATGGACTTTGGGTGGTTATGATGTGTCAATGTAGGTTCATCACTTGTTTTATTTAAAAAAAAAAAAAAAAAAAAAAAAAAGAACCACTCTGGTGGGGCATGTTGATAATGGGAGAGACCATGCATGTGTGGAGGCAGGGCATACATGGGAAATCTGTATCTTCCCCTCAATCTTGCTGTGAACCTGATACTACTCTACAAGTTTGTCTTTCAAATAAAAAAAATTTAAATAAATGGGCAAAGGATTCAACAGACATTTTTCCAAAGAAAAATGGCCAATAAGCATATGAACAGATGTTCAACATCACTAATCATTACGGAAATGCAAATCAAAACCAAATGAGATACCATTTCACAACCCTTAGGATGCCTAAAATTAGGAAGACTGACAATAACAAGTGTGATGAGGATGTGGAGAAACTGAAACCTTCATGCAATGCTAGTGGGAATGTAAAATGGTACAGCTGCTTTGGTAATCAGTTTGGCAGCTCTGCAAAATACTAAACAGAGCAATACCAAGTGGTGCAGCAATTCCACTCCTAGGTACGTACCAAAGAGAAATGAAAATATATGTCCAGGTCAAAAATCTTGCACATGAGTGTTCAAAGCAGCATTATTCATAATATCCCAAAAGTGGAAACAACCTAAATGTCCATCAACTGATAGTTGGATAAATAAAATGTGGTATGTCCATACAATGGAATATTATTTGGCAATAAAAAAGAATGAAGTACTGATATATATTATAATCATGGATGAGCCTTGAAAACATTATGTTAAGTAAAAGAAGCCAGTCACAGAAAACCATGTATTATATGCTTCCATTTATATGAAATGTCTAGAACAGGTAAATCTATAGAGACAGTAGGTTAGTGGTTGCCAGGGCCTGGGGGGAAGGAGTAATAGGGAATGACAGCTCATGAGTACAAGATTTCTTTCTGGGATGATCCAAATGTTCTAAAATTATGTTGATGGTTGCACAAGTCAACATACCTGAACCACTGAATTGTACATGGGTGATCTGTATAGTATGTAAACTAGATCTCAATAAAGTGCCTATAAAAAGATAGTAGAGATATTCAAGTTTGGCACCACATGGCACATTTGAGTTAAGGAATGTTATTTCTCAACCTACCTCATCTAGTTGTTTTATACCATCTTTGCAACTGTACAGTGTTCTAGTAATTAATTGTCCTGATTTGAGTTTCAGGAAGGTATAAGAACTAATGTGGAACCTGATTGACATAAATCCTCAAAGGGCTGGACTACAGAAAATGGGCAGAGGGAATGGTATGCACAGAGGTAGAGAGGTACCTTTAAGAAAAGAGGATATGCTTCGATTATGTGGCAACAGGCTACAGGGGGAAATAGGGCAGACTTTCAGAGTTGCTATATGCAATCTCAGGGGTTCAGATTGTCCTGAAGGGAAGGGACACCTCTTAAAGGTTCCAGAGGAATGACTATCAAACTGCAAGTTACAAAAAACACCTGTCCACCCTGTGAAGAAGATTAAGAGCATAAGTTCTCAGAGTGTGGTCCCCAGACCTGTACGTAGTATCAGCATCACCCATGAAATTGGCAGAAACGCAAGTTCTCAAGCCCCATCTCAGACCCACTGAATCAGAAATGCTGGGGATGGGGTCCAGCAACTTGTATGTTAAGCACTCCAGGTAAGGAATACAAGCGCTCAGGCAGGAGAAATCATCAGAAGAAGTTTTTATTCATTAAATCAGAATTAGAAAATAGAAGGCACCTGAAGAGACCAGTGGCTGGATGTCTAACTCGAGAAACATGAATGAAACACCCAGAGAGGTCACCGCTGATTTTTAATACCTCAGTGGGTAGAAGAGGTTTTAACTTTCTTCAAAGGTCTGTTGCAGTATTATTCTTATGTTTAGAAAAAACGTTTTTAAGCCAAACTGTGCTTCTCTATGCCAAAATTAAAGACCATCCTGCCAGGACTTCCCTGGTGGCGCAGTGGTTAAGAATCCGCCTGCCAATGCAGGGGACACGGGTTCAAGCCCTGGTCCGGGAAGGTCCCACATGCCACGGAGGAACTAAGCCCGTGCGCCACAGCTACTGAGCCTGAGCTCTAGAGCCCGCGAGCCACAACTACTGAAGCCTGCATGCTCTAGGGCCTGTGATCCACAAGAAGAGAAGCCACCTCAATGAGAAGACCACGCACTGCAACGAAGAGTAGTCCCTGCTCAGCACAGCTAGAGAAAGCCCATGCACAGCAACGAAGACCCAACGCAGCCAAAAATAAATAAAAAATTATATGTAAAAAAAAAAAAAGACCATCCTGCCCCCTTTAACAGTTTGTACACATACCAAAGGAGTTGTCATCTTCCTCTTCATCCTGCAGGATCTAGAATTCCTAATCTAGTCCTGAGAAGTCCCTGGTGCTTTTACACAAAATTCCAGCTCCAACCACTTTTCCTTCACAAGTTCTCCTTGCATCAACTGAATATATGGTTCTCCTCTGAACTTTCTGCCAACTCTCTGCCAACTCTCCACATTCTTATTAATTATTCACTTAACATACTTAAAGCCCTTACATTGTACAAGGCCCTCCACCTGTCAGGGAAAATGCTTAGGTAATGAATACTGAAGGGATCTGAGAAAGTGCTGACAAAAATCAGAGCTGAGATTAGGATACTGACTGGGACATCCCTGGACATGGTGGAATTGAGAGATTAGAAAAAAAAAGCCACTGAGAGACAGAGCAGTCCAGGTAAAAAGCAATGAATATGTTCTCAAGCAGAGACAGTAAAAAGGAGGATCTAAAGGGACAAGTCCTTCAACGACCAATACAAATACTGCATAAGGAGCTTGTGTGAAGGAAGAGGAGTCCCATTTTAGAAACATGAAATTCCAGATATCTGAGTGGCAAGTAAGGAGCCCAAACATGCAGCTAAACACAAAACGTGGACACCTGGAAAGAAGTATGAGGTCAAAATACAGATTTCCAAATAATCCCCCAGGAGAAATAATGAAGCCTTAAGAGTGGATGGGTTTCTTAGGGGGACAGTTTCAAGAGAAAAGAGAAGAATGGTTTAAAAAAAAACAAACAGAGGAACACCTACAATGAAAGGTAAGAAAAATGAACAAGCACAAACAGATAGGAATCAGAAAAGCAGCCAAAGATGCAGCAGTAGAAACAGACTGTATAGTGCCTCTTCCCAGAGAGATCAGCTTTGTTGGAGTGCAACTATGGAAAATATGAAAACAGAAACCTTAAAAATAGTAAACCACTGAGGAACTTTAGGAAAACATTCAGTTAACAGGTACAGTCAGGACCTAGACTACAAAGGATCAAAATAATCAGGTGCTAATAAGGAAGGTGAAAAAGGAAGTGTAGACACATTTTAATAATATTTTATAAAAAATCAGAACAAGGACAAGCATCTTGCTCAGAGAAGGTCTCCTTGCCCCCAAGGTCTCTTCAAGAGCAAGAGGACATGGGGAATCAGGAGGGCTATCTCCAAGAAGTGGTCATTCATGATGTATATGACTATATTCAGACAGTACAAAAAAAAGAAAAACACAGGACCCTAAGTGGCTCAAGCTAGCACAGTCATAATAATGTACACTCAGTATTTATTTAACCAAAATCTAGCTATAGATTAAGAGAATGAGAAAAGTGAAGTGGTTTTAGTGGGGATTAAGGCAGGGAGAAACAAATAATCAAATGCTTATCTTCCAGAAGTAATAGAAATAGAAAATCTAAAATTAAAAAAAAAAAACCACAACAAAAAACAAAAATCAGTGACATAAGTATATTATTTAGAAATATGAAAGTTAAAAAAAACTGTAATAACAGCTGAAAATAATAACGTGGTTGCCTCTAGGAAAGTGTGACTCAGAGTGGGCAGGCGTGGAGCAAAGGTCATCAGTTTTTCATTATAATTCTCATAATATCACTTGACATCTAAAATGAAATACACACGCACATGGGTGGACCTTGAGACTGTCATACAGAGTGAAGTAAGTCAGAAAGAGAAAAACAAATATTGTGTATTAAAGCATATATGTGGAATCTAGAAAAATGGTACAGATGATCTTATTTGCAAAGCAGAAACAGAGACACAGACATAGAGAACAAACATATGGATACCAAGGGGGAAAGGAAATGTATGGATACCAAGGGGGATAGGGGAGGGGATGGGGTGAACTGGGAGATTGGGATTGACATATATACACTATTGATACTAGGTATAAAATAGATAACTAATGAGAACATACTGTATAGCACAGGGAACTCTACTCAATACTCTGTGGTGACCTAAATGGGAAGGAAATCCAAAAAAGAGGGGATATATGTATAGCTAACACAACATTGTAATGAAACTATACTTCAATAAAAATTAATTAAAAAAAAGAAACACACATGCACAGGCACATACACAGAATTTTTTTTTCAAGAAACACCTCACAAAGAAAAAAGTCTTAAAGATTCCTAAGACACTGCTAAATGGTAGCTGAAATATGTAAGGCAGAGACATATGTTCAACTTAACTAACACTTAAGAGCTAGCAATGCCTCCGAAATTACCACAAGAAAAGCCTGTTTCATAAGTTAATTGGGACTGGGCTTCTCTGGTGGCGCAGTAGTTAAGAATCCGCCTACCAATGCAGGAGACACGGGTTCGAACCCTGGGCCAGGAAGATCCCACATGCCATGTAGCAACTAAGCCCATTTGCTACAACTACTGAGCCTGTGCTCTAGAGCCCGCAAGCCACAACTACTGAAGCCCACATGCCACAATTACTGAAGCCCACGCGCCTAGAGCCTGTGCTCCGCAACAAGAGAAGTCACCACAATGAGAAGCACCATAATGAAGAGTAGCCCCTGCTCGCCACAACTAGAGAAAGCCCACGTGCAGCAACGAAGACCCAACGCAGCCAAAAATCAATCAATCAATAAATAAATTAAAAAAAATTAATTGGGACTTTCAGATTCCACCTAGCATTTAGAAAGAGAAAGTCACTCCCACTCTAGTAACAAGAGGAAAAAACAGGTAATCTACAGAACTATACTTTTCTTGAACCCAGAGAATTAAGATGGCAGGGAAACCAACTAGTCTGAAATCTAAGGAAATTGCTTCAAAGCAAGCATGGGCTCACCTCGAATAGGTGTGGGAATAAGATGGGACCTGCCAAACATTAATAGAATGAAAGAAAAAAATCACATAATCATCTCAACATATACAGAAAAAGCATTTGACAAGATTCAACATACATTCAGGATAAAAAGTCTCAACAAATTAGGTAGAGAAGGAATGTACCTTATCATAATAAAGGCCATATGACAAGCCAATGGCTAACATTATATTCAACAGTAGAAGGCTGAAAACTTTCCCTCATCACAAGGGTGCCTACTCTCATCACTCCTATTCAACATAGTACTGGAAGTCCTAACCAAAGCAATCAGACAAGAAAAAGAAACAAAAGGCATCAGAATCGCAGAGAATGAAGTAAAATTGTCTCTATTTGCACATGACATGATTTTATATATAGAAAATCCTAAAAAGTCCACCAAAAGCTGTAGGATCTACTCAATGAATTCAGTAAAGTTGCAGCATACAAAATTAACACACAAAAATCAGTAGCATTTCTATACACTAACTATAAATTATCTGCAAAAGAAAGAAAACAATCCCATTTACAATACCATCAAAAACAATAAAATACTTAGGAATAAATTTAACCAAGGAAGTGAAACATCTCTACACTGAAAACCACAAGAGAATTATGAAAGAAACTGAAGAGGACACAAATAAATGAAAATATATCCTGTGTTCATGGACTGGAAGAATTAATATTGTTAAAATGTCCATGCTACTCAAAACCACCTATAGATTTAATGCAATCCCTATCAAGATTCTAATGGCTTTTTTTTTTTTTTTTTTTAACAGAAGTAGAACAAATAGTCCAAAAATTTATTTGGAACCACTAAAGACCCCAAATAGCCAAAGCAATCCTGAGAAAGAAGAACAAAACAGGAGGCACCATACTTGATTTCCAGCTATGGTAATCAAAACAGTATGGTACTCACATAAAAACGGACACAGAGACAAAAGGAACAGAATCAAGAGCCCAGAAATAAACCCATGCATATAGGGTCAACTGATCTTTGACAAAGGAGTCACGAATACTTAATGAAAAAAAGACAATCTCTTCAATAAGTGATGCTGGGGAAATTGGGTATTCACTCATAAAAGAATGAAACTAGACCCTAATCCTACACTGCTTACAAAAGTTAGGGTTAGGGGGCTTCCCTGGTGGCGCAGTGGTTGAGAGTCTGCCTGCCCATGCAGGGCACACGGGTTCGAGCCCTGGTCTGGGAGGATCCCACATGCCGCGGAGCAACTGGGCCCGTGAGCCACAGCTGCTGAGCCTGCGCTGCTGGAGCCTGTGCTCCGCAAAGAGAGAGACCGCGATAGTGAGAGGCCCGCGCGCTGCGATGAGGAGTGGCCCCCGCTTGCCGCAAGGAGGGGAGGCCCTCGCACAGAAACGAGGACCCAGCACAGCCAAAAATAAATAAACAAATAAATATTTAAAAAATAGTGTGGGGAAAAAAAAACTTTCCTTTAAAAAAAAAAAAAAAAAGTTAGGGTTAACTCAAAATGAATTAAAGATATAAACGTAAGACCTGAAACCATAAAGCTCCTAGAAGAAAACACAGAAAAAAGCTCCTTAACATGGGTCTTGGCAACAATGTTTTGGATATGACATGTAAAGCAAAGGCAACAAAAGCAAAAATCAACTGGGACTATATCAAACTAAAAGCTTCTGCACAGCAAAGAAAACCATCATAAAAAAGGAAAGGCAACATAGAAAATGCAAGAAAATATTTGTAAATCATATATCTGTTAAGTAGTTAACATCCAAAATATTTAAAGAACTAATACAACTCAGTAGCAGAAAGACAAATAATCCAATTTTAAAATGGGCAAAGGATCTGAATAGACATTCTTCCAGAGAAGATATTCAAATGGCCCAGGTACCTAAAATGGCACTCAACATCACTAATCATTAGGGAAATGCAAATCAAAACCACAATGAGATCTCACCTCACACATGTTAAAACAGCTATCACCAAAAAGACAACAGATAACAAATGCTGGTGAAGATGTGGAGAAAAGGCAACACTTGATGTTGGTGGCATTGTAGACTGGTACAGCTATTACGGAAAACAGTAAAGAGGTTCCTCAAAAAACTAAAAATTGGACTACCATAGATCCAGCAATTCCACTTCTGAGTGTACATCCAAAAAAAAAAGAGAAAGAAAAGAAACACTGACCTGAAAAGATATCTGCACCCCCATGTTCATTGCAGCATTATTTATAATAACCAAAACATGGAAACAACCTAAGTGTCCCCTGACCAAGAATGGATAAAGAAAATATGGCGTGTGTGTGTGTGTGTGTGTGTGTGTGTGTGTGTGTGTGTATATATGTATACACACACACACACACACACACACACAATGGAATACTATTCAGCCATAAAAAGAAGGAAATCCTCCCATTTCCAAAAACATGGATGGATCCCAAGGGCATTATACTAAATGTAACAAGACAGAGAAAGACAAATACCATATAATCTCACTTATATGTGGAATATAAAAAAACAAAAAACCCAAGCTCATAGTAAAAGAGGTCAGATTTGTGGTTACCAAAGGCTGGAGGTTAGGGGTGGAGGAATTGGATGAAGGTGGTCAAAAGGTACAAAATTCCAGTTACAGGCACACCTCAGAGATATTGCGGGTGCAGTTCAGACCACTGCAATAAAGTACTGCAATAAAGCAAATCACATTAATTTTTTGGTTCCCCAGTGCATATAAAAGGTATGTTTACACTATATTGTAGTTTATTAAGTGTGCAATAGCATTATGTCTTAAAAAATAATGTACATACCTTAATTAAAAAATACTTAATTGCTAAAATATACTAACCATCATGAGGCTTCAGCAAGTTGTAATCTTTTTGTAATAGTAACAAACACCACCGATCCCAGATCACCATAACAAATATAATAATGAAAAAATCTGAAATATTACGAGAATTACCAAAACGTGACAGAGACACAAAGTGAGCAAATGCTGTTGGAAAAACAGACTTGCTCAATGGGTTGCCACAAAACTTAAATATGTAAAAAATGCATTATCTGAAGTGCAATATAGCAAAGCACAGTAAGGATACCTGTACTATTTACCTCTGTCTCTACCGTCTTATACACAATGTTTAACATTCCATAAAACATTACCAGATACACAAAAAGCAAGAAAAGCAATCCACTGTCAAGAGACAAAGTGGTTAACAGAATAACAAAGAAATGATCAAGGGCTTCCCTGGTGGCGCAGTGGTTGAGAATCTGCCTGCTAATGCAGGGGACACGGGTTCGAGCCCTGGTCTGGGAAGATCCCACATGCCACGGAGCAGCTGGGCCCGTGAGCCACAACTACTGAGCCTGCGCATCTGGAGCCTGTGCCCCGCAACGGGAGGGGCCGCGATAGTGAAAGGCCCGCACACCGCGATGAAGAGCGGTCCCCGCACCGCGATGAAGAGTGGCCCCCGCTTGCCGCAACTAGAGAAAGCCCTTGCACGAACTGAAGACCCAACACAGCCAAAAATAAATAAATAAATAAAGTAGCTATAAAATTAAAAAAAAAAAAAAAAGTACTAACCATGTGCCACAAACTCAGGAATGACAACAGAACCACAGTGGTAGGGAGTTGATTTAAAAAAAAAAAAAAAAAAAAAAAAAGAAATGATCAAGATGTTGGAATGATCAGATAGAGAACTTTATTATGTTAAAAGGTCTAGTGGACAAGGTAGACAACGTGTACAATGAGATGGAGAACTGCAGCTGAGAAGTGGAAACTATAAGAAAGAGTCAAAGAAAAATGCTAGAAATGAGGTAAAGAATGCCTTCAATGGTCTCATCAGTAGACATCAGAGCACAGCTGAGGAAAGAATCAGTAAACTCGAAGACAGGCCAAAAGACATTAGCTAAACACTAAGAGAGAAAGTGGAGGGGAGTGGGGAGGCGGTCGGAAAAGGGGAAAAGGAGGGGGAAGAAGAAATAGAACTGAGCACCCATGGCTGTGGGACAGTATCAGTCTAACAAATGTATAATAAGTTATTCAAGAATTTATATGAAGTACTTCCTGAATCTAGCAAAAAAGAATAAAAAAAGGAAAAAAAAAAAGATCATGAAAACAGTATGTGCTACCATCTGCGCATGTAATTTGCCCTCAAGAATGCTGTGTTCTGCTAACCATTTCCATAACTCTCTGCAGGTCAGCCTTCTCGACCTTGATCCTCTGAACTCAACTCATTCATTACCATAATTGCAGCCACCTGGCTTTTGATGTTTAAGTGCCACCTCCAGGCCTCTACTGTTTTGGGGTCCTATGACATCCCCCCTACCCCCTCTGCTATCAGTGAAGCAGGTCTGCAATGGCATTTCCAGATGGCAGCCCTAGATCTCAGAGGACATGGAAACAGTTTCTCAGTGATGTTAGGACCTTTTCCACCAGCGATTTTTCAGTGCTTTGGTAGAGAATGTATCCTTTAGGCCCCCCCATGGCACAAAATTATCTGGTATGATCCATATTCAATCCAGCCTGCCTGCTTGTTTAAAACCTTCAATTGTCTGCAACGGCATTTCTGGCATTTTGACACCTATAACGGGGGCCATTGCTTTGTCCATGCTGCTAGGAACTTTCCAAATACACCTCAGCTTGTACCATCAAAAGAAATCAACGATGGTCAGAAGCCAAAGACAGTTGCCCCAATAAAAGCCACGATATCTTGTCCAGTTTCTGGGCCTGAGTCAATTTTGGACTTAGAACTATGTATTGAAGGAGAGGCCAGATCCTGGAAGGGAAGATTCTGCAACACCAAAGCAAACATACAGTCATGAACCTCTCAGACCACCCCCAAAGGGACCAATGACCATTTACTCAAGTAGCTGTATACCAGGGAAAGGGGAAAACCCAAACATTTCACAAATTATTAAGTACAAGATGCAAGAGACTCAAAGTGTTATCTGGCCCCTCTGTTAGACAGGGGGCATGCATAGGGGTGAGATAATAAATAAAACCTGGGCCAGGTCTGGCTCACAGTGTATGCACTGGGTCCACAAACACATCCAGAGGACATTGCCCCAGTCCCTGAATGGGAACAATAATTGGAACAGACATGTTGGCAAACATTCACATCGCTTCCTTGGTCTATAGTGTAAAACAGCCAGATGGAAGGCTCTAAATCTGCCCTCCCCCATACCCTGGCCAGGATAAATAAAACGAATATCCCACATGGAGGGAAATGACAGAAATTAGTGCCACCCTTAAAAACCCAAGTATGCAGGGCTGATGGTCCCTACAATACTTCCATTTAATTCACCACTCTGCCACTACAAAAACCAGAAGGAACGCGGAGGATGACAGTGGACTCCCACCAGCTCAACCAAATAGCCCCAATTCTAGCAGCTCTGCCGAATATGAAATCTTTGCTAGAGCAGGTTAATACTACCTAAGTACACAGTACACAGCAACTGACCTGGCAAATATATTCTTCTCTATCCTCATTAGGAAAAAAAAAGATGGAAAACACTTTGCATTCACACGGACAACAGTACACATTTACATTTACAGTTTTGCCTCAGAGCCATTTGGGCATCCTGCAGAAATCACCCTGGTTCACCCTGGTCCAGTGACGTCCCGTTAACAGAACCAGATGAGTGAGAAGAAGTGGAATGTTGAAGGCTTTAGTAAGATACATATGCTCCAGAGGGTGGGCAATCTTACAATTCAGGGGCTTTGTCATGTCAGTAAATTCTCAGGGGTTCAGTGGTTTGGGTAATGCCAGGACATTGCCCCCAAAGTAAAGAACTTGCACTTCCTGAAACAGAAGGAAGCACAACGCCTGGATGGCTTCTTCCGGTTCGGGGGCAGCATATTCCACAACTAGGAATAATGTTCTGATCCATATGCCAGATGAGAAAGGATGCCTGAACACCAGGCTCCTGTGTCAAAGGACCAGCAGGCAAGAAGAGTCACCACCTTAACAGAGGTAATTAAACTTGAACATCAGAAGAAAGGAGTAGTATACACAAAGGGGACAAGGAGGACGACATTTCGGGTGCAGATGATGCACTTAAGCGTCTCTTGGTGTTCCCTTGTCCAATTTCGACAGTAAATGGACAAGTGTAACAACCCTGGCCTAAGAAGGGCACGATAACCAGGGGTTGAGACCTCCAGGGTTGAGGGCCTGAGCCACACCACCAGGTAAGCCCTGAAGACCAGATGTGCTAGCCAAGGGGAAGGGGAATCTAGAACGGATAGTAGAGGGAGAAGATGATTCAGTTGTGGTCCCAAGGTCAACTACAGCAACAGGAGCCCCCCACGGTCAGCAGGTGCTTTCCTTCTGAGAGCATCAGCTTGACTCTAGCCTCTGCCCACCCTTCCTTCCACAGGTGTGACCCCTGAGCACTTCGATAAGCCTGTTGCACACTAACCTCCATCTCGGTCTGCCTCCTCTGAAGCCCAACCTACAAGAAATAGTAATGTTTATACCTATATTTCAGGGGTGTCATGTTCCATTAAATAACACATGTCAAGTTGTTTGGACAGTGCTCGACTCATAGAAGGCATTCAATATATAAGCATGAGAAATTGTATCCTAGGGAACAAGATAGATAAACTTATGTAAACCCCAGGATTATATGTATCTTCTAGATGCCAGGTGAGCGATACCTAATTCCTGAGACACAGAACACAGGAAGCATTGATTTTAGATGCATCCTCAGCCTCACTAGAAGATACTAAGTGGAAACAAAGGTCAGTACTACAATCCAATTATTTACTATACTGATTGTATCCTTATTTTCAACTGATTATAGAAGATGTAAAAACTGCAGAATTTGAAATGCAGTTGAAAAATAAAGTAAGGAACAAATGCTTATTAATACAATATCTTAAAATTCTGGTATATTAATTTTTATTAAAGAACACTAGGGGTCACTAATGGACCAAGAAAAGCCCATAGGTCCTCATAAAGTTTTGGGAGCTGCATTTTTATTTGAAAGGATAAGAATTTAAAGTGCTTTGTAACAAACCACATGCCTTTTCAACTCATCATTCTATTTATTAAATCACCACCCTATCATATTTTAAATTATCTTCATGGTAAAAGATCACATCAGAACAGGATAATTTGATTCCTTTCATGAGTACAATTAGAAATTAAACTTTTGCAAAATTCAATCATGTTTAGATACTGAGCACATACATTTTTAATGTTTCCTATGTGGCACAACCATTTAGCTTCAGCTAAATCTTATTTTCTAATACAAGCGATAAGATAATATGTATGCTAATGTTCAAATCAAACTAAGGCCTAATTTAGCATGGTCTTATGTTCGAAGTTGAAGAAAATAGCCAGATATGCAAAGAACTGAGCATAGATTTGATTTGATCTAGGTAATTGATCTAGGTAATTACACAGATGGTAATTATGCAGTAAGACTTGTGCTCATGGAAGATACAAAAAAAGTGAAATGTATAAATTCCTTGGGAGCAAGATTAATATGATCTAGTGGTGGTGAAGACACATACAACGATAAACTATGATACAAGGTAGAAGTTGAATGACAGTGCTTGTAATATTCTTGGGAAATCTGGAAAAGGACGGCTGCCTTCCAGCTGCAGGAAGTCAGGAAAGAATTTATGGAGATAGCATTTGAGCTGCACTTTCAAGAATGGGTTGACATGGGCCATGTGAAAATAGATAGCCAAGAACTCTCCTAGGTACATAGAGAAGAATGAGAAGTGCAAGGCTATAAAGGAAAATAGCAAGTAGTTCACGTATAAGTCAGACAAATTAAACTATTTGCAGCTCATTTTTGAGCCTCCCCCGCACTGACCCCAGAGTCAAGCATAGCAATTAACCCACTACCTTTATTTTTTTAGTATAATGGGTATTTTTTTCTCAACTTCCGTGAGACTCCATATCTGGTCCACAGGTATCAACATATGAACAAATAGACCCAACAGTGTGAAATGTACTAATTCAAACATGCTTAGCACACACTTACTGGGTTAATAATTTATATGAAAATTGGTTAAATCTAATCATTAGAATAATAAAAAGTATAAAATCATATAATAAATTCATTCTTGAACTTGTGATAAATGCACATACATCTTCCAATTATGGGATTATAAAATAACCTTAGGGAGTATGTTAGACTATGCTTAATAATCACAACAAACAAGAAATAACACCCTATGTCATAGTTAATTTACCAGATCATTCAAATAATAAAAAAAAGTATCAGGAAAGAGGAGTGAAGCAACTTTTGACTATGGTGGCATAAAGAGATCTGTGAATTGTAATCCTGAAAAAAGAGTATAAAATTGGACAAAATTACAAAACTACTCATATCATGGGGCTGGATATCGACTAAAGACAACAAATTGAGAGGCATACTCAACAGGAACTAGAACTTCAGGTAAGAACATCAGGAGTCTTTAACCTTCCAGCCACAGGCTATGGCCACACACATCCCGACCCCCCCCCCCCACCTTCTCCAAGAAGTCTGACCAAGCCAGGGCTGGCAATGAAAGCCACTAGCTTTGCCAGAGGGAAATGACTTGATTTGGAGCAAAAAAGTAGCAAATTCAGTAGGAAACAAATGGCAAAACCTACAGCACGAGGCTCCTTTTCCCATTAGAGTGTATTTGCTTTCTGTCGGGGGTATAAGAAATTACCACAAACTCAGCAGCTTAAAACACCACAAATTTATCATCTGACAGTTCTGTATTTCAGAAGTCCAAAATGGGTCTCACTGGGCTAGAATCAAGGTGTCAGCAGGGCTGCTTTCCTTTCAGAAGCTCTAGAGGAGAACTAATTTCCTTGCTTTTTCTAGTTTCCAGAGGCTGCCCACATTCCTTGGTCCCCTTCCTCCATTTTCCAAGCCAGAAACATTGCATCTCTCTGACCATTCTCTCCTAGGCACATCTCCCCTCTCATTCTGACTCTTTTTCTGCCTCTCTCTCACACTTTTAAGGACCTTTGTGGTTACACTGAGGCCACCAGATAATCCAGAATAATCTTCCTCTTTTTAAGGTCAGCTGATTAGCAACCTCATTCCATCTGCAACTTTAATTTCCCCTTGTCATGTAACCTAACACAGCCACAGGTTTTGGGGACTAGGATGAGAACGTCTCTGGAGGGCCATTATTATGCCTACCGCATGGGGCAAATGGCAAAACAGCCTGGAAATGAGAGACCCAAAAAAGGACAAGGTAAGCTGCCCATACATTCCTGGCTGACTGTGCAGGAGAAATAGGAGAAGGCCCTGCAGAAAGTAGAAGCAGAGGCAGAAGTGAGAAATGGCTGAACTCTGACAGTTCTCCCCAACCTACACACAGATCCATCAGCAGAGGGTAGAAGCTCTATGCTTCTGAGTATTTGGGCAAAACCTCTGCCCAAATACTGGCTGACCACTAGGCTATGTAGATGCAGGGGTGAACTCTAGGAAATTTAGTCCATTTGGGGTGTCATAACAAAACCACCACAGATTGGGTGGCTGAAACATGATCTATTTCTCACATTTTCGGAGGCCGGGAAGACCAAGGTCAAGGCACAACAAGATTTGGTGTCTGGTGAGCGCCTGCTTCCTGGTTCACAGATGGCCATCTTCTCACTTTGTCCTTACATGGCAGAAAGGGCACGAGAGCTCTCTGGGGTCTCCTTTATAAGGGAACTAATTTCATTCACAAAGGCTCTATCACCATGGCCTCATCACCTCCCAAAGGCCCCATCCCTGATACCATCACTTTGGGATTTGAACACATGCATTTCAGGGGGATGCAAACAATCAGTACATAAGAGAAACTACGCTAAAACATTAAAACAATTTTTTTTAAAAAGAAGAGCAGACATATCAGTAGGCCAGACACATTCCATATTTCACAGATGAGGGCCAGACAAGTTAATAAAAAATAATAATAATAACCTCAAGGGGAAAAAGTCAGAATTCAGAGTTGCTAAAATTATATTATATACAATGTCTAGTTTTCAAAAAAAACTTGTGAGACATGCAAAAAAAAAGGGAAGTATGACCCATAGTCTGAAAGAAGCAGGTAATAGAAACTGACTTTTAGTGGGCCCATATGTTGAATTTAGCAGATAAGAAGTATAAAGCTGCTATTATAAATATGTCCAGAAAGTTTAATATCCAAAGGTATAAAATGGTACACTAAAGAATATTTGTAAAAAACCAGAGAAGGCAGTAAAAGAGGAACTAAGGAACAAAAAACCTGAGACATATAGAAAACAAGTACAAATAGAAGACGTAAATCCAAAGTCATTAACAACTAAATGTGAATAGACTGAACTAAATCAAAAGGGAGAAATTCTCAGATGATAATAAAAACATACAACTGAATTATATGCTGCCAACAACAAACACACATTAGATTCAAAGACACAAAGAAGTTGAACGTAAAAGGAGAGGAAAAGACATAATATAACCAGTAACTATAAGAGAGCTAGATTGGCTATATTAACATAAAACAAAATAAACTTTATGGTAAGAAATATTACTGAAGGCAAAGAAAGACATTTCAGAATGACAAAAAAGGTCAATACATCAGGAAGGCATATCCCATATAACATATCCCACATAATCCCCACTATAAATGGATATGCACCTAACAGATCCACAAAATTCATGAAGCAAAATCTGACAAAATTACAAATATACAATTCAAGAATTAATAGTTGGAGACTTCAAAACCTCACTCTCAGTATTTGATAAAACAAACAGAAAATCAGTTAAGGATAAGAGAACTGAACAGCCCTATCACTAACTTAACCTAATTTACATTTATAGAATACTCCACCTCAAAGTAGACTACATTTTTTTCAAGCACTCAATAAACATTCTCTAGGACAGATCAAATGCTATACTGTAAAATAATTCCTAATACATTATAAAAGAATTTAAAATACATTCTTCAAAACACAATTCAAAGTAAGTTACATGATCACAAGGGAAATTAAATCAGAAATCAACAATGGAAAGAAATTTGGTACATCTCCAAATATTTGGCAAACAACATACTTCTATATATACCTGTGGGTCAAAGAAGAAATCACAAGGAAAATTTAAAAATATTATTAATATTATTACAACCTTATGCCAACAAATTAGACAACTTAGGTGAAATGGAAAAATATCTAGAAAGACAAAATAACTGAAACTGACTCAGGAAGAAGTAGAAAATCTGAACAGATTATTAAATAATTAAATTGATTTCGTAATTTAAGATCTTCCCACACAGGAAGTCCAAGCACAGATGGTTTCACTGGTGAATTTTATCAAATATTTAAGGAAGAAGTAATCTTTCACAAGCCTTTCAGAAAACAGAAGAGGAAAGAACATTTCTCAACTCATTCTACGAGGTCAGCATTACCCTGTTACCAAAGCCAGACACACACATCTCAAGAAAACTACAGAGCAGTACCTCTCATGAATACACACCCAAAAAATCCTTAAGAAAATACTAGAATCCAGCAACATATAAAAAGGATTATTGACCAATACCAAGTGTGATTTATACAGGAATGCAAGGTTGGCTTAACATCTCCAAATTAATGTAATATACCATATTAATAGATTAATAAAAAATCACATGATCATCTCAAAAGACAGAGGAAAAACATCTGACACCCATTCACAATTTAAAAAACAAAACAAAACTCTCAATAGACTAGAAATAGAAGAAAGCTTTCTCAACCTAATAAAGGGCATCTAAGAGAAACTTACAACTAACATCATATTTACTGGTTAAAGATTAGATGCTATTCCCCAAAGATCAAAAAACAAGGCAAAGATTTCTGCTCTCATTGTATTTATTCAACACTGTACTAGAATCTAGCTAGTAAAACAAAGAGGGGAAAAAGAATCCAGATTGGAAAGGAAGAAGTACAATACATTTGTCTTTATTTGTAGATGATATGATCTGGTATATAGAAAGTCCTATGGAATCAACAAAAACCTACTAGAACTAAAAAGCAAGTTCAACAAGGACACAAGATACAAGAGCAACATAAACACTGTCTTTCTATATAATAGCAACAAGAAATTGAGAACAATTCCATTCAAAATAGCACCAAAAAGAATACAACACATAGAAGTTTAACAAAAGGAGAATAAGATCTGTATATTGAAAACCTCAAAACATTGCTGAAAGAAATTAAAGATCTAAATAAATGGAGAGGCATTTGATGCTCACAGATTGGAAGACAATGTTGTTAAAGTGGCATTTCTTCCCAAATTGATCTGCAGGTTCAAGACCACACAATCTCTATCAAAATTCCAACAGGTGTTTTTATAGAAATTAACAGAATAACCTTAAAATTTGCATGGAAACACTAACTTTTGACTGACAATAGCCAAAATAATTTTTCAAAAGATCACAGGTTGGAGAACTTACACTACCTAATATCAAAACTTAATTACAGGGACTTCCCTGGCGGTCCAGCAATTAAGACTCTGTCTGCACTCCCAGTGCAGGGGGGCCCAGGTTTGACCCCTGGTCAGGGAACTAGATCCCGCATGCTGCAACTAAAGGTCCCGCACGCTGCAATGAAGATACCTCATGTGGCAACGAAGACACTGCACGTGGCAACAAAGACACTGCACATGGCAATGAAGACACTGCACGTGGCAATGAAGACACTGCACGTGGCAACAAAGACCCGGAGCAGCCAAATAAATAAATATTTTTTAAAAAATTAATTACAAAGTAATGTAATAAGACAGTGTGGTATTGGTGCAAGGATAAAATACAGATCAAAAGAAGAGAATACAAAGTCCAGAAATAAATCCTTACATTTATGGTCAACTGATTTCCAACAAAGGTGTCAAGGCAATACAATGGGGAAAGAATCTTTCCAATAAACAGTGAACAGATTAAAAAATGTGGTATATCCATACCATGGAATGTCATTCAGCCATAAAAAGAACAAATTATTGATACATACTACATCATGGATGAACCTTAACAAAATTATACTAAATTTAAAAAGTCAGACACAAATGTTTGTATGATTCCATTTACAAGAAATTTCTAGAAAAAGCAAATATCTAGAAACAGAAAGTAAATCAGCAGTAGCCTGAGGCTTGGCTAGAAGCAGGAAATGAATGCAAACGGGCATGAGGAAACTTTCTGGGGGAATGGAGATGTCCCAAAACTAAATTGTGGTTGTGGTCATACAACTGTGTAAATGTACAAAAAAAAAAAATCATTGAAATGTACACTTACAGCAGGTGAGTTTCATGCAATGTACATTATTCCCCAATAAAGCTGTTTTAAAAATAAAAAGAAGATGAAGACGGTGCAGGAGTTCCCCATCCCTGGAGGACACAAGCAGAGACTGAATGGGCTCCTATCAGGGACACGAGGGTGGAGTCTCCATGACCTTCATACTTGACCTCACTATCCATCACTAAGAGCGTGAGGTCTTTTAACCCAAAATGCTGGTTTATACATATTTTGTGGCTTTTCACAGTTGCTATTCCTAGGGTTATAAGGAGAAAACATTTGTGACTGCTCTTCCAAATATTTCACTTGCAAACATTGAACAGAGAATGTTTTTCACCTTTCGTCCTGTAAAGGCAGCCCGATGAAGTGGCGTGTCTCCCATGTCATTTAATACATTTACTTCTGCACCAGCCTAGTAAACATGAAAGCTTTAAGCATCTTCCACATATCAAGAAATATACAAAGGTGAAAACAGTTCCCTAAAAATATATTAAATATTTAAAAAATTAAAATAATTGTTAATATTGACTGGTTGTCACTACTAAGTTCAGTTCACAGTAAAACAGTAAGCTTACAGTAAAAATCTACCTGATAGGTAGAAAATAAAAAGCTACTTTTCTTTAAAAATCTATACACCCTTTGCTCTACTTTAGAAACACTCATATTGAAAAAAAGGAGAACCGTCTCTGAATAAAATAGCACATTTTCTCCACCAATTTAATTTAATGAGTTTAAGGGAAAAAAAAGAAAAGATGCCACCATTTAAATGGTAGAGGAGCTGGAGGTTTAAGGGCTGCCTTAGCTCCTGGATTTCAGGTTTGGGGCCACCAGATCAATTTTAAGATGAAACCCAATTTCAGAAATATCAGTATGTGTGAAAAATTATTCATCACAGAATTGAGAAATATGAGTTCTTAAGTTACACCATGCTCATTAAGAGATTCTGACGTTATTTTTTAATTACAAAGGATGTGCTTTGGTCATTTTTTTAACTATGCTCAGAAAACAACATAGTATCTTCATTAATTCATATGTCCATTTTTGCAACTCTAAAAAGTCAATGATGTAAAAATCAAATGACTGAAAAAACAGAATTTTAATTAGTCAGGCTAGCCTAATTCATGTATTTAGCAAAGAACAATTAAGTGATTAGCAACTGCTTTAAACTGACCGTTATGCATCATGGCCCAGACCGCTTTTCCAAGACGTTTATAATTTCCATAATAGCCATATTTTATTTATTTAAAAATTAAAGCCGTACATATACCTTTAACAGATCCTGGACCACTTGCCTATGTCCAAAATAGCAGGCCAGATGAAGAGGTGTCCAGCCCAAATTAGACTTACTTCTTCCTAAAAAAAAAAAAAAAAAATGGAAAGAGGTATTTTTAGATGTTACTGAGATAACTGTACAATAAAATTAATTTCTCCTTAATACTCTGCTCCAACACATTGGCCGGAGGCTGCCTTTCACACTGCACTGCTGATGAGTGAGAGGCAGGAGACATGATACTATAATACATGTTCTGAGTGAGATGGCCCAGAACTCACAGGACCCAGATTCTGGGGCCACCTTCCTAACTCGATGTCCTCACTCTTAACAGGGTGGAAGGAGACTTGAAGGGGGTTACATTCAAACTGGCCTGCGGCTCTAAGGTGCCGAGCGAGTGTCTAACCACCCTGCCGTCAGCAAACAAGCACGTGGGTCTCTTGGCACAGCATTTCCTGAAAAGCACCTCTTGTTGAAAACCTGTCCCGCGTCAGGAGAGTGGACAGAAAGGGGAACTGGGAACCAATCTTTCCTGCAGCATTTAGCAAGCGGTCGGCGCTGCAGACGGTGACTGAAAACGGAGCCTTGACCTCAGATAAAATCTCAGGTAACGAGGATAAGGGTTACCAGTATGGGAGACTCCAACTAGATAACAAGAACCCAAATTAAAAGCAACGAAATGTCAGATCCCAGCTGAGGAGAGGTATAAAACAACTGTGCGTGGTGAAAACGAGCTACATAATTCAATTTAGGAAAAAAAAAAAAATAGGGCATTATAGCTTAGAGCTGAGAGAGCTTCAGAAGATCTCCAAAATTCCCAATAAAGCTTGAGAGAATACAGCCTATGACAGCTACGAAAGCCCACCACCGCCCTAGAAGGTCTCCCAAAGCCCAGTAGCAGGCTGCCCGGCCCTGCCTGGGAGGAGCTGGAGGTTAACGGCTGCCCTCAGCCCCTGGATTTCAGGTTTGGGGAAAACAGAAAGCCCGCCACCAGCCTCAGTGTACCCAGAACAGGGCTCTAACAGCTCCCAGAGGGACTGTCACCGCCAACAGTGTCCCTGTGACTGTCTGCCACTTACCAAACTCCCATAACTGTTCCCTCTCAAATGGGTGCCCTCTGGAACCCCTAATTCCACAGGCAATACGTCCTAGAGCCATGGTCTACTGCATGGAACATTTCTCTTTACCCTCTGTCCTTAACCTAGCTCTTCCTGATGACAATGATTCTCCTTCATCCCTCGGGGGGGAGGCTCCCCCGTTCCCACACCCCCACTGGTCCTCACGGCACAGAGCCACGTGAATCTCCACGCCAAAACCCAACATGGTCTTTGGTCAATGACCTCCCTCATGTTACAACCCCTCCTCTGAGGCTTCTGACATTAAGCACCGCTACACGCCCCGCAAATGCTTTCTCTGCCGCCATCTACCGGCCTCCCAGTGGCTCACCCCTCACCAGTTAACTCTGGGCAGCAGAGTCTTTCTCCCCGCAGCAAATCCTGCCACCATCCTAGGGGTGACTACTACGAGCCAGTATCCTGGTGTCTCCGATTCTCAGCTTCCCTCACTTCCCCGCGAACTTGGCCTCTGCTCCACGTCGGGTACCCAACCCCAGGGCCAGAGTCTGGATGTCATCACCACGCCTGAACTCAGGAACACAGAAAGCCCACTTTCCCACAGACTGCCCACTTTCCCACTTCTTCACACAGGCAAACCCCCAGACTTGTTCTTCAACTGAACTGACCCTCCAGTTCTTTAATTGCTTTCCCTCTATGTAAATACCCCCACCATCTTCACTTCCTTCCGTAAATCCAGCATATATTTCTTGGTCCCTCACTTCAACACTTCTTTGCCAATATCCTCAATATCTATCTTTGTCACAGCACCCTAGAAAAACCCCAAAGCCTGAAAAATACACGAGCTCAATTTTTTCTATAACCACACCCAGGTTGCTAACAGTGGTGGAAGAAAAATAACAAAACCTTGTGGATTCATGGCTCCATAAAGTCAGGATCTCATACTTCAGCAAAGCCTTCACTGCTGCCTGGCAATCCTTTCCACACTGCCGTTCAGGTGTCCCTCCTATGTTCCAGCACAGGTATTTCCATCCTCACCACTCCCCTCAAGCCTCTTACCCAGACACCTGCCTCTTAGCAAATGATCTGATCTCTTAGCTTCACAAAGAAAAGAGAAGCTTTCATAGGATTCCCTGGGCTTCCTGGCACCAAATCCACCCCATACCTCTACCCACAGGCGCCCATCCTTCCTCCTGAGGCCTCAGAATAATCACACTTCCTGGATCCCGGATCCCATGCCCTCCTGCTTCCCAAGTACTCCTTTTCCTCCTTATCTTCAACCTCTCCCTCTTTAGTTGGGAATAGGAAGGAGCAGGTAATGATTTGCGTCTTGTCCATCTAACAAGCAAAAGCACCCAACCCCTCCCTCTCTGGTCCCAGCGCCCTCGGCCACTGTCCTCCTCACTCTCCTCCCCTCCCCACCCCCGCCAGTCTTCACGCTTCCCACCTCGCGCTCCCTCCCATCAGCTACCCACCCACTACAGACCAGGTTCATTTCCCACCGCATCACTAAAACTGTCCTCAACTTTTACCAATAAATGGTGTCACTGGATCCCAGGGGCACTTTTCAGCAGCCAGCGCACCACGTCACTGGACGGCATCTGACAGCCCAGGCCAAGAGCCTCCACAGCCCTGCACTTCTTGCCAGGGCTCTGTGGAAACTCCACTTTCTCTGATTATCCTTCTTTACTAGAATCTCCAATAATGACACCTCTTGGCCCTTTCTCACTGCTTTGTTTATAGGCTCTTGACTTCAAAATCCATATTTCCATTTCCAACTCTCTACTATTCACCTCCATTTGGACGATACAAGAATACCTTATGCTCAGGAGGTACAAAGCTGAACTCACTTACCTTACACATACACATGTGCACAGAAAAAACACCTGTTCCCCCTCCCACATCGTTTTCACAATGAACTGCCCCACTATTCACCTCCCTTCTCAAGTCAGAAATAAGCACCACTCTTGCTGCCTTTCTCCTTTTCACCCCCGCCCAACTCAATCAGTCCTATCAATCCTACCTCCTAAATGTTAACTGTACCTACTTTTCACCATTCCCATTGCTTCTACTCCCATTTAACCCAACAGTCTCCTCTGTGTTGCTGCAGCAGCTTCTGAACGGGTCTCCTCACATCTAGTGCTTCCACATGGGATTCTGAATCAAGAAGTCATAATTTACAAGATCCTAAATAATTCTTAAAATACTCCAAATACCAGTAAAAATGTTTAAAAAAAAAAAAGGGCCATACTGTACAAGTTCTTGATAATCTTTAATAATTAAAATCTACTTTTTAATTTCACTTTGGTAAATAATGTAGCAGAGATACTTTCCCCTATCAATAAATCAGTATCTACATAAAAAAATAAGTAAATAAATGAGCTATTAAGTCATGAAAAAAAAAATGCTCCGAATATCCTTTATACTCTTTACAACTTATTATGGACATCCAAAATTTTTTATCAATAAGAAATATCAAGTTTAGAAATATTTACAGAAAACCGTACCCTATACTGAATATTAAACACTGGGAAACACCAGCAGACGTTATGGGTAATACTCAAGTAACTTCCCATGCAGACCTTCCAGCAAAGCAACAGGACAGCACTACACAAAATCATGTGTTGATGTTGCCAATATAAGCTCTTATTTTGCTTTCAAAAACTTATCTCTTAGATCACTCATAGAATTTATACAAAGCATGCTACGTGTATAAACATATTAGTATTTATTTCATTTGCAAGAATGTCTCGCCATTAGCAACAGACGGGACCATGAACACACACTCATAACGGCAACAGCTACAAGCCAAACTGCCCAATTAGCTCTTCCTTTGTGCCCCTAGCCTAGAAGTGTTGACCTTAACCTTCAACTGCACGTCAGCGCTTCCCTCTCTCCCTTCAACTTGACATCAGTGGATTCCTTCCAACCAGTAAGTAACATCTCTATGTTGATTGTTGAGCTTTAATTCTTGCAGAAGAATTATACTACATTTTACCATTTTCTCAATTTCTCAGGGTTTGGAAAAACAAAATGAGATACAAAAGAAAACCAAGAAATGCCAGGCACAGTGATTCCCATGTGGAGACACTCACACACCCAGTCCCAGCCCTCCCCACTCACTGCTGTTGGGTGAACTCACATCACCTGATTACGTTGTTCCTCTACATAAACCCTTCAAACTGCCCTGACGACAAGTCTGACTGACAGGTATCATGAGGGTGAAATTTTGAAAAAGCAGTAACACCTGTCTCTCAGTTTTACGTTTCCAAGTAGGTGACTCTCCACTAACTAGCCTGAGACAACCATGGGTGGGGGGGGGGGGTTGGTAGAAAGTAAAGGGTTGCTGAAGATTATCAAACCAGGCATGTTTCTGGCATTCCAAACAGAACCCCAAGGTAAAGATTAAGAACCAGGTTTCTGTTGAAGGATGAGAAGGATTTTTAGAATTCGTTTAGCATTCCAAGAACCGACTCAGACTACAATTTCTGGACAACTCAGAGCGTGGTTTCTTCACTGCTACAAAGATAATACTCCTTCCGCACTGAGGGTGAGGCCATGAAGTTTGCTGCTCTATGACAGGAGGAGAATGTGACACAGCAGAACAAAATACCCGTCAGGGACAGAGGGCTGTGGGAGAGGAAAAGACATAAAATGGGGCACGTGGCTCTTGATTCTAAGCCTGGAGAGTGAGATAAGTCGAGGGAACACTGAGAACAGGCAGTGGCATGTAGGATGCTAGGAAAAGGTCCCCTACCAGGCCACCTAGCCTAGCACCAACCTGCACGGTGGCCACGTCAAAGTAAACTCGGTAGTGCAGGCAGCGGGAAGGCCAAATGTTGGCTACCTAGAGCTGCTCCAAGCCCCCATGGGTCACTCAACACCCCCATGGCCACACCCACAGGAGTGTGGCCGAGGTGAACCAGCAAGCCTAGGCCACGTGCCACAGGGAGACATGAGAGAGGTTCAGGGTGACACAAAGCCAACAAGAGCCAGGATGAGACTCCCAACACAGCCAAGGAGCACCACCTGTGCTTATGAAAAACCTGCATTTGACTCTGAGGAGTTTTACTTCAGCTACAAATGCTTCAGGGGCACTAGGAAGACAGGTCACCAAGGAACCAAAGGCCGTACACACAGAACAAGGCTCACCTTTACATTTACAGGCCACCTTAGGTGAGACGGGGGAGGACACAGGTGAGAGGCTCTGGGAGGCCAATCATTTATCGAAAAAGCTACTGAAATGGAGGGACCCAAAGACTTATATTTAGTCCTCCAAACTCTCAGAATGAGAAGGAGCTTGTTGAAATATCAGAGCCAATTTAGAAAATAAAGCCTATTTCTCTGCACCCCTGAGTTTAATATACTTGTAACCTTGCTACACAAGGCACATTGTGATTTGGCTGCTACCTACCCACCTAGCCTTATCCCTCACCCCTCCTGCCTGCAAAATTCCTTGCCATCTAGGCTGCTTCTCACCTCAGGACCTTGGCATATGACGTTTCTCCTGCCTTGACCCCTTTTCTTCTCTATTTTTACTTGGTTAAGTCTATGCACTCTTCATTTATCACCTTAGAATAATTTCCTCCAAGAAGCTAATTCTTCGAGTTCCAGTTACATACTTCTTATATGTTCCCTAACACCCTGCACTTCAAAGCTTCCATATTCTATACATATTGTGCAATGCAGACTAGTCTGAGTTAGTAATCTACTAATCTCAGTGAGGGTAAGGATCCTGTCTGACAACATTTCTAAGGTACTTCACATGCTTCACCTACAACGTCTTCGAGAAAAAGAAATTATCATAGCATGCATCCTGTGGACTCGGGGGTCACCCTTGTAGTTCATAAGGTTTAGGACCCATGACAAAATTAAGACTGGATCTCAATTTCTCTGACTTAGAGGGGAGAAGGAGAGTATCCACTCTTACAGGGGTTCTTCCTAGGATAAGAGATGAAAATTTATTGCAAGTTCAGAAAGATTAGTGCTAAATAAATGATAAAGTAGTGCATACTCATAAGAAAAAGCTAAAAAATCCATTCAAAGGTTACCTTTGCAGTTAATGTCAGCAGTTACTTCATTCCTTTCCATGGTTTCCAATAACTGTCTTACTTCTTCAGCGTTGCCGTTTCTGGCATGATGGAGAAGCTGTTGCTCTGCTTCTGTGCTCATTTCTAGATTTAAAAAATAATAACACTGCTATTATCGAAGAACATATATTAGCTTTTGGATATTATCTGCTAACAGATAAAATGGGAAAAAAAATCATGTTCATTCTGCAGCTAATAAGACAGACACAAGAACTGATTAAATGAATCAGCTGCAGGGCCAAAACTTGACCTTGAGACTACATGCCCTTTGTATTATTACTGAAGAAGTGCACTAGACATTTGGGCAAGTTTCTCACTCTCTCAAAGCTTCAGTTTCCTCACCTGCAAAATACAATCAACCTCATGACCTGCTGTAAGACTGTGTCTGTGAAAGCACACTGTCAAGGTATTCTGTAAATAGTTATTAGTACAACATCAATAACCAGATATAAAGTTAAAATACGGCAATTCAGCAGTTTGTATAGAAATATCATAAGGCTGAAATGTAAATTAACACAATGTGAGAAACTTGTGAGAAAATAAATTACAGATAAGGATCCTGGAGCCACGATACTTACAAATAACTCTCATATTTTCTTACCAAGCCTCAAGCCAACTATAAAGGACTACAATCAAATTTAAAGCATTGATGTCAAAATGTTATGAACAGCAATTCCCAGAAAAAATACAAATTTCTTTCATACTAATAATCAGTTAAATGCAAATAAATCAAACACAATGATTTTTTTTTTTGCCTACCTGATTAGCAAAAATAAAAAAATTAAACACACCAAATGCTGGAATGAACAGAAAATGTGCACTCCAGTAAACTGCTAATAATATTATGCATATTATATATTATAATAACATTCACACAATCCTTCATATGTTGCAGAGGGAGAGGCAACAATTTGACAAGATGAAATAATTTCAAAATACACAGAGGGTTCCAGGAGACAGCCAAGTAACAAATACCAGGGATGTGTCTCCCCACCTACACGACAACTGCACTGGCTGACTCTGTCCGATGTAACTAACAATTCTTTGGAACTCTGGAACCTCCTGCAGGCTTGCAACTGCCAGGGAAGACTTGGAAGGTAAATGTGGTTAATTTCAGCTCTTAGGGGTAGCAGCTCCCTACCCCCCACCTCCAGCCACTCAGCAGGCACCTGTGCATGTGCTTCTGGAGCAGCTTGCTGGAGCCGGCATCAGCAAAAAGGACCCTGTCCTCCAAATATTGGGGAGCCAGGCTCTGATCACTGATTGCTGCTTCTGACCACAGAAATGCAGACAAAGAAGTGGGCAGCCATTGTTGTTGCACCTGCACCCTTGCTGCAAGCCTCTCCAGTGGCCTGGACTGCCAGAAGATTTAAAGGGCCAGCACCCTTTTTCCCCCTCTCTTCTTTTTTTCTCTTATCCCGCTTAAATTTCCCCTTAATTTCCCTCTTTTAAAGACTAGGACATTCACAAACAACTGCATATATGGGGAAAATTACAATGTGACTGTTCATGCCCACCAAAGGCTCAAAAAAGACATGAGACAACCTTAAGTTTAGGCTGGCCCTCAGCAGAAAGGCAGTCTACAACAATCAAAGACAAACAAACAAAAAAAAACCGACAAAAAATTAGCAAACCCTGAGGAAGAGGAGTATCTGATTTCTAGAGTTACTACATTAGATTCAAATGTCCAGTTTTCAGCAGCCAAAAAAAAAAAAATCACATGGCATATAAAGAAAACAGGAAAGCAGGGCCCCTTCAAAGGAAAAAAATAAATCAACAGAAACTGTCCCTGAAAAAGAACTGATGGCAGATATTCGAGACAAAGACTTCAAAAAAATGTCTTAAAAATGCTCAAAGAACTAAAGGAATATATGGAAAAAGTCAAGAAGATGTATGAACAAACTTAAAATAGAGAGATAGAAAGCCTAGGGAATTCGCTGGTGGTCCAGTAGTTAGGACTCCACGCTTTCACTGCCCGGGGCTCAGGTTTAATCCCTGGTTGGGGAACTAAGATCCCATAAGATGCACAGTATGCCCCCCCCAAAAAAAAAAAAAACAATGCATGGCTAGATTGCATATAATTTCTTAGATTGTAAATATGTCTATATTTTCTTGAATTTCAGAAGGAAAATTTTTTAATAACAATTTTTCCCCTGAATTTTGTTTAGACAGAACATTGGTGAAAGTATTCTTTACCCGTGGGTGGAGAAAATAAGAGATGTCCTAAGAGAATAAAAGCCTAAAAGGAAACCAAAAAGAAATTTTGCAGCTGAAAAGTACAATAACTGAAATGAAAAATTCACTTGAGGGATTCAAAAGCAGATTTGAGCAGGCAGAAGAATCAGTGAACTTGAAGACAGGACAACAGAAATATCCTTTTCCTGCTTTTTAAGAATGAATCAAAGAACATTTGAAGTAAGTATCTTCAGAACATACTAGAAATTGTTTATTATTACCTTGGGTTCTCACTACATTGGGTTTACAGAAGAAAAAAAAACCCGCAATTTTTTTTAAGTTTTTCAACTTCTGTAAAATAAATATGAAGAGGGTAAAATTAAATCTATCATCTACTTAAACAGTTCATTGTAATATCATATTAACCACGACAGCTGCTCATTAGCACTGCAATTGGAATTAAGAGTTATTCAAAGGTTTGCTGAGTACCCACCAATGACAGAGACTGCTACAGGCACTGGAGGTATGATGATGGACAATACAGTCCCTGACCCCCAGACAGGGCAAACACGCACACAATCATACCAAATGTGCCAAGTACAGTAATGAACAAGGGACGGTGGCTGTACAGAGGACAAAGAGGGTGATTAGCCCTTTACCTGCATTAGTATGGGAAGGAATCACAGAGAAAGTGAAATTTAAGCTGGGACTTGAAAAATGAGGTCACCAAGACCAGCAGGATGAAGAAGGTTTCCAACCCCGATGGACAACTGTTACACCAGAAACAATCTTGGTTGAAGATGTGGCTCCATTTGGTCGTGGTGAGTTTGAGATTCCTGTGGGAAACAGAGAGGGAGATGTCCAATAAGCAGTCAGCTAATACCAGCCTGAGCAAGAGAAAGCAGTTATAGGCTAGAATTAAAATGGGGGGAGTTATCAGCACATCAGTAGTCATTAAAATCATAGGGGTAAATAAGACCTCTTACTGGGAGAAGACCAACACTGAAGGCGAAGGCGGCCAGTCACTATGGTCCAGCAAGAAAGGCCTAAGCATGGACAGAGGGACAGGAGAGGGCGATGGCACTGAAACCAAGAGGGGAGAGGGTTTCAAGGGGTTGGATAGGTGTGAAATGTCAAAGGAAGGGCAGGGACAAGGCCTGAAAATGCCGACTGGTTTGGCAGCTAGGCCATTGATGAACTCAAGAATACTTTAAGTAGAAATGACAGAGGCAAATAGATGTGGGTAAATTGAGGAGTGAAAGTGGGATGATGGGGAGAGACTGCAGCAGATTCCTTGAAAGCAACTCTGTTTTGAAGGGCTGGGGATAGCTTCAGTTTTCGGATATTAGATACCTGGGCATGTTTGTAGGTTGTGGGACAAGAGCCAGGAAAGAGGAAAAGCTTGAAAGACAGGAGGAAGGAGGGAAGAGGGATGAAAAAGATCCTAGAGGAGCCTGAAGTAAGTAGATGAAAAGCCCAAGCAAGGATTAGCCTTGAAAAGAGGAAGCACCACACTAAGGCCGGGGGCAGGGCAGAGGGTAGTTAAGGGGCCGGTGGGGAGCTGGGTAGAGCTCCTTCCTGTCTGATGCTGCCAATTTCCTACGAAGAGAAACAGATTCTTCGGTATCTTCATAGGCAAGAGGAGTCTTACTATGAGACAGGATGGGGAGGGGGGCATGGAGGGGAGAGGTAACAGAGGTAAATAGAACAGATTGTTTGAAAATTAAAAAGGGTACAAGGCCAGTTAAATTTCACCAAGACAGAAAATTAAAACTCTTGTTGCTCTGTGCCTAAATTCCATATGTGTTCATTTTAACACAGGCACCTGTCTGATTAAAAAATGTTCTTAAAACAATTCATTCTCTCCTTTTCAAAGCAATTTCCCACCACATCCATTAAAACTAGCTACTCTACCTGCAGGCTGAGCAGACTCTAAAGGTTTGCCAACTGTAACACTTGGGACTTAAGTCAAATAAGCAAGACCTTGACGGTAAATTCCAAAATGCAAACAGGCATTTTCAACACTTTTCCTTTATAAACTTCTATTACTTTAGAAAGGAGTGGTAGGAGTTGCGGGGTGGGCTGACACTTTGCCCTATCTCCCTTTAGAAATAATTTTGTAAAATCATATATACATTTAGAACTTACTTCCATAAACAAATTATGTTAGGAGCAGAAAACAGTAAAAACACAATTTTATAACAAAATAATTTCCTAGTGCCTCTAACACCCAGTCAAAATAGCACAACTCCAAAAATACCTGTAATTTAAAGACCAAGTAAACTTCTTAAAATGATAGCTGTACTACAGTAAAACAAAATGATCATTATGTTCCTTTCAGCTATGCTGCAAAGAAACTCAGAAGATGTTCCAAACCAAGACATAAAAACATTCATTATTTTTTCTTCATCCAACAACCATTATAACTAAAAGTCCACTGCCGTCTATGCAGACCTGAAGATTCAGAATTTGATACATCAATAGTACCTAAAACTTTATTCCTCAGGTCAGCATCTAGGTAGCCAGCTTGGGCTAGGAAGGTGCCCAACATGACAGCCACAAGAAGCTGCAGTTTCCCCATCACCTCCAGGGCCAACAACACTTTCCCTATCTCTACTATCACAGTGTTACTATCAATAAACCCTTAAATGAGGGCTGACCACGGTCCAGGCATTGTTCTAAACTTTGGTGACACACTAATGAATAAAACCAGGCCTTACATTAGGATAATTTATGTTTTATGTTATTATATATTTTTAACAAATATATATTAATATATATGTGCTTATATTTATATATATATTATATATATATATATGTATACACACACTTTTTTTTTTTTTTTTTGGCCATGCTACACAGCTTGCAGGATCTTAGTTCCCTGACCAGGGACTGAACCAGGGCCACGGCAGTGAAAGTGCAGAATCCTAACCACTGGATCGCCAGGGAATTCCCAGTAACTTATGTTATACAGAAGTCAACTGTACAAATAAATTACTATCCACATTTCTCAAGAGGTCTGACTTGCCATCTCCACTCCCAACCTCCACTAGATCCCCTTTATAAACCTTCACAGCACCTTATTTTTGCCACAAATGTCACTCTGTAGGTACACATATGGTCATTTCTTTGGCTCTCCCTACACTACACTGTAAACTTAATGAGAAAAAGGGTCCCACATTTCTTATGTGTCCCCACTATATCCCTAGTACCCAGCAAGGTGCCTAGAACAGAGCAGGCAACCAAATATTTATTAAATGGACGGATGGATGAACGTGGAATTAGTTTTTCAAGAACAAAGCAATACCGATAGGAAGGCCTAAGAGTAACATGTTCATTATAAGTGGTACACCTTTATCCAGTGATCAAAAAATGAAGTTTTTTTCCTTATATGCCACAGGAAATGAATTAAGATCATACCAAAAATCATAACTTTTTAAAATATACACTCCAGGATTATTGAGGATTATCACTGCTTCTTTAATTTGATACATCTCTAATTTATAAATAATTTGTGGTTAACAGTTAACTTTAGAAAAAAATACAAAAATCAAAGAATCCAAATTCAAATGTTGAACAGATGTTAAAAAACTTTCTTTGGACTCATGAGAGCTTATTTCAAAATGCACTGTCTCTGGGCTTCCCTGGTGGTGCAGTGGTTGAGAATCCACCTGCCAATGCAGGGGACACGGGTTCGAGCCCTGGTCTGGGAGGATCCCACATGCCACGGAGCAACTGGGCCCGTGAGACACAACTACTGAGCCTGCGAGTCTGGAGCCTGTGCTCCGCAACAAAAGAGGCCGCGACAGTGAGAGGCCCGTGCACCGCGATGAAGAGTGGCCCCCGCTTGCCGCAACTAAAAGAAAGCCCTCACACAGAAACGGAGACCCAACACAGCCAAAAATAAATAAATAAAATTAAAAAAAAAATGCACTGTCTCTGATGTTTAAGCCAAAAGAAAGACAAGTAATCCCTTAATGTATCTTATGAGACTAGATTTGAGCCACATCCTATCAGCACACATAGTATTTTTCAGTATCTCTTTGTGGATGTTTTCAGCCACTCTTCACATTTATGCAATTCCAAACTCTGTTTTTAAGATTAAGGAATGAGATTTTAATGGCCAAGAGAATGTTTTCGAGGAAATAACTAGTCAAAAACATTTTGAGCTTCAAAAACTAGGAGACTAGAGACCTTATGTTTTGCCTTATGTTTCCTCTCCTCCAAGGTCCACTGGGGAAGCCAAGCTTCTAATTCTAAATTATTTTGTGGAAAGCAAATTTCTGTTTTGTTGTTGTGTAAACACTGTATATTACCTAATTAAACTGGTCCCCATACTTGATAATCCATGCCACTAAATCCCCATTCACTATAGTGGATAAATTCTGTGGCCCTAACAACTCTGAAATCTTGGCAGAGACCCTGAAACTTGTAGCTTAAAGGGCAATCAACATTCAATTCAGTCAGAGGTCTACTATTTTACAAGTTGAACTGCTACTTTTCTTTACTATTTCTACAGAATCAAAGTAGAAAATTCCTAGAGAAGTCAAAGACAGTGAAGTTCAACAATCAGAGCTAATTCCCCTGAGTACCAGACACTCAGACTATTAAATGATGTGTCCTTTAACAGAGTTCTTAAAGGTGTTTGAAGAGTTAAAATTCAAAGACCTCCAGGCTAACTTTATTTGATCATACATACAGCAATATTTAACTGGACATTATAAAACATCAGGAAAGTATGCTGAATCCTCAAAAACTTAAACATAGAAATCCCATATGATCCAGCAATTCCACTTCCGAGTATATACCCAAAAGAATTTAAAGAAGGAACTGCTGAAAGAGATATCTGCACATTCATGATCACAGGAGCATTCTTCACAAGAGCCAAGAGGTGGAAGCAGCCCAAATGTCCACTGCTGGATGAATGGATGAGCAAAATGTAGTTATATACATACAATGGACTAGTATTCAGCCTTCAAAAGGAATGCAATTCTGAAACGTGACACAACAATCATGAACCCTGAACACATCATGCTAAGTGAAATAAGCCAGACACAAAAGGACAAATACATGACTCCACTAATATAAGACACTTGGAGTAGACAAATTCACGCAACCAAAAAGTAGAATGGTGGTTATTAAAAGCTGGGAGAGGAGAAAATGGGGAGTTAGTGCTTAACAGACACAGAGTTTCAGTTTGAGATGATGAGAAAGTTCTAGAGATGGATAGTGGTGATGGCTACTGCACAGTATACTTAAAAATGGTTAAAAACATATGTTACATGTATTTTACCACAATTAAAAAAAAAAAATGAGGGGGTTCAGTTGTTAAGACTTCGCGCCTCCACTGCAAGGAGCGTGGGTTCAATCCCCGGTCGGGGAACTAAGATCTCACATGCTGCTCAGTACGGCCCAAAAATTTAAAAAAAAAAAAAAGAGGAAGCATCTGAAATTTGGCTCTAACAATTGAGAAATAGCTTTTGTACTATTAACAGAGCCAAAGGAAGCTAATTATTCAAAACTTGTTATGACTATATGTTGTGATGATTTTTAAAATTCTCAGATACTGATTTTATGCTTGGTAATACATTATTAAAATAATATTTGAAATATACTGTATACTAGGGATTTGAATAGTGAGAAAAATTAAGTATTTATGAATACATATATTTTACAAACTAAGTATTTAAAACAAAAAAATCTCTAGTGTGCTCAGCACTGCATTCCGAAGAACACTAGTTAGCTGCTTAATGGCACTTTCTTTTTCCAATATTTTTCCTTCCAATATTGTATTTTTAATATAAGGAAAATATTAAAAAATTAAAGTGACTATGTTAAAACATGACGATAGAAATAGAGTTTTGCTCTCAATCTTATTAGTTCCTAGCAAGCAACCATTAAGTTCTTTTACGTGATCACATATTCCTCAGTGTATGTATGTGTGTGTGTATATACCTATTTGTACATAGGCATATACAAACATGTATATATAGAACTATGACATTTGTGATAACACAAATAATTAAATGCATTTTTTCTTGGTTTAGAAATTTAGCTTTGGTAGATAGATTCATATTTAAGCTAAGACTGATTTTACAGATGAAGAAACTGAAAAGCACAAAGATAAAGTTAATTGCCAAGGGTATGGCTTTAATAGCCACAACCAGAATCTAGAACTTCTTATCAAGGGATGAAATATTATTAATGCTATATATTTATAAAACTCAATTCAGCCTCTAAAATTAAAGGTCCTAGTTACTGTTCATGTATGGGCACTGAGGAAGCTGAATCTGAATTATAGCTTAATCCCCTCATTTTAAGAAGATTTACTGACTGAAATGAGACATCCAAAATATGGCAATTTAAGGAAAATGACAGCAAATTTTAAAGTCTATTTTAGGAAGCACTTGCCTTTTTTAAAAATATGAAATTAAATTAAAAATCACTTAATTTTTAATTCAGTGAAACTTTTTCTAACTTCAACAGGACCCTGTGTCCTGATAAATGACATCATCTCTTTTGCAAGAGAAATGATAGACACCTGGCTATAATTGTGATATGTCTTACTACAGTTTGTAAGCCATTGAAATCAATGTAAAATGCCTATACCAAATTATTTACTTTATATTCGACTTATTTACATTACTGTCTCTTATTCATTACGTACCCACACTGACTTGGATGCCATACAGGTATAATAAAAGAACAAGCCTACTTGCTGCCTATTTATTTATTATTTTACCTTTATTCAGTCGAAAATGTAAATGTTTAACAAAACTGTTGAAAACGAAATAAGCTTCATGGCCTTGCTTTATGAAATTGTTTAAACCTTAGGTTGCTATACATTTTATCTGCTTCACAAACAAGAACTAACCCTCAGATGCAGCCCTGATTTCAATTTGAACTTCGTAGATTCTACTGTTAATAAACAGTTAATAAAAACTATTATTGTTTCCAAACAGTTTGGCCCATAGAAGCAAACGGCAGATAAGTCCACAAATTAAGATAAATACAGTTTTAGATAATAATACCAACCAGGAGGCTGATCAACTGTTACCTTCCAATGAAAAAATTCCTTAAATTTTAGATAAAATGTTTTTAAATGTTTCCCATTTTATTTCACATTTGAAAATTACCTTCCAAGCTTAATGAAACGTGTAATAATACTGACCAGTTATCCACCATATGGCCAGAAGTTTCTCTTTAAAGGAAAACTTTAAACAACAAAGTAAAAACGTGGTTACTTTCCATTGTCACATGATAGGAAACTGTACAGTTAAAGACCACTTTCACTGTATAGTACAGTAATTTCCTATTTGCTGGCTGATGAATACAACTCAGAAAAAGTTAGTGACCTAGTATATCCTCTTACTTTAGGCATTAAAAAGTATTCTTATACTTGCCCACCTTATTAGTGGATGAGATCAGGTAAGAGAAAAAAATGCAACATTTCTAGGGATCAAGAACATCCTGTAAGATACTTATATGACATTATGATCATCAATATATTCTGTACAGAATGCAAGAGAATATCTTTTCTGACACACATTAATGAATCCTGGTGAGACTGGCATCAGCTGGTGCCTATACTGCTAACACCTGTCCTCCTCCTAGGAACTGGAGAGAATTTACAAATCAATAAAGTTCTAATTACCACCAGACTTGGCTTAACCACTTCAAATTTCTTACATGTGCTTGCTCTATCCTCCATATGTTATTAGTTAGGCTGATTTCCACTTTCTATTGACTATTTTCTCAGTGAATACATAGAATGTACAAAAGCTCAGCTCCTAGTAATAGCAAGAGGTAAGAAATTGCCAAAGTGTCAAGTTTGAGGTATTATAATTATAGATATGTCTAAGTAAAATAAAGCCACATGAAGAAAAAAATGTGTTAAATAGACATTGCACCACGTTATCACACAAAAGAAATTGGCTGTATTTTTCTACCTAGTTGCTGGTTCTAAACAAGTATCATTTCCCTTTGCTTTGGGGGAAGAGTGGGAAAGCAATTTTCACAGAAGTAACATCTAGCTGCTCTGAATTACAGGTGTAAGTGCTGTGCAAATAATACCTGCAAGGCTGAGCAGCCTCCAGAGACAAGGATTAGCCAGCCCCCACCCCCAAATTTCTGCTGATGAACAAGGAGATATTTAGCAAGTGTCATCTGATGAACAGACTTTGGCAAAACCCTACACTGATACACAACAACTGCTCCAGATAAATCTACTCAACTTGCAGCAGTTAACTCCTATTTTGCATATCAGTTGCTCGATGCTGGGACAGTTGCTCTGCCTGGGAGACAAGAAAAAGATAAATTTTAAAAGGAACTTTACTGACGGTTTTCTCCTCTCCCCCCTCCCCCTCCCCACAGACTGGAGATAGAGCCCTTAGTTTAGAACCTGGGAATGAAAAAAGGTTGAATTTTATAACTATTCTGTAATTAATACAGAGACCTTTAAAATTTCAGCTGGGGAATTCAGAAATTACACCTAGGCGCACCGGCTGCAAAAAATTCGTTGCCTCAGAGTCAGACCACGAACATTGCTAAGCCATCAAAACAAATCAAAGTATTTTCCAAATTCTGAGTCAAGAGGTGAGGATATTCTGAACTCTATATCCAGAATGCATCAATTACAATACAACGGCTGAGATTTTCAAGGAAAACACACCACTGATTTTAAAGCTGATTTCATTATGTTATCAACTATCCACAAAAGCCTAATCGCTAAATTTGCAACATTCAAACAGTCTAGTTTAAGTTAACATCGTCTGCCAACAGTTCGACTTCACAATACAATCTGCATAAAGCAAAGGCTTTCACAACTGAAAACTAATATTAACTACATCAGGATAACCCTTTTCAACGTCTCCTGCCATAAATGAATCCTTGTTTCTCTTGTGCTGCTGCAATCTTTCACAGTTTCTGAATTCCTCTGATAGTCTTTCATGCTAGTAGAATTGAGCACGAGGTACACTGTGAGAATGGTCACGTGAACAGCTCGTGACTTCCACTGTGAATCAATACTCTTCACGCCAGTAGGAAACTAAAAGTTGGAATGCACACATCCAAGTACGAGAAAGCAAGCAGCTGATGACTTAGTAGGGAATGCATGTGGCACCAGGACGAAGTCCTAACACCCGAAGTGGAAATGCAACAAATACCAACATCTTGCTGCTTGTAACAACTAACTTCCTCGCAGCGCTGGAGCATCCAGGGACTTCGGGGAAGCCTAGCTCTGGCTCAGAGCCCAGCATCTCCAGGTCACGACCGTGACCATCCTCGGAGACGCGCGGAAGACGCGCCCTCGCCCCCCACCACGCGCGGACAGACCTCCCCCACCACCAGGCAAGGGGGGAGCCCGTTCGCAGGGGAACCGGCCTAGGAAACTGACCTACGCGGTCACCCGAGCTCCCAGAGCTCCCGGGGTGGGGACCACAACAGCAGGCTCCCCGTCTGCCCGCCTCACGCCCAGGAAGCGGCCATCAGCTGGCTCGCACCCCCGGAAGACTCGCGGCGCCGCGGAACGTCGGTCTCCGGGATCCCTGCGCCGGGAACCGGGTGGAGCACAAGGCGGCCAGGCACCACTCCGCGAGGTGGCGCCGCCCCTCCGCGCGGCCGGCCCCACGAGCGCGGGCGCGCGCCCTGATTATTTACGGCAGGCCCGTGCGGCACGTGACCGGCGCGCGGGCCTCGGGGCGCGCTCGGCACCCGGCCCCGCCCCCGGCCTGGCACGTCCCGCCCTTAGCACGCTCCAGTCCCGCCTGGACTACCGAGGACGGTTCCAGGCTTTGCCAACCGCAGCCGGGAAGGGCAGAGCCTTCGCGCTCCTCCCACCACGCCCCGACCCGAAAGATGGATGGACCCTACTTCGAAGCCCCCCCCCCCCACAAGCCAAAGCAAATGTAAATACTGGGTTAATGCTCTGGAAATTTGTTATTAAACCAATACATCACCCAGCTGCCCAGATTTTTTCTTTTCTGCTTTGGTTACCACTTCACTTTACCCATGGGAACTTAATAGGCCGTGTAAATTGGCTGCACCTCTTTCTCTTTTCACATGTCAAAGAATGGTCTTTAAATGCTAACAGGTGTAAGCATGTAAGATGTATATGAGTGAGGTATGCTTAAAGAGAGAAGGTTTTCCAAATTTTCCTTCACTTCCTCCCCCCATCAAATATCTTTCATAAAGAGTCCACCTCTTCAGACTCGCACAACAGGTCAAGCCAGAGCAGTTAACACATAGTCTATAATGTGAAGGTTCAAACTATAGTGTAATTACACCCTTTTAAAAAATGCATAGCTGAAATAGACAAAGGAAATTATGAGCATAGGGAAAAATTTTCAACTTTCTTGTATTTTCCAATGTATTTAATGAACATGTTCTTTTGTAATGAAAATTAATAAATAGGTATCATTTTTAAGGGACGGTAGATTTGCAGTCAAGTCTAGAAACATGTATTGAGAACCTATTACAGGCCAGTTGGTGATGCACTACATGTGATACATGATGTGGCAGATCTCTTAGAATGTCTGGAGAACACAAGCAGCCTTGCTTATACATCCCAGCTTAGCATCATCTTTTATTAAGAAAAAAAGGGCACTTGAAGAGCACAATACTTCGACTGTAAATTGTGTGGTAACTAAGGCAGTCATATTTGCCTCACAGAGAAGAAACCTCAGAGCTTATTTTCTAAGGATACTGAATTATCTTCACAGCCAAAATAAAAATTGACTACCAAAATAATTTTCCACATGATTCCACAAAAGCCTTTATTCTCACTAACATGATTTAATTGCCTAAATTCACTACTCTCATTTTTTTCAATTCACTTTACTCTCTTCTTGAGTTTGTAAATGAAAACACATCCTAGCCAATAAGAGGATGAGAGTAACAGAAGGTAATCATCATGACTACCAATAAAAGAAGTTCTGATCTTGGTTAAGATCACTCATTGTACATATTTTTACAGGAGTCTCTTTGATATTTATATAAACAATCTTTAGGAAAAGCTATCTCTTTGGCATTTTTATTTCTGACTAGTACAGATAAAAACACAACAAGGGTGTAACAATTCTTACTGTAGAACACTGCTATCCCATGGACTTTCTGCAATGATGGAAATGTTCTATAATTCTACCTTGTCCAATACAGTAGCCACCGGCCACATATGCCTACTGAGCTCTTGAAATTTGGCTAGTGTGATTAAAGATTTGAATTTTTAATTTTATTTAATTTTAATTAATTTTAATTTAAATAGCCACATGTGGCTAGCAGCTACCATAATGGATAGTGCTGTTCTAGAACAAGAAAGCAATTACTATATTGCCCCCAGTTGTGTCATACTCTATTTTGAGAAACGTGTGGCAGACATAGAACATCTGGAAACAATAACTATTTTCTCCAAACTCTTTTCTGAGCTCGTGAGCAGGTAGATATTTTAACTTTGCAGATGGAGCATGTTAAAGGTACTATGTCAATAAAGATGTTAAAAAAAAAAAAAGTTACTATGTCACTCTTATCTACAAAGCATGTAAGTAGGAATAGAACTGGTAGGTCTGGATGAATAGAAAAGGGATTTGGGAGTAACTAACACTTTGCCCTGCCATTCCCAGGCCTGCCTGACCCAACTGAAAAGTTAACCAACTTCAGATCACAATGTGCTTCATCAGAATTACCCATTACCTGGATCCGCTAGGATTCTTTTGTTCACTTGTTTCGGGTAACTTAGGAGCCCACAACTACTACTGCCCACCCCACATTCCAGCAATTCCCTCCAGAATAAGATTCCCTCCAGATTACAGTACCCAATGTTTGTGTCCCTGCAGTTTTGTCTTAGCCTGAAACACCCCAGAATGTACTTCATGCACTGCATGTTTTAAAAACACTCCCCCCGGTGCCAGTGTGACTTTGAAGTGCTGCAGGAGCACACTAAAGGCTTATTAAAAGGAGGATTTTATGAACTGAGACTTTGGGGAGGGCTTTGGGTAAATATTGCCTGGAATGCTGAAAAGTAGGTCAGATGTAATCAGGCAAATCCAGATAATTTGTTGAGTTGGAAATTAACCATCCCCTAAACCTACATATTAAGTGCTTTGTAGTTATTATTAACCCAAGACCATCAAGGCTATGATGTCATTGTTTTTTTTTAATGTCATTTTTTTTTGTTTTTTTAATTTATTTATTTATTTATTTATTTTTGGCTGTGTTAGGTCTTCGTTTCTGTGCGAGGGCTTTCTATAGTTGCGGCGAGCGGGGGCCACTCTTCATCGCGGTGCGCGGGCCTCTCACTATCGTGGCCTCTCTTGTTGCGGAGCACAGGCTCCAGACGCGCAGGCTCAGTAGTTGTGGCTCACGGGCCCAGTTGCTCCGCGGCATGTGGGATCTTCCCAGACCACAGCTCGAACCCGTGTCCCCTGCATTGGCAGGCAGATTCTCAACCACTGCACCACCAGGGAAGCCCAATGTCATTGTTTTTTCTCTCTTAAAAGCTGTCTAAATTTTTTTTGTCATTTGTGCCATACACAGATTTAATAACTGAAATGAGTTGGTATATTTTCAGATATTAAATTATTTTTATCTAGACTTAATTCTGTGCCTGTCTTTCTTTTCCCAGGTGTGTGACACACAGATGTCTAAGCAACTGCCTTCCACTAATGATTGATTTTGCTAGGTCCCCACACAAAAAGTTTAGGAAGGTCCCCTCTATCTGTAGTTCCTTGATTGCTAGCAACAAGCGGTGACACTGGCTAACTTAAGAAAATAGGGAATGTATTGCACAGTATCAAAACAACATCTGAAAATCTGGCCCAGCAAGGACAGGACTAGGGCACTTCCAGGGATCTGGGTAGGAGGAACTAGTCTACAGGTTTTCCAGGTTGCTATCACTGGCAAAGAATAATTTCCATTTATTTTTGTTTTCCTATCCTTTTGTCTTCCCCTTCAGAAAAGGCAAAATTGAGAGAGAGACATACAGAGAAACAGACACCTTTTGGTGTTCAGGGCAGGGTGCCTTGGCTGACAATCCCACAACACTACAGTAAGTCCCCTACATACGAACGAGTTCCGTTCTGAGAGCGCGTTCATAAGTCCAACAAAGTTAGCCTAAGTACCCAACTAACACAATCAGCTATATAGTACTGTACTGTGATGGGTTTATAATACTTTTCACACAAATAATACACAGAAAACAGACACACAAAAATAAACATTTTTAATCTTATACTACAGTACCTTGAAAAGTATGGTAGTACAGTACAACAGCTGGCATACAGGGGCTGGCATCAAGTGAACAGGCAAGAAGAGTTACTGACTGGAGGAGGGAGAAGAGGTGGGAGATGGTAGAGCTGAAGGGTGGTCAGCAATAGGAGACAGAGTGCAAGCTGCAGTTTCACTCACGCCTGATATTGATGGAATGCACATTCGCATCTTTGAAAGTTCGCAACTTGAAGGTTTGTATGTAGGGGACTTACCTTCCGTAGGAAAGGTAGTTCCCCACGGACGCACGCGCTAGCCAGGTCCAGTGCTATTACCAGAAGAGAGAGCAGTGGATTATGGGCAGCCACAATCACAAAAATGCCCATTATATTCTCTTTTTTGTTTTTCAATCAAACCCTTCCCTTTATAGCTTTTCTCGTAAGGCACGGGCTCCTTGGGCAATATTTCCAACTCCATCTTTAGCCCTTTGCTCTATTCATCATGAATATACCCCTGCTTTTCCATCCATAACTGTCTGGTCAAGCAATGTGCCTGACAATTACACTACCCCTTCTTGGAAGCCTCAGAAAGTCTGCCTTGCCCATAGTCCCCTATTGAGGGCTTCCTTACGCAGCCTATGATTCTTGGCTCAGCGGAAGGCGCAGGGCTGGGACCTAACCAAACGGAACGTTTTTATCAGGCTTACCAAAGGCCCGTAGATATGCTCTGCCCAACAGAAAAGATCTCTCCTGGGTACTGTTAAACCATCTAGATTCTCTCTGGGTCCATTTGACTGTGAAGTATACAAAGTACAGTGTTTAGCCAGGGTAGAAGCAGAAAAAACATAGAGAGGGAAGTGAAGGCAGAGAGAAAGCAGAAACCATGGGCTGGCAAGAAGGAGAGTAGAAAAGAGGTGATTGGGAATAGCTGAAGCAAGAGCAGAGAGAGTATGAGACACGGAGCGTGGAAACACTAGTGTGGGGAGAGAAGGGTGAGGCTCCTGTCTGAGAAGGCACTAACTGCTGGCTGCAGCTGTAGCTTCAACCACCTGTCAGAGTAGCACAGATGTTTCTGCTTTTATCTCTCTATATTGTTGCAATACATTCCTACACTTTGTATTGCAAACAAAGTGATCTAACCTGATGTAACATCGCTGTGATGTTAACCTGAGTGTTTCTCTGTTCCTTGACCCAGAAAGAGACTCACACCATGACGACCCCTTTCTTGCTCTCAGCTCTCTCGTTCTTCAAATCTCTAACAAACAACCCTGTCGATACCACCTTTCTTCTCAACAGCTACCCCTCCCTTTAAGGTCTCTACAGCTCTTGGCTCTTGTGAAACTTTGAAAACACATCTCTTTTCCAGATTCCCCCTAAGCTCCACTGTCCATTCCTGAGTGACCACCAGTCAACGCCTGATACAGCCAGCTCGAGGGCCCCACTCTCTCTGTGAGTTACCATAGCATGTGACATTAGTCCACTTACTGAAGTCACAAAGATCGAAGAGAGGGGATTTGATGGGCCAGTCTGAGCCCTGCATTGGAAGTACAGATCCCAGACTCCTGGATCTTAGATCTGGAAGAGTCAGAAGAAACCATCAAGCCCAACTTCACACCTAAAGCCAGACTGTTCTCAACCACATTCTGAAGGGGTATTTGCCCAGCCCGGGAACCTCCTGGACCGGCAGATCACTGCCTCACAGCGCAGCTCAAACCACTTTCCCTGACTGCATTATTACTGTTAGAGGTTCCTCTTTACAGAGGCAAATGCTAGCTCCACACAGCTCTCACCTGTTAGTCAATATAAAGCTGAACAGAACAAACTGAATTAGCCTTTCACAGGCCATTCTTCTAAAAAGTTAAAGAAAACTAGTGTGAGCTGCCCTGATTTTTCTTTCCTGGGCTTACATTCCCAGATGCTCCAACCTGTGTTCATTCTCCAGCTGGTTGTGGCATTCTGATACACAGTTTGTACTTTTATCCCTTAAACTTTAGCACCCAGGATTAAGCAACTCACATCTGCTTCTATAAAGCTAAAGAGTGTAGAGAAATCTTAGTCCTAGTCTATCAACTTTGCTAAACTAAACTTTTGCCTTTTTTCCATCCTTATTATCTTGACCTCTCCACTGCCCTCTGGTGGTGGCTAATTTTTTCTCAAGTGATAGAAAATTGGAGAGAAAAGAGATTGGTGAAAGGAGGGAGGTCGTGCAAAAAAAAAAAAAAGAAGTGATTACACTTATATACAAATTCTTGGCCTCAAGAAATTTATAATATAATTTTGGAGGCAAAGTATACAGTGAAAATTAACAAGAAAGACAAGCCATAATAACACCTAAAACTGATAAATAAAATAAATTCTAAAGGATTTGGGAAGACGAGATCAGTGAGGCCTAGAATAGAGAAGATGTACAGAAGTGGTGGTATTTACACGTAGCCTCAGCTTTAGATCAGAGACACCAGGAAATGGGAAATGAGTACCTTCAACATAGTAAGCTTGAGAGATGCAGCAAGAAACTGAAGACGTGAGAGTATATTTGGGGCAAGAGTTCAGGGCTAGAAAGAGATTTATGAATCACCCACAAATAGCCATAACATTGTAGGATTACCAACAGAAAGAAGATTGGATGACATGTAAGGACTTACCAGAGCAGAGAGAATCTGTCATCCATCCATGTCTTCATTAGTCAGTAAATACATATTAACTTAGTAATTGACATGATTTTGTGAGTGGATACATGTGCAAGACACTGTTTTAGGCTGAGAGAAAAAAACATTACTCTGGTAACAGCCTTGCCTTCAGGAATTTAAGAACTTAGTAAATGCAGATGAGGCAATGTAAGACTTGTACATCAGCAGGTATATTAAAAGATAGAAAATAGTAAGAATCATAAGTAAAATTCAGACAAAGGAGGAACAAAAGGAAGAAAGTTTTGTTTTCGAGCTGGGGCTACCAGTGAATACTTTACAGGAAAGATGGCTTTTAAAGTTAAGCCATTAAGATGGATGGGATTTGACGGTGTGGAAATGGTTGGGGAAACGACGTGTTAAGCAGATGAGACGTGGGCAAAACCGCCTAAGAGGGGGTGGGTGACATAAAGCTAGCACAGGGCCTTACACAGTGTAGACCACACTGCAAATTCATGAAACTAAACATTGACTGGATTCTCCGCACTGCCCAACAACCCTCTGTCCTGAGCGGAAGCTGGAGGGGCAGGTAGTGGAAGGAGCCTTTGAGAGAGACAAGCGGAGGTGACAGAGGGTTGAGAGCTCAGAGGTGAGGTCTGGACTAGAGAGCTACATTTGTGACCATCCGTGTCGAGGGGACGTGAAGCCATGAGCATTGCAGGAGATGGCCTAGGGAGAAAGAAGAACAGAGCAAGAAGATGAGGGGCCAGGACGGAGCTTTGTTTCCTGTTCTTCACCGCACTTCTTTTTCTTCTCAAATTCCTCACCCCACCAGCTCCCTGGCACACCCTCAGCAGATGACTTTGCCTCCTACTTTACCAAGGATACAAAAACCATTTGTTGAGAACCCTGCAAACTTCTGACCACCAAACCAACAGGCTTACCTGTGGCCTTCTTACTTTTCCTCTTCTGTTAAAATGGAAGAGGTACCCCTCCTGTCTAAGGCCACAGCCCTCCCGTGCCGTGTTGCCAATCCCTCCTCCTCGGCAACCTCACTCCATCAACCCTCTCCTAGATCTTCCAGTGCTCTCACGATGTACCCGTTCCACAAGTGTTCTCTAATGGCTGCCATCTTTTAAAAACCCTCCTGCCAGAGAGTGGTACCATCTCCCTCCTCCTTCAGAGTTAAACTGCTTGAAAGCATGGTCTCCACTGGCTCTCTCCATCTCCTCTGCACTCTCTCCTCTACTCTCTGTACTCAGCTTCCGCTCCCACTACTACACTGAAACTGCTCCCTGTGGACACCAAAGGCCTCCTCATTGCAAAATCCAATGGACACTTACAAGTCCTAACTTTAATTGACCTTTGGCCATATTTGACACCAGTGACCCCTCCCCTCCTCCTGAGAATGCTCTTCCCTTGAATGTTGCAAGTTCTGCCCTAAACTCTACCTCTCTTCACACTCTCCTTGGGTGAGCTCACGTGCCCCCATGGCTTCCTAACCCTCTGTATGCTCACGTCTCACAAATCTGTAACTTGGGTCCCAACATCACTCCTGAGCTCCCGACCACACAGCAGTTCATCAAACTCAGTTACAACTAAAAGGGCAGCTGCTCCTCTCCCCTCCCCCAACTGGCAGCCCTCCTTCTGTTCTCCTTCTCAGTGGCAAGCACTCTAGTCTCTGTTCCTCATTCTCTCCAACCTACCTTTTGCCCCCCACTCAATCCTAATCTATTCTTCACTCTGTAGTCAGAGGATGTTTCCAAAATTTCAATCTGATCAACTAATTCTCTTGCTTAGAATGGTACTCTGCCTTTTCCTTGCTTCGGGATGTAGTCTAAATTCCTTCGCATCAGAGTGTCCCGATTCGGCTCTCGTCATTATCACCATGGTTATTTTACACTTCAGCAGTTGTGAACAACTTTCAGTTCCCCGTATTGACACGGTCTCTGATGGTTTAGGACCTTTGCCCATGTTGTTCTTTTGTGCCTTGAACTCTCTTCCCCAGCTTCCTCATCTTGCCAAGGCTTATTCTATATGCAGTCTGAGCTTGGAAATCACTTCTCTCCAAAGGCCTTCCCTGACCGCCTATGACTGGGCTATGTATCCCTCCCATAGGCTTTCCAATTTACCTTGTACTTACTCCTATGATAACTTTTGTCACATTGTGCCACAAACGCGTCTTTGTCTGTATCTTTCATCAGACTGGAAGGGTACTGAAGGCAGGGAATGCCTTGTTCAGCAGTTCACCCCCTTTATCTAACACAGTGAATGGCACATATTAGGAAATCAATACATATTTGCTGAATTAATGAATGAACTTGGACTTTATGTCTAAAATGTTTTATCCAAGGTAGGAGCCAGCGTAGTAAAGTGGCAGGTGCATAAAATTTTGAATCAGAAACCTGAATTGAATCCCAGCTCTCTGCCTCTTAACCAGCTGTATGACCATGAACAATCTATTTAACTTCTCTGAATTGAGAGCCTACCCAATGCCAGGCACTGTACTGAGTGCTTGCAAGGCAAAGATAAAGAAAGACATGGTAACTGCCTTCAAGGAAGCTGAGTCCAAAACAATGTGTAGGAGGTGGGAGGAAAGAACATCCCAGGTAGGGGGAGTAACGTGTGAGAAGAACTGCAGGCGAGCAATTGATCATGTGCCTTCCCAGGGGAAGTGGATATAGTTCAGTAAAGCCAGAAGAGAAGGTGCAGAACAGAGAGTTGGGATGAAGCAATGAGGCTGGAGAGATACAAGGAGCCACGTCATGAAGGGCCCTTTACAATGTGTCACAGAGTTTGAGATTCATCCTCAAAGCCATGGAGTTAAAACCCCAAAGAGTTTTAAGCAGGAGAGTCACAATATTAGCTCTGTGTCAGAGAAAGAGCTACGTCTAGTGGCGAGGTGGAGAATGGGCTGAAAGACAGTGAAGTCAGAGGCAGGTTAGGAGGCTGTTGAGTAGTCCAGTCAAGGGGCCTCAGCTTTGGCAAGGACTTTGAGGATGAAGAATAGTAGTAGGAGACTGATTCAAGAGACATATGTGACAGAACAGAAAGAACTTGATGACTGACTGCATGAGAGGGGTGTGACACAAGGAAGAGTACAGATGGCATCCAAGTTTCTGGTACAGGCAATTGGTATACAGAGGTGCCACTTACTGAGATGGGGACTGTGGAAGATGGAAAGGCTTTCGAAGAGAGGACTGATATGATCAGAGTGGTCCTGCAATGAGAGAGTTCTGTTGGCAGGAAGCAGGGTGGGAAAGGGACATGTCTGGAGTCGGGAAAATGAGCTAAGAAGTTACTGCAGTAGTCTAGGGGGAGCTGAGAAGGCCTGAACTAAGGTGAGCGGTGGGCATGGAAGGGAAGGTGGAGTACAATAGACACGGTCGGCAGTTACAGTGGAGAGTCCTAGAAGATAGGATTACATAGCTGCATTGGGAGGGCTGGCCTGAAGGTCTCTGAACACCAAGCAGAACTGAGACTTGATGCAACAGGAAAAAATAAAACGTTACACTATTCCTGAACAAAGTAGCATGTGAGGAATACTAGTCTAGCGATAGTATGCAAGGAGTACACTAGAACTAGAATGAGAAAAGGATGGAACCAGAACTAGAGTGAGGAGACAGTGGAGGCTGCAAGGGGAATTGGTTATCATTCCAATATAGCACTGTGAGAAAGTGGCTATTACCAAGGAAGCGCCTGAGATACAATACTTGTGACATTTTGTGTGAGATGTAAAAAAGAGGAAACAACAGACATGTAACCATGGTACATGTAACATTCTCATAAATTACTTGTTTACATATCTACCTTCATCAGACTATGGTCTTCTTGAAATCAGAAACTGTGTCTTATTTATATCTTTAATATATAGCCCAGATTATGGCATAGATCAAGACTCAGTAAATATTCTGAAGTGACCAACTCAATGAATAACTAAGTTGGAAGGGCAGATTATGTATGAAACCAAGGTAGTTTGGGGATGGTTTTGAATTTGTCTGTGAAATGTTGAGTTTAAGATGACATCTAAAATGTCCACTTGTAAATGTTTTATAGATGCTTACAAAAAGAGTAAGTGCTCAGAAGCTCAGTAGAGAGAAGAAACCCAAGAGGTACGCCAGGCGGTCATCAGTATTAATCATCCCCACAGCCCCCTCCCGCCATCTGCACCTGAACAAACAACACTGCAGCCTCAGTGGCTTCCTGTTACAGCGCAGTGTGGTCAGGATGGAGGCTCTGCTCTGAGTGGCCGTTCAGACCCGGGTTCCTTCCACGTGAACACCACCATCGTCAATGCACGGTCCCCAGAGTCACTGCAGGAGAGAGTGTAGAGGATTATCCTGCAGGTTTTACGGAGAGGCTGGAAAGTGGTTTATATCACTCCATCCTCCCGTTTTTGTTCTCTCAGGCAGGCTTCACAGAGCGTCATTCTCGACTATCCATTTGCCTTTTCAATCCATTCTCTGCCCTCTTCTACTCTGCTGTGTCCTGGGAGGCTGGCCCCTAGGAAGGCTAAGCATTCTGGCACTCTGGCTTCCAGGTGGGTTCACAGAATGAGAGGTACCAGCAGGAGAGTGTAAACAGAAAGAGAGAGAGGTTGAGGTATCTATGACATCATTACCCCCACCCTTTGTCAAGAACTCCTGACAGTGGCTGCATTTTTCTATAGCCACAGCTTCTGTTATTGCAACAGTCCCTGTTCTATGGCTCCAGCTCTTGCTGGCCTCCAAAACTCTATTCCTTCAATTCTGGGGGTCTTAGCAGCTTCCTGCGGTTAATAGTTCCTGGCTGCTTCTTGTGGGGTCCCTTAACCTTGCCCATTCTTCTGTAAATCGTCCCTTCTTAATCTCCCCTCAGTCAAATCCTTTGAGTGTGCCATTTGTATCCTACTGAAACCCTAACTGACACATTGTTGACTAGCTCACATTCATTCCATTTCAGATACCAATGTGCTCTTTTGTGGATGATTTATTTGTTCTACCAAAAAGGGTACAAGTGGCCACTGTAGTCAAAATTCCATTTTAGAACCTCATCCTGAAAGCTTTAAGTCCACATACTCTATAGGAGGAGAGAATCCCTTCTTTTCATTAGACTCCAGAAATGGTTATGCAGGTAACTCTTGTCTTCCTCCATAGCTACAGACACTCCATAAAGTGATTTGAGTCACTCTATTCTCTTTCTCAGTAGTTTTATTCTTCCTTTTCCTGTTGGAGACCATTTCCACTTATGCACCCAAGGATACATCATAGATGTATTTTTAGTAATACTAGATACCATTTTCTGAAAGCTAAGACACATGCTAGGTGCTCCATTATTTAATTGTTTAACAACTTTCAAAATAGATATTAACATCTTTATTTCATAAGTAAGGAAACTAACACTTGGAGAAGCTAAATAACTTGTCCAAGGTCACACAATTAGTACATGAGTCAGGATATGAATCAAATACTGTACTTTTTAAAAAAAATTTTTTTAAATATATAACCCATTCATTTTATTTATTTTATTTTATTGATTTTTAAAAACTTTTGGCTGCATTGGGTCTTAGTTGTGGCATGCGGGCTTCTCTCCAGTTGTGGCGTGCAGGTTTTCTTCTCTAGTTGTGGTGCACGGGCTCCAGGGCACATGGGCTCAGCAGTTGTGGCGAACGGGATTAGTTGCCCCGCGGCATGTGGGATCCCAGTTCCCCAACCAGGGATCGAACACGCGTCCCCTGCATTGAAAGGCGGATTCTCCAGTATTGGACCACTGGGGAAGTCCCCAAATACTCTACTTTTAAAGCTCATGCCCTTAACCTCTATGCTATCTTGCTAGGACCTAAGTACCCATAAACGGGTGATGCGCTTAGAAATAAGTGGTGGGTAACTGTAAAACAGCAGTAGTGGGAAGGAGAGCGAGAGTGGGTATATAAATGAGTAGCTGACAGAGATTTGCTTGGTATCGTGCAAAGACCAGGGTTAACAGAGCTAGAGTGGTGGAAAGAATCACTTTAGATAATCAACGTAAGTCACGGGAGATGGGAAAGAGGAAAAACTGATTTCGTATACACATTTAGAAATAGCAGATAAGAGGTCTAGAGTTTTGTTCCCACCAGCAGTTGCTGAGCTTCAGGTGGGAACTCCTTCATAGTAGGAACTGTGTCTTACTAATACTGATATCTCCAGCAAGCATGGTGAATCTTCCACAGAGTGTGCAGAAAAAAATATTCACTAAGACAGTGAAACTTCATACTGTTTTCTGTATGAAGTATTATAAAGATGTTTACCTTATAATGTTTATCAATTATACAGCTCTGTAAACTCTGTGATAAAAATAGTAGTAACATACAATAAGATGTTAAGATACAATAAGATGTAAGATACAATAGTAACATAACATACTATAACATAACCTATACTAAAATAATAATATTTACTGAATGTTTATTATATGCTAGGCAATATACTATGCCCTTTACACAGGTTAGATCATTTCATTTCCACAATAATCCTATGAAATAGATACTATTATTGTCATCCTCAGTTACAGACAAGGAAACTGAGGCACAGAGCTGTTAAGTCACACAGCTAATTGTTGGCAATGCCAGTATTTTTATCTAAGCATCCTGGCTCGGGAGCCCTTCCAAAGTATGTGAAGAAACTAAATACCTATTGCAGCTTGAATGTATCCCATATCAAGTTCACAAGATCATGCTCAACAGTGCCTGGCTAAGGCTAATGATTCTGAATCTCTTCAGCGCAAATTAGTTAGGGTAGCTCAGCTTACCACAAATAGTTGAAAATAGGTTTTATTGAAAAAGGCAATTATGTCTTTTCCTTTATACTTTCTCAGCTTTCTTGGAAATGAATTGCATAGTGTCTTGCACATAGCACAAAATAGGCACTTAATAAATATCTACTTAATTTAACCAAACTGGTAACTTTTCAGTAAGAAAAAGTATAAGAAGATATTAAAAGCAAAAAAAAAAAAAAAAAAAAAATGGTGGTAGTAAAATATGCAAATAGTAGATATGAACATAAATCATCACTATTGCTCCTACATACAAACTTTGCTAGCTTCCAGAAGATGTTTCAATGAATATTTTCAAGACTACTGTTTAAAATGGTCACTAAGTCTTTAAGTCTTTAACTGCAGTAGAGAGCATATTTACCTGGAATGCTTTCTTTGAAAGCATCAGAATGATTTCCAAATATACCACAGCCTTTTAATGAGAGGAAAAAGAGTTACATTCATTAACATTCTTTTCTTATGTAGGTGAATCTTGGGCCTGGACATTAAAACAAAAGCTCTGAGAAGACACTTTATGATGACCATTGTATGAAGGTGATTGAAAGACCTTGTTTTTTCAGGTTCTACTTCCTGAGGGTAATAACAATCCAAATTGACAAGGACTAGAATATCTTCTGTACCCATCTAGACAGGGAAAATCAGATTTTAACATTTCACAATCTCACAGGGCTCTTCAGTTAGAATTCAAAAGGCCATTCACTCTAGGGTTAGTAGTTTCCCAGTCTCCCAGATCAGACATCCTGACACTGGCTGACATGGCAACCCCAGAGGTGACTGGAAACGGCTGCAGCATCAGGCATATGCTTCGCACTTCCTCACTTCCTTTCATGAAACTCTCTCCCACCTCCAGATGAGAGCCCTTTCCCCAAGCATCTAATTTATGCATCTTTTCAACTAATATTTATTGAGTATTTACCATATGTTGGGGCTGCTTTTGATGTTGGAGACACAGTGATGAATGAGATGATACCATGTCCTCCTGCAGCTAATACATACATATTGAAGAAGACAGATCACACATATATTACAAATACATAAGTTAGATCATTGTTGGATATAGATTCATAGTTTGAAGAAATTACACAGGATAATGGGACAAAGTGGGAAAGAAAAGATCACCTGTTTGCTCGGAGCTGGCCTGGCGCTCACAGCTAGACCATGGTGTTCTCTGGTCAAACATAATTTTACGGCACATCCACATGAGAGAAAGTCACTCTGTGACTGTGATGGAGGTCAAAAAAAAAAAAAATACTACTCTGTAATCGTGCCTGAGCATGGACAAAACCAAAACACTGTGCAACCACTAAAATCACCAACAGCCCCCCTCCCAGCTGACATGAGCGAATGCTGCTTCTTCATCAACTGCAGCGTTAGCCCCCCTCTGCTCCTCCTGCTTCCAAGATAAAGTTCATTAAGATACCCAGTCATACAATTACTCCCATTTCCTGACAGCCCCCCATCCAGAGCAAACCCCACTTCCTTCCCAAACCCTTAACAAGCCCCATGGTAAGACTTTCTTACTGAGATGTCCCATGTTTCGTCAAGGTGTGCAGTCTTGCTTCCTGCTGGGAGCATCAATCAACAAGCCCCACTTTGTCGGATTGCAGTGTGTTCCTGGTGATCTCTGATTCATGGGCATCAACAATAAGGAGGGGGAAATTCTTTAATTAGGGTGGTTGGGGAAGTCTTTGATGAAGGGTTGTCGTGTGCTGAGAGCTGATAGGTAAGGGGATGGCATTTGAAGATTGGGGAAAAAGCATTCCCAGCAGAGGGTAAAGCAAGTAGCATATACATATATGTATACGTATACATATACATGTTTTTTGTTTGTTGTTTTGCTGTGCCGCACGGCTTGCAGGATCTCAGTTCCCCAACAAGGGATTGGACCTGGGCCACAGCAGTGAAAGCCTGGAATCCTAACCACTAGGCCACCAGGGAATTCCCACAAACAGCTTATATTTTTATCCAACATTTTAAAATTTCACATAATCATCTCCTTTGGACACTGATTTTGGGGTAAGGGAAGGGAGCTGATCCTATTCTCTGTTTCTACTTTTAATCCAAGGAAAGCTTTTACAGAAGAACAAAACTGAAGTAACATGTAAGAGGTAAGGAGGTGGACGGTGGAAGAGCCTTGGGCTGAGACAGGGCCACTACGCTTGATGCTGAGGAAGGCTGAGCCCTGCGTTCATCCTTCTCCAGTTCCCATCCACAATCCTCTTCTGTGTTGGCTGTAACTCAATCCTTCCTAAGGTTTTAACAACTAACTAACAAGGAACTGGTAACTATCCCTTCTAGAACTTCATTCATTAAGAAGAGGTTTCTTAAAAATTAAAAAAAAAATTTTCAAAAAGCCAGAGTTAATATTTTTGTCAAGTGGGGACCCAGGTCCTTCTTAATATTGGACCAGAAATAGATATAACAGTGACCTTTAACTTCTACCACCAGGGGAACATGAGGTATTATGATGCTAAATGGGGGCAGTACTTATCAAAAAGTGTTGTAGTAATTCTACTGCCCTAAGATTTTAGGGAGTGGAGGGAGGGGGAAGGATTCCTTGGTTAAATTCTTTCTGAAAAGCTGCATGTTACTGTCCTCTCTTGGAGATTTATACTGTACACTAGAATATTAAGGGTTCTAAGAGTTTTAACATAAAATTATCAGATGAAGTGTGTTTAGCACAGAGATGATAAACTCGATTGACCACAGAACACCTCACTTTACCACCTTCTACTCTGAGGGATGAATTTCTGTGGAATACACAGTTGGACACACTGCTACTGGGAACTCAGCCACTGCCCTTGAGACCACTGAAGTGGCTGCACACCTTGTTAGGAGATAGGGGTGCCTATTTCTGAAATGGGGGTGCTAACCAGATTAGTGCTGTACCAGGATCCTTACTGCATGGTTCCACAGTAGATAAGCTCTAGTATTAAGCATTAGATGTCACCCTTTCATTCCCTCCAAATCTCCTGAAGTCCAGAAATGCCTGGCATCATTATTGTTTCTTACTACTGTTTGTATAATTGCCAGCTAATCCTCCCAGGCTGCAGTGTTATTTATGGTAACATTAAAATATTCAAGGATTTCCTCCTGTCCCCAGTAGCTTGCTAATCTTGACTCTGTTTCCTTGACTATTTTTTTTCTTTGAGAGCTACTCCTTAAAACTTATATTTTAGTATACAGCATGTTAATCTTCCTTTGTACCTCTATCACATTTCTTGGCCATAATTGGTCAAACCGTTGGCCAGAACACAAACAAATGGCACAAACAGAACCTATAGCCTCAGCAGTCACTGGCCTGTGTCTGCCACATTGGCTTTCATTAGCTGGGAGCACACAACAGACACAGGGAATTGGGGAAAGACTCATTATTAATAGTGTGCCAAGGTGTTTGTGTTTTGTTTCTTTAATATTTTAAGGAGGGCTTCCCTGGTGGCGCAGTGGTTGAGAGTCTGCCTGCCAATGCAGGGGACACGGGTTCGAGCCCTGGTCTGGGAAGATCCCGCGTGCCGCGGAGCGGCTGGGCCCGTGAGCCACGACTGCTGAGCCTGCGCGTCTGGAGCCTGTGCCCCGTAATGGGGGGGGCCGCGATAGTGAGGGGCCCGCGCACCGCGATGAAGAGCGGTCCCCACACTGCGATGAAGAGTGGCCCCCGCTTGCCGCAACTAGAGAAAGCCCTCGCACAAACCGAAGACCCAACACAGCCAAAAATAAATAAATAAATAAATAAAGTAGCTATAACATGGGTTGAGGGACTTGCCTGCTTAGTAATGAGCTATATCCAAAAAAAAAAAAAAAAAAAAAAATTTAAAGGACATATTTCCCTAAGAGAAATATTTTAGAAACAGATAATATGACTACAAGTCAATACTATATGGGCAGAATTCACCTGTGTTACAGGGTATCCTAAAGCAGCTTGTGCTGGTCTGGGTCCTGGAGAGACAGATGCCAACATGACGTTATATGTGAAAAAAATTTGTTGGGGGAAATACCTGTGAGAAAAAACAGGAAGGAGCCTGAGGAGGCTCTGAGAGCCATCAAACTGATGCAAATCTGACCCTAAGCAGAGGGAGAGAGGGAAAGAAGGGAGAAAGGAAGGCTATGTGGCAGTAAATCTAAGGAAAGTTCAGCAAGACTTTGGGAGCCCAGGAGCCCAAGTCCCCCATCAGAGGAGTGTCTTATCTCCCAGGAATGGGTCTGTTTGAGTAACTCTGCCATGTGCTTGCCTGAGAGCAGCCCACGGTAAGTACGGTCTCAGTATAAACAGAGTAATAGATTTCAGAGCACAGTAGCTGGGGCCCTCAGTCAATTACTCTCCCTACTCTCCAAGATCTGAGAAGTGCTTTCCCATAGTCATCACACAATATTCTCAAAATTTGATGTGCATACAAATCACCCAGGAATCTTACTAAAACGCAGATTCAATGGGTCTGGGGTGAGGCCTGAGTTTCCTTGCTTCTAACAAGCTCTCAGACAACATGATGCTGTTGTTCCAAAGACCTCACCTTAAGTATTTAGCAAGGTTCTAGAGAATACTTAGAAGAGCCCCATTCAAACCATCAATGTAGGCTGAAGGTTTTGTGGAGAACTGTTCACAGGCTTAATTCCTCACCGCTGATATGACAGCCAAATCCGTTGCCATCAGAAGATGTATGTACCGCCAGGTTAGGTTTTTTTCCATTCAAATAACTCATTCCCCTTCCTCTGATATCATAGCTGTCAACCCCCTCTTGTCACACTGCTTGCATAACCTGTTAATGATCATACCCATGTCATCTCTCTATCTATATGCATTCATTTTGGTACCAAGAGAGACCTTTGGTCCTTTGTGATCTAAATAACATTGCTTCTTCCTCCAAGTATTTGGTTTGGACAGTTTGTGTTTCTTAACGTCAGGCAAAAAGTTTTAAGCACCTCCTTCCAACCATATTGGGTTCTAAAGTCCACCCTGGTGGCGCAGTGGTTAAGAATCTGCCTGCCAGTACAGGGGACATGGGTTCGATCCCTGGTCTGGGAAGACCCCACATGCCGCGGAGCAACAGAGCCCGTGCACCACAACTACTGAGCCTGCGCTCTAGAGCCAGTGAGCCACAACTACTGAACCCACGTGCCACAACGACTGAAGCCCATGTGCCTAGAGCCCGTGCTCCACAGCAAGAGAAGCCACCACAATGAGAAGGCCGTGCACCGCAATGAAGAGTAGTCCCCGCTCACCGCAACTAGAGAAAGCCCGCGTGCAGCAACGAAGACCCAATGCAGCCAAAAATAAAATAAATAAATTTATAAAAAAATAGATAAAGTCCACCCTACATAGAAATTCTGGTGCAGCCGGTCATCGTATTTCTCTTCTACATAAGAGTTCTGAGGGATCTGGCCACATGCATCTCCTCCACGTTGCCTGAAGACTTCTGCAGTTATCATCCTAATACCACGTAGCTGTCCATCTATTTTTTTTTTAACATCTTTATTGGAGTATAATTGCTTTACAATGGTGTGTTTCTGCTTTATAACAAAGTGAATCAGCTATACATATACATATATTCCCATATCTCCTCCCTCTTCAGTCTCCCTCCCACCCTCCCTATCCCACCCCTCTAGGTGGTCACAAAGCACCGAGCTGATCCCCCTGTGCTATGCAGCTGCTTCCCACTAGCTATCTATTTTACATTTGTTAGTATATATAAGTCCATGCCACTCTCTCACTTCATCCCAGCTTACCCTTCCCCTTCCCCATGTCCTCAAGTCCATTCTCTACATCTGCGTCTTTATTCCTGTCCTGCCCCTAGGTTCTTCAGAACCTTTTTTTTTTTTTACATTCCATATATATGTGTTAGCATATGGTATTTTTCTCTTTCTGACTTACTTCACTCTGCATGACAGTCTCTAGGTCTATCCACCTCACTACAAAAAACTCAATTTCGTTTCTTTTTATGTCTGAGCAAGATTCCATTGTATAAATGTGCCACATATTCTTTATCCATTCATCTGTTGATGGACACTGAGGTTGCATCCATGTCCTGGCTATTGTAAATAGAGCTGCAATGAACATTGTGGTACATGACTCTTTTTGAATTTTGGTTTTCTCAGGGTATATGCCCAGTAGTGGGATTGCTGGGTCATATGGTAGTTCTATTTTTAGTTTTTTAAGGAACCTCCATACTGTTCTCCATAGTGGCTATATCAATTTATATTCCCACCAACAGTGCAAGAGGGTTCCCTTTTCTCCACACCCTCTCCAGCAATTATTGTTTATAGACTTTTTGGTGATGGCCATTCTGACTGGTGTGAGGTGATACCTCACTGTAGTTTCCATTTGCATTTCTCTAATGATTAGTGATGTTGAGCATCCTTTCACGTGTTTGTTGGCAATCTGTATATCTTCTTTGGAGAAATGTCTATTTAGGTCTTCTGCCCATTTTTGGATTGGGTTGTTTGTTTTTTTGATATTGAGCTGCATGAGCTGCTTGTAAATTTTGGAGATTAATCCTTTGTCAGTTGCTTCATTTACAAATATTTTCTCCCATTCTGAGGGTTGTCTTTTCGCCTTGTTTATGGTTTCCTTTGCTGTGCAGAAGCTTTTAAGTTTCATTAGGTCCCATTTGTTTATTTTTGTTTTTATTTCCATTTCTCTAGGAGGTGGGTCAAAAAGGATCTTGCTGTGATTTATGTCATAGAGTGTTCTGCCTATGTTTTCCTCTAAGAGTTTTATAGTGTCTGGCCTTACATTTAGGTCTTTAATCCATTTTGAGTTTATTTTTGTGTATGGTGTTAGGGAGTGTTCTAACTTCATTCTTTTACACGTAGCTGTCCAGTTTTCCTTGCACCACTTATTGAAGAGGCTGTCTTTTCTCCATTGTATATTCTTGCCTCCTTTATCAAAACTAAGGTGACCATATGTGCGTGGGTTTATCTCTGGGATTTCTATCCTGTTCCATTACCATTGCAACAAAAAGAATAAAATACCTAGGAATAAACCTACCTAAGGAGACAAAAGACCTGTATGCAGAAAACTATAAGACACTGATGAAAGAAATTAAAGATGATACAAACAGATGGAGAGATATACCATGTTCTTGGATTAGAAGAATCAACACTGTGAAAATGACTATACTACCCAAAGCAATCTAAAGATTCAATGCAATCCCTATCAAACTACCAATGGCATTTTTCACAGAACTAGAACAAAAAATTTCACAATTTGTATGGAAACACAAAAGACCCCAAATAGCCAAAGCAATCTTGAGAAAGAAAAACGGAGCTGGAGGAATCAGGCTCCCAGACTTCAGACTATACAACAATGCTACAGTAATCAAGACAGTATGGTATTGACACAAAGACAGAAATAGAGATCAATGTGCATCTACTGCTAAACAGATCCGTTCTCTTCCTTCACTCTAGTTACTGGCCTCTTTGTATACCTTAACTCAACCCCCTACACAGTGTCTATGGTGTAAAATAGCAGTTTTCACACTTTTTTTTTCTAAAGCCATGGAATTCAAAGAAAGCTTTAAAAAAAAGATTAGGCTGGTCTGGCTAAAACAGGGGAGATAAAATTAGAGAGGTAGCCAGGAACACACCTTGTGTGTTAGGGTGTTTAAGCATTACCATGAAAGTTATGGGGAGCAAATAAAGGATTTCAAGGGAGAAAAAACATATCAGACTTGTGCATTTTGAATGATGCCTCTGGCAGATGTGAGGAGGGTGATTTTAAGAGGGTCCAGACAGAATCAGAAAGACTAGAAAGGAGAATATGAGGAATGTAAGGGATATTAAGGAATCAGAATCAACAGAACTTGCTGTCTGTGTATGAAGGCAGTGAAAGAGAGGCATATAGTATGTCTCCCAGGTTTCAAGCCTGGACAATTATTGATGCAGGGTTCAGGGGTTGCCAATTACAGAAATGGGGAAGATAGGAGGAGGAACAGATTTAGGGAGAAAGACATTGAGCTCACTTTTGAACACAACGAGTTTGACGAAGATACCTAGTAAACCATTTGGGTAAAGGGATGTGGAAATCAGCAGAATCTGGTTTAGATACCCCACTTGTATCGAAGTCTATGTTACTATTTGCAGACTATTCTCAGCCGCTGCTTAACTGCTCAAAGTTCGTATTAAGTAAAGTCTTTTTCAACTAAATTGTCTATAAAGTCTTGCTTTCTTCCAATATGTTCTGCAAAATGTAGATTGTCTGCCACACTCGTTACTGCAGTAATTACTTCTATCCTTTCCAAAGTGCTCTGTGCATAATCTGAGTTTGGAGCCTTATTCAGGGTTCTCTGCATTCAGAGAAATAGGGAAGGTTTTGTTTTGTGCACTGTGGCAGAAACAGTAATTTCCGTCTAGAATCTGAGCTCAAAAGAAGATTTAAAGGCTCTAGCTATGAAGAAACAGGAATTAATAGAAAATCATGGGTGTAACCTGCAGAAGGTAAAATAGACTAGGTTGATATATGTGGTAAGAAAAGAGGTGCTATGTATAATAAACTAGATATATTATGCTTTGTTTAGAAGGTTAAATTGTGCTGTGCATTGTTTTCTGTTACATTTTAACATGGTAGTTTTCAAATTTGGGTTGAAAGTCTTTGAGGGGCCACTGGGAGGGAGGGTTGCTAGGTATTGATAGCAGGGACTTCAGGCCCATCACCACTATTTCAGCCAGAACAACCTAATCTGTTTTACATAGGCTTTCATTGAAGAAAGGATTCTATGGCTTTCTTTTTTTTTAAGGGTGAAAATCACTGTTTTTTGCAACAGAAGCTGTAAGACATAAGAAGAGGTCAGTAGATGGACATCTAGGTAGTATTAGGATGATAACTGCAGAAAGTTTCAGGCAACCTGGAGACTCACAGTGACCAAACCTCTCGGCACTTCCAAGCAAATTCCTCACCAAGAAGAGAAATATCGTGACGGACTGGCTGCGCATGGCCTTTGGGGCCCTACTTGGTTGGAAGGAGGGGCTTAAAACTGCTTGTATTCAAGATGAAAAATACACTGTCCAAACCAAATAATTGGAGGGAGGGGATGTTATTGACATGACAGAGGGCTAAAGTCCTCCAAGTCCTCTCTTGGAACCAAAATGAGTGCACATGTGCAGATTTATGGAGACAATCATAAAGGGATTATGCAAGCCATGTGACAAGAGGAGGTTGACAGTTGTGATGTCAGAGGCAGTGAAATGCAGGATGTTCCTTAAATGGGCCACAAATTTTCTGCCAATATTTTTTTCTCCATCTGGAACAATTTCCTTCCTTTTTCAATTAACTAACCTCTACCTCTTCTTCAATAACTCAGTTCAAACATTGTCTGAAACAAGAAGCCCAATAAAATTTGAATAGATGGCCTTCTTTGTGATACTAACAGGACATAATTCTAGTTCATTTAAATACTGATTTACTTTTGTTCCCTCACATCTTAGCTTCTTAAAGGCAATGCACGACATCTAAATCTGCATTTCCAAAGTTTAGCACAGTAAGAACCTAATGTCTGTTGAATTAATAAATCCACAAGCTTATATTAAGATCTCTTCAAAGTAATTCGGGTGCAATTCTTTACGGAATTTTCCTGATTCAGGGAAGTGTTTTAAAGGGGAAATAAAACATGCCCATGATTAAGGAAGACGGGAGAAAAGAAAGATGTAGTATTTTGAGTTTGTGTGTGTGTGCGTGTGCGTGTGTGAAGAAAGTGAGGCAAGAAGTGATAAAAATGCCTCTCGAATAAGACATTAAGTGATTTAATTAAGGTATCTCAAATAAAGTGACAGATATAAGTCACAACAAATGTATTGGAACGTACGTGTTGGGGGCAGGGGAGAAATGACACAAACTTATTCAAATTTTTTGGATAGTGAAACAACGACCTTCATGTTGACTGGCAAAACTAGCGTCCTGAACAAAAGATGCTCCCAGACAAAATGTCCAAGGACACCAAAGAAAACTATCACAACACAACGGCGAGTGAGTAAAGTTTTTCCGCACGCTTTCAAAATTGCCTTCTGCCCTCTCCTGCTCTCCTGCTTTTGGTAAATCAAACCCACCCCTGCTCAAATCAGACAAAATATCTTAAAACAAAACAAAAACACCGTGCCTTTAAATGCAAAGATGGGTCTTGGGCTGTGAGTCCCTTCCTGGGACGCTGCGGTGAAGCTGACTCCCCAGTGTCTCCGGGGGGTTCCGATGGCACCGACTGCGCCGTGGGCGAGCAGAAGCCCCAGCGGGTTTCAGGAGCAGAGCCCAGACGCCCTCCTGCCGCCGCTTGGGCGGGACGGCGTCCCCAGGGCCCAGAGGAAGACGAGGGGAAAGGCGGGCGCGAGGCCAGAATGGGGAGCCCTGGCGCCGAGAGCCCCTTAGTCCCACCTGGCCCGCAACCCGGAAGCAGATGCGAGCCCCGCTGCGTGACGGGCTTGCGGTTCCGGGTCGGGCCGCGCTGCGGGCGGTGCTGCAGCCCGCGCTCGGCTCACAGTCGCAGCGCCCCGGCCCCGCACTCCGGACCTGGGCAGGTGGTGGCCGCTCGGCCGCTCCCGGGGCCACATGGCTGAGGGGGACGGAGGGAGCGACCAGAGGCAGGTGAGGCCCCGGCGGGGCGCCGACCTTTAGGCTCGGCTCGGCCTCGTCTCGCCGCCCCGAGCCTCCTCGGCAGAGGGGCCTCTGCCCGGGGCCGCCCCCGGTCTCGCCCGCACCGCCCGCGCCCGGGGCCGCGCCGTTCGCTCCGCCGCGTCCCTTTGCTCCGGCGCTTGATCTCAGCCGATCGCTCTCGGGCCGGCCGCTTCCGGGCGTCGGCACGCTGGGCCTGCCTCGGGCGCTGTCACCGTCAACCATCAGCACGCGACTGAGCAGCTCCCGGCCGGAGGCAGAAACCAGGGTTCTGCTCCCCGCCCTGTCCCCGCCGGGTCACCTTGGACAGGTCACTTAAGAACCGTTTCTGCTTTCGCAAAACGAGCAATAATAACACAGACCCTGGAGTCACTGAACCTTCCTCCTCTTGGCGTTGAGCTTTCCCCGGCGCGTGGCTCACGTGGGCGCTCTTAAAGCTTTTCAGAATGCGCTATGAGGACAAAATGAGAGGATACAAAGTTGAATGTATACTTTGCTTCCCATTTTTACCTTTAGGTCCGGTTTTACTCTTCTTTAAGCCGAAACCAAAAGAGTAATTTCTGAAATGTTTCGAGGGTTTGATGACCAAAAACCCCAACAACCGCCCAGCCTCGTGCCCAAATTCAAAACAAAAACAACGAAGGAGATAGCCAGTAGTAATATAGGGCGAATATAATAAGTAGCAGTGCCACCGGGGAGTGGGGGCGTGGGGTTACCTGTTAAAAAGAGAAGGTGGAGCAAAGGAGATATGTGTATCCTTTAGCTTGTAAATGTCAGTGCAGGATATGGGAGTGCATGTATATTTTGGCTCAGTAGTGGTCAAAAGCACAGTGATGTCGTAGCAGGGCTGGTGCCAGTCATTGCAATTGTGTCTGGTACGCAGAGGGTAGAACATGGTGACCGGCTGCTGAGAACGTTTGGTATCGTTCACTCAGGGATCCTTCATCCAAGCTGGTGATGTTAAATACAAATACCTTATAAAGCAATAAGGAAAACTCAGGTTTTTAGGGTCGGTGCATTCTTTGACTTTTTTTCCCCCCCATCAACCTCTTTCAGAATGAGGAAATTGAAGCAATGGCAGCTATATATGGCGAGGAATGGTGTGTCATTGATGACTGTGCCAAAATATTTTGTATTAGAATTAGCGACGATATAGATGACCCCAAATGGACACTTTGCTTGCAGGTATTTTTGCCCTTCTCTACAGCCGTTTTCCAGTTACAATGTTGACTCTTGTATGATTGACTGCTGTTGTATTCCTCTAATGATTATTCTTGTGTGACTTGTTCTGAATTGTCTTTTTGTTGTTGGCTTTTGTTAACGATTGATGATCTAAACATATGGGTAATTAAATCTCAGATCACTCTCAAGTAATGCTTTCATAGATAGTCTCAATCTTTTCTCTCCCTATTATTTTATTTATTTAAATGTTCTTAATGTACCATTGGCAGACTTGAGTTTCACTTCCTTTCACTATCCTGTACGTTTAATAGAAGAGAGTCTAAACCTGGGAAGATGACTAACATTTAAGAGGAAGAATAGGTTAGTTATTTAGATGGTTCATAGAGTAGGTACTCATTTGTTAGTTGGGAATCAGTTGTGGTTAGGATAAATGAAAACATCAGCTATGGCTTTCTATTTTAATGCTTATTCTTTGATGACTGCCTATACTTCCAACATAAAAGATGCCAAATTGAGTTTTTGTCAGTATTTGTTTTTATAGTAATACTGATTTGAAAAGAAACGTGCATGGTTCTCTATTAAGTGGTAGCTATTTAATGTATTTAATAGTGTCTGGTAGGATTTTTTTTTTTAATTCCTTAAGAAAAATATCTGGAACATGTTATAATGCCGCTCTTTCATTTGGGGTTGGGGTATAATGCCCGTATTTCAGTTTTTCTTTTCCTTTTGTCTTTGTCCTCCCCACTTAATTTCTAATTTTCATTGCTTTTATACTTTCTCTGCAAATAATGATCTCCTTCATAAAAGATTGGCATCATCTTAACAACATATTTAAGGCAGAAGCATAAATATGAGGTGGGAATTCTCTCCTGAAATTTAACAAAACAATGGTTTTGCTTCTTAGTTTGGCAAGTTAGAAATCTGTCCAATGACTGGCTTTATGAATGTTGTTATTTTTGAGCCATGATGAAGTATAAGCAGATTTGTTTTTAAACTGCTTTGTAGGTGATGCTACCGAATGAATACCCAGGTACAGCCCCACCTATTTATCAACTGAAGTAAGCTATATTTCTACATATATATTTTTATAAAAAGATTATACTTTTCAAAGATTGTTTCTCTGTACTGTACCTTGTGTTTATATAGACTACCTTATCAAAATGTATATAGAAATTAAAAACACCTTTTGGACTTGATATAGAGCATTTAAATTTAAAAATTAAATTATGTAAAAACACTTTGAAGTTTGCCACTTAGTATAAAAGAGAATCAGAGGATCCATAGGGGGTAAAATAGCTACAGAATTGTCTTTAGAGACAGGGAGGGAAATCTTCCTCTTTAGACAACCTAGTAATCTAGAAACCTTGGCCTATAGAGTTGCTCCTAACCTGGTTCTGCTGACCTCGCCAGTTCCTTGACCTGCCTCTGTGTAAGATGGCCTGCCTTCCAGGAATCGCCCATGGTGCTTGCGGTGCTTGTCCTGCCCTTGTTGTTGAGGAACCATCTCAGCAGCCCAAGCGTAGTCTTAATGAGTCATGACCTGTTGATTGCAAGTAACCTTTGATCCACCTTGCCCGCTTGACCTACTAAGCTGTATAAACCTATGCAGACAGAATTGCATTAAATCTCAATTACTAAAATTTTTACCTTCCAGTGGGATTGTCTTTTGTATGAGTGTTTTAAAACCATAGCGGTAAAATTTGCTATTACTCATGGTTCTGTAATTTTTCATTTTTATTGAAAATGAAAGATATTATAGAATGCTTGTAAACATCTGTGCCCTTTTCAGAAAAAGTTGATTATTTTTTTTACAGTCATGTGGCAACTGACTTATTTGTTAGAGTTTGTTTTGAGACACCAGTTAGAAAAAATTGGGAAGTCCTGATAGTGTGGCAGATACTGTGAATATGGAAATTTAGATTCTGGAACCTCTTCTGCCACTTAGGTAAACTAGGGCAGATTTATGATATCCTATGAACTCTCCTGTTTTTTAAACCATATTTTAATTGAATAATAATGGTGTTGGCTTCAGTATGGTTTTTTGGGAGGAATAAATGAATTAATGCCAATGAAAGCATTTTGGAACTGTATCGATTTATACAACATAAGATAACATTTTGATGAAAATAGAAAAATTGTTAAAGTTAAGTAAAACCAGTTTGTGATTAATCAGTATTTTTTCTTTGAGATATAAACACAATTCTTTGAATAATCTTCTTTATTTTGTTTTATTTAATCTTAGTGCTCCTTGGCTTCAAGGGCAAGAACGTGCAGATTTATCGAATAGCCTTGAGGAAATATATATGTAAGTGATGGATGATTAAAAAAAATTCTGTGAGTGACTATAGTGGGCCTTTGTTGGAATCATGATATGTTAGGGCCTTTTCTAAACTTTTTGTTAAGCTGCTTTTCCATTAACAAAAAGAATATACTTGAAAAATCCTTGAAAGATTGGTTGTATAATGTAATTTTATATATACATTTGATACGAATTCTGCTTAGAAACAAAAATACACTGTTATTTAGAACTAATAGCTATAAAGACACTTAGCCAGCTTGTGAAAGTAGATTAAGAGATACTGCTCTTATTTTGCTCTTTTCATAGGCTATGTTGAATGAAACTGGTAACAGCAGAATCCTAAGCATAATTATTCATTAAACTACTATGTATTTTTAATGGTAACGTTCTTGTATTAGGCCATAAGACTGAGAGTCTATTGATATACTGTATTTTTCACTCTTTCATTCATTCAACAAATGCTGTATGGCAGGCATTGTACTAGATCCTGGATACGCATAATTAGCAAGAACAGAAATGGTCCCTGTTTTCATTTAGAATTTGCAGGTAGGGGAGATATTACTCATAACATTGTAAAAATGAATGTCACACTGCAGCTGTGATAAGTTCTGTAAAAGAAAGATATTAATATACAGTGTTAATTGAGTTTGAAAGAAGTCCTGACCTAGTCTAGGAGGTCAGGGATGGCTTGTTTGACTTAAGAGCTGAGTTACTTAAGTGAAGATAACTCCAGTGAAGGGCCACAGCATGTGCAAAGGCTCTGTGTCAATGATTTTGGCACATGTCAAGATACAACGTAATGGTGGTATTAAGTGGGAAAAGAGAGGGGAGGAGAGAAGGGAACATGGTGGGAAAATGACCTAGTGAGGTAGGCAGGGGAAGTTATGGAGAGTCCTGTAGGCCATGTTGAGGATTTTTGTCTTTATCCTAAGACCTTTGGGAAGCAGAGAAGTGTTTTAAGTGGTGTGATGCCATAATAAGATTTTCATTTTGAAAACACCATTCTGTTTCTGGGTGAGAACTGATTGGAAGGAAGCAAGAATAGATGTGGGATATCAGGAGGCTAGTGAAGTAGTCCAGAGAAGATATTTCTGTGATTTGGGTTAATTTTAATGAGATACATTAATTTAGTACAACAAATAATGTTCTGGAATATCAGTTTTACTGTAATCCAGGAACTGGTAAGGATTGTCCTATATGTTGTAGGTGGCTACCCCATTTGGCACAGTGAGAGAACCCCTTCTGTATCTGTGGGATCTAGACCAGGTTTCTTTTCCTCACAGAATATTTAATTTAAAAATGCTAAGTCTTCATGGAATTGATTCTGTTTGTTCCTTCCTAGAGGAAGTGTGGTCTTCCTTGAGTTCCTAGGTTTACACTTGACTCTGGAAGTAACCAAGAACTGGACATATCAATGGGAGAGGCCCCCATTTAGTGACTCCATCATCCTCAGCATATAAATATTACATGTTTTCCCAATGAAATGTTTTCTGATACCTGTCCCTGACCTTACTGGCCACTCCAACTTTCGTGCCCGCAACAAACTTCTTTCTGTAATCTTTTATTTATGCCTATTTACCGATTTATCTCCCCCCTAAAGTAGAATAAGATAAATATACTACAAATTTGCTCACCAATGATGTCGTAATTATACATCTTACAGTCATTTTTCAGTTCTTATCTTACTTGACCTCTGTAACTTTTGGTGGTGTTGAACACTTTCTCTTTTTGAAAAATCTTCCAACACTTGGCTTTCATCCTTTTAATCATATTCATCAATTAGATTTTTCTCCTATTTATACACAATGTCATGCACTCTGAAATGGCTTCCCATCTGCCTTTTTTCTGCCCCCAAAGTGCCCCCCTTTATTAAGAGATACCCTCCTATAGGACACAACTTGCTGTTCTCCCTAAGTAGTTCACTTGAGCTACTAGAGAATTAGAAAGGATCAGAAATAACAAAGGAGTTTGTTCTAAAGATAGGATATGGTTCGTACTGTCTTGTTTATTAAAAACACTTGAAAATAAACCCAGTCCAATAGTAGTATTTTCACACATGTGGTCTAAATAGAAATATACATTCTGTTTTTAAAAGTTTTGTGTGACAACTTTTAATCATATTTTCCCATAAAATCCCAGCAGGGGGCAACAAGTGAAAAACACTATTAGTCATTGAAAATTAAACATTTTAAATGTATGGATATAATTCTTAATGTTTATAGTTTCATTATGTTCTAAATAGTGTAACATTATCAAGATTTTCATATATATTTGGCATCACTTTGAATGCTAAATTTTATTTTTGCCTAGATAAGAAGATGAACTATGTTTTTTTTTTCTTATGTAAGGAGGGACGAAGTCTGAAAACTAAGTCTTTCCAGTAAACATTTTATGAGTATCTCCTATATGCTCACAATTTAAAAATTAATATAGATTAATTGTGTACCAAAACAATATAGTGACAATTACTGAGAGGTTTGGACCAAGTGCTATTGTTTTTAGAGGCCTCTGCATGTGGTGAGGTTGTAAAGGAGGGTTCCATTTTGAAGGTGACCTTTGGGTGCGGTGTTTGGCAGGTGATCAGAGGGCGAGAGATTTTCTGATAGAAGGAACTGCATGAGCAAAATCATGTAGGTGTGAAGCAACCTGGCATCTTCAGAGTTCAGCAGATAGTTCAACATGCTGGGAATAGAAATTGAGGTAGGTGTAAGAAAAAAGAACCTGTAAGCTGGTAAGGAGTTTGGGCATTATCTTGTAGGCTGTAGGTGTTTTAGGCAGGGGTGTGATGTAATGAGATTTGTGTGGCACTGTGGAGGGTGGGCTGTGAAGAGTTTGAAGCGAGGGATGCCATAGGAAAAGCAGTCAGTAACTAGGAGGGAGATAGTGGAGACCTTTATTAAGGCAACAAGAATGCAAGGGAGAAGAACGGTCAGTTAAAGAAGTACTTAGGAACATAAACTAGGATTTGGTGATTGTGTAGATGTAGACTCATTTGCTTATCATACCTTATTTTTGTTTAAACATTTTGCATGCGGATATTTTGAATATATGAAAATAGTTTAATAAAACAAAAGGTAAATAATAGATTTAAAAATACTTTGAACATTATACTAATTGGTGTTAAGAGAAAATGAAAAGGATTAAAATTTTTTTTAATTTGAATTTATGATAGTCCATTTCAACAATATTTAATTTAAATCCAAGAAAATGATTAATTCCCCACAGCTCTTCACATTCTGATGTATCATGAAGTCTTAGATTTGGAACTTGGAGAGTGAGGCTTGTCAAAGCAGAAAGTGCACCGGACCAAGTTAAACAGGCAAGGAAGACTTTCTTCAAGACTATTGCAACAGGGGAGAGAGGCAGAACTCAGTCTGAACTCAACTTCCTGAAACAAAAGGCAGTACGGTTTTTTAGGGCTGGGATGAGCTGTAGAAAAGTACTGGGGGATGCTGGGGGGAGGTTGATCAGTGAGAGGGTCCAGCACATTAAGTTTCTTCCTCAGTTTGCAAGTGTGTTTCTCTGTGATTAGGCTATCTGCGTTTGCAAATTGTGGCTCATCAGGAGTTAGGCCCCTACCAGCCAACAGAGACTGGGAGATAGGGCACTGTCTTCCTTGATGACTACATTTCAAAAGAATGGCTCCCAGGTCCTTGAGAAAGACACTCCTAGGTTCTAAAACTGACAGACCTTCTAAAAAGATGTCCATAATTCCAAAGGAGCAAAGGAAGAATTTACAGTGACAAGTTTTGTAAAGAAAATGCTCTAAGAAGAGAGAGGTCAGGGCCTAGAGTCAGGAAGCTCAGCCTGTCTGAAGTTTATTCAAGCTGATGTTAAGGCTGTTTTTGTCAGGCTTCTGGAGTCAGTTTTTGAAATAGTGTGACCTCTTTCTCATCTGTGAAATGAGGATAAAAGAATAATATCATTGTAAGGATTAAGTGACATAATCCATGTAATGTATTTTAGCACTATATAATAGCAGCTCTCAATTTTGTTGTTCTTGTTAGAAGAATCATCTCATCCAGTTTTGTCATTTTGAAAATGAGATGATGGAAACTCAGATCAAGTGATTTGTCTAAGGTCACACAACTTAGTAGTACATTGTAGTGAATAGCTTTACCCTTAAGTCAACAAATATAAATATTGGAAAATTAAAGATACAAAAATTAGAGCCACAAGTAAAACAAGAGTCACAAGTAACTTGACTTTTGTTTTGATCATTCTGAATTGGATAATAGTTATTTAAGTGTATTTAATTGCAGTATATCTCAACTAAAATATCAGTTCTTAATCCAAGTTGATCTTTTATTCAATTTGAAACAAATTTTGTTCTAGACTTTTTATATTCAGCTACTTTACCATAACTTAATTTCATAAATAAAAGCTTAGCATCTCACCCTATAATGAGTAGTTCTTATATTTTGTACCAGTTCTTAGGATTCAGCTGACTTCCTCAAGGGCCATTGGGTGAGGGGAAGAAGGACATAGGAGGGAAGACTACAGCTTTTGTCTGTTTCTGTGAGAGATTTCATTACAGCGAAGGCAAAAGTTTGAAAACCACCAAATCCTAGTCTGTAGTTAAAAGATATGAACAATCAACTATACTTGAATCAAAAGATATGAACAAACTATTGTCATGAGAGAAAACACAAATACAGCAGTAATAACAACAACAATAAAAACACCCAAACCACCATCAGTGATAAATTTGGGGGTCCAAGGGAACAAATAATTTTCATTTTCTTTAGGAAACCTTTCACATCCACTACAACTTCCTTAAAATGGATTTCAGTAAGTCTAGTTAAATACTAGGGAAGAAGGAAGCATTTAATAAATGATTATGGGCAGAGTGCTGTTGTATATTGTTCTGCAGGAAGCCATGGGCAGAGGAGAGGAAATTTGGAGTTACGGTTTAATTTCTTTATTATTAGGAAAAATTACTTATTAATTGTGAAAATTCTTCCAAGGTGTTTTCCATCGTCCCCTGCCCCCAATAGTCCCCTAACAACAATAACAACAAATCTGAATGTGAATATATATTCACAGAGGGATGATTTTCCTGTTTCAAAGGGTGGTTATGAATGAGGATTAAGTGAAGTAACAAAGCATTTTCTACGTCTTATATAGTAGGTGTTCAATACACACTGGATATTAGTGCTACTACTTTTGGTGATGATGATGTGATGAATTAAATAGAATGAGATTAGAGGATGGAGAGAATTACATATAAAACCATATATTTGTAAGGATAATAACTGTAAACACTGAGACTGGGGACCCCGTTTTCTCATTCACTACCATACCCCCAGGGCTGCACGTAGTACTTGGTGTATAGGCAAGGCCCTTAAAGATCTGTTGAGTGAATTAAGATAGGTCCACTTGAAAAGAGACTACTTTTGTAAAGTAAGGCAAGATGCTGTAAATCTGTTTTATAGGTGAGGAAACTGAGACTCAGAGTTCAAGTGTCTTACTTGCCTAAGGACACAGCTGCTTGATAGGAGAGCAAAATGCAGTGGGCAACCTGAGCTTTGGAGTAAGTCTGCATTCACATTCTGGCTCTGGACTTCTTACTGCTTATTGTCTTAGACAAGTTAATTGATCTTTCTAGGTCTGCTTTCTCATCTGTACAATGGGGAAATAAAACCTACTCTATTAGACAATTATGAGCATTAAATGTGTTGATATATATAATGTACTTTGGGCTTAGTATATACTCAATACATTTTACCTTTCTCTGTCTCTATACCTCTAAATCTTTTATTGAGAAGAGAGGATGGGGGTATGAATTATTTAAAAGAAACTCAACCAACATTCTCAATTTTTTAAAACCTTTCCAATTGACTTTTGCTCTCTCTAAATAAGACAGGTTGCCAAAGAACACGGAGGATTGTTTTAGTACTCAGGAGTTATGGGTGAGATGGGAGGGTTTGAGGGTACAGAATTATTTGAAAACAGTTGTTTTCTTCTGTATGCTTGTTTTGAAAGTTTCCTTTGCGTGCTGATGAGTGGTGATAAAAAGATGATGGTTTCAAGAGCAACTGTTAGAGGAAGGAGGTAAGGTGTTAACGAAGTAGTGTGATGATTTCTTTAAACACACTTATTAAAACTTATCTAAAATTAGTATCATCTCCTAAAGAGTAGACACTTGGGCCTTTATTTTTTTGCTGTTGCCATCATTTAACATAACGCTATGGACATGAACTATGACATGTTCTTTTTCTCAATGAGCCTTTGAGATGGATTTAATTATCTGAGGCAGCCAGACAGCTATTTGGAACCAAAATGAATCAATTTGGGCAGTAGAATATTTTGTCCAAAACAAAATAAGAATATAAAGTTTTCCATTGATTGTCTTTTAAGTCTTGTAAATTGACTCTCTGAGGGAGTTTCTCAAATGCTTTATATTCTTATTTGTTGAAATAAGTACATTAAAAAAGTGGTTTGAAATTGTTCAAAAAGTTTAGAAAAGCAAGCAATGACTGGGCATCAATACTACAATTATATTCACGGACAGAAACTAAATCATATTTATATCTATCTTAATTCATCCAGTTCAAGTTCAGAAATTTTCTCTCCCCTCTTTGGTTGCAACTCTTCTACTTATTTTAAGTGAACAGTGTTAGTTTTAATTTGGGAGCCAGTTGGAATTTTTAATGTTGATGTATTAAATACTCATCCACAAATGTTAGTAAATTGCATTTTTATAAATTCCTCTTTAAAAGGCATGGCTAGGGAATTCCCTGGTGGTCCAGTGGCTAAGACTTAGCTCTTTCACTGCAAGGGCCTGGGTTCAGTCCCTGGTCGGGGAACTAATCCCACAAGCTGCACAGCATGGCAATCCCGCTCCAAAAAAATGCACAGCTAGATTGCGTATAATTTCTTAGATTGTAAATATGTCTATATTTTCTTGAATTTGAGAAAGAAATTTTTTTAACATCTTTATTGGAGTATAATTGCTTTACAATGGTGTGTTAGTTTCTGCTGCATAACAAAGTGAATCAGCTCTACATATACATATATCCCCACATCCCCTCCCTCTTGCATCTCCCTCCCACGCTCCCTATCCCACCCCTCTAGATGGTCACAAAGCACAGAGCTGATCTCCCTGTGCTATGCGGCTGCTTCCCACTAGCTATCTGTTTTACATTTGGTAGTGGATATATGTCCATGCCACTGAGAAGGAAATTTTTAATAACAGATTTTTCCCCTGAATTTTGTTTAGAGAGAATATTGGTGAAAGTATTCTTTACCTGTGGGTGGAGAAAATAAGAGATGTCCTAATACAAAAATCTCAGATGACAGAACCAGGTAGGTTTGCTCTTTTAATTTACAGTGATTAAGTTTTCATGTAGATAGTTTCATTGAAACTTTTAATGAAGATCTGTATGCTGTTTTATGTTTTTATATGATAAAATATGTTTCTCTGGAAAGTTCTTTACTCATGTAAATATGATTATTTCTATAAGCTTTAGCCTCCTTGGTTTCATATTACTATAAACTCTTATAGAAATAGAATTTTATGGTTAAAGAACTTGGGTCAAAAATCTTCGCTTTCTTTGACTATTGTTATGGTAATATGAACCATGTAACATTCTTCATGAATTATTGGACTATGTAAGTTAGACATTAGCTTCAAATGAGTGTAGTGTTTATAGAAAAAGAACTTTGGAAAACACACTGACCAGTATTTAAGATATAAAAATTGACTTTGAAAGTTGATTTTTTAATTGAGATAGAATTCATATACCATGATTATTCACTGCTTAAAATGTATAATTCATTGGTTTTTAGTTTATTCCAAAGTTATGTAACCATCACCACTATATAATTTCAGGACATTTGAAAATTGAAAATTGATATTTTGCTCTATTATTATAGTTTTATTGAATCATAATATACAACAACGTAGAAATTTATGTTTTCTATTTACTTTGCTAGTCTTTGTTCCACTTACTACAAAAGCCCTTTAGAGAGGAAAATTACTAAGCCTGATTTTATTTCCAAATAGAGTTTTATTATTATCACTGACAGAATTATTTTCAATTTGGGGAGAAGAGGGATTAAAAAAAAAACAAAACCCAATAGTCTATTTACTAATTTTTTAGAAGGTTATTTACACCGAACCAATTATTAAGGATTCCCTTACCATAATCAGTATAGATTTAAAGTTGATAGAAATATATATTTTTTCAGAGCATTTTACTATTTTTCTATAGAAGCAAATGTTTTTATTGCTTCCATTAAAATCAAAGAGATAAATAGTCTGAAGATATTCTGATCATGGGACAATATTTTTTGAAGTATTTTCCTTGACTTCTTATGATTCATGTTCTGATTTTGCAGCATTTCAGGGCATCTGAGAAGAGTTCTGAAACCTCAAAACAAAAATTGAGTTTTGCCAATCCACCATTCTAGAGTGTGGGATAATTGCAAAAATGGAATATAAGCAAAAATTTAGGACTCCAGAAAGCTTGGAATCACTGAACTATTAGGAAATTTTTAAAATTATTGATCTTAAAATGGTATTTTCCCTTTCCCACCTATATCTATAATTTAGTTTAGCCACACTTCAGATTTTCGAGTTAATTGATTTAGGTTGTATAATTTATAATTTGAAAAAATTTTGTTTGGAATTTTTTAATTAGAAATTTTCTAGACTTCATATTAAAACGGAAGGTTTAGTAATTCTGAAGAATGAATAAGAGTATAAGCTAGTGATCAGGATATCTCATGAGAATTTTCTTCTCCAGGGTACCCACTTGACAAGTAATTTATTTTTATTTTACTATTAATCTTCAGTACATATTTATTCTTTATTATTTCATTTTTTCTACTATAGAAATGTGAAATTTTTTAAAAATTTATTTATTTTATTTATTTATTTTTGGCCACATTGGGTCTTCGTTGCCATGCGCGGGCTTTCTCTAGTTGTGGCGAGTGGGGGCTACTCTTCGTTGCGGTGCACGGGCTTCTCATTGCGGTGGCTTCTCTTGTTGCGGAGCATGGGCTCTAGGCGTGAGGGCTCAGTAGTTGTGGCTCACGGGCTCTAGAGCGCAGGCTCAGTAGTTGTGGCGTACGGGCTTAGTTGCTCCACGGCATGTGGGATCTTCCCGGACCAGGGCTCGAACCCGTGTCCCCTGCATTGGCAGGTGGATTTTTAACCACTGCGCCAACAAGGAAACCCCAGAAGTGTTAAATCTTGAAGTAATTATATACTATTTACACTTTTAAAAAACTCTGAACTAATTTTAGACTTACAGAAAAGTTGCAAAAATAGTAGAAATAGCTCTGTTATATCCTTCACCCTGCTTTCCCTAGTAACATCTTACATAACCATATTATAATTATAAAGAACAGAAAGCCAACATTGATATAATATTAACTAAAGAGCTTATTCAGATTTTACTAAGTTTTCCACTAATGTTCTTTCTGCTGTTCTAGAATCCTGTCTAGGATTCTTTGTTGCATTTAGTTGTTATTTCTCCTTACTCCCTTTTAGTCTATAAATAGTTCCCCAGTCTTTCCTTCACTTTTTTGACCTTTCATGACCTGACACTATTTTGTGGAATGTCCCTCAATTTGAATTTGTCCATTGTTTTCTCATGATTGGAGTAAGATTAGGCATTTTGGCAAGAATATCACAGAAATGATATTGTATCCTTCACAGTGTATTATATCAAGGAGCTAATGATATCAGTATGCTTTATTAATGGTGATATTTACCTTGATCCCTTGGTTAAGGTGGTATCTGCCAAATGTTTCCACTGTAAAGTTACTGTATTAATCAAGCATTCTCCAGAGAAACAGACCAATAAGGTGTGTGTGTGTGGGTGTGTGTGTGTGTATTATAAAGAGAGAGGAGGAGGGAAGGAATGGTTGGGGGGGAGAAGGAGGGAGGGAGGGGGAGAGAGAGAGAGATTGATTGACTTTAAGGAATTGGCTCACGAGATTATGGACGCTAGCAAGTCCAAACTCTGCAAGGTAGGCTGACAGCCTGGAGACCTAGGGAAGGAACGATATTGCAACTCAAGTCTGAAGGCTGTATGTTGGCAGAATTCCCTCCTTCTCTGGGGAGGTCAGTCCTTTTTCTTTTAAGATCTTAACTGGAGTCTCACTTGCATTATGGAGGGCAATCTGCTTTACCCAAAGTCAACTGATTTGAATGTGAATTCCATCCAAGAAATACCTTTACAGAAACATCTAGAATAGTGTTTGACCAAATATCTGTGTACCATGGCCTAGCCAGGTTGACATATAAAATTATCAGTTACTGTCTTTCCCTTTGTAGTTGATAAGTATCTTGGGGGAGATACTTTGAGGCTATGCTAATACCCTATTCCTCCTTAAACTTTAACCTACTGATTTTAGTATCCATTAGTGTATCTTATCAACAATATTTGTAAACAATATGGTGTTGTAACAATATGGTGATTTTCATTTCCTTCTTTCCTTCTTGCTATGATTAATTGGAATTCTATTCTGAGAACAAGATGTCTTTTTTCCACATTTATTTATTTGATTACTTATATTAGTATGAACTCATATTATTTTATTTCGTGAGTTAAAATTCCATACTGTCATTATTTTGTTGCTCAAATTGTTCCCGGTTTGGCCTTTAGGAGAGCTCTCAGGTAGGCTCCTGTGTTCTTTTTATAAGCTTCCATTGTGTTTTGAACATTTCTTTACTCTCTGGAATCACAAGATATTCCAGGCTCATCTTGTATTTTCCTTGTCCCAACCCTGGAGTCAACCACTTCTTGTAGGAGCCCTGGTTCCTTCTGTTGAAGACTGGTGTTTAGAGACCAAGACTAATGGTTTTTTAAGTGCAATTTCTTACTGTCTTATGATCACTCATCATGTCTCATATCCACATAGGCCCAGACGTAAAGAAGAAAACTGAAGAGGAAGATATTGAATGTGAAGATGATCTCATTTTAGCATGTCAACCAGAAAATCCAGTTAAAGCATTGGATTTTGATGTCAGTGAAAATCGAACAGGTATAATGTTATTAGTTTATTTTGAGGAAAGCGGGATGGTAGCATTATGAATGGAATTTCTATACCATTTGAAATGGTATAGAAATTTAGTAAACTCACATTTTAGGAAATTCTTATTAATTTGTAGAGAATTGGGTTATTTTTTTCCTGTCTCCTGGCCATTTTGGTGTTTGCTAGGTCTATCAGAATGGTGAGGAAAAAAATAGAAATTTACTTTTTTCTTTTTTTTTTGCTATTTATCTAGAGTTTTGAATTAGTGGTGAGAGAAATTGAAACTAAGAAAAGCTGTGTTAATGTTCTCAGTTCACATCCTGCTTTTATATTTTTACTTTGAAATCCTTAGCTGTCTACTGATAGCTCAGAGTTAAATTTTAGTCTTTGCTCACAAATATAAATACAATAATTGAAGGTGCAACCACTGAATTAAAGCTAGTGAAATGCCTTTAGGATTTTAGTTTTTGCTTAAGCAAATTTGTTCCATGATAAAGTAGTATTCAGCTTATGGATAGGTTGATGTGATAAATCAGCTCTATATTTCTATCAGAAAGTATGTTTCATTTTAGTATTTTAAAATTTTGAATGATATAGTCAGTTTCCTCAAGTCTCTTACAAAAACATGATAGACCAGAGGGAATGTTCATTCTCTTTGAAGATAGGGAGTTCCCTATGCCATTATACAGTAGCTTTTAAACAGAAAATGAAAATTTAAAGTTCTTTCATAGTGTCTCAGGATTAGTAGAAGGGAACAAAGAAGCCTCGAATGAGTGGGGAAGAACACCCAGGATACCTGCTCCTGTTTCACTCTAAGTAGTTCCCATTTTATTCATACACATATTTGCAGATTTGGCATAGGATGTCTTTTGGGAAAGAAGATCCACTATTAAAAGAAAAAGAGTGAAAATCAGAGTCATAATAAATCGCATCCAGTTCCTGTTGACCTTAATAGTGTACTAGTGCAGTGGTCACAGTCTGTTCAAGAAGAGAACACTACTGGGGGAAGGAAGAACATCCTGCATAAACCTGGCTTCTCGTCCTAGTCCTGCCACAAACCAGTGCAGTGATTTTTGGCAAGTTATTTAAAGTGCTCCAGAAATATTTTTACATGTGTTACTTGAAGTGTTTCATCACTTATAAAGCAAACTGACTTGGTAAGATTCAACAGATCAGTGAACAGAAATAGAAAAAAATTAAATTCTTTTTTTCTGAATAACTTTTCATCCTAAATGAGGCAGATGCAGCAGCTAGGATGGTTGGTAAGTTTCTCATCTACGTTAAGGGTGAAATTAATGGTTCTTAAGCTTGTTTAAAAGGCAAAATAACTGGAAATCACAGTACTCGATGGAATACCAATTTGGTGTACTATTGATACATTTAATTCAATCCTATGATGTAGGGACAGTTTTATTAGCAGAAGATATTATATTACAGCTATACAAAATAAAGTCATAGATTTCCCAACCCAGAGGTCCATCAGCAGTAAAATGAATAAATACTCCATATTAGCAGCTGTCAATCTTTTTGGTCTCAGGACCCCTTTCTACTCTTAAAAATTAGATGTTATACCAACTTATACAACTGAAACAGTCCAGGATTTGAGTCCCAACCTACCATTTCCACTGGGTGACCTTAGCAGGTGAAAATCATTTATAAGTCAAGTAGTTTTATCTTAATGTACAATATATTAGGAAACTTTTTACTTAAAATTATAATTTAATTTTAATAGACAACCAGTATTTGTTATTTGAGTTGATTTGCCATATAATTTACATCTCTTTCCCAACTCCCCCCACTATACCATTGCCAATTTTTCAGTATTTGAATGTAAGAATTTAAAAATTAAAGTTATATAATTCTTTAAATTTATAGAAATAGAAGAATTACCTCCGATTGATCATGGCATTCCTATCACAGACCGAAGAAGTACTTTTCAGGCACACTTGGCTCCAGTAGTTTGTCCCAAACAGGTAAACTTACTGTGTCCAGTTCACTCTGATGTTGTTTTACCAAAGTAATTCAAGCAAATGGTTTTGCAATAATATCTTTGTTTTTACTATTATGTTTAATTTTCATGCAAGATAAAAATTATTTGCTAACTTTCTACCTCCAAGTTACTGGGAATCATGGAATATTTGTTTCTGTTTATCACTGCTTTCAAAATTGCATCCAGACTCTGATTAGGGCTTAACTCTCCAATGGATTTTCAAAGAAGAAAAACCCATTGTGGTGGTGTAGAAAATTATGATGCTTAATATCAATAGCTTGTTGAAAAATTATTTGTCTTATCATGTGGGAGTTCTATAAAACCTCGCCTGTTCTGTTGTTGCCCAAGTAAGGGGACAGTGGACAGACTGGTTGAGCCCAGTCTTCCCAACCTGAATTCCTTTTCCTTTCTGCTTCCTGATTTTAGGTGGCCTGATATCCACCAAAGGATATTATATGGGAAAATCTTCAGTCAAAAATAGTATTCCTAGGTCTTTGTCTTTCTCAGTCTCTTTTCAGCAGAATCATTTTCTTCTTCCTTGCTGCTATAATCTAGCCTAAACTTTATTAATGTAAGAGACAATTTCAGTACACCTATAAAGTTAAATTAACCAGAAAAGTCTTACTAGCTTAGCATAGGTTTTAAGCATTGGTCTCTTCCCTTTGGTCTCTCCAAATTCTTCTAAAGCCCTGACCTATAGGAATACAGTTTTTTGCACCAGGCTGCCTTTTCACTCTCTTTTAGTCTCTGGAAGAGGAAGTTCTTTCCTTCATTGATTTGTGGTCAAAATAACAGATTTTGGTGCAAGCTTTTGGGCTTTTCTCTCAGGAACCCTATTTTGCCCTTGGCCATTGCTCATAATCTTGTTGCCAGGGTCCTCGTTAGACATTCCATTCTGAATCTCTCCATACTGGATCCTTTTTCCATTTCTGATTATAGTCACTTAGACTTACAGGATCATAATTTGTGAGAGCTGAAATAAATCTGAGAGGTCAGTGTCTACTTTATTGATCAGGAATCTGAGAGTCTGAGAAGCACAAGATTGCACAATTTCTGATCCAAATTGGTCTCCGTATCTCCAGCTTAGTCTTCCTTACCTCCAGTATTTCTTCTATGTCCCTTGCCAACTACCTTTCTAAAAGATCTGACCACGTGTCACTCCTCCCCCACATACCCAATAATCTTTGCTGATTTCCATTGGCTACAAGGAAAAATCTAAACACATTATACAAGGCGCTTTGTGAAAGACCCTACTTTAATCATTCTGATACATCTTCTATCATCTCATTCATACTCTAAGTTAGAGCTACATAAAACTATTGGTCACTTCCTGAACCTTTCTCTTTTATGTCCCTGCTGAGGTTGACAGATAAAATACAGAGTAGCTAGCTAAAATTGGAATTTCAGATAAACATTATTGCATAGGCCATACTTATAATAAAAAAATTTGTGGTTATCTGAAGTTCCAGTTTAACTAAGCATCGTTTATTTCTGCTTACTAAATCTGGTACATTTGTACATGCTGTTTCCTCTAAATGGAATGGCTTCTTCTTGCCCCACCTCACTCTTCCATTTTGATGCAGAACTGTCACTTATCTTTCAAGACCTGGCTCTTGTTACCTCCTCTGTGAACCTTATTTGACTCCCAGAGAGAGTTTTGGTTTTATAACATTTTGAACATACCATTATTCTGTACCTGTCACTTTGGTAAGTTTTCAGAGCTCATTTCTAGAAATTCTTATATTTTCGTTTAAATTTCTCTATACAGTATGGGGAAAATTTCTTATGTACAAGTACCCTGGACATGGTTACTGCTCAGATATTTGTTGATAACTGGTGGTCAAAAATACCAGGTCTATCATTTTTGTACCAATTAGAGTACCAGTTTTTGCCCCTAAAATGAGGAGAAAACTTCGGAAATGGCTTTTTCAGAATGTAGTTGAGTCTTTAAATAACTCTTGTTAATTTCACTACAATAGTATGTATATCAATATGCTTTAAATTTCTTTTTAGCATTTGTTTACAGAGCAAATAAAAAGTATACATTAGTTTATTTACATTACTGCTGTTTTTAAGGTGAAAATGGTTCTTGCCAAATTGTATGAGAATAAGAAAATTGCTAGTGCTACCCACAACATCTATGCATACCGGTAAGTGATCATCACAATTTTAGGAACGTGCAATTTGTAAAAAATGGGGGAAGGGACTTCCCTGGTGGTGCAGTGGTTAAGACTGCGCTCCCAATGCAGGGGGCCTGGGTTCAATCCCTGCTCAGGGAACTAGATCCCACATGCATGCCTCAACTGAGAGTTTGCATGCCACAACTAATGAGCTGGCGAGCCGCAACTAAGGAGCCTGCCTGCCGCAACTAAGACCCAGCTCAACCAAATAAATAAATATTTAAAAAAAAAAAAATGGGGGGAAACTGATGCATGATTTAAAAAAACAACAACTATTAGGTGTTTTTTTTCCACTGTAAAAGTAATAATCATGTGTAGAATATTTGGAAATGGCAGAAAAAAGAATCAGAGGAAAAGTTAACCATTTTCTGCCATTAAATGTAACTGATATTGTGAAATATTTTCTTTCTGTCTTTTCTATGTAAAGTTTATTCTTTTCAATGCTTTATTCTAGTATCAAAATTTTTCCTTAATGTAACAAAAGCATTTTTCCATGTTGTTATAATTGCTTTATAAACATTATTTTAATGGCTGTGTAATATTTGTTTGAGGCTCCATACCACAGTTTATTTAACCATTTCCTTTTTGTTTTTAGTTTTTCATTTTTTCTAAGTATTATAAAGAATAGTCCCGTGAACATCTTTGTGTACTTTTTGCATTATTTCCTCAGGATAGGTTCTGGTTGTTTCATATTCTTTTTTGAAATGAAACAGAAGTATAATTAAAAAGGAAAAAAGAATAGATTCCTAGAAGTAGAATTATCAAAAAGTATGAACATTTTTGAAACTCTTGATACATACTGCCAAATTTTTTCTAACATTTTTCTTTTAAACCAGTTTATGTAAATTAAGACTGCTTCTTTCACTACATGTCTTTTAGTTTTGAGTACGAAGGTTTTATAGAAATCTGCTGATTTGTTAGTAAAGAGATGAAGGGTATATTTTTTAAATATGCAAATTAGTACAGACTTACAGAACATAGTTTAGGACTAAAATAAATTAGAATATAGACAGGAATTTGGTGCAAATTTAAAATGTGATTCAGACTATTTGTAAAATCTAGGCTACCTAAAACACAAAAATCTCAAAAAAATTTATCACTTTGGATAGGTGAGTTTTTAATATTACTAAGTCACATCCCTTTAAGTGCCAAATCTTACCAAAAAAACTATTTATTATATAATTCCCTACTTATTAGAGTATCACTACACAGAATTTTGGTGTTTTCTTAGTGAGTTAGGGTCATCAATATAAAAATGAGGGATTAGACTGTGCTTGCTCTCAGTGATTAGAATGTGCTGTAAAAGTATTAATAGGTACTATTCATTCGTCCCACGTGTTTGTTGAGGGCCTACTCTGTGTCATGTGCTTTACATAAGTTAAATCTAATTATTTCAGCAACTGTGCCACTGTAAAAAGGTTAACTTTTTCAATATCACATAGTCGTTAATGGTAGAGCTGAATTTGAGAATCTAATTTCATTTATCTCTATCTTATTCCTACATGGCCATGTTGGCTGCACCTTCAACAGTTGCTGGACATGATATTGATCTTAAGTTATCAAAAAGTTAAACAATGTGCCGGATACTCTATTTCAGGCCCCAGATTTTTGTTTTTTTAAGTACTTGGGTATTTTTGCGTATTAATGGGTGATCAGCTGTCACTTCTTACAGATGTCAGCTTGACTGCGTGTAGCAGCCCCTCCACCTCACCCCCTTATATAATTGATGCTTGGGAATGAAGGAGCTTAGCTTGTCAGAACTGTGTGTCAGATAACAATAAAAAGGCATAAAGTGGAGGCTTGAAGGACTCCACTGGGAGTTAAAGAAATAACCTTTATTTGGTACATGGACTTTGTGTTGTGTATTTTGAATGCTCAGGGTCCTTTTAAGGTTACTTCCTGGTTCTGGGGCTGTGTTCCTGCTTTGGAGTTATGGGGCACTCTTCAGGCTACTGGTGCACACAGCTATCGGATGCTGCATCATTATCTTCCTGGCATGTGAGGAAAGGGTTAGTGAAAATGTCCATGGTATTTCCTGATTTTTTTAAACCTAACAGTACTGATTTATATAGTCAGATTTCTTCATTTGTTCTATAAAGTCAACCCCGGAATCCTTTTTGCCTTAAATTTGCCATATAAAATTTTGTTTAATAGTACTAACTTTCTTTTCTTCAAATGAGGCCAACTCTAAATAATAGTAGAGCTTGGTCATAGTAGGTGGGCAGTAAATATTTACTGAGTGAATGAATGAATAGATGGTTTGGTGGATGGAAAGATGAATGAATGAATAGGATTGCTATAATAAAATTAATATAATTGACTTAGGTGTATAGATAAGGTAGTATTTGGCTTTTTATCACCATAACTGGAAAGATATCTTTGCTATATTTGCCTAGTCCTTGATGGTACCATTTGTAGGGGCCTAAAAAATGCACTAGATGGCATACCTTAACTGGCACTGTTTTCTTTTTATAACTCACACTTATTTGCCAAGCTTATTCATCTACAATGTAGCCCATGCTAACTTTCTAGATAATTTAAATGGGTAAAAATACCATGATTTATCTCTGATATTGATAACTATCCAGGGGGAAATTATAGAGAAAAATAAATCTTATAATTCTTAGAATGGGGAAGATAGATAAATGCTTGGTGGCTAGAATGTTAGGAAAGTATAAAATATTATGTTGGTTATCACCTCCATCTTTTTTATATAATTTTTTTCTCTTTCACTGGAGTTTAGGCTCTTTGATGACAGGAGTACACCACTTATTTCTTTTATACCATTTCATAGCGCCTATTATGTGCCTATAATGCTTGTATACAGTTTATTCTCAGTAAACGTTTTTTAGTGACTATTCTCTATAATCTCAGCTTCAAGATTAAATGAAGTGGAGGAAGTGTCAGATGTCTAAACTCACCTTCCCATAATTGTAGCATTTCTGATTTAAAGGAGGTACCCTTGATTCCTAGCTTTCCAAAATATAAAAAGGGAAGCATACTGGATAGGAAATCATCAGTGAAAATATAGCTAATTTATAGTTCAAGAAAGATTTTTTTAAAACAGGTGTGCTGATTTTGGAAGTAAATTGATGGCAACAAATATGAAAGAGTAACTTTTATTATTGAATACAATATTTCAAGGTTTTAAAGTGTTACACTGTTACGTGTATTTCTAGAATATATTGTGAGGATAAACAGACCTTCTTACAGGACTGTGAGGATGACGGGGAAACAGCAGCTGGGGGGCGTCTTCTCCACCTCATGGAGGTAAGTGTGAGTTAAACCCTGTTGATCCTGTTCTGTGAACCATAAAATTTCTCAACAAAATTCATTCCTAAATTCCATTTAGGAATAAGTAAATCAGTTAGACTATATAACATGAGATAATTTGGTTTTATTAGTAGTTAGTTTTTAAACATCGGTAGAGAGATAATTTTAACCGCTGGATGTGGGGCAGAAAGCAAAAGGTTAATAACAAGTGCTGTGCTTTCAAGCTCTTTCAGTCGTAGACAATAGAAGATTATCTTCAGTTCTGGAAAAACTTATCCTTTTTGTTTCATGACAATTTCCTCTCCTCTATTTTCTCTGTTCTGTCTTTGCAGAACTCCTGTTAGTTGGATATTGGACTTCTGGGTAGATCCAGAATGTTTCTTTTTTTATTAAGTTGTCCATCTCATTGCCTTATGTTCTAAGACATTTTCTTGACTGTCTTCCAAAATTTCTATCAAATTAAAATTTTTTTTAGCAACCATGTATTTAATTTTCAAGAGTTCTTTCTTGTTCTCTGTTTTTCCCTTTTCGTAGTGTGCTGTTCTGCTTTTATGGATACAATATCTTCTAAAATTCTTCTGAGTATACTAATTAGAGTTTCTTTTTTTAGATGTTTTCTTCCTTAAATTTTTCCTGGTCCATTTTAGTTTGTTTATCTTGTCCTTTCTCTTTCATGCTGCTGGATTTTCTTCATCTGTCTGGTGATCATTGATTGTTCATTAATTTTAAGAATGGATTGTTTTTTTCCTAAGGTAGTTGCTATAGTTTCTTCTGCTATTGTATGTGGAGGTTTGTTTTCTAACCAGGCCCTTTCCTTGATAGGAATTCTGTGGGGGTCAGGCCTGTAGACTGGTGGGCTTCACCTTAAGGGCAGCATTTGACAAATGTCAAACTGAGGAGGACCTTACTGGTAGGCACTAGTGATTACTCATGCAGCCCCAGTTCTCTCTAGCTGTTTTGTTCAGAAGCAGGTTTTGTGTTGTTGTTTGACCTAGGGGTAAAAAACTGCCTAAGCTAAGCTATTCTGGTTGAAGTCACCAAGAACTGGAACCCCACTGCATGATCTCCCCTTCACTCTGCCTGGTGGTCCCCAAGTTTGCAATTCAAGGACACTGTGGAGCACAGTGTTTGTTTTCCAAATTCCCTTCTTATTCTAACATTCTGTCCCCTGAATTGTTATAAATCTCACTCTGCTTACTCATGGTTCTGCCATTAAAGTCGGGGAAATTTTATGTGCAATTTTATGTATGGGTTTTTTCATTTTCCTTTAAAACTCACATCTGTACCTGTCTATATTTGTATGTAATTATGCTTCTGAAAATAACAGATTTTGAATGTGAGAAATGTCATGGTGGTGGTATCACGCTGGTATGGAGGGATTTTGCTAGGACCAGATCGCTTCAAACATATCAACAACTGTGCCAGAAACATTCTAGTGGAGAAGAACTACACAAGTTCACCGGTAAGTGGTTACTGATATTATATCTAGAGAGTTTCTCACCACTGCCTGTGAAATTTAAAAAGAAAAAAGAAAAAGAAAATTAAGAGTGAAGCAGAACAAGTGAGGTGCATTTGAAAAACCTTTGGACTAGGAAACTGGAATCTTAGGTTTTAGTCAGAACAGTGTAATTGACCAGTTGTGTGACCTTGGGAGGATCACTTCATCTCTTCAAACCTTAATTTTGTAGATTCATGGAGTTTTATAAAAACCTTAAAGACCAGTTAGTTTCCACTTCCTAAAATTGAGACCCATAGAAGTTATAGCTAATGCTACAGTGAACTGGATAGTCTTTAAACATCTATAAAATTCTAACATTCTCTGTTAGTGTCAAAGTGTATCCCCTTTCCCCTGACATGCCTTTAGATGCCTTCTTCCTTTATACTTTGAGTTTTTTTGTCTCGTATTTCAGATATGTTCATATCTATTTTATTTAAACTTTGCTGCCTTACTTTGAAAAATGAACAATGGATTAAATAGTATTGAGAGGAATTCCCTGGCTGTCCAGTGGTTAGGACTTTGCACTTCCACTGCAGGAGGCATGGGTTCGATCCCTGGTGAGGGAAGTAAGATCCCACAAGCCACATGGTGTGGCCAAAAAAAAAAAAAAAAAATACACACACACAAAAAAATAATTAAAAAAATAAACTTATAAACAATATTGAAATTACTCAAACATAAATCTGTTAGATAACTGAGATAAATGAGTGTTTTCTTTGATTATCCTTGATTGTTTTGGAAATATTAAAATAGACTATAAATGAAAGAGCCCTGTAAAACAGAAAGATGGTACATATGGAAGTAATTATACTTTCACTATTATACATATTCTATATGACTAGATTTAAGAGTCCTAAGCTAGTACCTTCGTATAAATGTAGGAAGATACTACATTGATTTATGTCTTTTTCAGGAGGAATCATCTAAGACTTTGGGAAAGAACAAAAAAGTAAGAAAAGACAAGAAGAGGAGTGAACATTAATACCTGAAACTGTATGAAAGGTTAATTTGCCTATAATCATATACAAATTCCACAGTCATCAAGGAATATATTGTGCAGAGAGAGAATCCTGGACTGTTCAAGTCAGCCAGTTCATTGTGGACACCAATATTATCTTTTCTTCTTTGGTTATATCATCTGCCAAAAATAGAGAACTTGTGATATTTTCATGAGTGTTTCAGGCTGATTCAGAAGGATTAGTTTGAACTTAATCACCACTTCATATAATTTTAGGAAGGTAACAGTTGCCCAGGGCAGTACCTGAATTAACTGTCCATTTCATTACATGTCAAGTGCCTTTGTTAGGTGGGGAAGAAGTGTCTCTAGAGGAATATAAATACCTGATTTCTTGTCATTGGGGTTCTCGTTCTGTTAAATGAATATTACCTTTTACTGCTCTTTACGGCTCCGTATGGCTTATTGAAATAGGGGCTCATTGAAGATTGATCTTAGAGAGTTTCTTCTTGTGATTTTAGTTCATAAGTATGTCACCTTTCATTTTATAGTGCTCATGGAGTGACGGATTAAGTGAAAATCCAGGAGTATCCATCTGCAGTTATGTGCTGAAGTGATAATTCATCTAACAGATTTGTTAGCATAAGTGTTATGCCTCACTTTCTGTCGCAAATTGGTGATTGTGAAATTTCAAAAAGTGATTTTCTAGTCTCTACGTTTTTTGTTTAATTCTTGTACTGTTAAGCAATAAATACGGTGTGCCAGTAGTCTCCTCCCACCACCGAAATGTGTTGGTGTAATATTCTGGTTTCTTTTAACAACCTGGAGTACCTTTCTTGTGATCTTCCTTGAGAAATTAGAACTATGCCAGAAGCTGTGCTATGGTTAATGGAACATTTATGGAATGGGGTAGAGGTGGCAGAACACCACTGGTGTAAGGTGAGAGAGTGCATTGTGTAGTGCTGTAAATGTGATGCACGTTTCCCATCCACACTCCTCCAGCTATGCTTCTCAACTCCATGACTTTGTGGAGAGAAGGAGCAAATCTTTGATTGGAAAAACAGAGAAAATCCCTCTTTTTTTCCATCTTCCTTTCATCAGTGTTTTATAAAAGTTCCTTCTTTCATCTGCAAGTTGTGCAATTTACCTCTAGGCATTTAGACAATAAATTTATCCATGAGATATAAGTCATTAACTGTTCCCTTTTAGATAATGATTGCAAACAATTATTAAAAATTATTAATTGGTCACAGATATACTTGAGATTCCCTTCCAAAGAGAGGGAACAGAAATAAGGAAGCAATTTGGGATGGTGCTGGAGCATGGAAAACATCAGAGAAGAGTGGACACAGATTTTTTTTCTATTCTCTGATGTTTTACCTTTAAGAGATCTAACATCCTAACTTGGTATTTTTAATAAGAATCTAGTAAACAGCTTTACACTAGGATGGATTCTGAGAAGTAAAATCTAAATTATATTTGTTGTAAGTGTGTTTAATTGTTGTAACCTATATTTATTTAAAACACTTACCTCAGATTCCATGAAAAAATTAAGTATGTTTTATGTATTAACTGTTAAAATAATTAAAGAACTTAAAGACCATTAATTAACATTAAAATAATTTCACAAGCATGTCAAAACCTGTGAAAGAAGATATAAAACAGTAAGAATTGCTGCTACAGAAAAATGAATATGAGTTAATTTTTCTGCAACACCAAATTTGAATTCCCTTTTAGCTGTTTTATCTAACATTTATTTAGGTCTTTATAGAAAACCTTTTTATCTCTGATCCCATTTTCCCTTATTAAAAAAAATATTTTTGCTTCTTTCATTAACCACATTTTCCAGACTAAAAAAACCTAATATCCTTTGCCCAAAGTCAGGTAGTGAAAAGGAGAGACCCAAAAGTCTCCAATTCTGGAACGTGAGTTATTTTACACTCTTCATTATGGACCCCTAACTAGTTATAGTATCTTTTTGTCTATTTAAAATTTCTCTTGATTAGAAGGTTTTCAAATTCTTCAAATTCTTCTAAAATTCAAATAATAATTTTCCATAGCCAGATCTATGCTGTGGCATATTTGATAGCATATTGTGTTTGTTAGTTAGAAATATTCTCCATATGCCAGTTTGTAAGAGCAAGTAGCAACATCTTGCTACTTGCTCTTACAAAATAGCAAGTAATGGGAATAGCAGTATGATTTGGAGGTATATATCATGAAACATTTGATATATACCTATTTGAAGAGACATTATATCAAACTAATCACAACCAAGAAAGAATAGCATGAAGCAGATACTGTTTGAAGGCAGGTAAAATTTATTGCAGAAATTGTATAGTCACCTGTAATTCCACTGTCTAGAAATAACCATTATTAACATTTGGTATGTACATCCTTCTATTTTTTTCCTATGCATGATTTTGTATATATGGCTATTTTTCTTTCCATAAAAATGGTACTAAACTGTATATACTGTTTTCTATCCTGCATATTTCATATAGAAGTATATTGTTAACATTTTCCCATGTCAATAAATATTCTTCTATGGCTTAATTTCTTATGGCTACATTGTATTCTATATTCTGGGTATATCAAAATATACTATGTAGTATAAACTATACTTGTTTCCAATATTTAGGTTTTTTCTGATTTTTCACTATTATAAGCAACTATGAAAAACGAAATCATTGTCTGCAGATTTTTGTATATATCTCTGATTACTTTCTTAGGAAGAATTCCAGAAATGGAATTCCTTGGTCAAATGTTTGTACATTCTAAGAGCTCAACTGGTTCAGCCAAGTTGCCCTGTAGAAAAGTTTCATCAGTTATATCCCGATTAGCATTGTATTAGAATATGCTTCGAATATCGGTCAAAGATGTGGAAAAATAGGCAGTCTGGTAGGTAAAACTACCGATGTCTTTTTTTTTTTTTTTTTGCCACGCCACATGGCATGCGGGATCTTAGTTCCCTGACCAGGGATCAAACCCGTACCCCCTGCAGTGGAAGCACAGAGTCCTAACCACTGGACTGCCAGGGAATTCCCTTAATTGATCTTTTTTGTTTTGAAATAATTATAGACTCACAAGAAGTTGTAAAAATATTCAATTTTCCCTAGTAGTAACATCTTACATAACTAAAGTATATTTATCAAAACCAAAATATATATTCTTTGTTAGGTATGTGATTTGCAAATATCTTCTCCCAGTTTGTAGCTTGTCTTTTCATCCTCTTAACAGTTTTTTTTTGCAGAGTGAAGGTATTTAACTTTGATGAGATGTAATTTACCTTTTTTTTTCTTTTCCATTTTTTTTGGATTATGTTTTTGGTGTCATGTCTAAGGATTCTGTCTAACCCTGGGTCATAAAAACTTTCTTCTCTTTAGAGTTTCATGTTTTTCATTTAGATCTAATATTTATTTTTAGTTAATTTTTCTATAAGGTATGAGATTTAATTTGAAGTTCCCTTTTTTTTGCCTTTGCTTGTCCAATTATGGAAGTGACTAATTTTTAAAATCAAACTTTTTATTGATGAATTTTCACAGAATAAACGCAGTTAAATAACCAGCACTTAGATGGAAAAAAGGTCAATACCAGCACTCCACAGTCCCCCCCTTTGTTCAGTCATTGCTGCTCTCCTCCCCGCCAAGTAACCACCTCCCTGATTTATCATCAGAGATTAATTTGGTCTTTTTTGACTTTTATGTAGAGCAATCAATCACACAGTACGTACCCTTGTTCAGGCTCCTTTTGTTCCATCATTTTGTGAGATTGATCTGGGTTATTGCATGTAGCAGTTCTTTCATTCTTATTACTGCATAGTATTCCATTGAACGAACATGGATTTATCAATTCTATTTACGGATAGTTGGGTTTCCAGCCATTACAAATAATGCTGCTGTGAACATTCTTGTACATGGCTTTTGGGCCATATCTGCACACATTCCTAAAGTGTGGATACCTAGAAATGGATTTGCTGAGTCACAGGATATATATATGTGGAGCTTTATTACCCAGTGGTTTGCTGTAAATGTTTAACAACTGGCTCTAGGGTGGGTGCTCATTTATAATGTTAGCCAGTTCCTGTGGTGTAAATACTCCAGCTGCCCAATTTCAAGCTACCAATGTGAAATCAGCTGATTCACAAAATTCCTGGAAATTCAACCATCACTTCTTGTGAGCTCCAGCACCCATCACTCATATGGCCAAGCAGTTTTCCAAAGTAGTTGCACCAATTTACACTCCTACCAGTAGTGAATGAGAGTTCTAGCTGCTGCTCGTCCACATTTGGTATTACCTGACTCATTTCACTCATGCTGCGTGGTGGGTAGGGGCATCACTTTGTGGTTTTAATTTCCATTTCTCTGATGGCTAATGAAACTGAACACCTTTGGCTACTACATTTTATACCGGCGGTGGCCGAGTAATCTTATACTGTCACATTTCCCTCCCTTCCAGGAATACAAATATGGGGCTTGATATCTAGTTTGGTTCAGGTACAGAGAAATCCAGTTACAGTTTTGCATATCTGAGCATCTAGTCTATAAATTTCAACACGCCACCACCACCTCACTGGTATACTAAATCTGTGAATTTATCAGGAAATCATCTTTTTTTGTTCTTAGTTTCCAATTTATAAAAATGTGGATTATGATTCCTCCCTGTCTGGGATATTCTGAGGGTTAAATGAGATGCTCTTTATGTGATACACATCCAATAAAACCATTAAATAATTATCTTTTCCTCACTACTTAGGGGAGAACTGTCCTACAGCAATACCTCTTATTTAAGATAGACTATGTCTGAGGATTTTAACAGTACCTAGAATTTTATGTTGACATTGAGGTTACCAGGTTCTTAGTAACCTAGGTTACCTAGGTTCCCCTAGGGAGGCAATATAGCATCACAGCTTAGAGCTGGGTCTCTGGAGACTGCCAGGTTCAAATCCTGTGTCTGCTTTTTGCTTGCCTTGCTAGCTTGGGCAAGTTATCTAATTTTTCTGTATTCAGTTATGAAAAAGTTATAAAGAGCTAAGCAGGCCATGGGCTGATACTGAAAGACTGTTTAGTTAGGGAGATACAATGCGAACTCTGAATCTGGTCAAGGACCATAGACCAAGGGTTGACAAACATTTTCTGTAAACAGCCAAATACTATATATTTTTTGCTTTGTGAACCATCTCTTTCACAGCTCTCAGTTTTGTCATAGTGTGAAAGCAATCATAAACAGTACGGACACTAATAATAGCATGGCTGTGTTCCAACAAAACTATTTATGGATGCAGAAATCTGAATTTCATGTAATTTTCATGTGTCATGAAATATTCTTCTTTTGATTTTTTTCAGTTGTATAAATATGTAAAGGAAAACACTCCTCCTGTGTGTCTACTCTCAAAAGCTCTACTCACAGAATACTTCACTTCTGACACTAGGCTTCCTACAAATCAAGTAATTCTGCGACACCAACTTGGTGTCCTACAATTCAGTTCAGTTCTGACACTATCTACCTGGAGATAATGTCAGATCCCACAAGTTAAGGGCTCAGTCCTACAAGACTGCCTCTTCCCCCACTTCATATGCCAATCTCAAGTTCAGGTTGCTTCTAACCAACCTGGTGTAACCCCGAGGTTCTCATGACACCCTCCTCTGGTTGGATTAATTCACTAGAGCGGCACACAGAACCCAGGAAAATGTTTTACTTACTAGATTATCAGTTTATCATAAAAGGATATAACTCAGAAATAGCCTGATGGAAGAGATGCGTAGGGCAAAGTATGTGGGAAAAGGGGTATGGAGCTTCCAGGCTCTCGCTGAGCGTGTCCCCCTTCCTACTTCATGTATTCACCAATGGAGAAGCTTTCTGAACTCTGTCCTTTTGGATTTTTATGGAGGCTTCACTATGTAGGTATGAGTGATTAAATCATTGGTCATTGGTGATTGAGTCAACCTCCAGCTCCTCTCCTCTCCTGGGAGGTTGGGGGTGGGACTGAAAGTTTCAACCTTCTAATCATATGCTGGGTTCCCCTGCAACCAGCCCCCATCCTTAGGGGCTTTCCAAAAGTCACCCCATTAACTTAAACTCAGGTATTGGTTAAAAGGGACTTGTTACAAATAACAAGACATTCCTTTTATTCTTATGGCTCTGGAGCTATTTCAGGAACCAATCACAAAGGACCAGGGGTTTTGCCAACCCCTGGTGTAGACCAGGTAGAAAGAGAAAGAGGCAAGTCCGAAGTATAATGCTAACAGATAGGATTTGGGTTTCTGAGCCTAGAGAGTATTTTGTTTGTTTGTTTGTTTGTTTTTTCCATTTAGCTCAGGTTTTGAGTTGTATACTATTTAGGGGCATGATACAGTTAATTTGTACATCAGGACCCACAAAATGGAGGTTGCTGCAGTGGCCTGTCCCATGTCACAAATCTAAATCTAAGTCAGCCTGCACTGTCAAGGAAACCTAATTTACACCAATCACAATCCTCCAATTCAGTTTAGCTAGCTTACCTTACCCTAGAAAATAGGACCTGCTCACCTTAAAAGGTAATCCCTGACCTCCTAGCCAATCATGCCATTTCTGCCTTGCCTCTTCTAATGTGCTATAAAACTTGCTCTTGCCCAAAATCTCTCAGGAAGAGTGCTCTGCTGCTTGCAAGGCACTGTGCTCCACCAATCCATGGACTGTTTTCCTTTGAATAAAGGCCATCAGACTCGTTACCAAATTGTATTATTTTGTCATTTGACAGCAAGAGATAAATCACAAGTATGTGTTTGTAATCAAGGAGAAGTAGATTTGGAAGTCAGGGCTGAATTTAAATTTTGGTTCCATGCCTTGGGCATGGAAACCATCTTGGACAAGTTACTTAACTTCTTTGAGCCTTACTTTCCTCATCTGTAAAATGGGGCTAATAATCCTTCCTCATAGGATATTTGGACGGTTGAATAAAATGAGATAATGTGCGAACTGTCACTAGTCTAAAGCTTCACACACAGTGGGAGCTCAGTAGGTGGTGGTTGGTATATTTCTCATTGTAAAAGAAGTGAAATCACATTGGTCTATAATCATTAAGATCTTGGTGCTGACAGATAGCTGAATATGCCACCCTAATGTATCTCTCTTTGGCATATGAGTTATTTTGAGTTAATTTTTTTCCAGAAACTGCAAACACAGCAGAAGCTCTGAAAGCAGAGTAGAAATTACCCTTTTGTAAGGGAAATCTACATTTATAAAGAAAATTTACATTAGAAAGGGGGCCTCTACCAGGAAGAGAGCTTTACCAGATATAACATTTTTACCTGAGAGTTTTATCTGCAAGCAGGGCAATTTTTGCTTACCAAACATTTCCTTCTCTCACCTTCTTGTAAATTGCCTCTCCCCAATGCCACCCCACCCCCCCAAAAATCTTCCTTTTGTATTTAGCTGATGATGGTATTTAAGGTAGTGACTTGGGCCATCTCAGAAGACTTACTCTTTTGTTCCTAGGTATCTCCAATGTATACAGGAGGCATACGTGTTAATAAACTTCTCTTTGTTTTTTCTCTTGTTAATCTGTTTTTAGCCAAGAACTCAGAATGGTAGAGGGAAAATTATTTTTCCTCCCCTACAATGCAAAAGAGCGTCAAAAGAAAAGCCAGTGAGAGATGATGGTGGCCTGAATTGAGCTACTGATGGTGGGAATGGATGGAAGTAGATGGATTTAAGGTGTATTTAGGAGGTAAAATTGAGAGAACTTGGCATTGGATTTGAGGGCTGCGGGAAAGAAAGGAGTTAAGATGGCATTCAGGTCCTGGGCTGGGCAATCGGGTAGATGCCATTTAAGTCTAACCTGTTTTTCTAATTGTGAAGCCATTTCACTGCCATTAAGATACCCCTTCATTGCTGTTGCTCTGCTGTCTTACTCATTTACCCTTCAGTTAGCTGCCTGCTGAATGCTGCCAGCCTGGGTGTAATGCTTTGGTTCGCTGGCCCAGATGCATTACGTTGGATGAAGGAGAAGCCAGACATCAGAGAAATTGGATTTCCTGAGGAGAGGACCCACAGAAACTTCCTTGAAATGAAAAAGGGAATGACCAAATAAGCATTATGGGATGATCTCCAGTCAAAGCCGGAGATGCTCTTTGGAGCCCAGACAGGAAAGTGAGTCATGAAACTAGCAGTGAAATGCGGGAAGAAAGGCTGTTGGCTCACGTACAGCTGTGATTCTCTACTGGTGGGCTGTGCAGGAAGGTGTGCATGAGAAATCCCAGAGGAGCCTTTTCTCCTTTCAAAATACCACTATGGAGTCAAGTACAGCAGCACAGCTTGAAGCCAAGGGGTAATTTAGATTTAAAATTGTCAGAGATATTGTCAAAGAAGGAATGTTGGCAGGATTGAATAATTTGTCAGAGGTAAGACTCTAGAATATATAGAAGGAAAACGTCCATAGGTTTGAACTAGATGTTTAAATTGCATAATGGAGAAGAAAACAGAAAGAGTATAGAGCTCCAATAAATATAAGACCATATAGTATGGATCAAGTAGACATCAATGTTGACTCTTTGGGGAAACTTTTTATTCTTTTAAACTCAATATTTCTTTTCCATTTTTTTGTTTTATCTATATCTGATTCTAGTATAAAAATGCTTACAAACGAATAGGACTCATTGGAAATGACACCAAAAGCACAGGCAAGGAAAGTAAAAGTAGATAAATTGGACTACTTCAAAATAAAAACTTCTTTGCACCAAAGGACACAGTCAACAGAGTGAAAAGGCAATCTATGGAATGTGAGAAAATATTTGTGAATCATGCTTCTGATAAGATATTCAGACTAATATCCAGAATATATGGAGAACTCTTAAAACTCAACAACAAAAAGCCCCCAGTTTGAAAATGGGCAAAGGACTTGAATAGATATTGATTTAAAGAAGATAAGCAAGTGGCCAATAAGCACACAAACAGATGCTCAACATCATGAATCATTAGGGAAATGCAAATCAAAACCACAGTGAGATATCACCTTGAACCCATTAAGATGGTTACTATCAAAAGAACAGAAAATAGCAAGTGTTGGCAAGAGTGTGGAGAAATTGGAAGTCTTGTGCCCTGTTGGTGGGAATGTAAAATGGTGAAGCCACTATGGAAAATGGTATGGTGATTCCTCAAAAAGTTAAACATAAAATTACCATATGATCCAGCAATTCCATTTCTGGGTATAAACTCAAAAAGAATTGAAAGCAGGGTCTTGAAGAGATATTTGTACATCTATGTTCATAGCATTATTCACAAAAGCCAAAAGGTAGAAGCCACCCAAGGGTCCATCAACAGATGAATATGTACAGAAAATGTGTTATATACACAATGGTATACTTTTCAGCTGTAAAAAGGAAGGGAATTCTGACATATGCTACAACATGGATAAATCTTAAGGACATTATGATAAGTGAATAAGCTAGTCACAAAAGGACAGATACTGTATAATTCTACTTATATGAGATATCTAGAGTAGTCAAATTCATAGAGACAGTAAGTGGAATAGTAGTTGAGAGGACTGGAGAATGAGAGGTTGTTGGGAGTAGATAGAGATTTGGGGTTTGCAAGTTGAAAGAGTTCTGGAAATTGGTTGTACAATGATGTGAATATACTTGACACTGCTGAATGGTACACTTAAAAATGGTTAAGATACTACATTTTATTTTATGTATATTTTGCCACAATTTTAAAAATAGTAATAGGACCCTAAATGGTCTAGGGTAGCAGTGGTTTTGTTGTAACTGTGGTGATGTAACAGGCAGGAAGAAAGCTGAAAGAAAACTCCAGTGAAAGTAGCTGACAGAAGCTGTCCAAAGGCATGGGGCTGATGAGTGTGAGAAAAAAATCCCAACTGAAATGAAGGATCTGGGGAATTGCATTGGTGGAAGGACCTACCTAACAGTTCATTTTTTCGTCGTAAATTTACTGAGGACTTCTGCTTAGAGGAAATGAAGGGTCAGTGTGGCTGGAGTGCATGGGGCTAGAGAACCTTGTGAGATGAAGAAGAAGAGGTAGGCAATGAATCAGTCAAGCAGAATCTTGTAGACCCTGATAAGATCTTAAAATGAGTAATACGAAACAACTGAATGATTTTAAGCAGAAGAGTGGAACAATCAGATTTGTCTTTTAGAAACACAGTTCTGCTTACTTGGCAAAAAATACATTGAAAAGTAACAAAAGTGAATAATGGGACGCATTTAAGAGGCTGTTGCAGTAATAAAGAGATTGTGATAGTTTGGACTAGGATAATGGCAGTGGAGATGAAACTATGTAGACAGATTTCAAAGATATTTAGGAGCAAAGATAGAATCCGGTGATGCACTGGACAACAGGATGAGCCATTAGCATAGATCCATATTCTGATACTCTCATAGATATACTGGTTGAACTTTATTTTCTGGGGGTTTCTTTGGTACTCCTATCCCTAGGACTTTGTGAGTTGCCTGTGACACACATGTTTGCCATATCTCAACATAGGGATAACAAACGTGTGCCATTGTTTTCAAAACTGGAATATTACAGAATATATATCTCGCATTTTCTTTATTCATTCATCCGTTGATGGACACTTAGGTTGTTTACACGTCTTGGCTAATGTAAATAATGCTGCAATGAACATGGGGCTGCATCTATCTTTCCAAGTTAGCATTTGCCCATTTGTTCTTGCATGCTGCCTACTTTATCGATTAGAGCTCTTAGCATATTCATCATAGTTGTTTTAAATTCCTGGCCTGATAATTCCAACATCCCTGTCACATTTGGTTCTGATGATTGCTCTGTCTCTTCAAATTGTTTTTTGCCTTTTAGTATGCCTTGTGATTTTTTTTCCCTTTATAGCCAGACATGATATTCTGGGTAAAAGAAACTGCTGTAAGTAGACCTTTAGTAATGTGCTGAAAACAGGAAATGCCAGGAACTAGCACCAGAGTAGGAAACCTGAACTGTAATTGATGATTTGCTGGAGGATCAGTGCCGGCAACTCTGAGAGTTAAAAACTCCACGGGGATCCAGTCCATGGGGGCCAGGGGAAGTGTTCTATGTTCTATGATTAGATCCCTGTCTCTCAGTGAGCCTATGCATCTGGACTGTGAACTTTGCAAGGGTCTCTCAGGTTTTTTTTTTCTCCCCACTGAGGTAGGACAGAATAGCTAGAGTGGGCTAGAGTTGGGTATTTCCCTTTTCCTGTATCTATTAGGGTTTGATAAGACCCCAAGCAGGTCAGGTTCCAGTTAACTAGTTTACGCTGGGCAGGCTGAGTTAACAGAGTGCTCGGGTATATTTCAAAGTGGTTCCTTTTCCCCTTCCCCTGCTGAAAGCATAAGGGGATTTTTCTGATACTTACTGTGGGAACCTGGTCAAGCTCCTGGAGGTAAATCTCACAGTATTGTGGGTATCTCCCTGTGACTGGATCCCCGTGGAGTTTTTAACTCTCAGAGTTGTCGGCACTGATCCTCCAGCAAATCATTAATTATAGTTCAGGTTTCCTACCCTGGTGCTAGTTCCTGTGGCATTTCCTGTTTTCAGACTCTCTGCTCTGCTCTGGTAACTCAGGACTCTGTGTCTGTCTCTCCAATCTCGGAGACAGTGGTTTGCTCTATGTCCTTTTCTCTTCTATGCATCCAAAAAGAGTTTATTTTTTGGTCCATTCACCTTTTTACTTGGTAGAGGGAGTGGCAACTTCTAAGCTCCTTACATGCAAAACCAGAAGTCTAAGACTTTATATGTTTGTATATGTTACCTAACTTGTTTAAATATAGTCATAATGACTAGATTTGGAAATAAATTCTATACTTAAGACTGTGGAAAATCACACTGTTCAGTTCTGTTGTCTGTCCACTATATTGTTGTGCTATTTTGTTTTTGTTTTTATAAGGGCTTGGAAGAAGCTACATTGTTTGAATGCTAAAATGTGATCTCATATTGATCTTAAGTGTTAGTGAGGTCTCTCTTTAATATTGGCTTTTCTAATGATTTCATGTCATCTTAAATTTCTGTTTCACAAGCTTTAAATATATTTTATTTGGTGTTTAAACCATAAGGATATTGGGACTTCCTGGTGGTGCAGTGGTTGAGAATCTGCCTGCCAATGCAGGGTACACGGGTTCAAGCCCTGGTCCGGGAAGATCCCACATGCCATGGAGCAACAAAGCCCGTGAGCCACAAATACTGAGCCTGCGCTCTAGAGCCCATGAGCCACAACTACTGAGCCCGTGTGCCACAACTGCTGAAGCCCACGTGCCTAGAGCCCATGCTCTGCAACAAGAGAAGTCACCACAATGAGAAGCCCGCGCACCGCAACAAAGAGTAGCCCCCGCTCGCCACAACTAGAGAAAGCCCATGTGCAGCAAGGAAGACCCAACTCAGCCAAAAATAAATAAATAAATAAATAAATTTAATTTTAAAAACCTTACCATTTAAAATATAAGGATATTGTTAAACTGATAAAAAATAAAGAAGAGTATTGGTACTGGCATAAAGATAGACATATAGATCAATGGCCTAGAATTGAGAGTCAAGAAATAAACCCATACATTTGTTGTCAGCTGATTTTCTACAAGGGTGCCAAGACAATTCAATGAGCAAAAAAACAGTCTTTCTGACAAATAGTGTCAACTTGATATCCATGTGCAAAACAATGAAGCTGCACTCCTACCTCACACCATATACAAAAAATAAGCTCAAAATGTCTCAAAGACCTAAATGTAAGAGCTAAAACTATAAAAGTCATAGAAGAAAACACAATAGTAAATCTTCATGACCTTGGATTAGATAATGGTTTCTTAGATATGATACCAAAAGCACAAGCAACTAAAGAAAAATAAATAAATAAAGTGGAATACACCAAAATTAAAACTTCTGTGCTTCAGAGGACACTTAAGAAAGTGAAAAGACAACACACAGAATGGGAGAAAATATTTGTAAATTGTAGGTGTGGTAAAGGCCTAGTATTTAGAACACAGAAAGAAATCTTACAACTCAACAGAGTAACAAACAACCCCATTGAAAAGTAGGCAAAATACTTAAATAGACATGTTTCCAAAGACAAAATACAGATGGCCAAGAAGCACATGAAAAGATGTTCTACACTATTAGACATTAGGGAAATGTAAATCAAAGCCACAATGGGAAATCACTTCATATCCACTAGGATAATATAATAATAATTTTTTAAAAAATGGAAAATAACTAGTGTTGGCAACAATATGGAGAAATTGAAATCCTTGTACATTGCTGATTAGAATGCAAAATGATGTAGCTGTTTTAGGAAACAGTTTGGCCATTCCTCAAAAAGTTAAAAACAGTGTTAGTTACCATTTGACCAACAGTTCCACTCTTAGGTATAAACTCAAGAGAATTGGAAAAAAATGTCCACACAAAAACTTATAAACAAATGTTATAGCAACATTATTCATGATAGCCCAGAAGTGAAAACAACTGAAGTGTCCATCAATAAATGAATGAAACAAATGTGGTATATCCACATAATGGAATATTATTCAACCATTAAAAAGGAATGAAATCTGATTCATGCTACAACATGGATGAACCTTGAAAACAGTATTCTATGTGAAAGAAGCCAGTCACAAAAGAGCACATAGTGTATGATTCTAATTATATGAAATGTCCAGAATAGGCAAAACTATAGAGACAGAAAGTACATTTGTGATTTACCAGGGACTGGGAGGGAGGGGGTTGGTGGTGAAGGAATAGGAAGTGTCTGCTAATGGGTATGGGATTTCTTTTCAGTGTGATGAAAATGTTCTGGAATTCAAGTGCATAACTTTGTGAATATACAAAAAATCATTGAATTGTATACTTTAAATGGATGAATTTTATGGTATTTGAATTATTTATCTATAAAAAATTAAAAATAAAGATTGATATATGTGATTGTCACCATCTTGGACAATGGCTTTATGAAATATAGATATGAAACTTCTGGTGTAGTAGAGCACATTCTGTAAAATACATTTTCAATTAATATAAATCAATCACCAAAACATATTGAACAGCATAAAGATATCTGATATTAGAAACATTATGAATTTTTAAACTGCATACAGCTGAAAGTCTTGTGATTTTCAAAAAATGTTTCTGATAAAGACAAAATACACATTACATAGAGAGATATGACTTAAAATAGGGTTGATTTGATTCTTTTTCCATTCATGGAATGCAAATTAATGCTAATGATCTTTTTTAAAAATCTAAGTGATTTTCCCCATTTGTCACTCTTTACTCTTTACATTTGTAAGCTTTACTCTTCTTTGCATTTATTCATTATTACTTCTCTCCCAAGAGACACTAGGATTTTTTTCATTCTTCCACAATTAACAAAGTCCCTTTCAAAAACAGCCAGTATTTTTGCTTAGTTAACTTTCAAGGCCTTGCTATTAAAAAAGCAATGAAGCACTTGTTTTATGCAATTTCTTAATTCCAGTCTCTAAACTGGAGACACTAGAGAGCGGTAAGTGTGAAAGGGGAAGGAAAGAACGGCTGATAAATACATTGCTGACGTTGTCTGTAGTATAAGATAAGGTGCAAAAGTAAACAGGATGACTGTAACTGCTGTAGATAAGATGGTGAAGGGGCACTGAGTGGGTTGGCCCAGAAAGTAAACATGGATTTATTTTATGGACTGTGCATGACAACCACACTGTTTTTTGTAATTCTATGTGAGAAGGGAAAGCAATTCAACAGCCTTGGGGATCTTGCCTGGTAGTCTTAGGTTGTGGCAAGATCATGCCTATGGGCTGCCAAGTAGATAAAATTCAGGAAAAAGAATAACGATGAATCATGTTGGCTACATTTCATTCTCTTACCTTGTGTGAACATAGAATGGGTTAGGAGCAAAGCTCAGAATTTTTTCTTGGTATTCTATTTGAATTTATTGAAGTGTCAAGTCTCTTTGTAACTTGTGTACCGTTTCCCTTCCTTTTCTATCACTCCTGATGTAAATCTAACTATTCTTTTAAAATATTTATGATACTTTAAAAATTCAAGTTCTGTAAATAAAAATAAATATACATAAATAAATCCCACCAACAACTAGCAATTTACTATTAAATAATGAATTGAAATAATTTTATTTTCGTGGACTGTGACTAGTGATCCAAGACCTATTGACATTGTTTACATCCTTTAACTTAATTCATTAACTTTGCTTGTATAACTAAGAACAGAAATAATCATTACCTTGCCTCATCCAGTCACTGTGAAAAAAAAGTGGATGGAAGGCAATTGAACACAGGGTTAAAGATTCATCTTGCTCATGTCAAGAGGGACATAGTAAGGAGAGGGTGTGGAGAAAAGGGAACCCTCCTATACTGTTGGGGGGAAGGTAAATTGGTATGGCCACTATGGAGAACAATATGGAGGTTCCTTAAAAAACTAAAAATAGAGCTCCATATGATTCAGCAATCCCACTCCTGGGCATACATTTGGAGAAAACCATATTTCGAAAAGATACATGTACCCCAATATTCATTGCAGCACTATTTACAATAGCCAGGACATGGAAGCCACCTAAATGTCCATTGATGGAGGAATGGATAAAAAAGAAGTGGTACATATATGCAATGGAATATTAGTCAGCCATAAAAAAGAACAAAACAATGCCATTTTCAGCGACATGGATGGACCTAGAGATTGTCATACTGAATGAAGTAAGTCAGACAGAGAAAGACAAATATCATATGATATCACTTATATGTGGAATCTAAAAAAATGGTACAAATGCACCTATTTACAAAACAGAAATACAGTCACAGATGTAGAAAACAAACTTATGGTTACCAAGGGGGCAAGGGGAGGGAGGGATAAACTGGGAGATTGGGATTGACATATGCACACTACTATATATAAAATAGATCACTAATAAGAACCTACTGTACAGCACGGGGAACTCTACTCAACACTCTGTAATGACCTATATGGGAATAGAATCTAAAAAAGAGTGGATATATGTATATGTATAACTGATTCACTTTGCTATACAGCAGAAACTAACAACATTGTAAATTAACTATACTCCAATCAAAATTAATTTTAAAAAAAGAAAAAGAAATAGAGGGACAGAGCAAGAGCCTTAATCTCATCCAGCAGATGATGGAGTCCCACAGGGTCCAGCTCGGTTTCAGTCTCCAACGTGTTCCATTTCCTTCAGCAAACAAGGGACTAAAACCATCACCATGCAGGGACTTTCTAGCAGGTTTACATTTAGGATGAAGAAAAAGTATAAAGACCAAGCTCTTTTCTTCCTGAAACTATTTTGCATTTTCTTTATAGCTTTTTCCTTCTTTTATTCTTTTTCACATATTGATCTTTTGTCTTTTTTTTCTTAAGTTAAGCTGCCTTAGATTTTCTGTATGCTTCTCAGTTTGTGCATTTAAGTCCTTTTGCATTTCTCAAGGACTAGCTGCTAAAGCTTTCTTATTATTTAATGACATTGTTTTATAGCTGCCACAGCTCTGTCTAGTTGCCTCTGTCTCATGGCCCTCAACTTGGTGGAGAGCTTTTGGAAGATCTCATAGAGAACAAAATAGCTGAAAACATTTATCATCCATGGGTATCCAGGAAGGAGCCCACTGGGATGTGTAGGAAGTATAGCTCCTCATTCTCCAGCGCTGAGGACTCTCCAGTCTGTTCTCCATCCAGCTTCTTGGTATGTTTTCCTGAGCTACTTCTTTTAAAAAAAAAAAAAAAAAAATTATTTATTTATTTTTTACTTTTGGCTGCACTGTGCAGCATGCGGGATCTTAGTTCCTCCATCAGGGATCGAACCCATGCCACCTGCATTGGGAGCACAGAGTCTTAACCACTGGACTGCCAAGGAAATCCCCCTGAGCTATTTCTTTATCTCTCCATCATTCATCCAGTTCTGGGGAAACACTAAATGTAAGGGTGCAGTAAGGATTAACTCAGCAGGTCTGGGTTGTCCAAACCCTTCATATTTTAACAAATAGTTTGGCCATTGACCAGCTCCTAGGAAATAATCCCCAAGCTCCTGGAATATCTTGCCCGTTACAGTGTTTTTGTTTACTCGGGGTCTTGGCCAAGCCAGATAGTCTAGCTAACAATGTGATTCATGGTGGGGATCTTGGGCCATGTGATATCAGTTTGACCTCTGGGGGAGCTGGAGACTAAGTAATTAAGGTCAGCCATGTGGATGCTAAATGCCTATATGATCAATCTCCAATAAGACCCCTGGACACCAAGGCCCAGGTGAGCTTCGCTGGTTGGCAATATTTTATGCATGTTGTTACACATCATTGCTAGAATTAAGCACTGTCCATACGACTTCACTGGGAGAGGACAACCAGACAACTGGAAGTTTGTGCCTGGTTTCTCCTGGACTCTGTGCCTTTTTTCCTTTGCTGATATTAATCTGTATCCCATTGCTGTAATAAACCATAACTGTGAGTATAACAGATTTGCTGCATTCTGCGAACCCTTCTAGCAAATCATTGGACCTGAAGGTGGTCTTGGTGACTCCCAACGACAGTAAGGCTGATGAGTCAGCCTCTCTGGTTCCTCCTTGAGATCTCCTCTACTGTGGGAGGTAGTGAGAGCCTGACTAGAGTCTGGGCGCTCATTTGTTGCTTATGATAGCGGGTTAGCACTGTAAAAGGATCAGATAGGAAGTATTTCAGGCTTTGCAGGTCATTTGGTCTCTTGCAACAGGGTGAAAACCCACATAGCACATTTTCTCAATAAAGTTGGATCTACGCTTTGGAACAGCCACTCATTCACTGCATCATCAACTCTAGCACCGAGGTCACAGTAACCTCTATCATATCCTGCTCACTCTGTGAGGCTATTCTGAGCACACTTACATCTTTAGTTAGGCCAATTTTGCCCCTTGGTGTCTATCTGCTAATAGGTTTGTGTCCATGGTAGTACTGGGTAAGAGGTGGCATGTACCTTCCCAGGTGGCTCAGTTCCAGGATATGAATCTAAAGTATGATACAGCTGGACCTAGCACGCAAGTTCAAAAACCCCACATGGGAGCCCCCAGGGTAACCAATGAAGCAGACCCCTCCCCTTCTTGTCTACAAAATGAGCCTTAGCTGCCATCTAAGAAAGGTAAAAGTTGGGAACATGGTTGCTATTACTCTTTGCCGGAGAAAAGCCCCTGGGATTATAACTATGTTGTCGGTACCCAGCCTGTTATCTCCTTTGGCCCCATTGCTGTAGCTCATACCTGCTGACCTACCACCTGCCAGCATCTGCATTTCTTTGCTGACGGCTTTCTCTGGTGGCCTGAGACTACTCTGCATACGCACCTCAGGCTGGAAATACTGGAGAATTAATGCCACCCTCAAACCCTAGCAATCTTTAGCCAATGATTTATGGCTCCCTCACAACTACGGGAATAACTCTGAGAAGGATGTTCTACACTGGCTTCCAGAGTGTCCCAGTAGGATTAAGATTTCATTAGTCAAGGTATAACTTCAATGCACCCTTCTTGGCTTGCTTCCTTTCCCCACTCTTCTCCCACTACTACTTTTCCCCTACTCTTGGAATCATATCTCAAATAAACTACTTGTACAGATCTTTGTCTCAGGATCTGCTTGTGGGATAACATAAATTAAGGCACCTGTCAACTTTGCTGCTCCTTATCTGCTCTGGGCTCTTCTTCTCTTTTGTTGGTTCTGAATACACACTGATCCTTGATGCAAGTTTAGGTAGCTCTTCACTGTAAACTTTCAGTAGAGTCTGGCCAGTACTGTGGCTGGAGAGTGGCTTCGGTATTATGCCATTGGTCTTGTGACTCAGCCTTCTTGGGCTCACAAGGAGTGAGGACATAAGCCTTTAGCAGTGCTCCAAGTGAAGGCTCTCTCAGACTTACTTTTCATTTTTCTTCTGCCTCATCCTTCTTGTCTTTCTTCTTTAATCACCCCCATTTCTTACCAAAGCCCTTTCCCCTCTATTTCCTGGGATTCCCTACCCACCCCCCCAACCCCAGAGAAAAGATCAAGTCCCAGTATTTTCTTGTATCTTGCAATTTTTGACAGACTCAAGTTTCCACTGTATATCATTTAGGCTGTCTGCTTTCTGCTGGGCAAGAGATGTGAGCTGTTGTCCCAGGAGAGTGTGTGTATGCACGTGTGTGTGTGTGTGTGTGTGTGTGTCTGTGTGTAGCATGGGGG